>NC_055986.1:59952133-60664718 GCF_018446385.1 Zingiber officinale | reverse complement strand
TTGAAAACACAATATTTTGCTAATTCCTACCAATGGTGAAAAGATGAAAATTAATTTTTCAAAAATAGTTTTGGAGGGAAAAAATGAAAGGCGCTCACAGCCACGAAAAAATAGGTTTTATTTTTAACCTATACAAACGACAAAGCCACGAAAAAATGTTTGAATGGTGGTTGCACCAGTTCAAAGTGACCCTGCTCTGATACCAATTGTTGGATCGAAACGCGCTAGAGGGGGGATGAATAGCGCTCGCGGCTATTGTGTTCGATTGTCAGAATCGTAAAAAAACTCGTTCAGAAATTAAAGCAGTGGAAATGAAATAATGAAACACAGAAACAAAGGATTTTACTTCGTTCGGAGCCTGTGACGACTCCTACTCGAAGGCCCGCGATCCTTGATCGCTTTCGATGGGCAACAACTATAAGCACGATTATTACAAACTAAGTATTACAATAAGTGCGTTAAATAAATCTATACCGATGATGGAAAATGAGATCTCGGAGCTCTGGGTCGTCGGGCACGAGTAGCAGCACTTGGAAATGTCTTTTGGAGCAGCACGTGGCAAGAGAATCACTTGTAATCAGATGAATTGAGGTGCTGCTCGAAACCCCCTTATAAAGGTTGTTCAAGGCGCCTTGGAGGCCTCCGAAGGCGCCTCCATACTGCCGAGTCACCCGCGTGGATCAAGCTTGAACTAGTCGAAGTTCATCTGCTCAAGGCGCCTTCCAAGGCGCCTTATGACTCCTTCAAGGAGCCTCCCAAGGTGCTTCGCAGCCAGCTCCAGCTTTGCACCCGAGGCGCCTCCAAGCTCCATGGAGGCACATCAGACACTGTTCATCCGAGGAAAGACTTTATCATTTTGTACCTGCAAGACATGTTAGTCCAAAACAATATCCTGCAACACAAGGTTAGCACATAAAGCCATAAATAAGGTAACAAAATATTATCGATAGTCATCAGACTATCCAGGTCTGACTTTGGATTTTCGTCCGGAAATCCTAGGTCGACCCGACACCTACTGTTCCCTCTACGGGGAACGCGTCCTCACCTACTCCACTCAGGAGATTTACCTGCTGCCAGTGAGATCCTCCAGATCGACTGGACTTTTGCTCAGCACTCGACGCTTCCGGACTTTCTGCTGGACATCCGCTTCCCGGCTAGTCCAGTCTTTCACCTGGTTCGCGACACCATGACTTTCCACCTATGGTTACCACCCCCTAGGACTTTTGCTTGAAGCCATCGACCTGCCAAGACTTTCCGCATAGGGTTACCACCCCCTATGACCTAGGGTTACCGCCCCCTAGGGTTTTCCCTTTGCCTAACCGCAGCTAGGACTTTTCTCCACCTAGGGTTATCGCCCCCTAGGACCTAGGGTTACCACCCCCTAGGGTTTTCACCTGCCTAACCGCAGTTAGGACTTTCCTGAAACACTCATTCAACATATTAGATAACAACAAGACTTAACTTTGAACCCTTTGCCATTATCAAAACTTGAGTTCGATCGTCGGATGCTTCCCGCACCAACAAGCTGGATAGAAAGTTACGACTCCACCAATAATCTATGGGAGAAACTCCTGGAGCTTCACAAAGGTACTTCAAAAGTCAAATTAGCAAAGAAGGACATCCTTCGAAGCCAACTGATGAACCTTTGGCTGAATAAGAGAGAGAAGGTAGCCCAACTTCATGAAAGGATCAAAGATCTGATCGCCCAACTTAAAAACCTCAAATAAAAGGTAACATATCATGATTTCTTAAGGTGCGCACTTAATGCATTTCTGAGAACTCAAGAGTAGTCAACCTTAGTAGATACTTACTACATCTCTAAGAACCTCAAGGCAAGTACTCTTGAAAATTTATTTTCAACTTTTGAGCCTCGATGTGTTTATTCTCAAGAATTAGAAAAGTCAAACAATATTACTCTAAAAGCAAAGAAGGATGAATCGATGTCGACGCTTCCATGGACGATGATGAAACAACTTATATGGTAAGGAAATTCAAGAATTTTTTTAGAACTAATAAGTTTAATCAAGTGTGGACAAAGAAAATAAGAGGAAGGAAGAAAAGATGAAGAGGGACACATTAAGGAGGACTGCCCAAAGATGAAGAGGAAGGACAATAAGAAAGGACCAAGTACAATAACAAAGCACAAAACCTTGAAGGTGACTTGGGATGAGTCATCATTAGAATCTGACTTAGAAGAGTATGCTAGACTTATATTGATGGCAAGTCACCAGGAGAAGAGGATAGACGAAGGGGGAGGCTCCTCAGAAGAAAGCTACAGCGAGGAGGAAGAAATAAGCTTCAGAGCAGATCTGGTAAGTGAGGTATGTTTATTATCCCTTTACCAGTTATATTCAGATATTAAATCAATAACTAGATCATTATGTAAGCTAAAATCGAAAAATAATAATTTGAAAAAGGAAGTTTTTGAATTAAAAATAATCTTAGCAAATACATGCCTCTAGAAATGTATGATAAATTAAAAGAAGAAAATGAAAAATTGAAGAACAAAATTGAAAAATTAAGAAACCTTGCATGTGATAATCAAAATACCGGAAAAAATTATAGAAATCTAAATTGGTATCTTAAATATCATAAGGGTCAAATTAGAAACATATCTCAAATATATGTACTAAAGAAATTTCTTATTAACCCTGTAGGTAAGAATTTATTTTGGGTTCCAAAATCTTTCTTAGAATAAATAAATGATTATGCATATTTTATGTTTAGGAATATTAATTTTATTTGCAAAATTAAATTTGAACGCTTACTGTAAATATTAATTGCTGAAATTTTATTTTCTATTGCTAGAATGAAAAATCTCTTGGCATTAAATTTTTCAGAATTTTTTTTTATTAGATACTTTTTTATGAATTTTTTATTGAAAAGTCATAATTTAAAATTTAAAATGTTTCGGATATGTATTTTGACAAACTTGATTTTTCGGAGAATTACCGGTATATTTTGAATAATGAGAAAACTCAACATGATTTTCATATTAATAAAACTATTTTAAATATTTGTTTTCGAAAAAAAATCATGTCTATTTTAAACATTTTTTTTACAATTCTTCTTTTTGAAATCCTTATCTAAATTTTTATAGTGATAAATCCCTTGAAACTCTATTTAAAATATATTTTTACAAATTTTTGTTAAATAATGAATTTTCTATAGATTAATTACTAAAAAACTTATTTTTAAAGAATAAAAATCTTGAAATTATTTTTGATAAATTTAATTTTTAATTTATTGTGTATTCTATTCTTACTACTTAGAAATATTTTTTTTGAAAATTTATTTGTATAAAAATCTAATTTTAAAGATTAACTTGCAAAACTATGGTTCTACACAAATTAATTTATCTATACTAAAAAATTTAGGAATTTTTCGTGAAATTTTTTTCTGCATATTTAAAATACTTCTATTACACTCTAAAATTTGTTTCACATATTAAATTATTTTGATTCTTAAATCTTGAAATTTTCATATTTTTTAAAATTTATTTTGTAAAATTTTTTTCCACAACTTTATTTTTATTGTGATCAAAGGGGGAGAATGAAAAAAGCTTAAGTTTAGGAGGAGGTTTATACTTGTAATTTTGTAATTTGTGAACTTACAATTTTAACTGTTATGTTATTCTATATTTTTATCATGTTTTTTTCCCCTAACTCAAACTCGGATTGGTGCACATAAAAAAAAAAGAGATTGTTGGTACCCTGAGTTAGTTTTGATATGAACAACCGAGTTAAGTTAGGCCTGTATTTGTTTGATATGAACAACCGAGTTAAGTTAGGAACTTAGGAGCACATAAAGTTGAGCGAAAGATGTAGCTAGCGAGAAGGACGGCACGGGAGAGAGTTGACGGGTTCGGTGCGCCCGAGGAACGAGGTGCTGCGGAAAAATACACTAGCAGACAAGAAGGAAGCGCGTGGCATTTCTGAGGGATGAGAAACTGAAGCAGAAACTTGCTCGAGGAGAAGGCCAGAAATGGGTTCGAGTGAACCCTATTCTGGATGGCCAAAATCACCCAAGTGAATGGAGTTAGATCAGAGGAGAACCAGACAGTCAACAAGTTGTTGACTGCCCGGGCGCCTGGACCAAGTCCAGGTGCTCGAATGTTCCAGGTGCTCGAATGTTCCAAGTGCCCGAACCACCTTGGCAGTCAGGGCGCCTCCTCGACGCGCCCCTGTTCGGGGCCATGTTAGCACAGTCCGGGCGCTCGGAACTAGTCCAAGCACCCAGACTAGAAAAATTCTATCTTCTATGAACCATTGTGACGTGGATAAAATTTTATCCATGCCCAAGCTCCCGAACCCATTCTAGGCGCCCAGAGCTGGCACGTCAGCAACTGGATATATTCAACCAGCAGGCTATAAATAGAGCCCTAGTCTCAGTAGTTCAAATCATCACTTGTACATGAACTTCTTTATTGTTCTACTACTCGTATTATGTGATGTCAACACTTGTAAGAGGCTTCTCCGCCTACAACGAAAGGAGAATTTGTTTAGTGCTTTCAACGTCTTGGATTAACAACCTTCCAAGTTGTAACCAAGTAAAATCGGTAGCCTCTTTTAATTTATGCATTATAGTTTCTTTTTATACAAGTATCTATTTTAATCAAGCTATAAGATCGAGAAAGGTTGATTTTCTTTTTCAAGGGAAATTTAAGCCCCTCTTGTCGGCCGCACAATTCCCTTTGTTTAGTGCTCTCATCTCACATTCTGTAACTTGTCTTTAGGGTTTTATACTTTGTTGTTGTATTTGGTCCTTTCTTATAGTTCCCTTATGGCCAACATGAAGGGGTGAATTGCTTCAAAATGAAAACACAAACCTTTCTCGATCTTATAGCTTAATTAACACAACTACTTGTACAAAAAAAATAAGAAGTAAATTAATTTAAAGATAGAGGCATAGAAATATATTTGGTTTGTAATTAGAGGATTGCTAATGCAAGACAAGTAAAGCTCACTATGACGATCCCCTTCAGGTGGAGTAGCCTCTTATAACGTTGATAGCTCATACAGTAATAGAACAGATAAAGAACTTATTTACAAGTGTTGTTGCTTAACTACTAAAATCAAGACTGTATTTATAGACTTGATTCGGGTGCCTAGAAGGGCTCCCGGTGTCTGGGCATGGATAAAAGTTTATCTGCGTCACAATGGATCGCGACAGCATAACAAGTGATAAGCTTTGTGATCCGAGCGCCTGTACCAGGTCTGGGTGCCCGGACCGGGCTAAACCAGCTCTTGACTAGGGTGCGAGCCTGAGGCACCCTAGCTGGCCATGGGGGTCGGAGTTCCTGAAATAACTCCGGGTGCCCAGACTAGAGTCAACTCCATGTTGACTTTTTATCCGGGTCTTCCACTTCGGCTCGCTTGCTTGGGTGATTTCATCCATCTGAAATAGGGCTCAACCAAACCCATTTTATGACCTTCTCCTCGAGCAAGCTTTCACTCCAACTTCTCATCCCTTGAAAATGTTATGCACTTCCTTCTCATTAGCTAGTGTACTCTTCCGCAGTGCCTCATCCATTGGACGCACCGAGCCCATCGACTCTCTCTCGTGTCGTCCTTCTCCTAGCTGTGTCTTTCGCTCGACTTTTTGTGCTCCTAACTTCCTGCACACTTAGACATAAGGCATCAAACAAACACAGGACCTAACATAACTCAGTTGACCACATCAAAATTAACTCAGGGTACTAATAATATCTCCCTTTTTGATGTGCATCAACCCGAATTTAAGTTAGGGAGAAAAACATGATAAAAATATAGAATAACATAATAGTTAAAACTAGAAGTTTACAAATTACAAGTATAAACCTGTAACGACCCGCCTTCTACTGACTAGGCTGTGAGGCCGATCGCTACATTATGCTGTGCTAAATTACTATTGCGGAAATCTGGATTGATTAAAATTTTACTAAACTGATTACTGTAAAATCTGAACTTAATATTCTAGGTGTACCTAGGATTTGTACACATGCTAGGGAAGATAATCTATGCCTCTCGGATGTCCTACTAGCTGTAATCAGGCATTTCAATCGATCCATGAATCGATTGGGCTGTCGGATCGATCCAACTTGATACCGGCACGGAGAAAGACTCTGGATCGGTCGGCTGACCGATCCACAAGCTTTATCGCTTCTGTATGTGGCTGGATCGGTCTACCGACCGATCCAGGAGTATGATCGATCGGTAGACCGATCCAGTGGCCCACTGATCGGTCGGTAGACCGATCCAGTGGCCCACTGATCGGTCGGCTGACCGATCAGTGAGTTTCTGTACCCTCTGTTCGCATCTGGATCAGTTGGCTAACCGATCCATAAACTCTCTGTTCGCGACTGGATCGGTCAGCTGACCGATCCAGTGGCACAACCCAACTCCGATCGATCTGTAGATCGATCTGGGTTTCTGATTTCGAATCAGAACCCCTGATTTAAGCACTATTTCGTGCCTCAATCACATTACATGTTCTAAGATGGCTACGAAACACTCTAACAACCACAACTAACATTCTAACATCATAAAGAACAATGTTCTAAGCATAATAGAGTGCATGGTTAACTAATTCATAGCGATCAACATACTAAAGTGCAAATTGCTAAAACACTAAAAAGTACTAATGTTTAAACAAAGCTTGCTAGAGTTTCCTAAGATCTTCTTTCCAAGTTCCTGCCCACACACATCTTCGTAGCATTGTCCTCCAGCCTCCGCTAGTCCATCTTTCCTTTACCTTTATCTGCAGTATAAGGAAAAGAAAGTATCTATAAGCTTTAGTAAGAAACCATCTACCTCACTAAAACATGCATTCGATGCAATATGCTTTTAAAACATACTGTTTGAAAGTGCACTGATTAGACTGAAACATGGCATGTTATCATACATAGAAATCAAAGCTAGTGATGGCATACTATCATCTAAACATGTGTAATAAAAGCTGAACATGAACACCAAAGCATGGCATACAAAGCTAACCATAACTATCATGTGTAACAACAAGGAAAACTGAGCTGAACATGAATTAAACTAGTCTGGAACTGAATTCAAACTCAACTAACATAACTGATCTTTGTGAGTTTTGAAAAACTATAATATAATATATTAAAATACATAATCATACTGCTAATGGGTCCGACAACTGTACATGCTATGCGCGCATCCTCAACTAAACCCGGGGTTGCAAATCCCGAATTTAGCAAGGTTTACTAGGTTATCTAAATCTAGGGACCGACTATGGGAGCCCAGCCCAATGGATATCTAATCCTGTACAGTGCCACTACTGAAAATAAAATACTGAATCATAGCTAGTTAATTTACCTTGCTTCTACTAGGTTATCTGAACCTAGAGGCGACTGTGGGTGCCCACCCATTGGACCGTAGTCCCATATATGCTGTGGCAAGGCTAACTAAACTATTTAAATGTTTCTATTGCATTTACTGAGCTATTAAAATGCCTAAGTTGCATTTTTCTGTGCTAAATAATTTAATCGAACACTTAGTATGCGCTAATTGGCATCCTTTGTGTCGATAGTCTATATATTACTAAACTAAGATATGGAATTCACACGGAAGCTACTTATACTGCAGGTGAGGGGTTTCTTACCTCGTACGCTAATTTTCTTACAACTCTATTCGCTAGAATTCCGGTGGAGACGATCCTTTCGACAATCTCCTCGCTCCAACGCGTTCTTCTCGCGGAGGGGAACGTTCTTGTAAGATATCATAAAATTAAATAATAAATATTATTGGACAAAAAATCTTATTGGATTTTTCTAGAATTTTTAGAAATTTTTCGAGATTTAAACGGAATCCGTATGACCCGTTTTAAGGGGATGGATTCGGGTTTCAGGGGAAGCCTATTTAAGATACCCATTTAAATGGGAGTTGATTGAGAATTTAACTTAGAGTTTAATTAAATTTAACCTAAGGTATAAAAATCAAATCCCTAATTTCCCTTTTATTTTCCCCCGATTCTTCTTCCTCCCCTGTCCATTTCGTCCCGATCCTCACCAGCGATTCTCCTCCTCCTCCTTCTCTCGGTGTCGCCGGCGTGGCTGATGGTGGAGTGCTTAGGAGGGAAGACAAGCTACTGGCGTTTCTCTTCTTCCTCCCATTCTCGGTTCCCATCACATCTCTGTCGTGATGCCGGCAATTCTTGATCGCGCCAGTGATGTCCGGCCCATCGCCACCGGACCTTCCTTCTCCATCCCGATTGTTGATGTCGCGTCTCCCGCCTCCCTCTCCCGTTTGTGATGCTGTAATCCATCGACCCACGGGATGTCGTAGCCGTTCTTGAAGCTGTGCCCTAGCTCAGATTCGTCGCCGGCAACCACTCTTTCCCCCACCCGATGTGTTTCTCTCGCAACCTCTTCTGATCATTGGTCGCACTACCACGACCTCGCTGCCTCACCGTGTACTGGAGTCTCGATCGAGTGCCACCACCAGGGAACGATCAATGTAGGTAAGTTTCTTCTGGATTTGTTTTAATTCCAGATCTTGCTCAATTGTTTCCATTTAGCTGTTCTTCCTATTTTGGATTGGATGAAGGCATCAGATCAAAATATTGGAGGATTTCACTGTTGCCGATCACTGCCACTCCAACTCTTGAAGCTGTGGAGGTCACAGGTGAGAAGGTGGGGTTCCGTTGAGGTGAGTTTTTGGCATTGAGGATTAGGGCAGTGTCATTTCTTGTGCTTAACAGGTGTTTGATGAAATGCCTTGAAATCTTATCTCCTTTGTTTGTGCCAGATCAATTGTGAATTGGTGGGGATCGATTTAGGTAAGTACTGCTTCTGTTTTGTTAGGGTTTCAGTAATTCATTACTGTACAATTGGTTCTAGACAGATTTTGGAAGGATTGATGTATGGATGCTTCTTTGGTAGTTATCGGCAGGAGCTCTTGGAGGCTGTGGGCAGTGATTAGTAGAGGCTGTGAGCTTTTGAATTGTTGCTACCTCCCAAGGTAAGGGATGTTCTTATGAAGTAATTCTGTTGGATTCATTAGTATGTTGCTAGAATTAGTTTCTAGAGTATGGTAGGGTTTATGCTTGCTTAGATTTATGAGTGGTTGATGTGGTGGTTAGGGATTGATTATGTGGAAGAATTATGCATGTTGAATTCACAAGGAGATTTGATTAGTGTAATGATTGTGGATTGTGTTGGATTTAGAAAGAGTTGGATTAAGGATGATCTTATCATCTACTTTGGTTTGGATATTTAGGTGGAATTAAACGGGGTTACCTAATCGACGTAGGATTAGGTTATGGGTTTAGCTAGTTGTTGATTATGCGATTAGCTAAATAATATATGTATATATCATGTGATCGCAGGACTTTGATCTAGACAAGCAGCGTGACGTGGGGTGGTTCTGTTGGATACGAGACTTTTAAAGGCGGGTATTTCTTCCTTGCCTCTATGTAGATTTTATTGAGCTTAGTGCATGGTTTTATGTGATGGTTTAGGATGCTTTACCTTATATCGTGTTCGTTTGTTGTTTTCCTGCTTGATACCGATGCTTGACCCTTGTGATGATCTATTTAATTCTTATACAGTCTGCACTTTGGTTATCTATACTCTGTGGTATTTTTACATGTAGAGTATGTATGGTAGGGGATACTTCGTTGGTGGTATTCATATGAGGTTTGTCCATTGGTATGTCGTGTATACTTCTGTCTGGTGTGATGATTGGAGTTGTGTTGATTGTATGTATGTGGTTTATACACGTGTTTGATGTATTTTTACTGGAGGATACATGTTGATTGTACACGTGGGGTTGTGTATGTGTGTCTGTTGGGGTTATTGGAGATTTTTGGTTGACTATACATGTGTAGTTATATACATATGTTTGATGGGATATATGGAGGTATCATGATGATTATACTCATGTGTGGGGTACTTAGGTGGATTTAGAGTTGCATGGATGATGACGGTGTCCGTATCATGATTATATATATATATATATCATGTTCATCATTCATGGCATACTGACGACTATCATCTCCCTTGTAGTTGAGAGGGTTGTCAGTCTTTTATAGCCGTCCATTCGGCCACTGATGGAGAGTGGTAGTTTGGAGTAGAGCTAGTCCTGTTGCGCTTACTCAGCTGCTCAGTGTTCTGTCAGCCTCGACCACTCTGGAGTAGTGAGTCTTGAGGGTACAGTAGTCAGAGGGCTAGAGATGTGAGTGGTCAGGGACCCTTAGCTATGTAGTTATATAACTACTTAGCTGACCGTCCGCTTCGGCCGCCTATAGCGGTGCTTGTACTGGAGGCTAGTACGGTTTGTCACGGACCTAATCCTCTCGGCCATACAGGGGTCGTGGTGTCTAGAGAGGTGGAGGGGGTGACCATGGAGCATGCATGCACATTTGCATTTGATGCGCGGTGCATCTTTGGAGATATATTTGCATACATGCCTAGTAGTTACTAGTTTCATGTGTTTGTGGTATGTTGCATTTATTTGCGATATGATTGTTGCATATAGTTGTCATGCTGCATACATGTCATTTATTTTACATGTATTTGCTGTCGTATTTATATTGCACAGGTGTCACGAGTAGGTCTGTTGCAGATCTGGTGAGTATACTGACCATTATACCAGGTGTCGATTCCAGATTGGGTATGTGTTTATCATCTTGACAGTTGTGGTATGTGTAGTTTTGTATGTCAGTTATGAGCATTATATCATGTGAGATAGACTGATATTGGTAGTTGTGTTTATTGGATATGGTAGTATGGTCATGTTCTTTATTTCCCTATTGAGACTGTATACTTTTGATCTCTATGTTTATGTATAGACCATGCACTATCTTTTCTATTACCCGCTGAGTTACCTATACTCACCACCGCATGTATATCTTTATGTTTTCAGGTAGATGGTTGGAGTGTCGCTCGGAGTATCCTGTCTGCCGGGTCCTACGTCACATCCGAAAGTCGTTTATGGTTTTGTATATGTTTTATTTGTATTTGTTGTATTTGGTGGGTGGTTGTATTTATTGTTGTGGTTGTTGTATAAAGCCTAGTCGGCTAGCAGTGTGTTGATTGTGTTGTATTGGGCTTTCCGTTTTTCGTTTTTTCGCTGTGTTGGTTTATTTTGTACAGTCGTATGGGCTATTTTATATATAACTGCGTGGTTGTGATTGTTTCATTCCAGCCGTGTGGGCTGTTATTATAACTGCGTGGTTGTGTATATAAATATTCCAGCCGCATGTTGCTGATGTATTTTGCTTGTATTGATGCTTCAGATTGTCACCGGTACAGGGGAGATGCTGTCGGATTTTTGTCTGGCAGAGACTCCTTGGGGCGTGACAGTTCTTGTGCTGGAATCGCTGCCGGAAGGTGCTCTTAGGGCCCTAGGGAGAGAACCCTAGGGTTGGCGTCGAGAGGAAGAAGGAGAAGGAGAGGGGGCGGCGTGTAAGGTGAGGTCTCGGTGGAGAATTCCCGAACGAAAGAAATAAACCAAACCCACTCAAGTTTTCTATTTATTTTAAGTGGGTATTTCGGTCAATCTTAAACTTAAATATAAATGTTTCCCTTTTCTTTCAGCACGGCCCTGCTGGGTTCAACTGGTTACTAGAATTACCCGTAAACCATAGGTCTCGGGTTCAATTCCCGTTTAGGCCGTTTTCGGTTTCTATTTATTTTTGCTACTTCCGCTACTCTAAAAAATCTGTAAAAATATCCTAAAATTCCAGAAAAATCATAGAATATTTCTAAAATAGTTTTGAGAATTTTCGGGTATTACAAAACCTCCATACACTTACTCACCAGTTCTCCTCGATCTTAAAATAATAGACAAGATTTTAAAACTTTTATAAAATAATTTTAAAAAAATCTGAAATTTTCAAGATTTAAGAATCAAAATAATTTAATATGTGAAAAAAAAATTTAGAGTGCAATAGAAGTATTTTAAATATACATAAAAAATTTCATGAAAAATTTCTAAGTTTTTTAGTATAGATAAATTAATTTGAATAGAACCATAGTTTTTGTAAGTTAATCCTTAAAATTAGATTTTTATACAAATAAATTACTTAAAAATATTTCTAAGTATTGAGAATAGAATGCACAACAAATTAAAAATTAAATTTGTTAAAAATAAGTTTCCAAATTTTTTTACTTCAAAAATAAAGTTTTCAGTAATTAATCTATAGAAAATTCACTGTTTATTAAAATTTATAAAAAAAATTCAAAGAGAGTTTCAAGGGATCTATCACTATAAAAGATTTGGATAAGGATTTCGAAAAGATGGATTATAAAAAAAATGTTTAAAAGAGACATGATTTTTTTTTTGAAAATAAATATTAAAAATAGTTTTATTAATCTGAAAATCATGCTGATTTTTTTCATTATTCAAAATATACCGGTAATTCTTTGAAAAATTAGGTTTGTTAAAATACATGTCCGAAACATTTTAAATTTTAAATTTTGACTTTTCAATAAAAAATTCATAAAAAAGTATTTATTCGGAAAAAAATTCTAAAAAGTTTAATACTAAGAGATTTTCCATTCTAGTAATAGAAAACAATATTTCAGTAATAAATTTTAATAGTAAGCATATAAATTTAATTTTACAATTAAAATTAATATTCCTAAATACAAAACATGCATAATCATTTATTTATTCTAAGAAAGATTTTGAGATCCAAAATAAATTATTACCTATAGGGTTAATAAGAAATTTCTTTGGTACATATTTTTGTGATATTTTTTTAATTTGACCCTTATGATATTTAAGATACCAATTTAGGTATCTATAAATTTTTCAGGTATTTTGATTATCACGTGCACAGATTCTTGATTTTTTAATTTTTTCTTTCAATTTTTCATTTTCTTCTTTTAATTTATCATACATTTCTAGAGGACATATGTTTGCTAACATTATTTTTAATTCAAAAGCTTTCTTTTTTAAATTATTATTTTTTTTATTTTAGCTTATGTACTAATATATTCATTGATTTAATACCAGAATATAATTGGTCAGAGGATAGTAATCATACCTCACTTACTAGATCTGCTCTGAAGCTTGTTTCTTCCTCCTCACTGTAGCTTTCTTCTGAAAAGTCTCCCCCTTCATCTATGCTCTCCTCCTAGTGACTTGCCATTAGTGCAAGTCCAGTGTACTCTTCTAAGTTAGACTTTGATGACGACTTGTCCCAAGTCACCTCAGGGTTTTGTGTTTTGTTGTTGTACTTGGTCCTTTCTTGTTGTCCTTCTTCATTTTTGGGCACTCCTCCTTGATGTGTCCCTCTTCATTATAGTTATAACATCTTATCTTCCTTGCTCTTCTTTTCTTTGCCTACACTTGATTAAACTTATTAGTTCTTTTTTTTTTTTAATTTCCTTACCATATAAGTTGTTTCATCATCATCCAGGGAAACGTCGACATTTGATTCTTCTTGGCTTTTAGAGTAATATTGTTTGAATTTTCTAATTCCTGAGAATCTACACATCGAGACTCGTGATAAAACGAACCATGACTCACTACCCATAACTCAACAACTGTAGTACCATAATTACCCCAAGTCAAAGTAAATTTCATCACGTAAGAGCTTCAAGTCTCAACATTTATCTTTTAAAGGAAATTCTTATAAATTTTTAAACATAACCAATAAAATAGTCACTAACTCTTAACCACATCATAAAAGAAAGAACAAAATTTAGTAAGGTGCTCAATAGCCTACAGTGTGCTTTGCATTCATTCTCATCTCCTCGACTACTCTGCCTCCATGTCCCCTATCACATCTCTGGGATCATTTCCTCCCCCTACATTATATACATAGTGAGTCCACTGACCCAACAAGTATATATTCCATATGTAGATACAAAAGAGAGAATAAGCAATACGAGCTTGCATACAATGAGAATATAAAACTAGATCCACATTAAACATAACATGATAGGGGTAAAATGTCGTCACTAACATTGTGCATAAGCTAGCATTTCATAATAGGAGAAAATGCAATATGGCATTAGAAGATAACTATGATGCAATGGTGGTGACCCTTTTTGAGCCCCTATATTTGATCCTTGTTTATGAACCGTTTAGAGGTACCTCTTAAGGGAACATGAATCAATTATCGGTAGTCTTTTCACATTTCTTTATCATTCATGTTTGGAAGGGTCCTCCCCATGAGAGCCATCCCATACTATCACTACTCATGCCCATTTCTATCATTAGTTAGATAAATAGTGAAACATGATTTAAGCTTATCTTAAGATACAACTAATCATACACCTTTCTTCCCTCACATTCATAAGGTATTCTACCTAGAAGTGCCAATAAAGAATGAAAAATTTAAGCATCCTCAAATATGTTTCATATTGATGCCAAAGGAAAAAATAAACACAGTACAGTTGGCACACTGAAATCCCAGCAAGAATTCACTAATTCAAAATCTGAATTAGAATACCAAACCATCAAAATCAAGCTAACACATATCGAAAACTTCTCAAAGAAATCATAGTGTTAAACCCAAATCTGCTACAACACAGTGCAACATAACAAAAGAACGTGGTGCAAACTTCCAAATCTTATCAGAACTCATCCAACACTAAGAAAACAAATGCAACTCCAGATTCATTTCAAAACTTCCAAGTTCTGTCCCGACAATTCCACTAACAAGAATTTCTGAGCTCAATATCACATTCAAACCACAACTTTCAAATTAGCACCGAGCAAAACAAGATCAGGCTTTCATGAAGAATCAGAACCAATACCAAAGGACTTTTGATCTACCAAATCTGTCCGAGAAATCCAAAGCTAAAAGAGACAAGAATACATCAAACATAACTTCCACTTTGCAAATCTACACTAGAAACATAGCATCCGCAAGACTGAATAGAACAACAAAAAGACACTCGTAGCCCCTTCAAAGCTACTTCGAAATCCCTCAAGGAAAATAAACAAGGATCAAATTGCTATAAATAGATCCCCTCACCTCGCACGCACCAAAACTCATCCACAAAATCTCAATCTTATTTGCAGACTATAGCTTACGAAAATCAAAATAAGAAAGATCTTAACAAAGAACCTCAGCAATAATAATAATGCGCGGCACCCCGAAAGACCATTGAGGCATCAACAACATAAAAGAGGAAACAAACAACCAATGGAGTTCCAAATCATGACAATCCCAAAATTCATTCCGAAGAATCAAGAACCATACATGGAGCAAAGAAATCCATAAACAAGAAACCAATCGATATCATCCAAAAACCCAAGCAGAAATCGCACACATGTTAGCGTAGAAATAAGAACGGCAACTAAATCCTACTGCTAACCTACTTAACATCTCCCATTCATATCTACAAAGGAAGCTACTGTTGGTGCAGTTTGTACTAACAATCTAACTTATGTTTTGATGAATGATAAATGAGTTAAGTTAGGTATTTTATGATCTAATTGCTTTACCGAGTGTACAGGAATTGATGAGTCTGAAGAACCGGACATCAGGCTGAAATCTAGCTAGGTTTGCGGCCCCAGATAGGTCAACGGGCTAACCGAATATCTGGCAGAAAGTATGAGGGAACGGATAACAAGTAGAAGTTCAGTTGGATCTATGGACCGGACAACTGACATGAAGACCTGGTGGGTCAGAAGACTAGTCAACCGATTGCAAGATGGTAAGTAAAGGTAAGTCACTAGAGGAGAGTGACTTTGTGAGGACGTGTCCTAGTTGAGGGACAGTAGACATCAGTCCAAGTTAGATTCATTTTGGATTCCTAATATGAAACCTTGACTAGCTCCTGATCTTGGGTGTAAAATACGGCACCTAAATAATAAATAAATAATAAGGGATATTAGAGACATAAGCTTATTGTAATTTTTGGAAATTTTTAGGAATTTTTCTATAATTAAATAGAGTTTGTATGATGTGTTTTAAGGGGATCGATTATTGGGTTGCGAGAAAGCCTCCTTGAAATCCCAATTAAGTGGGAGTTGATTGAGGAGTTAACTTAGGGTTACGTAGATTAAACCCTAAGTATAAGTGATCTAGCCTTCTTCTTTAAACGCCGCATCGCTCGATTCCCTTCTCTCACCCGATCTCGATCTCATCTCCTCTCCCATCTCCTGAACTCGCCACAGCGCCCCAAGCCGTCGCCGGCCGATGCCATTTTTTCCCTTCTCCTCTCCGTGCTCCGACCACCACGACCTAATGCTCGTTCAACCCACCCTGAGGCTGGTTACCGAGTGCTGCCTCTCGGAGCAGCGCCATCGCCGATCTCCACTGCTGCCCCCTTCTTCCTTCAACAGGCTGAGTCCGAGCCCTAGCTTCATCACTGTCCATTCGTCGGATGTCGTCAAAAACAATCGACTGCTTGTCTAAGATGAGCAGGGAGCAATGCCAAGCCCTAGCTTCCTCCCTGAGTCGATGTCGACGCCTTCCTGATTAGACACAGTCGAGCTTACCTTTGGCCATCCTCTAGCTTTAGATTCCACCGTCGGGTCTTCCTTCGCCGCATCTGTGAGTTATGCATCTGATCGTCGGAAACACTTGGTTATAGCTATTCCTTGGTTTAACGAGGGGTTTCTGGCCACAAGGAGGTTCCTAGCTGCGACGATCTCTATGGCGTGGAAGATTGTTGCTAGGGTTCATAGAGGTCATTAGCTCCGGCAACAGTCTTCTCCAACAACAAATTATTTATTGGGGGCATCTGAATTGAGCAATTTCCACCTTATTCCGACTACAATTTCCGGCAGTAAGCGTATCCCCCAGCCGTGACTCGATAGAGGAGATTTTGGAGAAGGGTATGGTGTTAGTTCGAGGTTTGTGGATGTTGAATTTGGTCTTGTGCTAAATCGAGATTGGGTTGATTATGTTGTAGGGTGTTGGAAGTGGGAGATCAGCAATCTTATCTTGCACTGACTACAAATTCTTGGCAGTCAACATCATCGGTTTTAGTTCATCTGTGGTGCATCCAGATATGGGGTGAGTTCTTGAGATAATTTTATTTCTACATTAGATTTGATAAGTGAATTGATGATGGAGTTGAGTTAGTAGAGATATGAGTTGCTTTATGGGAATGTTGATTGTGGAATATGGATTTTGGACTTGATTAGTTGATATGAGTATTTTAAGCTTGGTATTGATTAATCTAAAAGATGTTTGTGTTAATTGAGGATTAATTGATACATGATTTATTATATTAGTTGGATTGTTAGTTTAGATCTTGAATTGATGGGTGGATTAAAGATGAACTTATCATCTAGTTGGATTTGGATTATTAGGTGAAGATAAATAGTTACATAATCGAATTAGAATTGGGTTTCAGGTTTAGCTAGTTGTTGTATATGTGATTAGCTAAACTATATATCATGTGATTTGTAGGATGTTGGTTCGAGATGAGTGTCTTGACGTGGGATTGTTTAGCACAATCTACAAATGAAAGCAGGTATTTGTTGCTTTATCTCTTTAGTATATATCGATCTTAGTGCATGAACTATCTTTGGATAGAAACTATTTTTACCTTGACTCCACTCTTATTTTTCTTGCGTTTGATACTTCCACTTAATCTTTGAGCTACTCGTTTCTGTATCTATACAGCCTCTCGTTGCTATCTATGATATTTAGCAGATACTAGATACTGGATATATAGATACCAGATACCATGTTTACTTACTGTGTCTGCTATTTATTCATGTTTCTTATTGAGCATGTTGGCTTAATGTAGCATACCTATTTCTGTTTATATATATATGATGACTACTGTATTTTACACATTATGTCATTGCATGTATACCGACGACCATGTCTCCCTTGTGGTTGAGAGGGTTGTTGGTCAGGGCCGCACGCTCGGCCACTTATGAGTAGTGGTAGCTGGAGTGTGCCGTTTGTCCTGTCGTGCTCCCACTAGCTTACTCATAGGTAGTGATAGCTGGAGTTGCGAGCAGCAGGGACCCCCGTCGTAGATGTAGCTAGTTAGCTACTATGCAACTGTCCCCTTAGCCACTCGAAAGTAGTGGTAGCTGGAGTGGTGTACAGTCTGTCATTGTCCCAGCCTCTCGGCCATACAGGGATCATGGTACGGGGGGGTGGGCGGGAGTGACCATCCGTGCATACGCTATTATTATTATACCTATTGATGTTGTTGCTTACTTATGCTGCTATTGCTTATTTATGCTGTTGTTGCTTACTTATGCTGATATGCTCACATAGGTTGAGATATATACCTGAGGTATGAGTTTAGACACTGATTTGCTTATTGGTAATATGTATATACCTCACATGATACCTATGTAGTTATGAGTTGTACTATAGCAGGTCTTTGCTACACCTGACCTTCTATTACTAACCTAGGATATGGTTTTAGGTATGGACACTTATTATGATATCACTGTAGTATCTGCTATTTCTCCCTATGAGACTGCATACCTTTGTATCTCTAGTTCTTTATTATGTTCATGCACTATCTGTTTATTATCCGCTGAGTCTTAGTACTCATCACCCCGTAAACTGGTTTATTTCACCAGGTAGCAGGTAAAGAACTTATGGAGTCGCTTGGAGAACCTATCCACCATTCCTATGTCACATCTGAGGACGATCTTCTGGTTTTGGTTTTCTTTGCTATTTGTGTTATGGTTTTGTGATCTTGGTATTGTAATAATTCGATGTCGACTTAGAGTTTTGTCTTGTGGTATCTTGTATTGGTTTAGTAATGTTGTGTCAAGCTGAGTCAGTTCGCAATTAGTTGTTTTGTTCATTTCATGTTCGTTATTTATGATTTCCGCTGTGCTATGTTTCAGCCGAGTGGGCTTCATTATTAACTGTGTGGTTATGCTATGTTTCAGTCATGTGGGCTGTATTATTAACTACGTGGTTGTGTATATTCCAGCCGTATGTGGCTAATGTATTTTGTATGCATGTATGTATGCTTTAGATTGTCACCGATACAGGGGAGATGCTGTCAAAATTTTTCGGTAGGGACTCTTTTGGGGGCGTGATAATTTATTTGTATCAGAGCAAGGTTTATGAGGCATATTTTCTATGTTTTAGATTTTCATGGTTTGTTTTTCTCGATGTGACTTTTCGGTTTTAGGACCAGGCAGCGGCAGGACATCTCCAAGCTATAGGAGGTATGTTAGTTTACTGTTATCATCCACTTTTGTTAGTACATGTATAGTTGTCTATCATAGTTATGACATGTGTTAGTATTCTTTTGTTAGTACCTGTTTAGTTGTTTGTTGCATGCATTTCATGTGTTGGGTCAATCACTGATCATGGTTGATCCTACTGGAGATCAAGGATTATAGTCTCATGGGATTTCTTTTACCATACCACAGTATTATTAGTTTCTATTATCACTAGTTTGGTAGTGGATAGTATCTGCTAAATATCATGTTGGCTTGGTCAGTAGAGTATCAATTTACTCATGTTGGTTCGGTCAGTAGAGGACCGATTTATTTTTGGCAGTTTAGTTAGTAGAGGACTAATTTACTCTTGTTGCTTCGGTTAGTAGAGGACCAATTTACCTTTGTTGATTTGGGGTAATAGAGGATTGATTTATCCTAGTTGCTTCAGTTTGTAAAGGTTCGATTTACCTTTGTTGACTAGGTTAGTGGAGGACTGATCTATTCTTATTGGTGTAGTTAGTAGAGTACTGGGATAATTTTTATTAGTTCAGTCAGTAGGAGACTGACTTACTCTATTTCATGAAGATATTGACCTTTGGGTTATTTGTGGTTGGTTAGATAACCTAGAAGACACATTTGAGTTCATGACTTGCACAGACGTAGAATTGACTTAGTTAGTCGCATACCATTGTTGGCTTGACTAGTCTGTAGAGGATCGATGTATCCTATTCCATGGAGACTTTGACCATGGACTGTATGTACCTGGTAGGATGACCTAGAGGGTATATTTGAATAGATGCCCCCACTGATGTTGAAAAGTGTAGAGCTAACAGCTTAATACTTACATGATATATTTGTTATATAGGTGTATGAATTGGTGAGCATATTCAGATACATGACTTGTACTGATGTGGAACAGATAATGTTAGCTACATATCTTTTACGTGACTAGGCACCACGTAAAGGAAGATGCAGAAGACGATTTTTGAGAACAAAACATCTCGGTGATTATTTTGAGGTGTTTTGAGAGAGTACTTCTCTACTCCCTTTGGAAACGTAATGGTTTGTAAGGCGATGATTAGTTGACTCGTCTAGTGTTGTTCCATGGGGGATCTTGACTCATGGACCGATCGCGGATATCCTCGATGGTACCTAGGGATTTATGACCACAGTGATACAAAGGTGAGGTTAGTTGATTAACACCTATGAAGTTCCACCATTACTGAGTGGAAATATCAGATGATGATCTTTAGGGAGTAGAGCGTCAATTGACAATTATTTCAATCAGCTATCTAGTGATAGTGCTCCTCTAGCTTGGTGGGCATTGCTTGTCACTAAAGGTTACTGAATCTCAGGTGGAGCAATTGTAGTATGATGCGTTATAAGACAATGGTTAGTCGTCTTAGCTAACATTGCCTTCATCAAGTAACTCAAGATCTTGATCATGTGATCATTTACCCAAGGTCTTGAGGTTTATATGTCAGATCGAAGGGTGTTCGACCTTTTGTCAACAGTGGACAGAGGATATTTACGACACGACTATGAGAGTTGTGGAGATACTCACTTGATGGGTAGACTTTTAGCCAGGAGGTTGAGTGCCCCTATGGATTTTGGATCATCATTCCCTTACGGTGGATTTTTGGATATTTGAATGGATGAGATTGGACATACTCTTTGGATATTTTTGGATATGATTAGTAGAATTTTGTATACTCATATCTCATGGATTGATTGTATCTCTACCATTTGGAGAGTTGTTGGTCATCGATCAGGAAATCAAGGGACGCCCTTGGATTTCAATTGTGGTACACTTTTAGGTGGGATGGTGATATATTAACTTTTGATGATTTATTAGTAGATATCTGACTTGATGATCTATTATTTGGAGTTTGATATTGATAGTGACATGAGGAGTGGTGTGTCTGTGATATTTATGAATTTAGTGATTTGTAGTTGATGATCATATCACAGACTTGTTGCCAGTGATCTAACTTTTGAGTGTGCCTGTTGTACGGATGCTGAGTCCTTGATATTGTCATTTAGGCTTACAGTGCCCTAGATTTTTCCATGGACTCAATGAATTTGGTATTCTTAGGGTATTTGGATCAATTGATATTGTCTTCATTGACAATATCATGATTTATTCTTGATCTGAGGTGGATCATGTACACCATCTTATCATAGTTCTAGAGATGTTTCGACGGGAACATCTATATGTGAAGTTCAGTAGTACGTATTGTGATTGTCTTTTGTGAGATTTCTGGGACACATGATCACCAGTAAGGGTATATCGTAGATAGAGGTTGTTACCAGTTGGGAGTAGTTGTAGTCTATACAGGAGACTCACAGCTTCCTTGTTCTGGCTGGATATTATCGGAGTTTGATTGAGGGTTCCTCCAACATTATGCAGTTGACCGGACTGTCTAGGAAGAGTGGAATTTATTTGGATAAATGTTTATGAGATCAATTTCAGTAGTTGAAATGAAAAGGTGATAACTGCATCCATTTTAATTATACTTTATAGTGTAGACGGATTTGTACTCTACCAAAATGTATTGTATCTGGGAGTCGGTGTAATTCCGATGTAGCATGAGCAGAGTAGTCTTATGCCAGTAGACAGAATTCTCGTATAACAGGAATGAGATTCTTTATTTCCGTGAGAGATTATGTGTGTTCCTGAGTTAGATCCGGTCCAAGAGGAGTTATTTTAGGAAGCACATAGATCCAGATTTATGATACGTGCAGGTGATACCCATTATACAGAGTCTTGAGGCGTTCCTATTGGTGGGACGACATGGGGAAAGACATTGCGAATTTTATAGTTCGATGTCTAGTATGTCAACAAGTGAAGGCTGAGCATCAGAGGTTAGCAGAATTGTTTCAGTAGGTTCGGATATCAGAATGGAAATAGGAGCATGATTTGATGGACTTTGTGGTGGGATTGCCCAGGACATCGAAAGGATATGATATAATTTGGGTAATCGTTGGTTTGTTGATTAGTTTTGTTCACTTTCTACCGATCCATAGTGCGGACTCTTTGGATCGAGTAGCAGAATTTTACTTTAGAGAGATTACCAGACTTTATGGTATACCTCTGAGTATTGTATCAGATTGAGGTTCGTGATTCACATCACGATAGTGGCAGGTTTTATAGTAGACTTTGGGTTAGGAGCTTTACTTTAGTATAGATTTTCACCCTCAGACTGATGGATAGTTGGAGCACCCTACACAGATGTTGGAGGGTCAGTCAATAGTGGATTATGAATTTTAGAGGTAGTTGATTTACTCACAGTTGGCTAGACAGCAGTGTGAAAGTAGCAGAAGCAGGGTGAGTTCATAGTCCACAGAGTCATCTCTTACGGTTGGAGATTTGTTCTTGATACTTGGATGGAGTGGTATATGAGTATGTTACTGGGTTGTTATCCTTGGATGATGATCCTTGAGTTGAGCAGTAAATTTAGGGACCAAATTTTTTATTAGTGGGGGAAAATATAAAATATGACACCCAAATAATAAATAAATAATAAGGGATATTAGAGAAATAAGCTTATTGGAATTTTTGTGAATTTTTCTAGAATTAAACAGAGTTCGTATGACGTGTTTTAAGGGGATCGATTATTGGGCAGCGAGAAAGCCTCCTTGGAATCCCAATTAAGTGGAAGTTGATTGAGGAGTTAACCTAGGGTTACGTTGATTAAACCCTAAGTATAAGTGATCTAGCCTTCTTCTTTAAACGCCGCATCGCTCGATTCCCTTCTCTCACCCGATCCCGATCTCATCTCCTCTCCCATCTCCTGAACTCGCCACAGCGCCCCAAGCCGTCGCCGCCCGATGTCGTTTTTTTCCCTTCTCCTCTCCATGCTCCGACCACAACAACCTAATGCTCGTTCATCCCACCCTGAGGCCGGTTCCCAAGTGCCGCCTCTCGGAGCAGCGCCGTCGTTGATCTCCACTGCCGTCCCCTTCTTCTTTCAACCGGTTGAGTCCGAGCCCTAGCTTCATCACTGCCCATTCATCAGATGTCGTCAGAAACAATCGACCGCCTATCCTAGACGAGCAGGGAGCAACGACGAGCCCTAGCTTCCTCCCTGAGCCGAGCGGTTGCATCACTAGATGCGGACACATCGTCGGATAGAATCTGAGTAAATCTCCTCCCATGTTTTAAATGGTTGGCTTGATCCATTATGCCTCTGATTTCCATAAACACCTAGTTATAGCCTTGTTATAGCTTAGTTTCCATTTTGAGCACTGTTTAATTTGAGATGTATATAGTTGGAAGATTGTTGCTAGGGTTTATAGAGGTCATCAGCTCCGACAACAGTCTTCTCCAACAGCAAATTATTTGTTGGGGGCATCTGGATTGAGCAATTTCCACCTTATTCCGACTACAATTTTCGGCAGTAAGCGCATCCCCCAGTCGTGACTCGACAGAGGAGATTTTGGAGAAGGGTATGGTGTTAGTTCGAGGTTTGTGGATTTTGAATTTGGTCTTGTGCTAAATCGAGATTGGGTTGATTATGTTGTAGGGTGTTGGAAGTGGGAAATCAGCAATCTTATCTTACACTGGCAACAAATTCTTGGTAGCCAACATCATCGATTTTAGTTCATCGGTGGTGCATCTAGATATGGGGTGAGTTCTTGAGATAATTTTATTTCTACATTAGATTTGATAAGTGAATTGATGATGGAGTTGAGTTAGTAGAGATATGAGTTGCTTTATGGGAATGTTGACCGTGGAATATGGATTTTGGACTTGATTAGTTGATATGAGTATTTTAAGCTTGGTATTGATTAATCTAAAAGATGTTTGTGTTAATTGAGGATTAATTGATACATGATTTATTATATTAGTTGGATTGTTAGTTTAGATCTTGAATTGATGGGTGGATTAAAGATGAACTTATCATCTAGTTGGATTTGGATTATTAGGTGAAGATAAACAGTTACCTAATCGAATTAGAATTAGGTTTTAAGTTTAGCTAGTTTTGTATATGTGATTAGCTAAACTGTATATCATGTGATTTGTAGGATGTTGGTTCGAGATGAGTGTCTTGACGTGGGATTGTTTAGCACAATCTACAAATGAAGGCAGGTATTTCTTGCTTTTTCTCTTCAGTATATATCGATCTTAGTGCATGAGCTGTCTTTAGATAGAAACTGTTTTTACCTTGACTCCACTCTTATTTTTCTTGCGTTTGATACTTCCACTTAATCTTTGAGCTACTCGTTTCTGTATCTATACAGCCTCTCGTTGCTATTTATGATATTTAGCAGATACAGGACACCAGATACTAGATACTAGATACTGGATATATAGATACCAGATACCATGTTTACTTACTGTGTCTGCTATTTATTCATGTTTCTTATTGAGCATGCTGGCTTCATGTAGCATACCTATTTTTGTTTATATATTTATGATGACTGCTGCATTTTACGCATCATGTCATTGCATGCATGCCGACGACCATGTCTCCCTAGCAACCCATGTGTTCTTTAAAAGTTAAACTTAGATTGCAAACGAAACTTAACATTATTAATCCAAGTTCAACTCATGTGTTCTTCAGAAGTTAAACCATATTATAGAAGTTGATTAAATATCTATTTCAAGGATTGACTTTCAGATCGTTGGTGAGGCACTCGACTTTCTTAGTTATGGGATCATCCACCACTTCCTAAACAAAGTCTTTCAAAGAAATTAAATATTTAAACTCCTTACAGTAAACCCTAGGTTTAACTACAGAGAACTCAATTGAAGCACTAAATTGATAGCCTCTTGTGTTGGTATTTCAAGATCCTTACAAAGAAAAACTAAAGTACTTTAGCTGGGGAATAAAGAACTAGTTGTACCTTTCTTCGTAGACAAAGACCTCTTGATCTTATGCTGTATTTCTCTCCTCCTCTTGGACATCGTGTGGGCGACGATCTACCAAGACAAAACACCCGAATCTTTTCTTCTTCTCCTCCAAGCACCGCCGGCCACAAAGATTGAAGCAAGGTGTCACCGGCCTTAAGAGAAAGAAAACAATAGAAGAGGGTTGGCCACACAAGAGAATAAAAGAGAGAGAGCTTAGGTTATATTTTTGGGCACCACCTTCCTCATCTTTTATATTATTTGCTAGTGGCTAAAAAGGAAAGTTTTAACAAAATTTTCCTTTTATTTGCTATTGTGGATGGTTACAAAAAAGGAAAGATTTTAACAAAATTAAAATCTCTCTTTTAAACCATTGTAAATAGCTATAAAAGGAAAGATTATAACAAACCTTTGTTTTAACAAAATCTTCCTTTTATTACTATAATGATTGGTTACAAAAAAGGAAAGATTTTAACAAAATTAAAATCTATCTTTTAAACCATTGTAGATAACTACAAAATTAAAATCTCTCTTTTAATATTTTATAGAAAGCTATAAAAGGAAAGATTTTAACAAAATTTTGTTCTAAATAAAAACTTCCTTTTCTCTTCTATTATAGCCGACCCCATGCTTGGGCACCAAGCATGGCTTGGCCGACCCACATCTTGGGCACCAAGCAAGGCTTGGTCGGCCCCTTGCTTGGGTACCAAGCAAGGATGTGGCCGACCCCTCACTTGGGTAGGAAGGAAAATCAAAATGGGTGAATACGAGGCTTTATAGAGGCTACAGCAGGGACCGAGAGGAGGAATTGGTTTTGACCTCCTGATGAGCTTGAGCTTCCTGTGTTCGACTCGAACACCCAACTCAAGTTCATCAATAATAACTTATACCACTAAAGAGTTATTATTGAACTATCGCACTAATCCCATATTACATTATGGGCTCCTTCTTATCATGAGTGTGTTAATTTCCCTGTGTTTAAGATATCGAATGTCCATTAATTAAATGAGTTACTGACAACTCACTTAATTAATATCTAGCTCCAATAGTAGTACCACTCAACTTCATTGTCATGTCGGATTAAGTCCCCCTGCAAGGTTTACATGACAATCTTTATGAGCTCCTCAAAGGGACATCATCAACCTAGATAACTAGGACACAGTTTCCTTTTATAATTAACAACACACCATATAAATAACATCATTTCCCAACTTATCGGGTCTCTTGATTTAACGACTAAATCTCACCTTTTAATAAATTAAAGAAATAAATACTAAGTACATGTGCTTGTTATTATATCGGGATTAAGAGTACGCACATCCATAATAACAAAGGTTCTGTTCTTTTATGCAATCAGTATAAAAGAAACAATTTCAAATGGTCCTGCTCAATACACACATAGTATACTAGTGTAATTTTATAGTCAAGATAAACTAATACCAAATTACACTACAACCATTTCAATGGTTTGTCCCAATCCATCTTGGTTGTGAGCTACTATTTATAATTTATAAGGAACTGATAACATGATCTTCTGTGTGACACCACACACCATGTTATTTATAATATAAATTAAATAGACAATTGCATTTAACTAAATGCAGACATTTGACCAATGTGATTCTCATTTCAAAATAAATGTTTATACAAAAAGCTAGGCTTTTAGTATACATTATAACAATCTCCCACTTATACTAAAAGACTATGCTGCCATATATGCTACCATACATATGATCCCCATCCCCTTAACATGCCCATCAAAAGCTCTCGCCGGAAGGGCCTTAGTGAAATAATCTGCCAGGTTATCTTCTGATGCAATCTTGGTGACAACAACTTCTCCTCGCTTTACGATGTCTTATATCAGGTGGTACTTGCGCTCAATGTGTTTACTTGCCTTATGGGCTCTGGTTCCTTCAAGTTTGCTACTGCACCATTATTATCACAATAAATTATGATAATTTTGGACAAACAAAAAATCACATCTAAGTCCATCAAGAAGTTTCTGAGTCATACAGCTTCTTTGGTTGCCTCAGAGGATGTCACATACTCAGCATCCATGGTGGAGTCCGAAACGCATTTCTGCTTAACACTCCTCTATGCTATGGCTCCACCTCCCAAAGTAAACACATACCCTGAGGTCAACTTACTATTGTCCCTATCTGATTGGAAGTCTGAATCCGTGTAACCCACAGGGAGCAAATCATTTGCCTGGTAAACTAGCATATAATCTGTAGTCCTTTTCAGGTACTTCAACATATGCTTTACGGTAGTCCAATGTCCTTATCTTGGGTTTCTTTGATATCTGCTAACTATGCCCACGGTAAAACAGATATTTGGTCTCGTACATAGCATCGCATACATTAGGCTTCCTACAGTCGAAGCATAAGGAACTGCCTTCATGTCCTCTATTTCCTTTGTTGTTTTATGAGAGATCTCTTTAGATAAAGGTACTCCATGCCGAAAAGGTAGAAAACCTTTCTTGGAGTTTTGCATGCTAAAACAAGCTAGAATAGTATCGATGTATGAAGCTTGGGATAAGCATAACATTATTTTCTTGTGATCTCTTATTACTTTGATCCCAAGAATATGTCCACATTCTCCCAAATCCTTCATATCAAACTGCTTGGACAACCATATCCTTACGTCTGACAACACTTTGACATTATTGCCAATGAGCAAAATGTCATTTACGTATAGTACAAGAAATACCACCACGTTTCCGTCACTTTTCTTGTATACACAAGACTCATCCGAACACTGAATAAATCCATAAAACTGGATTACTTCATTAAACCAGATGTTCCAAGATCTCGAAGCTTGCTTCAGTCCATAGATAGACTGATTGGGCTTACATACAAGATGTTCTTTGCCCTTCACAATGAATCCCTCTAGTTGCTTCATATGGATATTTTCTTCAAGACTTCCATTAAGGAAAGTTATCTTGACATCCATTTGCCAAATCTCATAATCTATATGAGTGGTAATAGATAAAAGAATCCGGATAGACTTAAGCATGGCTACCGGCGAAAAGGTTTCCTCATAATTGATTCTCTCTTTCTGAGTATACCCTTTTTGCAACAAGCCTTGCTTTGAAGGTTTCTACCTTCCCATCTGTCTCTCTTTTTCTTTTGTAGACCCATTTACATCCAATGGATTTTACACCATTTGGTGGTTCTATAAGCTCCTAGACCTGATTAGAGTACATAGATTCTATTTCTGAGTTCATTGCACTTTGCCAAGATGTTGCATCTTTATCTTGGAGTGCTTCATCATATGTCCAGGGATCAGGTTCATGTTCACCAGGGATCAAGTCCAAAGATTCTCCCAAAAACATGAATCTATTAGGTTGTCTAACATGTAACGCCCGGCCCCTTCCTGCTCAAGCTGACGGGGGTTACTTATCTTTTCTTCTTAAAACAGCGGAAGTCTTGTCTATAGTATATTTTTTTTCTTTTTGATTTCTTTTTAAAACTTTTCCTTTACTTTTCAAATCATCATCACTAACTACCTATCATATAAAGTCACATAACATGCTTAACATAAATTTAAGCCATAATACTAATAAGCATGATGAAATGTCATGGAGTCATAAAAGAACGACATAAACATAATTCTTATTAACTAGAAGCAGGTCTTTTTCTTTAGTCGAGTCACTACTACACACGTCCTTCTTGCCCCCTCCTTCTGCTCCCTTAGTACATCCATTCTTTGCCCTTATCTGTGGTACAAGGAAAGTAAGCTATGAGCACACAAGGCTCAGTAAGATCCTGTCCTACTCACTAAAAACCGTATAGCATAGCATAATTACCAAGGCATAAAGCATAAGGACAACTCATCATATCATGTATAGAAGCATCATATCGTAACATAATCGTAAGGTATCATGGCATATCATAAGGTGCATCCTAGCTTAACATAATATAATCATAAGCATCATGGCATATCATGGTATAATCATAAAGTACATCCTAGCATAACATAACATAATCATAAGTATCATGGCATATCATAAAATAATCATAAAGTGTTATGCGAGATGACTTTCAAAAACATGTATCATGAAAATATATACAACATGTCTTTTGAAAACTTATTACATACATACTTAAACATAATCTCAACATGATTAGGCCCCAACTTGTACCACATACATTAATGCACGTGTCCTATGTAGGTCCAAGGTAGCAAGTCTTGAACCCTACAAGGCATACATACTAGGCCCGTTTCTTAGTCCATCGACCTAGGGGCACTTAGGAGCTCATCCCTAACGAGACTCGTTTCTTAGTCCATCGACCCCAGGGCGCTTATGGAGCCCACCCTTGGTACAAGCCATATAAAGTAAAGTAGCATGTCATACATATCATGGTTCTTATTATTTCATGCACATCATATTTCTTATCATATCATACCGTACAAAATTTGGGCACACAGCTCATCATAATAGTATGTATAATTTGGGCACACAGCACATCATAAATACATGCATCGTTTGGGCACACAGCTCATCATAAAAGCATGCATAACTTGGGCACACAGCCAATCATAAATAGCATGCATAACTTGGGTACACAGCACATCTTAAGGGATTATCCACATGCATAGATCATAAGTATACATAAACATAGAAGCATATCAAGCTCTTACCACATCATAAAACATTGCATGTGAGATACATGAGAATCATATTTAGGTCTCTAACCCTAATATCATATAATGGCCGAAATATATAGTGGTGACTTAGGTTAAAAATTAACATACAAGCATGTGAACCCTAAACCAATATTGTATCATGTATCACAATAACCATCATGAGCATGCTTAGTTTAGGTTCTAGGTTTCCTAAGCTTAGAAATCTTGTCATGGCCGAATCTCATCAAGTATTACATTGGGTAAAAAAACAACATACAAGCATGTGAACTCTATACCAATTTCATAGCAAATATTACAAGGAACATCATGAGCATAATTAGGTTGGGTTCTAAGTTTCCTAGGCTCTTAAACTTGTGGTGGCCGAAACTTGTAAAGCTTGGAACTAGGTTTCAAGTGTCATAAAAGCATAAGAACCCTAAACTAATTTCATAGCAATTATTACAAGGAACAACATGAGCATAATTAGGTTAGGTTCTAAGTTTCCTAGGCCCTTAAACTTGTTGTGGCCGAAACTTGTAAGGCTTGAATCTAGGTTTCAAGTGTCATAAAAGCATGAGAACCCTAAACCAATTTCATAGCAATTATTACAAGAAACGACATGAGCATAATTAGGTTAGGTTCTAAGTTTCCTAGGCCCTTAAACTTGTTGTGGACGAAACTTGTAAGGCTTGAATCTAGGTTCCAAGTGTCATAAAAGCATGAGAACCCTAAACCAATTTCATAGCAATTATTACAAGGAACAACATGAGCATAATTAGGTTAGGTTCTAAGTTTCCTAGGCCCTTAAACTTATTGTGGCCAAAACTTGTAAGGCTTGAATCTAGGTTTCAAGTGTCATAAAAGCATGAGAACCCTAAACCAATTTCATAGCAATTATTACAAGGAACAACATGAGCATAATTAGGTTAGGTTCTAAGTTTCCTAGGCCCTTAAACTTGTTGTGGCTGAAAGTTCATGAAGCATGAAATAAGGTTCCACTCAACATACAAGCATGAGGAAAAATCATGTTACTTCATATTCTATCATAAGGAAAAAATCATAGCATGCTTGGTTTAGGTTTTAAGTTCTCCTAGGCCCTTAATCTTGTCTTGGCCGAAAGTTTTAAGAGAGAAAATTTAAATTCTAAGCAACATACAAGTAGAAGAATACTAAATAAAGCTCTTATCAAGGGTTCATATCATAAGAAAACATGGTGAGCATATTTAGGGCCTAATCTTTTCTAGGGTCCCTCTTCTTGTTGGCCGAACTTACCATGGATCACTCCTTAGGTTTTTTCCTTTTTTTTTTTTTTGAAATCTATTTTCATAAATGAAAGCACCTATGAACTACTTGTACCACAGGTGAGAGGATACTTACATCCTTTCACTTGTGGTTTTTCTTAAGGAAAAAGGTACCCTAGGTGCCAAGGAAGGAGAGAGCTTCTTCTTCTTGCACCTCCTTTTATTTCTCTTGCTTGGAAGGGGTAGATCTTGAAGGCTTCTTCTTGTAAATTAGTTTTCTTGGAGAGGAGACTTAGCTTAGCTTTTGGAATAAGGAGAGGGAGGGGCTCTTGGTTTCGGTGGAGAGTGAATAAGGAAAAGGAAGGAGGAAGAAGAAGGATTAAATCCCTTGCTTTTCTTCTCCCAATCCTATTTATCCCTATGTAAATGAAGCATGTCTTCATTCATTCCCTCAACTCCTCTTTTCCCTCATTCCTTTAATCCCATGAAAATAGAGAGAGGGAGGAAAGTAGGCAATTTATGTTTTGCTTGCTTCTTCTCTTAACCAAGAGGAAGAGGAGGTAAGCAACTTGGTTTTCTCTTGCTCTTTTGCTTAGTTTTCTTTTATTTTCTTCTCACCTCTAACTGAATTTTCATTCCTTTCTATCCATATATTATTCATTATTCTAGTGGTTATCATACATCAATTTATCTCTATTATTTGTGGGAGGTTCAAGGTTCAATCCTTGACCTCACCTCTTCTTATTCTATTTTGGTTTCTATTTTCCCTTTTCTCTTATTCTTTTTATTTCTATGCTCTAAAGAAAAATAACACCCATATACTTATCTTATAATTTCGTGGGTGTTACATAACAACCCTCCCACTACGACGAGGCACTACTTGTAATTGTGCATCATTTGTGACACATGTTGTAGTTTCTTGTGGTATTTTATCTTGTACCGTTGGTATTAAAGTAGACGTGTATTCTCTTATTTTCTCAAGAACAATTTTACTCATGGGCTTATGGTTCATTACATAGTCCTCTTCTAAAAATCGGGCATTGGTCCTAACAATGACCTTCTGATCTTTAGGACTATAAAATAAACCACCTTTCATTCCTTTAAGATAACCCACAAATAGTCTCCCTTCAGCACATGTGTTGGACTACTCCAAATCTGAATATGTTTCAGACTAGGCTTACGCTCATTCCATAATTCTGTGGGAGTAGAGGTTACTGACTTAGAAGGTACCAAGTTTAGAATGTACACTGTCGTTTTCAGAGCATATCCCCAAAACGAATTTGGTAATTCTGAATAACTCATCATTGATCTAACCATTTCCATAAAAGTCATATTCCTTCATTCTGTCACACCATTCTATTGGGGTATACCAGGTGCAGACAGTTGGGATTGAATCCCGGCCTCTGATAAGTAACTCCTAAACTCTCCTAAGAGGTACTCGCCACCACGATCAAACTGTAGTGTCTTGATACCTTTACCATGACGCTTCTCCACATCAGCCTTGTATTCTTTGAACTTATCAAAGCACTCAGACTTGTGGCGCATCAAGTAAATGTACCCGTATCTCGAATAGTCGTCTATAAAAGAGACAAAATATTCGAAACCACCTCCTGCCTGGATAGTCATAGGTTCACATAAATCAGAATGAACCAATTCCAACACATCTTTGGCTCTATACCCCTTGGCCTTAAAAGGTCTCTTGGTCATTTTTCCTTCCAAGCAAGATTCGCAGGTTGAAAAATTTTCCACCACTAATGAACCCAAAGATCCATCGGCTATTAGCCTTTGAATTGTTGGGTTCTTCGGGCCGTGAAAACCGCTTTTCGCGTCGCGGAAACCTCGAAACCCCCAGCCACGAATCCGTGCGAAGTAAAAAATTTCGAAAAACTTACGAGTATGAGTTTCTAAACCTCGATCTACAGTAGATCTACAAAGGGAAACAAAGAATATACCCTTGATGTGCGCCCTACGCGAATCCCGCTTGTCCAATGGTGCCGGATCTCAAGGTTGTCAAAGTAGACAACCCTCTAGAAGTATCCACACGAACACAAGAAGGAGATCACCAAACTAAAGTGTGCTAGCACCTTAGTTGGGTTCGGCAAGATGAGGAGAGGGAGAGAAGAAAATGGAGCAAGGAAGAAGATGAAGGAATCAATGAGAATAACTCACAAAATGAAACTTATTCTCCCAATTGATGTGGCCGGCCACATTAAGAGGATGTGTAACCTCCATGGAATGCCAAGAGTCACAACTCTTGGTAACTCCCATGAGGTGGCATCCCACTTAAGCAACCATGATGATGTGGGGCATCATCATTGACCCACTCAATGCCAACTCACCAATGAGGTGGCATAAAGTCAAGTCAAACTTGACTCTTCATCTTCGTGTCAAGTCAAGTCAAACTTGACTTAATCTCTCTCATGGTTGATCTAATCCAACCATTTAATTCAAGCCAATTTAATATAATGAATCTAATTCATTTAATTAAATTGATTCAATGAGTCATAATCTAAATTTAGACTCATTGAACACATGAATTAACTTGAGTCCAACTCAATTAGCCCAATTAGGATTACTCTTAATCCAATATGATTCATCAAATGAATCTAATCCTCTTGGTTCATCATATGAACCTAATCTCCATCTAATTGTCCTTAGTGTGTGACCCTATAGGTTCTTGTAACGTTGGCAATGCCCCTAAACCCATTTAGGAGTATAAGTAATGAGCGGCATCTAACAACACATCATTACTACCCAAGTTACAAGAATGTTGAGATCCAATATCACCTTGTGACTACTAATTGTGACTCCTCACAATATATGACAAGTGTCCTTCTATCCTAGACATCTAGATTGATCAATATGAGGCATAGACCGTGTCATCCTCTGACCAATCTAAATCTTGAACTCCAAGTAGACTCACTAAATCAAACGAGCTCAATATCTCATATTGACTCATTTGGGCATGGCCATGCACTTCGTGGTCTCACTCTATCAAGAATATCGATGTCACTCCCGTCATATAGGAGGGATAGATCTCATCTACATCACTCACATCCCTCCGCATTATTTGTTACATACCCAGTAATCGCCTTTATAGTCCACCCAGTTACGGGTGACGTTTGACGAAACCAAAGTACATAACTCTATATGTAGGAAACCATGGTGACTTCAGGTCTAAGGACTAGTAGTCATACTAATAGCCACATGAGAAAGCATATGACACTCATATAACGATCCATGATACTTTCTCATGGCGGGTCATTCAGTATACATTCTCCAATGCATACCCATGTGTCAACTTGATATCTCTATATCCATGACTTGTGAGATCAAGTCATCGAGTTGACCTACATGCTAGTCTTATTGCATTAACATTGTCCCTGAATGTTAATACTCGACTAGGAATGATTAAGAGTAGTGTTCCCTATATCATCTCACTATCGGTTCAACTAACCGATTGATATAGGTGAGAACCTTCTACTCAAAGACGCTATTATACTTAGTTTATTTGGCACCAATACAAGTAAGTGTAATAACCAAAAACAAATGCCTTTATTTATATAAGAATATGATACAACAAGTCTATAATACAATCATCAAATGATTGGATCTAGGGCTCTAACTAACAATCTCCCACTAGCACTAGTGCCAATCAGTGTAGGCTCTAAGCCCCAATGACCTAGTGTGACCATCATGCTTCCTCTGTGCCAAAGCCTTGGTCAAGGGATCTGCGATGTTAGCCTCTGTAGGTACTCTGCATATCTTCACATCTCCTCTCTCGATAATCTCTCGAATAAGATGGAAGCGCCATAGTATGTGTTTGGTCCGCTGGTGTGAGCGAGGTTCCTTCGCCTGTGCTATAGCTCCATTGTTGTCACAATAGAGCTCAATAGGGTCAGCGATACTGGGAACCACCCCAAGTTCAGTGATGAACTTGCGGATCCAAACTGCCTCCTTTGCTGCCTCTGATGCAGCAATGTAATCGGCCTCTGTCGTAGAATCAACTACTGTGTCCTGCTTCGAACTCTTCCAGCTCACAGCACCACCATTAATACAAAATACGAACTCTGACTGCGATCGATAATCATCCTGGTCGGTCTGGAAGCTAGCATCACTGTAACCCTTTACAGCTAGCTCATCATTGCCTCCATATATCAAGAAATATTCTTTAGTCCTTCTTAAGTACTTAAGAATATTCTTGACCGCGATCCAGTGACTTTCACCTGGATCTGACTGGTATCTCAAAGCATACGAGACATCAGGTCGAGTACATAGCATGGCGTACATGATAGATCCTATGGCTGAGGCATAAGGGATTTGATCCATGCGGTCTCTCTCCTCTCTAGAAGAGGGACCTTGAGTCTTCGAAAGACTCACGCCATGTGACATCGGCAAAAATCCCTTCTTGGAGTTCTGCATGGCAAACCGAATGAGTACCTTATCAATGTATGTACTCTGACTCAGGCCAAGCAATCTCTTAGATCTATCTCTATAGATCTGTATCCCTAGAATGCGGGATGCCTCACCTAAGTCCTTCATCGAAAAGTAACTCCCTAGCCAGGTCTTGACAGATTGAAGTAAAGTGATGTCCTTCCCAATGAGTAGTATGTCATCCACATACAATATGAGGAAAACAACTATATCCCCTACAACCTTCTTGTAGATACAAGGCTCATCTTCATTCTTGATGAAACCAAACTATTTGATTGCATCATCAAATCGAAGATTCCAGCTCCGAAATGCTTGCTTTAGTCCATAAATGGACCTATGCAGCTTGCATACTCTGCTAGTATGCTGAGGATCTACAAAACCCTCAGGTTGTGTTATGTACACATCCTCGAGTAGGTTTCCATTCAGAAACATGGTTTTGACATCCATCTGCCATATCTCATAGTCATGGTAAGCTGCAATAGCAAGCATGATCCGAATGGACTTAAACATCGCTACTGGAGAAAAGGTTTCATCATAGTCAATACCATGAATCTGCTTGAAACTTTTAGCTACCAAGCGACTCTTATAGATAAGTCCATCCATGTCAGTCTTTCTCTTAAAGATCCACTTACACCCAATGGGTTTTACCCCTTCAGGTGGATCAACCAAAGTCCATACTTGGTTGGTGTACATGGATTCCATCACGGATCTCATGGCCTCTAGCCATTTCTTGGAATCTGGTCTCATCACAGCTTCCTGATAGGTGGTAGACTCATCATCTATGAGCACAACGTCATCATGGTCAGACAAGAGAAATGAATATCTCTCAGGCTGACGACGTACCCTATCAGACCTGCGAAGAGGTATGTCTACTTGAACTAGTTGTTGTTCCTCAACTCTTTGTGGAACAACATCATTCACAACACTTTATGGTTCCAGTTCAACTTCCATCGAGGCTTCAGTGCTATGGTCCGCATCTTGAACTTCTTCAAGATTGAACGTACTCCCACTAGTCTTTCTAGAAACAAAGTCCCTTTCTAGAAAGACCCCAGTCTTTGCCACAACTACCTTGTGCTGACTGGGAATGTAGAAGTAATATCCCTTAGTTTCCTTGGGATATCCGATGAAATAGCACTTGTCGGATTTGGGTCCTAACTTGTCTGAGACTTGACGTCGAACGTAAGCCTCACAACCCCAAATCCTCATGAAAGACACCTGGGCATCTCTCCCAGTCCATATCCTATATGGTGTCTTTATCACGGCCTTGGATGGAACTCGGTTGAGTATAAAAGCTGCCGTGTCTAGAGCATAGCCCCAAAGGTATGTCGGAAGATCTGTGTGACTCATCATAGATCGTACCATATCTAATAGGGTACGATTCCTCCTTTCGGATACACCATTCCACTGTGGTGTTCCAGGAGGAGTGAGTTGGGATAGAATCTCACACTCAGCTAGATAGTCATGAAACTCATGGCTAAGGTATTCTCCACCTCGATCTGATTGAAGTATCTTAATACTCTTGTCAAGTTGGTTCTGTACTTCATTCTTGAATTCTTTGAACTTTTCAAAGGATTCAGACTTATGTGTCATCAAGTACATATAACCATATCTACTAAAGTCATCAGTAAATGTGATGAAGTAATTATAACCGCCTCTAGCAGCGACATTGAAAGGCCCACATACATCACTATGTATAAGACATAACAAGTCAGTCGCTCTCTCACAGTGCCCACTAAAGGGAGTCTTGGTCATCTTGCCTAATAGGCATGACTCGCACGTCTCATAAGATTCAAAATCAAATGAGTCCAGCAAACCATCCTTATGGAGCTGGGATAAGCGCTTGTCATTTATATGACCTAAGCGACAGTGCCAGAGATAGGTTTGGTTCAGGTCATTTGACTTGAACCTCTTGGTATTTATGTTATAGATAGGGCTTTCAAGATCTAGAATGTAGAGTCCGTTCATCAGAGGTGCACTACAATAGAATATATCTTTTAAATAAACAGAACAACATTTGTCCTTTATAATAAAAGAGAAACCTTTCTTGTCCAAACAAGAAAATGAAATTATGTTCTTAGTAAATGCAGGCACATAACAATAATCATCCAACTCTAATACAAGCCCAGAGGGAAGAGATAGAAAATAAGTCCCTACAGTAACAGCAGCAACCCGTGCTCTATTGCCTACGCGTAGGTCCACCTCGCCCTTCGCCAATGCCCTGCTATTTCTCAGCGCCTGCACATTAGTACAAATGTGAGATGCACATCCGGTATCTAATACCCATGATGAAGAAATAGATAGATTGACTTCTATAACATATATACCTGAAGTGGAAGTCTCACTTCGCTTCTTCTTAAGATCTTCCAGGTATACCTTGCAGTTCCTCTTCCTGTGACCGGTCTGACCGCAGTGAAAGCAGGTAGCATCCTTGGCGACCCCTCCTTTAGGCTTCAGTGCCTTGCCTTTGCCCTTGACTTGGGACTTTCCTTTGCCTTTGGGCTTGCCCTTGCCCTTGTGTTTCTGAACCATCAGAACAGAGTGGGGCTTTGCCTTCTTAAGATTCAGCTCAGCAGTTCTCAACATGCTAAGCAGCTCGGGCAGTGGCTTGTCAATTTCGTTCATATTGTAGTTTAGAACGAACTGACTATAGCTATCCGGTAAGGATTGTAAGATCAGGTCAGTGGCTAGCTCTTAGCCAAGCGAGAATCCCAACCTCTGTAGGTTTTCTATGTACCCAATCATTTTGAGTACATATGGGCCTACTGGAGCCCCATCTAACATCTTGCACTGAAACAGTGCCCTTGAGATCTCAAATCTCTCATGCCTCGCTTGTCCTTGATACAGTTGATGAAGATGTTCAACCATATCGTAAGCGCCCATTAACTCGTGTTGCTTCTGAAGCTCAGAGTTCATGGTCGCGAGCATTAGACAGGACACATCTAATGCGTCATCTTGATGCTTCTTGTAAGCATCTTTGTCTGCTCGCGTGGCATTGGCAGGAGGAGCCTCTGGAATGGTCTGCTCCAGAACGTACAGTTTACGTTCCTGGGTGAGAACTATTCTCAAGTTCCTGTACCAGTCCAGGAAATTTGCTCCGTTGAGCTTGTCCTTCTCAAGGACAGAACGCAGAGAGAAGGTGTTCGTATTTGACGTCATGGTTATCTACAACAGAAAAAATGCAGAAAATAAATATCATATTCTTTTAAATCATTTAATTAGGCCTTTAACTAAATGATGCTCCTACTGAATTCTATAATTCATGTGGGACAAGATCCACATCATACTAACCCTTGAGTTAGCTTTGGCTAATACGCCCAAGATTTAGTATGATCGGTAGGTAACGATTTACCAATTACATCTCTATGCAACTCTTGTTTATAGGATCATTATCCGCAGTTATATTAAAACTTGAGTTAGCTTTGGCTAATACGCCCAAGAATTAATATAAATGTGATTTATGTCCTATCTTTCCAACCATTGGAAGAATGTCTATAGTTGTACTCGATCCAACTGAGTTAACTAGGAATACTCAATCTAATTGAGTTTTTATTCGCCCATGCGTTGATAAGCGGGACCAAGATTGTCCCTCCATACCCTACCAAGATAATATGTGTTGCTCTGCTTTGGCAGATTCAACAACACATGTGATCGAGGTAGTGATAGGTATCACGGCACGGTAGGCATTAGAGTTGACGTGATTTAGATCTAATCTGAACGATGATGCATATCATATACTCGATAGATCTAATCTAATCGAAAGGGTGCATCATGTGCACGACTTAAATCTAATCTAATCGTTAGGCACTAATTAATTACTTAATCATGCATCACATATACACAAGCAATTAATTAAATTAATTCGTGATTAGTCATGGCCCTACTACGATCTTCTCAAGCCAATGAGAAGATCAGATTGGTCAACCTAGGGTCAACAGCTTTTCAAGCTCCTCCCTTTGACCACCTTGTGTTGCTTGCGCCCTCCTCGTAACTCCGTCTCGAGTGGACCTTCCACCGCTCCAATTTTGTACATTACAATTTTAAAACTCGAGTTACATTCGAGTCTAAACTAATTTACAATAAGAATATAAAATAGAGAAAGGCACGACGCGCAGGTCGCGAATAAAAATCCAACACGCACATCACATCACGGCACGCAGGTCGTATTATGAATTACAACACATTTATTCCAATCCAATTGGGTCTTTTGGGCCATGACTATCACAAATTATACATAATTCTAAATTATGTATTTTCTATAATTTTTTGTAATTTTAATACCAATTTTTATAATTTTTACAAGTAAAAATTCCCAGCGGTCCCGTTTAGCGGTTTTCGGGCGCAATCGCGGAACGAATCCCCTTCCGGGGCCAGGGGCAGTGCCCCTATCCGTGATCTAACCATCGCGAGGGTTCCTTAGCGATCCTACAGCACCTTAGCCCGCTGTCACAAAAAGTTTTGGGCCAAACCTTGCCGTTTCGGAAAAATCTTCTCGGTAGTCGAAGCCTACAAGTGTCGAAACACTTGTGATACGCTTCTACGAGAATATTACTCATAAAAATCAATAAAAACTTAAATTTACAGAAAATCACAGAAGCTATATTTTTCATAAAAATAAAAAATAAACTCGTACAAGTCTTCGCACGTGGCTCTGATACCACTGTTGGGTTCTTCGGGCCGCGAAAACCTCTTTTCGCGTCGCGGAAACCCTGAAACCCCCCAGCCACGGATCCGTGCGAAGTAAAAACTTTCGAAAAACTTACGAGTACGAGTTTATAAACCTCGATCTATAGTAGATCTACAAAGGGAAACAAAGAATATACCCTTGATGCGCGCCCTACGCGAATCCCGCTCGTCCAATGGTGTCGGATCTCAAGGTTGTCAAAGTAGACAACCCTCTAGAACAATTTAATTCAAGCCAATTTAATATAATGAATCTAATTCATTTAATTAAATTGATTCAATGAGTCATAATCTAAATTTAGACTCATTGAACACATGAATCAACTTGAGTCCAACTCAATTAGCCCAATTAGGATTACTCTTAATCCAATTTGATTCATCAAATGAATCTAATCCTCTTGGTTCATCATATGAACCTAATCTCCATCTAATTGTCCTTAGTGTGTGACCCTATAGGTTCTTGTAACATTGGCAATGCCCCTAAACCCATTTAGGAGTATAAGTAATGAGCGGTATCTAGCAACACATCATTACTACCCAAGTTACAAGAATGTTGAGATCTAACATCACCTTGTGACTACTAATTGTGACTCCTCACAATATATGACAAGTGTCCTTCTATCCTAGACATCTAGATTGATCAATGTGAGGCATAGACCGTGTCATCCTCTGACCAATCTAAATCTTGAACTCCAAGTAGACTCACTAAATCAAACGAGCTCAATATCTCATATTGACTCATTTGGGCATGGCCATGCACTTTGTGGTCTCACTCTATCAAGAATATCGATGTCACTCCCGTCATATAGGAGGGATAGATCCCATCTACATCACTCACATCCCTCCGCATTATTTGTTACATACGCAGTAATCACCTTTATAGTCCACCCAGTTACGGGTGACGTTTGACGAAACCAAAGTACATAACTCCTTATGTAGGGAACCATGGTGACTTCAGGTCTAAGGACTAGTAGTCATACTAATAGTCACATGAGAAAGCATATGACACTCATATAACGATTCATGGTACTTTCTCATGGCGGGTCATTCATTATACATTCTCCAATGCATACCCATGTGTCAACTTGATATCTCTATATCCATGACTTGTGAGATCAAGTCATCGAGTTGACCTACATGCTAGTCTTATTGCATTAACATTGTCCCTGAATGTTAATACTCAACTAGGAATGATTAAGAGTAGTGTTCCCTATATCATCTCACTATCGGTTCAACTAACCGATTGATATAGGTGAGAACCTTCTACTCAAGGACGCTATTATACTTAGTTTATTTGGCACCAATACAAGTAAGTATAATAACCAAAAACAAATACCTTTATTTATATAAGAATATGATACAACAAGTCCATAATACAATCATCAAATAATTGGCTCTAGGGCTCTAACTAACATGAATCCTACTCAAGTTAGTATGACCAAGCCTTAGATGTCAAAGATATGTTTGGTTTATTTCCTAAGGTTGCTTTCTCTTATTAGAATTAGAAGATGTGTTATTAATTTTCATTTGTTGTATCGTGGGTGTTATTGGATTTAGAGTATACAAATTGCTAACCAACGTACCAGAATAGATAACTACCCTATTTTTCTTGACAACTACTTTGTCATCAAAAGAAATAGAATATCCATCCATAAATAGTTTAGAAACTGAAATCAAGTTCTTTCTAAAATATGGCACGTAAAGATAATTTCTTAAAATCAATGTTTTATTTCTATCAAAAGATAAATAAACATCTCCCACTGTAACATCCGCCACTTTTGTAGCATTGCCCATGTAGACGGTAATCTCTCCTTCATGTAGTCGTTGAGTTTCCTGGAACCCTTGCAATGAATTGCCGACATGATTAGTGGTTCCTGTATCTACACACCGGTACCGGTAGATAACACCACTAAACATGTTTCAACCACTAGAGAATAAGATATACCTTTATTGTTCTCCTTTTTACATGGACAGTCAACTTTCCAATGTCCAGACTGCTTGCATGTGAAGCACTTGCCCTTCGGCTTCTTCACACCTGCATGCGGCCCAGCCCCTAGAGATCGATTCACTTTCTTTACTGAACCAACTTGTTTCTTTTTCTTCTTTCTGCCTTTCAGCTTAGAAGCAAAAACATTTTCAGCAATGTGAATTTGAGAACTTTGATGAAATAGCCCTTCTACTGCTTGAAGTTCTGTCAGAAGTTCCGCCAACGAATAAACCCTTTTGTTCATGTTGTAGCTCAGGCGAAACTGCTCAAAACTTTTAGGCAGCGTTTGGAGAATGATATCGACTTGGGTCTCCCCATCGATTTCTGCTCCAAGGACTTCCATCTCATTCAAAAGAGCCATCATTTTGAGGATATGATCCCTTACGGGTGTCCCCTCAATCATGGTGGACGTCATCAAGTTTCTCATAGCCTCCTACCTAGCAGCACGATTCTGGTGTCCGAAGAGTTTCTTGAGATTGCGCATCATGTCATAAGCGGTAGACATGGCTTGATGTTAATGTTGCAGCACATTTGACATAGAAGCCAAAAAGTAACACCGTGCCATCTCATCCGCCCTAACCCATTTCTTATGATACTCAATCTCCTCTTCACTAGAATCGCTATTAGTCAGGCTTGGACAGATCTCAAAAAGTACGAACTTGTAATCTTCAGCAGTTAAGACAATGTTCAAGTTTCGTTTCCAATCAATGTAATTGGGACCAGTAAGTTTGTTTTCTTTCAATATAACAGCAAGAGGATTGAAAGCCATTTAAAATCCTAAGAATCACAAAATATTTGGTCAAAACTTTAGAATTTAAAATAATATTGATTCCTCAAACAATATCATTTAAATTCACCAACACCTCAAAACACCGTGAATTTTGTATGCCATGATAGTATAGACGTATACAAATTCAAACATTTGTATGAGGGAGTTTTACCCATTAATTTTATTATCTTGTCAACCTAACTTTATGACAAATAAAATTAATAGTTGGTTTTTCTTCGGTCACACAAATAATAGCAGTGACTCCGATGGGGAGGATACTATTAAATGCGCCTAAGTGTATATCATTACTTGATACTTAGTCCATTAAATAGGATTGTGCCCCTTCAGATGGATAAGATCACACAAACCAAAATAATTTCTTATAATCATCAATAAAGGGGGTTTGATCTAGTGATCCACAAACAAACTCATCCGATGTGGAGGAAGGCAGTCAAAGCCAACACTTACAAACCAGTAATAGAGACTGTGGAATTTAAATAATTCCTCTCCCACTTAGTTATTTAAAATGAGGAATTTTAACATGCACACACACACATCACATATAAACAGCATAAAAGGCAATAAATATGAAAAATAATTTTTCAACTATTATGGCCTCATCCATAGTTGTCCTCCATGTGCCACCAACCCTAGCCACCGCCAACGGATCATGTCATCGTGTCTATCTTGCTTCTTTTTCCACTGCACCTCTGGTCCTCAAATAGCATCACGCCTCGCAAGGATATGATCCGTGACAAAAATAAAATTTAACATTTATCGATCCTATATTCCACAAGGGAATGTACATGTAATCTAAATTGAACAGAATGTAAAATCCTAAAACTAATACAGCTCCTACTGTATTTAATAATTACAATCATGCACACACATAAAATGCGCTCGACATACCCGAAGGTCCAAATCACACACATACACAATAGGGCCATAATTGTTGGAACTAGGATGTATGTAATCATAGAGTTAATCTATTTGCACATCCTACTATTATCCTGCTTAAATTTATGTATGAAAAGTGTAACGACCCAACTCCTGGGTACTAGGCTGTGAGCCGGATCGCTACATTAACTACTGAAACTACTGTGCCGTACTGTGCGGAAAACTAGGTAAAATAAAATTTTCACTAACTGACTCTATTAATCTGATAACTGATGCACCCATGCTGTTATAAGGAAGGATTCAAGACCCTTTCCGATTGGTGTACATGTGCTAAGGAGAATGCTTGACCTCCCATCTGAGCTAGGAACTCAAACTAACTTCCCCGCTAGCTGCTGATCGATCCACGGATCGATGAATCTTACTGCGATTCTATGCCCTGCTGGATCGATCTACGAACGATCCAGAGGTCGGATCGGCAGATCGATCCGGTGTGTCTGGATCGGTCCCGATCCGTGCACCGGAGGCGCCGAGATGCCTCTTGTTCGATCTTGGATCGGTCGGTGACCGATCCATGCACTGAAATTTCCTCCGAGGCTTATCAGATGGATCGGTCGGTGGCCGATCCGAGGAGATCTGATATCAGATCTCGGATCGGCCTGGTGGCCGACCGATCCGAATAGCTGCACTCGATCGGTCCGGGCACCGATCGATGTCGATTTCACTCGAGAGTTCGATTTGACTTTGTGCAAAACATCACACAATAGTTCTAAAACAATGAAGATACATTCTAGCATATAAGTACTAATGTTCTAAACATGATAAGCTAACAAAACATAGTTACTAAGCTAGAACAATTAGTAACAAGACTAAGTATCAAACTAGACATGATAAGTGCTAAACTGAAATAAAAACGTATAGATCCCAAGGATCTTTATTCCAGACCCCTTGCACACACACATCATCGTAGCATCGCCCTCCAGCCTCCGCTAATCCACTTTTCTCTTACCGGTATCTGCAGTATAAGAAAAGTAGTATCTGTAAGCCAATAAGCTTAGTAAGAAACCATCTACCTCACAAAAACATGCAACGATGCGATTATGTTTTTAAAACATGCAGTTTGAAACTAAACTGAGCATGCAAGCATGGCATGGCATGGTATCACACAAAGCATGGCATAACATATAAACTGAACATGGTATACTTATAAACTGAGCATGAAACTGAACTAGTCATGCATATATCTAAATCTGTACACGAACTCAAATCATGTAAACTGAACCTGAACTGAACTGAACGCTAAATTTGTGTTCTCATCACTGGTTTCAAATTTGAAAACTATACATATAATAGATGAAAATACTAAACATGCTGTTGGCCTGGCAACCGTACTTACTGTGCGCGCATCCCTACGAGACCCGGGATTGCAAGTTCGAATCCAGGGTTACTAGGTTATCTGAACCTAGGGACGATTGTGGGAGTCCAACCCATGGATATCTGATCCAAGTACGGTTAACTGAATAAAAGTAAAATCTTGAATCTTGCTTTATTTTACTTTGCCGTTTAGGCTATCTCGAACCTAGAGCTAGGTTATTCGAACCTAGAGGCTACTGTGGGAGCCTACCCAATGGATATCTGATCCATATAGCTGTGATAACTGATAACCAACTGAATAAAAATGTTTCTAATATATTTTACATGCTGTTAGGACGCCTATTGGTGCATCCTTCTGAACTGGGCATTCTACCGAATGCTTGGTGTGCATTAAAAACACACCCTAAAACTGAGAACTGTAAAATTACTGAACTAACGCCAAAACTAACAAGCGAGAGCAATTATACTGCAGGTGAGGGGTTTCTTACCTCAATCGTAAGGTTTTCTTACGATTCTATTCGCTAGGTTTTTCCGAAAAACTGTCCGTTCGACGAACCGCTTCCGTCCTCGCGTTCCTCTCGCGGAGAAGGACCCTTTTTGTGTTGGAGTCATCGCCGGGAGATGTTCCCTTGGCCCTTGGGGCTTGGTGTACCGTGCGTGAGGGAGAGGAGAAGGAGGAGTCGGCGTGAGGGCTAGGGTGAGGAATAGGTCACGGTAAAACCAATATAAAATAACCCAAATCCCAACTTAAGTTTATATTTATATTAAGTGGTTTAATGAACCCAACTCTAATATAAATATATTTGGTTCTCCTTCCTTTCAGCACGGCCCTGTTGGGTTCACCGGTTACTAAACTTATCCGTAAACCATAGGTCTCGGGTTCGATTCCCGCCTAAGCTATTTTACGGTTCCAATTATTTTTGCTCTTCCGCTACTCGGAAAATTCGGAAAAATATCTAAAAATTCCAGAAAATCATACTATATTTCTAAAACAAATTGGAATTTTTCGGCTTTACAATCCCCATACCTTATAAAAGTTCGTCCCAGAACTTAAAACAATTGGGTACTGCTCATCTGCCTCTGTCTCCCAGTCGCCTCTGTGTGGTTTGCCAATGACTTTGACTAATGGCACTTCCTTGTTCCGTAATTTCTTTACCGCTCGGTCTATTATCCGAATAGGCCGATTGTCATAGCTGAGATCATCACGGACCACGGGGCTCAATCACCGGGTGGCGTCTGGAATATGCTTCTTCAAAGATGGAGACATGAAATACGTTGTGGACAGCTGACATCTCCTGAGGTAACTCTAGCTCATATGCTACCTTGCCCACTCTCTTCGTGATAAGGTATGGTCCCACATATTTGGGAGCTAGCTTTCCCTTCTTCCCAAAACGCATGACTCCCTTCATGGGAGCTACTCTGAGGAAAACTGTATCCCCAACCGAAAACTCTAGGGGTCTGCGTCGTGTATCAGCATAGCTCTTCTGACGGCTCTGTGCTGTCTCTATCCTCTGGCGAATCTGCTGTATGGCTGCTGTGGTATCTGCTACTAGATCTGTCTGAAGCTCTAGTTCCTTCTGTTCACCACTCTCATACCAGCAGATTGGTGATCTGCACCTCCGCCCATAGAGTGCCTCATAAGGTGCCATGCCGATAGTGGCCTGATAACTGTTGTTGTATGCAAATTCTGCTAGACTCAGATATTTGCACCAACTTCCCTTGAAATCTAGGGCACAAGCTCGGAGCATGTCTTCGAGTACCTGATTCACTCGCTCCGTCTGACCATCTGTCTGAGGATGGAAGGCTGTGCTGAATTTTAACTGGGTGCCCATAGCTGACTGTACACACTTCCAGAAGTGTGATGTAAATCTGCTGTCTCTGTCTGATATAATGGTTCGTGGGACTCCATGCAGCCTGACTATCTCCTTGAGATACAACTGAGCTAGTTGCTCCATGGAATAGGATATTCTGATAGCTAAGAAGTGGGCTGATTTAGTCAACCTGTCGACTATTACCCAAATGGCATCAAAACCATTCGTGGTTCTGGGTAACCCCACTATGAAGTCCATAGAGATATCCTCCCACTTCCATTCTGGAATCTGGATCGGCTGCAGAACTCCTCCTGGTCGCTGATGTTCTGCCTTAACCCTTTGACAGGTTAGACAGATGCTGACGTATCTGGCGATATCTCGCTTCATCCCAGGCCACCAAAATCGTTTCTTTAGATCCTGATACATTTTGGTGGAACCAGGATGCATCGCATAGGGAGTCCTGTGAGCCTCGTCTAGAATCTGCTTTCGTAGTTCCTCCTGATCTGGAACACAAAGTCTGTCACCACAGTACACTACCCCACTGGCGGACACTCTGAACTCTCCACTTTCTGATTCTGCTAACCCTTGCTTGATTTTCTGGATTTCAGGATCCTGCTCCTGAGCTGTCTGGATATCATCAAGCAAGGTAGATGCTAAGGACATTGTGGAAAGCTGCCCGACTATAATTTCGAGACTAAAAGTTGTAATCTCCTTCCTTAGGGGTGGTGACATAGCTGCTAAAGATAATAAGGTAGCACTAGACTTCCTGCTGAGTGCGTCTGCTACCTTATTAGCTTTTCCCTGGATGGTAGAGGATATCTATGTCATAATCCTTGACCAGTTCTAACCATCTGCGCTGTCGCATATTCAGATCCTTCTGAGTAAAGAAATACTTCAGACTTTGATGATCTGTATACACTCTGCACTGAGCTCCGTACAGATAATGTCTCCAAATCTTGAGAGCGAACACCACTGCTGCAAGCTCGAGGTCGTGAGTAGGATAGTTCCTCTCATAATCCTTGAGTTGTCTGGAGGCATAGGCGATCACCTTGCCCTGCTGCATCAGTACTGCTCCTAATCCCAATTTAGAGGCGTCGCTGTAGATGTCGAAGTTGTCTGTGTTTTCTGGTATAGCTAAAATAGGAGCACTGGTCAATCTCCGTTTTAGTTCGCTGAAGCTGTTCTCGCAATCCTCTGTCCTCGGTGAGAGCTGTCAGTGGGGAGGCTATCCTGGAGAAGTCCTCTACGAATTTCCTGTAGTAGCCTGCTAATCCCAGAAAGCTTCTGATTTCACTGGCGTTCCTGGGTCTCTTCCAGTTACTTACCGCTTCTATCTTGCTGGGATCTACCATAACACCATCCTTGGAGATGATGTGACCTAGAAAGGCTACCTGGTCTAGCCAAAATTCACATTTCGTGAATTTGGCGTACAGCTGGTTTTGCTGAAGGATCTGCAAAACTGTCTTCAGATGCTCTGCATGGTCCTCCTGAGTGCCTGAATAGATAAGAATGTCATCGATGAACACGATGACAAACTTGTCTAAGTATTCTCTGAATACTCTGTTCATGAGGTCCATGAATGTAGCTGGGGCATTTGTCACGCCGAAAGGCATGACTACGAACTCATAATGTCCGTATCTAGTCCTGAAGGCTGTTTTAGGTATATCACCTTCCTTGACTTTAACCTGGTGATATCCTGATCTGAGGTCGATTTTAGAGAACACTGTGGCTCCCTTTAGCTGGTCAAACAGGTCATCTATCCTGGGAAGAGGGTACCTGTTTTTAATTGTGACCTGGTTCAAAGCACGGTAGTCTATGCATAAGCGCATGCTTCCATCCTTCTTCTTCACGAACAACACAGGTGCTCCCCATGGTGAGTGACTAGGGCGTATGAAACCCTTGTCAAGAAGCTCCTGTAATTGCTCCTGAAGTTCCTTCAGTTCTGCTGGAGCCATGCGGTACGGTGCCTTGGAAATTGGATTTGTGCCGGGAATGAGCTCTATCTCAAATTCAATCTCCCTGTCTGGTGCTAAGCCTGGTAGCTCTTCAGGGAAGACTGCTGGGTAGTCGCAAACGACTCGAACCTCTGATAGCTGTTGGTTCTTGTCCTGGCTGGTGTTGACTACATTTGCTAAAAATCCCATGCATCCTGAATCCAATAGCTGTTGTGCTTTCAATGCTTCCTGTACTCAAACTGTACTCCTGCTTCAGGTTGGAATATGACTTTCTGTTTACGGCACTCTATAGAAGCGCCGTATCTGATCAGAAAATCCATTCCAAAGATGACATCGTAGTCAGTCATTTCTAGCACTATCAGATCACCAAAAAGCTCCCTGTCTGCTATAATGACTGGTACTGCTCTGAGCCAGTGCGTAGACGCCATAATGTCTCCTGAGGGTAGCGTTGTCAGAAACTGACTATTGAGTACTTCTGGAGGTGTTGCTAGTTTCTCGGCAAATGCCCTGGATACATAAGAGTGGGTTGCCCCAGTATATCGAATAAGACAATTGCATTATGCCGAAAAATACAATCGACCTGTGACAACTGCCGAGGCATTTGCTACGTCCTCTCTGGTGAGAAAATCCGCATTCGTGGTAGCCGTGGGGGCTTCTAATCTGCCCGATCGATCTGTGGACCATCTAAGACAAGATACATCCGTGTAGTTGGTTGAGCTCCATACTTTATCGAGGCCGAGGAAGATCTGTTTTGTTCGGCAACGCTAGCCATTTGCCCTTCCCCACATTCAAAACACCCTCGCGTACCCTTGCGGCAAACTCCTGGATGATGTTTCCCACAAGTAGCACACTTGGGATGTCTGGAATGTTTTCCAGCTGGTCCTCCTTTTGGGTCGCTGCTTGCCTTGCGTTTCCCCTTCCAGTTGGAGCTATGCCCTTGTTGTTTCTGTTGAGTACCTGAGCCAGCTTGTCCCTTGGGTTCTGTGGAAACCTGCTTCTGCTGGGTGATGCTGTGCTGATAGTGCTCGGTGATCAAAGCACTACTCACCAGCTCCTCTGTGGTTTGTGGCCTATGAACACCACCAGCCACATTCATTGCGATCTCTGGTCTGAGCATCTTCAGCATCAAGCGTACTCGTTCCTTCTCTGAGCTGACTAGTTCTGGACACAGACGGGCCAACCTGTTGAATTTCTTCACGGCCTCCTGAACTGATAGGTTGCCCTGACGAAACTCTGTAAACTCGTCATAGTGTCGGTTCGTGACTTGCATGTGAAAGAATTCCTCGAAGAATTCTTTCTCGAAGTTGGCCCATGTCATCTGGTTTACTGGCCACTTCGGTTTAATCCGCTCCCACCACATGCGTGCGTCTCCTGTTAAACAGAAGGAGGCACACTTCACCTTTTCGTGCTCTGGCCAGTCTAGAAGCTCCATCGTGCTTTCCAGTGTTTTAAACCATGCCTGAGCATCCCATGGTTCGCTGGTGCCTGAGAAGTTCTCGGGCTTAATTCTCTGCCACTGGATAAGGTAAGCTTCTCTCTTAGCCCCTGCTACTGGGGCTACTGGGACTGGTACTGCAGGCTGAGCTGGTACTACCTCTGTGATTACTGGAGTCGTGAGGTTCGGTACTGGAGTGACTGGGGGAGTAGTCTGCTGGTTAGCCTTTAAGGAGGCTATCTCCTGCTGCTGTTCAGCTAACTGCTGCTCATGCTGGGGCTCAGCCGCTGCTGCTTTCTTAGCTGGACGTCCTCGTACCATTTTCTAAATAGCAGAGAACATATATATATAACTAGGCTATCATGTTATAGTTAACTACTGGTAACATGTTAAATACTATCACTGTAAACATGAATTAATTAACTACCAACATGCGAGCAAACATGAAAGCACATATAACTGATATGAAAGCTGAAAACAAAACTGAGTGAGAGATGTTCTTACTTGGAAGCTGCAGGTACAATGCTGATGTGTGTGTAGGAAGTATGGAACACTGCTCTGATACCACTCTGTAACGACCCAACTCCTGGGTACTAGGCTGTGAGCCGGATCGCTACATTAACTACTGAAACTACTGTGTCGTACTGTGCGGAAAACTAGGTAAAATAAAATTTTCACTAACTGACTCTATTAATCTGATAACTGATGCACCCATGCTGTTATAAGGAAGGATTCAAGACCCTTTCCGATTGGTGTACATGTGCTAAGGAGAATGCTTGACCTCCCATCTGAGCTAGGAACTCAAACTAACTTCCCAGCTATGGATCGATCCACGGATCGATGAATCTTCTGCGATTCTATGCCTGCCGGATCGATCTGAACGATCCACAGAGGTCGGATCGGCGATCGATCGGTGTGTCTGATCGGTCGCAGACCGATCCGTGCACCGGAGGCGCCGAGATGCCATCGTTCGATCTGGATCGGTCGGTGACCGATCCATGCACCGAAATTTCCTCCGAGGCTATCAGATCGATGTCGGCTAACCGATCCAGAGGATACAGATATCAGATTCACCGGATCGGTCCGGTGGCCGATCCGGAATAGCTGCACTCGATGCAGGCCGATCGGTGTCTGATTTCACTCGAGAGTTCTGATTTCAGCACTTTGGCGTGCCAAAACATCACACAATAGTTCTAAAACAATGAAGATACATTCTAGCATATAAGTACTAATGTTCTAAACATGATAAGCTAACAAAACATAGTTACTAAGCTAGAACAATTAGTAACAAGACTAAGTATCAAACTAGACATGATAAGTGCTAAACTGAAATAAAAACGTATAGATCCCAAGGATCTTTATTCCAGACCCCTTGCACACACACATCATCGTAGCATCGCCCTCCAGCCTCCGCTAATCCACTTTTCTCTTACCGGTATCTGCAGTATAAGAAAAGTAGTATCTGTAAGCCAATAAGCTTAGTAAGAAACCATCTACCTCACAAAAACATGCAACGATGCGATTATGTTTTTAAAACATGCAGTTTGAAACTAAACTGAGCATGCAAGCATGGCATGGCATGGTATCACACAAAGCATGGCATAACATATAAACTGAACATGGTATACTTATAAACTGAGCATGAAACTGAACTAGTCATGCATATATCTAAATCTGTACACGAACTCAAATCATGTAAACTGAACCTGAACTGAACTGAACGCTAAATTTGTGTTCTCATCACTGGTTTCAAATTTGAAAACTATACATATAATAGATGAAAATACTAAACATGCTGTTGGGCCCTGGCAACTGTACTTACTGTGCGCGCATCCCTACGAGACCCGGATTGCAAGTTCCGAATCCAAGAGGGTTTACTAGGTTATCTCAACCTAGGGACGACTGTCCAGCCCATGGATATCTGATCCAAGTACAGTGCCAACTAAAACTAATTATTGCTTTTTTTACTCTTTCTAGGCTATCCGAACCTAGAGCTAGGTTATCTCAACCTAGAGGCTACTGGGAGCCTACCCAATGGATATCTGATCCATATAGCTGTGATAACTGATAACCAACTGAATAAAATGTTTCTAATATATTTTACATGCTGTTAGGACGCCTATTGGTGCATCCTTCTGAACTGGGCATTCTACCGAATGCTTGGTGTGCGCTAAAAACACACCCTAAAACTGAGAACTGTAAAATTACTGAACTAACGCCAAAACTAACAAGCGAGAGCAATTATACTGCAGGTGAGGGGTTTCTTACCTCAATCGCAAGGTTTTCTTACGATTCTATTCGCTAGGTTTTTCCGAAACGTCTGTTCGACGAACCGCTTCCGTCCTCGCGTTCCTCTCGCGGAGAAGGACCCTTTTTGTGTTGGAGTCGTCGCCGGGAGATGTTCCCTTGGCCCTTGGGGCTTGGTGTACCGTGCGTGAGGGAGAGGAGAAGGAGGAGTCGGCGTGAGGGCTAGGGTGAGGAATAGGTCACGATAAAACCAATATAAAATAACCCAAATCCCAACTTAAGTTTATATTTATATTAAGTGGTTTAAAGCACCCAACTCTAATATAAATATATTTGGTTCTCCTTCCTTTCAGCACGGCCCTGCTGGGTTCACCGGTTACTAAACTTATCCGTAAACCATAGGTCTCGGGTTCGATTCCCGCCTAAGCTATTTTACGGTTCCAATTATTTTTGCTACTTCCGCTACTCGGAAAATTCCGGAAAAATATCTAAAAATTCCAGAAAAATCATACTATATTTCTAAAACAAATTCTGGAATTTTTCGGGCTTTACAAAAAGTGTATAATTTAACTGAAAACCAAACACACAGAGGTAGAAAACTAGCTCTGATACCAATTGTTGGCGCTACTCAGAATTCCGTTCTGTTTCTCCTGTACAAAAATTTATACAAGTACAGAACTTTTCCTAGCAACCCATGTGTTCTTCAAAAGTTAAACTTGGATTGCAAACGAAAATTAACATTATTAATCCAAGTTCAACTCATGTGTTCTTCAAAAGTTAAACCATATTACATAAGTTGATTAAATATCTATTTCAAGGATTGGCTTCCAGGTTGTTGGCGAGGCACTCGACCATCTTGGTTATGGGATCATCCACCACTTCCTAGACAAAGCCTTTCAAAGAAATTGAATATTTAAACTCCTTACAGTAAACCCTAGGTTTAACTACAGAGAACTCAATTGAAGCACAAAATTGATAGCCTCTTGTGTTGGTATTTCAGGATCTATACAAAGAAAAACTAAACTAGTTTCGCTGCGGAATAAAGAACTAGTTGTACCTTTCTTCGTAGACAAAGACCTCTTGATCTTCTGCTATATTCCTCTCCTCCTCTTGGGCATCGTGTGAGCGACGATCTACTAAGACAATGCACCCGAACCTTTTCTTCTTCTCCTCCAAGCATCGTCGGCCACAAAGATTGAAGCAAGTGTTGGATCATGATCGTTCGATAGAGGGGGGTGAATATCGAATATAAAAATGCGTCGAGAGTAGGCGCAGTGGAAAAGTAAAACAATGCTAACACAGAACCAATTTTTCTTGGTTCGGAGCCTGTGTCGACTCCAACTCCAAGGCCCGTACTCGTTGAGTACTTTCGTTGGGCAATCACTATCAATTCGAAAAATGGAATTACAAATTTAGTACAAGAATTGATAGAAAATAAAATATCGACAAAATGAAAAGAATTAAATTAAAGAGAGCGCTTTGTCGGTGTCACGCCCCGGAGGAGTCTCTGTCCGAAGAAATTTCGGCAGCATCTCCCTTGTACGGCGGACAATCTGAAACTTTTCTACAAGCACTATATACCTCAGCCACATGCGGCTGGAATAATAACACACAAAAAACAATCACCACGCAGTTTATATAGATATTCAGCCTCTGGCTGTCACAACCACGCAGTTAATAAAAGTAATCACAAATAATAATACTCTGACTCGAAATCCACCCTACTCAACTACACTCGTAAAACTCAAATCCGACGAACTCACCTCTTCTGCCGTCCAGGCAGGTATGTAGTAGAATAAAATCCAAATCATACCAAAAGTCCATCAAACGAAAGGATTCCATATAATATCCATATGTAAAATCCAAAACAAGACTAAAACAAAGTCTGATAGAGAAAAGCTAAATATAACATAACTACTCAAAAACCAGCAGATGGGGACCAGCACTACGGGCTGTGGGGACCAGCGACTGGAACTGCTCCGGACAGCCGGTGAGTCCAACACTCAGCAGGTACAACTGATATGCATAATAAAACAAATAACAGACAACACTAATCATGTGTACAGTCTCCTGCATACGAGAAGGATAAATGCAACTGAAACGAAATCAGGAGATAACTGTACTAACCGGGATCAAAGTACAAAGGTAACAGGGTCGTCAGACTGGGGAAGTCATAATCCTGTATGCATCTCAATCATATGCATCCATATAAATGCAGCAAGTAAATGCAGCAATCACAAACAATAAATGCAATAAATGCATATGGTGACCGTGCACTCTGACATCACTGCTCCTGCAGAGCGACAAAGTGGATGGGATGCTGTCGGAGTACTCCTATCCTCTGACGCCAAATCATAAATGGGGGAGCTCAATGCTCTCATCTCCCGGTACATAATGACGGGGAGGATATCTCTGTCGGCTACCACGCTGAGTCACCTAACCAACGGAGCCAAACAAAGTCCACCATCTGCCGGCTACTACGCTGCTACACTAAATGCCAGCGGAGCCAAACAGAGCGGAACTGATTGCCGGCTACCAGGCTGAGTTCTCAGACCAACGGAGCCAAACAGCAGAACCGTCACACACCTGTCTGATATACCACTAATCCATGGGTGGTGGTGTGTGCAGTACATGTAACTGGCGATGCGCTCACAATAATGGAGCAGACAACCGCACAGCATGCAATCATGCTAGATGATGCATGACTCTAAACATGGCAATATCATGAATAGCATAGCAAGATCCATACATAAATAAAAGGTGTACCATAAGTCAATGTATCAGATGGAAGGTACACAAACAGATAGGGTATCATATAAACCCTAGGTCCTGAACATGATGTATCACATGGTTGGGTCACTACCGAAAGCATGTATGGTCAGATAAATAATAACATGCAGTGCATAATAAATAAACAAACAACATGTAACAGATCATGTAGTGACCAACCGAATCAAATGGAAAACACAATTCTTGCTATATGTTAAACACTTTATTATGCATATCAAAAGACATAAGTCAAAGTACCCGCCTCCAATAAAGTAGTCCAATCCGTCCAAATTTGGACGTCGAGAAACCCGTCTCACGTCAAGGTCCTGTGATACCAACAGAGATATATTTTATTTAGCTAAAATTCCATTAAATTGCTAAATAAAATTCTTAAAACTATCTAGGCAAAACCCTAAATCATAAATCATCAACATATCCGAATTTAGCTAATTACTATATGTATTCACTAGCTAAATCAAATTCCTATTAAATCAAGAACCCTAATCAACTAATCCCAATTACTCAAGCCAGGAGAGATTTTCTAACACAAAATCCACATTTAACCTCATCATTAAACCAACCAAATCCAATAATGAACCCACTCCAAAACTTACCCAAACTCAAGTAGGTGGTCAAGGGTACAATCCGGCCACAGAGGTTTTACAATTGCTTCCTCCATGTTTCCACTTCCTCTTCTTCGGTGATGGTAGTACAATACAAAATCTACTGCTGGTGGTAGTGAAACCGGCTGCCGGAGGAATGGAGAGGGAAAGACAATGGTGCCGGGCAGCAGATTGGGATCACCAAGATGCTAGTCTCGGATTGCTTTGCCTCTGTCCACAACCCGGAGAGATAACTAAAGCACAGAGAAAACAAAGCAAAGATTAGGGCAAAGGAGCATCCGAGAAGAATTGGCCGGGAATATTCGAGATGAAGGCAGAGAGGAGAAAATCGGCACTGCTTGGCGTCGGCGGAGACGCTAGGGCACAGATGACAGCACCGGCACTGGAGTTTGTCTAAGGCAGAGGAAGGGTCGCCTGCACTGCTCGTGCGTCGATGGAGATGCTCGGCTCGGCGGCGGCACAGCCCAATTAGAGCACGGCGTCGCTGTGGTGGCGGCAGAGGAGAGGAGAAGAAACGTCGGCACGGCTTTGGTGCACTCGGGGAAGAAGGAAATGAAGAGTAGCGGCGCCGGAGAAGATAAACCGAAGACACTCGGCGGTTAGGGCAAGGAGGTGAAAGGAAGGCGGCGTCGGGATGGCTCGGGTGCGAGGAGGGAGAGAAACGGAGGAAATAAAGAAAAATATAAAGAAAAAGAAAAGGAAAAAGGAAAAGAAAATAAAACTTTTCCTTATTAAAACTGGGTAGCCTAAACAGACTTTTCCTACTCCATTTTTATCCCCGTTAACTCGTCCGTACGAGCTCCGAAAAATTCCCGAAAAATTTTCAAAAATTTCGAAAAATTCCCTTATTAATATTCGCCTATTTTCGGTATTTTACATTCTCCCCTACTAATAAAAATTTGGCCCCCAAATTTCATTATCTACCATCAGCAAGTACTACGACAGATATAGAAAGTATGAATGCTGAACGGTATACTAAATCACATACCTCAAGTGAAAAGATGGGGATATCGAGCTCGGATCGTATCCTCGAGCTCCCAAGTAGCCTCCTCGTCTGAATGATGCTGCCATCCGACTTTAACCAGTCGAATAGTCTTGTTCCGCAACTGACGCTCTTTCCGGTCGAGAATCCGTACCGGAATCTCCTCATATGTAATGTCAGGCTGAACTGGAACTGGAATATCTACCAGCACATGCGTCAGGTCGGGCACGTATCTCCGCAGAGATATGTGGAATACATCATGGACGCCTGCCAGGGACGGTGGTAGTGCTAGCTGGTAAGCTACTGCTCCGATCCTCTCCAAGATCTCAAAAGGACCAATATACCGCGGGGCTAGCTTACCTCTGATGCCAAATCTCTTCACCCCTTTCGTGGGTGAAATTCGTAGAAATATATGGTCACCAACAGAGAACTTCAGTGGTCTCCGTCTCTGATCAGCATAACTCTTCTGGCGGTCCTGCGCCTCTGACATCCTCCGTCTGATAGTACGGATCAACTCTGCATCCTGCTGAGCTCTATGAGGTCCCAACAACTAGGCCTCTCCTACCTCATCCCAGAGGACGGGTGTCCGACAAGGTCTACCATACAACGCTTCAAACAGTGCCATCTGGATAGCCGAATGAAAGCTGTTGTTGTAAGCAAACTCTACCAACGGCAGATGGTCCTCCCAACTGCCTCCAAAATCCATAACACATGATCTCAGCAAGTCCTCAAGAGTCTGAATAGTCCGCTCTGACTGTCCATCTGTCTGTGGATGGAAAGCTATACTAAATCGGAGTTGTGTGCCCAAGGCCTGCTGCAGACTCTGCCAGAAACGAGACGTAAACCGTGGATCTCTATCCGAAATGATACTCAACGGAATACCATGTAGTCTGATAATCTCTCGACAATACAGATCTGCCAATCGATCCAGGGAATCAGTCCTCCGGATCGCTAAGAAATGCGCGGATTTGGTTAATCGATCAACGATTACCCAAATCGCATCATGGCCTCGTTGTGTCCTCGGCAATCCTACCACAAAGTCCATGGTAATGTGATCCCACTTCCACTCAGGAATAGGAATCCGCTGAAGTAATCCTGCAGGTCTCTGATGCTCAGCCTTCACCTGCTGACAGACAAGACATCTAGCTACGAAATCCGTGATGTCTTTCTTCATGTCGTTCCACCAGTAAGAACGTCTCAAGTCTCGATACATACGGGTCCCACCTGGATGGATCGCAAATCGAGAGCGGTGAACCTCCTGAAGTAGCTCCTGTAAGATCGGATGAGACTGAGGTACACATAATCTGCCTCGGAAGTATATAACACCCTCCTCGTCTTGTGTAAACTCGGTCTGCTGCCCGGAAGCTATCTGACTGCCAATGAACTGACAATGCTGATCACCAGCCTGAGCCTCTCGGATCTTCGTCCTGATCGACGACTGAGCTGTTGGTGCAGTTAGCACTAACGGTCTAACTCAGGTTTTGATGAATGACAAATCAGGTTAAGTTAGGTGTGTTGTTGTCTGACACCTTTATCAAGTGTGCAGGAAAAGTCCAGCTAGGTCGACGGGCTGACCGGATAGCTGGCGAGAAGTCCAGCTAGGTCGACGGGCTGACCGGATAGCTGGCGAGAAGTCCAAGCGGGTCGACGGGCTGACCGGACGCTTGGCGAGAAGTCCAGACGGGTCGACGGGCTGACCGGACGTCTGGCAGGTAAGTGAGGTAAGTCACTGGAGGGGAGTGACTGCGAGAACGCGTTCCGGTAGGGAACATTAGGCCGATCCGCTTAGATCCATTTCGGATGTCTAAGTCGAGATCGTGACTAGATTCCGGAAAGACGGAATCTAAGTCATACTTTGCTCATCTATAAAACTATGCTAACATTCTTTTCACAGGTACATTTGCCTGACTAACCTTTTCGCAGGAGAAGGACTCGAGAAGAGGGTCCGCGCCGGAGATCCAGGCCGGAGGTCCGGGCGCTGAGTCCGCGCCTGGGATCCGGCGCCAAGGCAAATTTCATCCAACCGAGTCGTCGCCACGTGGAGCATCATGGTTTGTGCAGCTCGTCACATTCCGTGCGCCTGAAGGGATTCAGCGCCGGACAAAGATATAAAAGAAGCCCAGAGCTTCGTAATCAATCATCAATCGAGAACTTTCACCGGTCCCATCGCTTCACGCTCGCGACGCTAACAAAGCTCCGACAAAGTGCTTCTTCGTTTTTGGTTAATTTTCTTGTCGGTATTACTTTGTTTCATTAAGCATTTCCTGTATTCATTCTGTAATTATATTCGAATTGCTAGTGATTGCCCAACGAAAGTGGTCAAGGACCACGGGCCTTCGAGTAGGAGTCGTCACAGGCTCCGAACGAAGTAAAAAACAACTGTGTCTACTTTACTTTTCCGCTGCGCTAATACTCTATATTTTCGAATCGATATTCACCCCCCCTCTATCGAACCTATCGGTCTTACAAGTGGTATCAGAGCGGGTACCGCTCTGATTTGGTGCAACCACCAATCAGACAGGGGGTGAAATATTTTTTAATTCCAAACTGATATTATTATCTTTTTGGAAGATTTTTTTCGTTACACTTAGAGTTTCTATTTTTTACCGCACTGCTAATCCAAGACGAAGTCTTGGAATTTTTTTCTAGTTAATTTAGTGTGTGCAGGATAAGATGTCTCAACAAGAAGGCTTCAGCACAGTACGTCCTCCCCTATTCAACGGGGATGATTTTTCGTACTGGAAGAGAAGAATGGAGGTCTACATGAAGACAGACTACGACCAATGGATGAGCGTCACAAAGGCTTATAAAATTCCAGTAGACAACTCCGGGAAAATAATAGACCCTGAAGAATGGACAAATGATTTAAAGAAAAAGGCATCAATGGAGAACAAAGCCATCAACACTCTACACTGCGGACTAACACGAGAAGAACTGAACCGGGTCGGACCGCATGAAAACGCTAAGGAGCTCTGGGATAAACTGATCGAGCTGCACGAAGGAACAAGCGACGCGAAGGTAACAAAAAGAGATTTGCTGTTAAATAAAATTTTTAATATAAAAATGCAGGAAGGAGAAACGGCAAGTCAGCTCCACGCGAGAATCAAAGATATCCTCAACGGTCTCCACGCGATAGGACACCAAATGGAGAACCGAGACTTAATAAGGTACGCGTTAAATGCTTTTCCGCGAAATAATTTGTGGGCATCAATTGTAGATGCCTACAAAATTTCAAAAAATTTATCTAAATTAAAATTGGATGAACTCTTTTGTGAATTAGAACTTCATGAGCAAACTAACGCCGGGGTCGAGAAAGGTGTAGCTTTAATTGCAGGTTCCTCTAAAGAAAAGAAGAACAAGCCCGAATCTGAAGAAGATTCCGATCAAGACTCTGAGGATGAAGAACACTTGGTGAACCTGGTAAGGAAGATGTTCACCAGGAAAAAGAGAAGCTTCAGCAAACAGGATCTTCAGAAGATCAGTTCGCCAGCCGACTCAAGAAATGTCACATGTTTCGGATGTAACAAAAAGGGGCACTACAAGAACGAATGCCCAAGATTGAAACTTGACAAACCAAAGTCAACAAAGAAGAAAGCCCTCAAAGCAACATGGGACGATTCCTCCTCAGACGAATCGGAGGGAGAAAGGCAAAAGCACCAAAGTCATCTCGCGCTGATGACTCGCGAAGCTGAAACGGAAGACGAATCAGAGGAATCGGAAGACGGGTCCGAACCCGAATCGAGCCACGAGTCCGCACTCGTTTCCGAAGGTTCCGAAGAGGTATACCTAAACTTAAATCGTAAATTCTTTAGAATTATCTCGTGTTTAAATAAAAAATTAGTTAAATTGGAAAATGAAAATAAATCGCTTCTTGAGGAAAATCAAAACCTCAAGGAACAATTAAAAAATTCGAATCCAACTCAGGACCGAACACTTGAGGAGGAGAATATATCATTAAAAAGTGAAATTGATAAGTTAAAAGAATTGTTGGAAAAATTCACAACAAGATCTAAAAATTTAGATTTAATTCTAAATAACCAAAAGGCATGCTATAATAAAACCGGACTTGGATATAAGTCAAAATCAAACAAAACCTTTAAATCATTATTAACCCAACACAAAGCAACTAAACAAGCTTGGGTTCCGAAAGCGTGCTTAACCACGCAAGTAGGACTTAATCAATTCTATATACCTAAAGATAAAATACATTATATAAACTTGAATAAATCAGATCAAAAACTAAAAAATAAATTTAACTTAAAATCAAAATTCAAAACTCAACAAAATTTAGACTATCACCAAGTTGATTATAACTATAAAAGAATCGACACAAACCCAAAATCTAAATTAATGGCCAATAATTAGGGGGAGGCTCCAGATTAGTGGCACCTCCAAAACTAACATTGCAGGTAACCCTAAACCAACACCTGGCAGGGTAATCAGGATTAGTTAAAAGAGACCAAGATTAACCGACTCATGGTACTCGTGAAGTTTTGGATGATAGTACGTTAGGGAAGCTTGGGCATCGCATGTCAAGAAAGATATGGCTTCGATCTGGTGCATTTGGCCAAGTGGAACTGACCGAAGCTACCCTTAAACGAATCCTAACCAGTTAGACCAAGATTTAGTACTAAGTTCCGTGGATAGGACTATTCGGAAAACTTCGAAAGGTTGGTTACTTCTAATGATGTCCCTGTGACTCACCAAGCTTAGAAGTTTATCCGAAGAATGCCTATTTGTGGAAACCAAAACTAAATCTGAATCTAACACAAGTTAAACCAAAAGTCTGTAATCAAACCAATTTCATCTCACAAAATCATAGGATTCCCTGATTGATAATATAGATCGGGTGAGATGAATAAGGCTTAACTTAAGTTTAAATTTTCAAAAAATTTAATTTTAAACTTAAAAATTATTTTCAAAAATTTTAATTTTAAACTTAAAAATTATTTTCAAAATTTTAAACTTAAAAATTATTTTCAAAATTTTAAACTTAAAAATTATTTTCAAAATTTTAAACTTAAAAATTATTTTCAAAATTTTAAACTTAAAAATTATTTTCAAAATTTTAAAACTTAAAAATTATTTTCAAAAATTTTAATTTTAAACTTAAAAATTAATTTTAATTTTAAACTTAAAAATTAGTTTTAAAAATTTTAAACTTAAAAATTAATTTCAAAATTTTAATTTTAAACTTAAAAATTAATTTTAATTTTAAACTTAAAAATTATTTTCAAAATTTTAAACTTAAAAATTATTTTCAAAATTTTAAACTTAAAAATTATTTTCAAAATTTTAAACTTAAAAATTATTTTCAACTTAAAAATTATTTTCAAGATTTTAAACTTAAAAATTAATTTCAAAAATTTTAATTTTAAACTTAAAAATTAATTTCAAAATTTTAGTTTTAAACTTAAAAATTATTTTTACAAATTTTAAAACTTAAAAATTATTTTCAAAAATTTTAATTTTAAACTTAAAAATTAATTTTAATTTTAAACTTAAAAATTAGTTTTAAAAATTTTAAACTTAAAAATTAATTTCAAAATTTTAATTTTAAACTTAAAAATTAATTTTAATTTTAAACCTAAAAATTAATTTCAAAAATTTTAGTTTTAAACTTAAAAATTAATTTCAAAAATTTTAATTTTAAACTTAAAAATTATTTTCAAAATTTTAAACTTAAAAATTAATTTTAAAATTTTAAACTTAATTAATTTTAAAGAAACTTAAATTAATCTCAAAATTTAATTTGAAACTTAAGTTTTCAAAATTTTACCAAAAAAAAAAAAAAAAGTCAAAAACCAGGGGCGGGCGCCCCTGGTCGGGCGCCCGGAGTGCCCTATAAATAAGGGGCAGCAGGCGCCCCCAACCTCTGCCCCACTCATTCTAACTTTTGCCAAGGTTCACTTTGAACCTCAGTGCGAAAGTACTCTAAATTTAAATTTTCGTGCGGTGAAGACGCTGTTGCGATTCAACCGAGGTCGTCAAATCTATATTTTTTTTCGATGGCTCCTCGGTAAAATATTCTTTCCCTCTCTAAAATATTTTTTGTTGTCTTCTAATTTTTTTAATATATATTCTTTATATACAGTAAGAAACGAACAAATACTGGTGCTGGACCCTCCAATGCTAGTACAGACCCTAGGTTTCCCACAGACGAACTTAGGATTAAATTTGAGTCCACCATCTATAAGGCCATTAGGACTACCTGCATAGATAGAGCGTTCTTCCTAAGGTCATGTCCCTCTGCCTTAGAGGTTATAGGCCACTACAATTTAAGGAACCTTGTAGAGTGTACCAGTCCAATAAACATAAGTCTATGTGCCAAATTTTGCAATAACTTAGTAAAAGTAGATGACTTCACCTATACCACTAGGGCAGCAGGCACTGATATCGTATTTTCCCCTACGACTATCAGAGAGTTTTTAGAGTTGCGTCCTTCTACTTGCCCTTTTTTGTGCTATCCTCCGAGGGATCTACCGTTCGACGATCCCTACTCACATATTACTCTCGATACGATGTATTCGTATTTTTTTGGGGGAGAGAGAGATCCCACTGTGACACAGTTTAGGTCAGTAGAACTTAGAGTCCAGGACTACGCTCTTTATAGGGTTGTAGTTCTTTGCATTTTACCACTGACCACTCGGGACATCGCTGTGATGCGCCCATTCCATTCATTCCTACTTTATGCCCTGATTCATAGGTTGGAGATTGGCATTAGCCTACATATCTTCTCCACCATCATTTACGCAGCCGGATACGTGACTGACAGTCGAGTCCATATGCCATTTGGTCACATTCTGACAGCCTATATGTCCTCACTGCACATTGATGTCACTAGAGGAGACGTGGCCCATATGACCGAGTTCGATGTTATATCCTCTCGGAACTTTTCCCTAGCCGGCATCCAAGTAGATAGAGATGACGGGACTATGACTTGGCGGAGGGGGGCACAGCACCAGCCCGATCCAGACGCACAGATGGACGAGTTCATGCTCGCACTATTTCCTGAGGAAGCCGCACCGGCTCCACCACCACCCCCAGCTCGAGCACCACGACACGCTCCCCGCACTCTAGCCGACCGTATGACCGGACTAGAGAGAGCCATGGCGAGTCTCCAGCAGGAGAACTCCGATTTTCATCGGGACATACGGCGAGAGGTTGCCGAGTTACGAGCTGCCGGGGACACCCGCCACACTGAGCTGATGACACTTCTTCGATCCTTGGGATCTGGACCACCCCCTTCATCATCTCAGTAGCTTTAGTGATGACCTACTTCTGTAGCTACGCTATTTGTTAAATATTTTGGATTTATCTAGTGACATTTCAAACTTACATTGAATATGTTCTTGCTCAATAGACTAGGATCCTTCATAAATACTTTCAAAACTGAGTTTATCAACTTATAGGCTAAACTTGTTTGTTTTCAAAATTTCCATTTTTAGACTTTCAAAAATAGTTTTGGCCTTAGACTAGGTTTACATCCTTAGAAAGCATGTACCCATAGGACTAGTTTTTGATCATCTCACCAACACCTTAGGTTTACCTTGCTTGTGTTTGACAAACATAGAAAGGGGTGAGATGCATAGGTCATCTGTCTGGACTTAAGATGCTTATTTCAGTGCATCAGTATAAGTCTGGACGTTAAATACAATTCAAATATTAATCAGATTAAAGTTCATCAGTCAAGTCAAACACTGACTGATTATAATTAACTTAATCTGACTAACCAAGTGAAAGCTACTATTTTCTAATAGTTAGTTAGTACCTAATTGGTTAGACAGTTGGTTAAAGTTAGATATCAAATTCAGGGGGAGAAATAAACTACTTTAGTTTTCCAAATTGAATTTTAAACTTAATTTTGAAAATCAGAGTTTAAAAATAATTTGTTTAAAATTGTGAAATTTTTAAACTCACAAACTCTTTACCTATTCTTTGAAAACTGAACTTTTCAAGTATTTTAAACCATGGTTTTGAATCTAATACTTTTAAACTTTGAAAAATTTGATTTTGAAAAACAAATTTCATCTTACGTTTACCAAGACTCCTTTGAAAACTAAAAGTAAAGATTTAAACTTAATTTTACTTTGAAAATTGTCCTGAGTCTACTTCTTAAAAATTTGACTTTACTTAATTTTGACAATTTAATTTGAAGGATAAATTTTACAAAATAAGCTTCTCAAAGTTATTTTCCTTGTTTTGAAAATTAAATCTTGTACATTTAGTGTTGAAAAATAAATTTCAATTAGTTTTGAAAAATAGACTTTTCAAACTTAGCTTTGGGATTTTGGTTTTGAAAACTTATGTTTAAGTAGCATTTCAAAGTTGAAACTTGTTTTGAAAAATTTTTTTAGACCTTATACACTTATGTTTGAAAATTAACCTATCTAAACTTAGCATTTTTTCTAAAAGCTAAAAGCTAATGCTTTAAACAAATTTTCAAAACTTTATACTCCCCCAAGTCAATTTGATCTTCTCTTGGATTTAAAAACTCAGTTATTGTTCAAGGTATTATTGTTTTCGGTATTTCTCACTGTGATTGTTTACCCTTGTTTTTTGATGAATGCCAAAGGGGGAGGGTTAGGTTGGTTAAGTTAGAGCAACTAAATGAAAACAAAAAAAACTAACTTAAACCTTAAAAAACCTCAAAAATCATGCCTATTTTTGCATATTTTTATAACTAACTTAACCAGGTTGTCATTCCATCAAAAAGGGGGAGATTGTTGGTGCGGTTAGCACTAACGGTCTAACTCAGGTTTTGATGAATGACAAATCAGGTTAAGTTAGGTGTGTTGTTGTCTGACACCTTTATCAAGTGTGCAGGAAAAGTCCAGCTAGGTCGACGGGCTGACCGGATAGCTGGTGAGAAGTCCAGCTAGGTCGACGGGCTGACCGGATAGCTGGCGAGAAGTCCGAGCAGGTCGACGGGCTGGCCGGACGCTTGGCGAGAAGTCGACGGGTCGAGCTGACCGGACGTCTGGCAGGTAAGTGAGGTAAGTCACTGGAGGGGAGTGACTGCGAGAACGCGTTCCCGGGTAGGGAACATTAGGCGTCGATCCGGCTTAGATCCATTTCGGATGTCTAAGTCGAGATCGTGACTAGATTCCGGTCTCGGAAAGACGGAATCTAAGTCATACTTTGCTCATCTATAAAACTGTGCTAACATTCTTTTGCTGCAGGGTACATTTGCCTCGGACTAACCTTTTCTTGCAGGAGAAGGACTTTCTGGAGAAGAGGGGTCCGGGCGCCCGGAGGGGATCCGGGCGCCCGGAAGGCAAATTTCATCCAGCCGAGTCGTCGCCACGTGGAGCATCATGGTTTGTGCAGCTACGTCACATTCCAGGCGCCCGGAAGGGATTCAGGCGCCCGGGACAGCATATAAAAGAAGCCCCAGGCAGGAGCTTCAGAATCAATCATCAACTGAGAACTTTCGACTGCTGGTCCCACTGCTCTACGTTCCTGCGACGCTAACAAAGCTCCGACAAAGTGCTTCTTCGTTTTTGGTTAATTTTCTTGTCGGTATTACTTTGTTTCATTAAGCATTTCCTGTATTCATTCTGTAATTATATTCGAATTGCTAGTGATTGCCCAACGAAAGTGGTCAAGGACCACGGGCCTTCGAGTAGGAGTCGTCACAGGCTCCGAACGAAGTAAAAAACAACTGTGTCTACTTTACTTTTCCGCTGCGCTAATACTCTATATTTTCGAATCGATATTCACCCCCCCCCTCTATCGAACCTATCAGTCTTACATGAGCAACCATGGTAACCAGAATACCCTGCTCTGTAGATCCCTGCTCCTCCAAGTCTAACTCAGAAAAACTCTGAATCAAGTCCGTGACTGAAGTCCGGTGGCAAGCCAAAGTCCCTCTGGACTTCCTGCTGAGTGCATCGGCAACCACATTAGCTTTCCCTGGGTGGTAGCTAATGGTACAATCATAGTCCTTCAGGAACTCCATCCATCTCCTCTGTCGGAGATTAAGCTCCTTCTGAGTGAAAATATATTTGAGACTCTTATGATCAGTGAGAATCTCAAATGTGATACCGTATAAATGATGTCGCCATAGCTTCAGAGCAAAAATGATGGCAGCTAACTCCAAGTCATGAACTGGGTAGTTCTTCTCATGCTCCTTCAACTGACGAGAAGCATAAGAGACTACTCTACCGTGCTGCATCAGAACAGCGCCCAAACCCTGAAGAGAAGCGTCGGTATAGAGTACAAATCCGTCCTCTCCAGAAGGTAGAACCAAAACTGGAGCCGACACTAATCTCCGCTTCAGCTCCTGAAAGCTGGTCTCGCAATCCTCAGTCCACGTAAACTTCACGCCCTTCCTGGTAAGGCGTGTCAGCGGCATAGCAATACGCGAGAAACCCTCGACAAAGCGTCGGTAATATCCGGCCAATCCCAGAAAACTGCGGATCTCCTGAACTGACTTCGGCAACAGCCTCGATCTTCTGAGGATCAACTGAAATACCTCCACTAGAAACCACGTGTCCCAGAAAACCGACTGAGGATAGCCAGAACGCACACTTGCTGAACTTCGCGTACAGCTGATGTCGTCGAAGAATCTCCAAGACTATGCGAAGATGCTGTGCGTGCTCCTCCTCGGAATGAGAGTAGACCAATATGTCATCAATGAAGACGATAACAAACTGATCTAAATACTCCAGAAAGATGCGGTTCATCAAGTCCATAAACACCGCTGGAGGATTGGTAAACCCAAATGGCATTACCAAAAACTCATAATGACCGTATCGAGTACGGAAAGCTGTCTTCTGGATATCTGAGTCTCTGACCCTCAACTGATGATATCCGGATCGCAGATCAATCTTAGAATACACTGATGTACCTCTGAGCTGATCAAATAAATCCTCGATCCGTGGTAAAGGATATTTATTTCTAACGGTCACTACATTCAGCTGTCTGTAGTCAATACATAACCTCATGGTGCCGTCCTTTTTCTTGACAAATAACACAGGAGAACCCCATGGAGAAACACTAGGGCGAATGAATCCCCTATCCAAAGCTCCTGGAGTTGAACCTTCAGCTCGTTCAACTCTTTTGGTGCCATACGATACGGAGCTTTCGATGTCGGTGCGGTTCCCGGAATCAACTCAATAGCGAACTCCACTTGCCTTCTGGGAGGCAAACCTGGCAGCTCCTCTGGAAATACATCTGGGTACTCCCGGACTACAGGAACGTCGGAGAGCTACGAACTGCTGCTGTCCTCAGTACTGATCAAAGATAACAGAACAGCAACTTCTGAGCCTGTATCGCCGAAATGATCGATAAGCCATCGTCTCTGATGCCAGTGAAATCCCACGAGGGTTGGTTCGGAGGCCGAAATGTGACCACCCTCGTCTGGCAATCAACTGTGGCATGATATGCTGACAAACAGTCCATGCCAAGAATAATATCAAAATCGACCATTTCTAATACTAAAAGATCCACTGTAAGTATTAGGTTGCCAAAATCTAACGGGCAACCTCTGACCTCCTGGGTGACGTCCAATGAATCACCGGACGGTAGGGAGACGGTCAATCGCTGGGGTCTGAAAGTGGGTAATCTACCAACCTCACGCATAAAAGTGCGAGATATAAATGAATGCAAGCTACCAGTATCTATCAGTATATCTGCAGATAAGGCATAAATAGAAATCATACCGCGGAAAACGGATCCGTCGGCTCACTGCGCATCCTCTCTGGTCATCGCATGAACACGTCCAGTCTCTGGCGGAGGAGGAGGAGGTAACGCTGCCAGCGGCTGCTGCGGCTGGGCAGAAGCCTGCCACTAAGGCGGTGCTGTATACTGCGCCAGAGAAGACTGAGAGGACGGCGACTGATATTGTGCAGCTAGCTGAGACTGAGTCTGTTACTGGCCTAAAGGCTGAGGCTGCATCTGATACTGCCCCTGCGTCGGATAATAAAGTCCCGGAACAGTACTCTGGGGTGCTATGGAAGCACTGGAGTACTCCTGTCCAAGCATGCCAAATGTCGCTGCTGCAGGTGAAGCACTCCGCTGCTGGCCATGTGAAGGTTGGGCTCGTCGCCCTCCTCGATAAGTTCCGGACTGACCGGACTGTCCTCCATGATCAGACCCTCCAGAAGTCATATGCTGAGTCATCTGCGGACAATCTCGGCTCTGGTGCCCAGGCAGTTTGCAATGAAAGCAAACTGACTGTCCCAGAGAACAGGCTGAAGTGACATGATCTCTGGACCCACATCTGAAACAGCGAATGTCGCTGGCGGGTTGTTTCCGGCTCTGCTGGGAAGACCGGAAACGTCCTGAAGAAGACTGCCCTGATTTCTGAGGTTTATGTGATACCCCAGATGTACCCTGATCTGATCGACTACGCCTGCTCTGCTGTGGTGTAGTCTGAGGCTGCTGGATCTGACCAGATGTCTGACTCGGCTGCTTCCTTTTCCTATCCGGAAAAACTCTCTGTTGAGTTAACTCAATAATGAGGGCTCTATCCAACATCTCCGCATAAGATGTGATACCAAGACCGACAAGTCTTAGTTGTAAATGTCCATCCAGCCCCTGAATGAACTGCTGCATACATGAACTGTCCTCAGCAACTAGCTCTGGATAAAATCTGGCCAATCTGTCAAACTCTGCATTATACTCAGTCACTGTCCGATTATTCTGTCGCAAACTCAAGAAATCCTACCGGCGAGCCATCTGATAAACTCGTGGAAAGAAACGACTCTCAAAAGCCTCTCTGAATCTGGCCCAAGTGATGTTCTGCTCACCGATGATGGAACGCTGGGTAAGCCACCAAGTGTCGACCGCGTCCCGTAAGTGAAAAGCAGCCAGCTCTGCTTTCTCCCACTCGGAGCAAGCAATATAAAAGAAAGTCCGCTCCATAGTCTCAATCCAAGACAAGGCCACACTCGGATCTCGGTCTCCTCGAAAGAGTGTAAATCGACTCTTCATCGACTCTACCAACACTGGAATCCTGGCTCGTGCCGCGACAAAGTCAGTGAGGTGTGTCGGAACGGCTGTCGGAACGACTGTCGGAACTGGCAGAACCACTGGAGCTGGTACTACAGGTGGTACCGGTGCATATACTGGAGGAGGTACTCCCGGTGCTACTGGGTAAACTGGAGCATAAGCCGTCGTACTGCCGGGTGAACATAGGTGGCTGCAGCTGGAAGTACGGTAGGCAATGGTATCGAATGTGGAGTAGCCGGTATCCCTAATGCAGGTGCTGCTGAGTACACTGTATGTACTAGGGGCACAGGGGCTGCTGGTGCCGGATACACGGTGGGTCTAGGTGGCGGTGGTGCCGGATACACAGTGGGTCCAGATGGCGGTGGTGCCGGATACACCGTAGGCTGTACTGGAGCAGGAGTCGGGTATGCCAATGGTGACCCTGATGGTACTGGAAATACAGTAGCAGTGGATACTGTCGGTGCAGCTGAGGTAGGTACCTCTAATGGAGCCATCGGGGTCTGAGAGCCCGACGCACCCACAGTATGCTGAGTCTGTCCCTGGCTGACAGGCTCATCAACAGAAGGCATCTCTGGCGTATCTAGAGATCCTGCGGTCCTCGTACGTGCTCGTCCAACACCACGTCTCGCAGCAATACGTGTAGATCGCCTCATATCTGTTAAATTATATCACAGATATTACTACAAGTGTCAACACTTACTAAAATAATTTCATACCTAATTGTTGTATGGAGATGTTCTGTCGCTGTCCAGTCCCCAAAATGACCTCAGAATTCCGTACGAGAAAGAACAAACACCGGAATCCATATAAATCCAAAACGGAAGTCCATAACATAATCGAAACGGAAAAATCCGTGCAACCTAAAATAACTGCCTAGACCAATATGTCTCGCAACTAGGGCTAGTATAAAAATGTCCAAAATACTAAAAACAGGTATCACACCCTGCTCTGATACCAATAAATTGGTATCAGATAAATCTCAAAAATTCAACACACGGAAACCCAACAAATATCGCCAAACTTTGGCGCTCTGATACCATATAAATTGGTATCAGGTTATCCCAAATATCCAAAATACGAAAACAACGATCGTAAAACTTCTCTCTGATACTAAATAAATTAGTATCAGATAAATCTAGAAAATCCAAAACGCATAGCAAGTATCGTATACCTGCTCTGATACCACTAAATTGTCACGCCCCGGAGGAGTCTCTCTCCAAAGAAATTTCGGCAACATCTCCCCTGTACGGCGGACAATCTGAAACTTTTCTACAAGCACTATATACCTTAGCCACATGCGGCTGGAATAATAACAAAAAAAAAACAATCACCACGCAGTTTATATAGATATTCAGCCTCTGGCTGTCACAACCACGCAGTTAATAAAAGTAATCACAAATAATAATACTCTGACTCGAAATCCACCCTACTCAACTACACTCGTAAAACTCAAATCCGACGAACTCACCTTTTCTGCCGTCCAGGCAGGTATGTAGTAGAATAAAATCCAAATCATACCAAAAGTCCATCAAACGAAAGGATTCCATATAATATCCATATGTAAAATCCAAAACAAGACTAAAACAAAGTCTGATAGAGAAAAGCTAAATATAACATAACAACTCAAAAACCAGCAGATGGGGACCAGCACTACGGGTTGTGGGGACCAGCGACTGGAACTGCTCCGGACAGCCTCAACCTGAAAATATATCAACAATGGAGGCGGGGTGAGTCCAACACTCAGCAGGTACAACTGATATGCATAATAAAACAAATAACAGACAACACTAATCATGCGTACAGTCTCCTGCATACGAGAAGGATAAATGCAACTGAAACGAAATCAGGAGATAACTATACTAACCGGGATCAAAGTACAAAGGTAACAGGGTCGTCAGACCGGGGAAGTCATAATCCTGTATGCATGTCAATTATATGCATCCATATAAATGCAGCAAGTAAATGCAGCAATCACAAACAATAAATGCAATAAATGCATATGGTGACCGTGCACTCTGATATCACTGCTCCTGCAGAGCGACAAAGTGGACGGGATGCTGTCGGAGTACTACTGTCCTCTGACGCCAAATCATAAATGGGGGAGCTTAATGCTCTCATCTCCCGGTACACAATGACGGGGAGGATATCTCTGTCGGCTACCACGCTGAGTCACCTGACCAACGGAGCCAAACAAAGTCCACCATCTGCCGGCTACTACGCTGCTACACTAAATGCCAGCGGAGCCAAACAGAGCGGAACTGACTGCCGGCTACCACGCTGAGTACTCAGACCAACGGAGCCAAACAGCAGAACCGCCACACACCTGTCTGATATACCACTAATCCATGGGTGGTGGTGTGTGCAGTACATGTAACTGGCGATGCGCTCACAATAATGGAGCAGACAACCGCACAGCATGCAATCATGCTAGATGATGCATGACTCTAAACATGGCAATATCATGAATAGCATAGCAAGATCCATACATAAATAAAAGGTGTACCACAAGTCAATGTATCAGATGGAAGGTACACAAACAGATAGGGTATCATATAAACCCTAGGTCCTGAACATGATGTATCACATGGTTGGGTCACTACCGAAAGCATGTATGGTCAGATAAATAATAACATGCAGTGCATAATAAATAAACAAACAACATGTAACAGATCATGTAGTGACCAACCGAATCAAATGGAAAACACAATTCTTGCTATATGTTAAACACTTTATTATGCATATCAAAAGACATAAGTCAAAGTACCCGCCTCCAATAAAGTAGTCCAATCCGTCCAAATTCGGACGTCGAGAAACCCGTCTCACGTCAAGGTCCAGTGATACCAACAGAGATATATTTTATTTAGCTAAATTTCCATTAAATTGCTAAATAAAATTCTTAAAACTATCTAGGCAAAACCCTAAATCATAAATCATCAACATATCCGAATTTAGCTAATTACTATATGTATTCACTAGCTAAATCAAATTCCTATTAAATCAAGAACCCTAATCAACTAATCCCAATTACTCAAGCCAGGAGAGATTTTCTAACACAAAATCCACATTTAACCTCATCATTAAACCAACCAAATCCAATAATGAACCCACTCCAAAACTTACCCAAACTCAAGTAGGTGGTCAAGGGTACAATCCGGCCATAGAGGTTTTACAATTGCTTCCTCCCTGTTTCCACTTCCTCTTCTTCGGTGATGGTAGTACAATACAAAATCTACTGCTGGTGGTAGTGAAACCGGCTGCCAGAGGAATGGAGAGGGAAAGACAATGGTGTCGGGCAGTAGATTGGGATCACCAAGATGCTAGTCTCGGATTGCTTTGCCTCTGTCCACAACCCGGAGAGATAACTAAAGCACAGAGAAAACAAAGCAAAGATTAGGGCAAAGGAGCATCCGAGAAGAATTGGCCGCGAATATTCGAGATGAAGGCAGAGAGGAGAAAACCGGCACTGCTTGGCGTCGGTGGAGACGCTAGGGCACAGAAGACAGCGCCGGCGCGATGCAATGCTCGGCGGTGGCACAACCCAATTAGAGCACAGCGTCGCTGTGGTGGCGGCAGAGGAGAGGAGAAGAAACGTCGGCACGGCTTTGGTGCACTCGGGGAAGAAGGAAATGAAGAGTAGCGGCGCCGGAGAAGATAAACCGAAGACACTCGGCGGTTAGGGCAAGGAGGTGAAAGGAAGGCGGCGTCGGGATGGCTCGGGTGCGAGGAGGGAGAGAAACGGCGGAAATAAAGAAAAATATAAAGAAAAAGAAAAGGAAAAAGGAAAAGAAAATAAAACTTTTCCTTATTAAAACTGGGTAGCCTAAACAGACTTTTCCGGCCCCATTTTTATCCCCGTTAACTCGTCCGTACGAGCTCCGAAAAATTCCCGAAAAATTTCCAAAAATTTCGGAAAATTCCCTTATTAATATTCGCCTATTTTCGGTATTTTACAGTCGGAGTGGCCTCGCGGCGTTGCAGGAGCACAGTAGAGCAGTCTGAGAGATTTTCGTTGTTGTTGTTTTGAGCTCCGCCTTTGACCCTCCTTATATAGGAGGCTCAAGGCGCCCCGGATCCCTTCCGGGCGCCCTGGTGCGACATGGCACACCCAACCAGTGAGCTCCACGTGTCTAAGCCGCGATCTGGATAATATTTGCCTCCGGGCGCCCGGACCTCCTTTCTCCAGAAAATCCTTCTCCTGCAAGACAAGGTCAGTCCGAGGCAAATATATAATGTGTAACCTGTAAAACAGAGTGTTAGCACAGTTTATAAGTTTAACATAAAGAGTATGACTTAGATTCCGTCTTTCCGAGACGGAATCTAGTCACGATCTCAACTTAGATATCCGAAATGGATCTAAGCCGGTGTAACACCCACGAAATTATAAGATAAGTATATGGATAGTATTTTCTTTAGAGCATGAAAGTAAGAGGAATCAAAAATAAATAATAGAAATTAAAAGAAGGAGAGGTTGAGGTTTGAACCTTGAACCTCCCACAAATGATAGAGTTAAATTAGTGTATGATAAGCACTAGGATAATGAATAATATTTGGATGGGAAGGAATGAAAAATTTAGTTAAAGGTGAGGAGAAAATAAAAGAAAACTAAGAAAAGAGCAAGAGAAAACCAAGTGGCTTACCTCCTCTTCCTCTTGGTTAAGAGAAGAAGCAAGCAAAAGGTGAATTGCCTTCCTCTCCTCTCTCCCTTCTCATTTTCGTGGGAATTAAAAAGAAGTTAAAGGGGGGGATGAATGGGGACAAGAATCCTTCCCATGATGAATAAAAAGGATTAGAGGAGAAAAGAGAAAGGGAAATTCTAAATCTTCTTCTTCCTCTTTCTCTTCTCCACCGAGAACTAGAGCTCTCCTCCCTCATCTCCAAAAGCCAAGTTTAGGTTTTCTCTCTAAGGGAAAACAAATATGAGCAAGGAGTCTCAAGGTCTACCTCATACAAGAAGAAGAAAAACAAAAAGGGAAACTAGGAAGAGAAACTTCTCCTCCCTCCTCACAAGGGTACCACTTCCTTAAGGATCAACAAGCGAAAACTAGGTAAGTTTCCCCTCACCTGTGGTACAATAGCTCATGTGGTTTTCATGAAGATAGATTTCTTAAAATAAACCTAGGGTTGCTTCATGGAAATTTCGGCCAAGACAAAAAGGAAGGATCTAAGGAATTTTAAGACTTAACTAGATATGCTCATTATATTTCTTATGACATGTATCTTATGGTAGGAGGTTAACCTAATGTTTCTATGCTAGAATGTTTAGTTAGAACTTAGATTCATGATCCTAGACTCTCGGCCAAGCATGAACAAAAGAACTAGGTAAGCTTAAGACTCAAACTAAACATGCTCCCTTGTTCTTATGATATGTGCTCTATGATAATGGTGTTGTTAACATTTTCTCCTACTTGTATGTTGATTGGAACTTCATTTTCATGCTCATGAACATTCGGCCATGGTAGAACTAAGGGCCTAGGAGAGCTTTAAACCTAAAACTAAGCATGCCATGATTTCCCTAGGATAAGATATGAAGCTAATATAATATGCCCATGATTATATGTTGATTTGAACTCTATTTCATGCTTATGAAGATTCGGCCATGTTAAGATTTGAGGCCTAGGAAAGTTTAAAACAAGTCTAAGATGCTCATAACCTTCTTGATGAAATGATATGAAACTAACTTGATGTTCTTATGCTTGTTTGTTACATAGAAATTTGGTTACATGCTCTATAACTTTCGGCCACACAAGGTTTTATGACCTAGGATGCTTAGAACTTAAACTAAGTTTGCTCATGTTGTTCCTTGTAATAAATGCCATGAAATTTGTGTAGGGTTTCCATGCTTTTATGTCACATGAAAACTACTCTATGTCTTACATGTTTCGGCCACCATTAGTTTAAGGGCCTAGGAAACTTAGAACCCATCTTAGATATGCTCATGATGTTTCTTGTAATAAATGCTACGAAATTTGTTTATGGTTTCCATGCTCTTATGCCACTAGAAACCTAGTTTCCATGCTTAACAAGTTTCGGCCACCTTAGATTAAAGGGCTTAGGAAGTTTGGAACTTAAACTAAATGTGCTTATGATGTTCCTCATGATATGTGTTAAGATATTGGTTTAAGGTTCAACACTTTCATGCTACTTGTAACCTAGAATCATGCTTGCTAGGGTTCGGCCATGATAAGGTTAAAAGCTTAGAGAACTTAGAACCCAAACTAAACATGCTCAAGTTGTTCCTTAGGATATATGATATGACATTAGTTTAGGGTTTACATGTTTGCATGTTGCTTATAACCTAATTTGAGGCTTGATGAGTTTCGACCATGATATAAGTAAAGACCTAGGAAGCTTAGAACCCAAACTAAGCATGCTCAAGGTGTTCCTTATGATATAGGATATGATAATAGTTTAGGGTTCACATGCTTTTATGTTGCTTGCTAACCTAGGCTACAACTATATGTTTCGGCCACTACATGATATTAGGGTTAGAGACCTAATTATGATTTCCCATGTGCCTCTCATGCAATGCTTTATGATATGATAAGAATATGCCATGCTGCTATACTCATTTATGTATGCTTATGACCTATGCATGATGATGTGCTATGTGCCCAAATTTATTATATGCTATGTGCCCAAGTTCATGATGTGATGTGTGCCCAATTATGCATGTGATCATGATGTGCTGTGTGCCCAAATTCATGATGTGTTGTGTGCCCAATTATACATACTTTATGTTATGCCTAAGAGTTGCTTCCCTATCAGTTGGAACTAGGAGCACTCTTCATGATATGAATATGACATGAATGATAGGTTAAGAATTATGATATGTATGAGATGCTACTTTACTTTTAAGGCTTGTACCAAGGGTGAGCTCCATAAGCGCCCCGGGGTCGATGGACTAAGAAACGGGCCTCGTTAGGGATGAGCTCCTAAGTGCCCCTAGGTCGATGGACTAAGAAACGGGCCTAGTATGTATGCCTTGTAGGGTTCAAGACTTGCTACCTTGAACCTACATAGGGCGCGTGCATTTATGTATGTGGTACAAGCCGGGGCCCCCCTTATGTTGAGATTATGTTTAAGTATGTATATTATAAGTTTTCAAAAGACATGTTGCATATGTTTTCATGATACATGTTTAGAAATTCACCTTGCATATACCTTATGATTATGCCATGATATTTATGATGATGTTATGATATGTCAGGGTGTATTTGATGAACATGTTATGTTATGCCATGATACCTTATGATTATGTTACGATATGCCATGATATGCTGCATGATATGATGAAATTGTCTCCATGCGTTATGTCTTGTGATTTTGATATGCTATACGGTTTTTGTGAGTAGGAAAGGAACTTACTGAGCCATGAGTGCTCACAGCTTACTTTCTTGTACCACAGATAAAGGCAAGGAATGGATGAACTATGGGAGGAGCAGGAGGGGCTAGAAGGATGTGTGTGGTAGTGGCTTGGCTAAAGGAGAAAGATCTGCTTTTGTTTAATAAGAACTATGCCTAGTTTATGTTACTACTTTATGACTTCATGACATTTAATTATGTGTTTGGGTATTATGACTTAAAAATCATGTTAAGTATGCTATGTGGTTTTATATGTCCAGGTGATTAGTCATGGTGAATTTTAAATTAAAGAAAAGTTTTTAATTTCTATAAATAAGACTTCCGCTGTAGTAAGTAGGTATGTATGTGTAAAGTAACCCCCGTCGCCTTAGCAGGAGGGGCGGGGCGTTACAGTCGGATCGACGCCTTATGTTCCCTTCCTGGGAGCGCGTCCTCACAGTCACTCCCTTCTAGTGACTTACCTTTACTCACCTGCCAGACGTCCGGTCAGCCCTTCGACCCATCTGGACTTCTCGCCAGCTATCCGGTCAGCCCATCAACCTAGCTAGACATCGTGCCAAGCGTCCGGTCAGCCCGTCGACCCGCTTGGACTTCGTGCCAAATGTCTGGTTAGCCCGTCGACCCATTTGGACTTCGTGCCAAGCGTCCGATCAGCCCATCGACCCGCTTGGACTTCATGCCAGACATCCGGTCAGCCCGTCGACCTGTCTAAACTTCGCCTGCACACTCAGTCAGAGTGTTAGATAACGACAAACCTAACTTGACCCAATTTGTCATTCATCAAAACCTGAGTTAGACCGTTAATGCTAACCGCACCAACAATCTCCCCCTTTTTGATGGAATGACAACCTGGTTAAGTTAGTGAAAGAATATGCAAGTAAAACAAGCATTTAAGGGGTTTTTAAGTTAGTTTGTATTTTCAATTTTAGTTTAGCTAACTTAACGACCTAACCCTCCTCCTTTGGCATACATCAAATACAATCATGGATCAAGTAAGCAACAATGCAGAGTACAGACAAAGTAAAAATTGTAAGAAATGATGTCAAGTTAACTTGGGGGAGTTTTAAATTTCACCATACTTTAACTTTTGTAACATAACTAAGTTTTGAAAAATATCTAATTTAGCAGCATAACTTAGTATATTTTGAGATGAATTTTCCAGCTCAAAGAAAAAGTTTTTAAAAGCTAATATTCAAGTATAAGTTTAGGGTAGTTAATTTAGATAGTCTAATTTTCAAACATAAGTGTTTAAGTTCCAAATTTCAAGAAATTAAATTTTCAAACATGAGTTTTTAAAATCAACGTTTCAAGATTAAGGTTTAAATTTTCAAAGTGAGTTTCAATTTTGAAACACTTTTCACACATGAGTTTTTTTTTAAACCAAAGTTGCAAGACGAAGAAAAAAACTTTTCAAAACTAATTAAAACTGAGTTTTCAAGTTTCAAAATCTTAGTTTATAAGATTCAATTCAAACCCTTAGTTTTGTAAAAGCCTTTAAAATAGAGTTATATTCAAACATAAGTTTTTAAAAAATTTCAACACTAAGTTTGAAAAATCTACTTTAAAAAAACTTCAATTTTCAAAACCTTGGTTTATAAAATTCAATCTCAAAATTGATAAAGAAAATTTGAGAAAAAGACATTTAGGTTGGTTTAATCCTCTCCCTAAACCTGACATTCAAAATAGCTATCTAACCAATTAGGTACTTACTGACACTATCAGAAGATAGAAACTTTCACTTAGTTAGTCAAGTTAAGTGCATTGTAATCAGTTAGTGTTTGACTAAACTGAATAACTTAACTTGATCAATGTATGTTTTGTATTTAACGCCCAGACTTATGTCGATGCATTGATATAAGCATCTTAAGTCCAGACAACTGGCCTATGCATCTCACCCCTTTCTATGTTTGTCAATCACAAGCAAGGTGAACCTAGGGTGTTGGTGAGATGCTCAAATGTTAATCCTAGGGGAACATAATTTCTAAGGGATTGGCCTAGTCTAAGGCTAAAAACCTTTTTGAAATTCTACAAATAGGAAATTAAAAAAATAAAACAATTTTAACCTAGGATTTAAAACAATCATTTTTTAAAACAGTTTTGAATTCTGGAAATCCTAATCTATTAAACACATCCCTAATTTTCTACGTAGATTACTAAATTCACTTTCAGGGAGTGGTTTTGTGAATATGTCAGCTAATTTTGACTTGGACTCAATGTATTTGAGTTCAATGTCACCTTTAGTGACATGATCCCTGATAAAGTGATGCCTAATTTCAATGTGTTTAGTTCGGGAATGATGCACTGGATTTTTTGTTAGGTTAATTGAACTAATATTATCAATTAAAACTTTTACATTTGTAAGGTTTAAGTTAAAATCTTTTAGGGTGTGCATCATCCATAATAATTGTGCAACGCACTCTCCTATAGCTATATATTTTGACTTGGTTGTGGATAGAGCAACACAATGTTGCTTTCTACTAAACCAGCTGACAAGTGATGGACCCAGTAGTTGACACCCACCACTTGTACTTTTGCGGTCTAATTTGCACCCGGCATAATCAGAGTCAGAATATCCTAACAATTCAAAGTTATTGGTTCTGGGATACCAAATTCCTACATTTGTTGTTCCTTTAAGGTATCTAAAGATTCTTTTGACTTGAGTTAAATGAGATTCTTTAGCACAAGTTTGGTATCTAGCACACATACTAACTGCAAATAAGATATCTGGTCGACTTGCAGTTAAGTATAGTAGGCTACCTATGGCACTCCTATAGTATTTTAAATCAACTGGTTTTCCATTGGGGTCATCATTTAAGATTGTGTTCACTACCATAGGTGTTTTTATCTCTTTAGTATTTTCTATTCCAAATTTCTTAAGTAATTTCTTAGTGTATTTTTGTTGAAAAATATAATTTCCTTCATTTGTTTGTTTGATTTGTAATCCTTAAAAATAGGTTAATTTACCTACTATACTCATTTCAAACTAGTGTTCCATTAGGCTTGTAAATTCATCTAAAAATTCTGAATTTATTGAACCAAAGATTATATCATCTACGTAGATTTGGGCTATAAAAATATCTTCTTTTATTAACTTGACAAATAAGGTGGGGTCAATTTGACCTTGGTTGAACCCTTTAGAGATTAGGTAAGAAGTTAGTCTTTCATACCAAGCCCTAGGTGCCTATTTAAGTCCATATAAAGCCTTTTTTAATTTGTAGACATAGTCAGGGTGTTCTAGATTCTCAAACCCAGGTGGTTGTCCTATGTAGACTTCTTCTTTTATTAGTCCATTTAGGAACGCAGATTTAATGCCCATCTGATATAATCTGAACCCTTTGTGGGCTGCATAGCTAAGTAACATTCTAATGGACTCTAATCTGGCTATCGGGGCATAAGTCTCATCATAGTCAAGTCCTTCTACTTGACTAAATCCTTTAGCAACTAGTCTGGCTTTATTTCTAGTGATTTCCCCAGTTTCACTTAGTTTGTTTCTAAATACCCATTTTGTTTCTATTACTTTCTTGTTTTTGGGTGGTGGTACTAAGTCCCAAACTTCATTACGCTCAAATTGAGCTAGTTCTTCTTGCATAGCTATGACCCAGTCTGGGTCAAGTAGGGATTCAGCTATGGTTTTAGGTTTAATTTTTGAGATTAATGATATTTGGCTTAGATTTCTAAAGGATTACCTAGTTTGAACCCTTAGATCTGGGTCACTAATTATTTGATCAGTTGGATGATTAGGGTTGACTCTTATAGTTCTAGGATGTTGATTCTCTTGAGGTTGATCTTCGTCTTCATGGTTTAGGGGTTGGTTGGTTCCTTCAGAATTGTTTTCTTGAATAAATTCAATTGGTTGTAGTTGAGTTTGTTCTAGGTTTTCATTGGATTCTTAGAATTTCACATTGGTAGCTCCTCAATCCTTAGGGTAACCTTATTATAAACTCTGTAGCCCCTACTATTTAGGGAGTAACCTACAAAAATTCCATTTTCTACTTTTGAAGTAAATTTTCCTAAATGTTCTCTTGTGTTTAGGATGAAAGTTGGGCACCCAAATACTCTAAAATATTTTATATTAGGTTGTTTGTTATAGTAAATTTCAAAAGGGGTTTTATTGTGTGTTTTATTCAGTGTTGTTCTATTTTGCACATAGCAAGCTGTGCTAACAGCTTCTGCCCAAAAGTATTTAGGTAGATTATATTCATTTAGCATAGTTCTGGAGGCTTCAAGTAGGGTTCTAATTTTCCTTTCTACAATTCCATTTTGTTGGCTGGTTTTCGGACACGAAAATTCGTGATGATATCCGTTTTCGAGACAAAGTTTACTAAAATTGTAGTTTTTAAATTCTCCCCCATTGTCGCTTCTAATTCTTTTAATCTTGATATCTTTTTCATTTTCAATTTGTTTATAGAAATTTGTAAATATTTCAAAGGTTTCATCTTTATTTTTTAAGAATTTTACCCAAGTAAACCTAGAATAGTCATCTATTATTACTAGACAGTATAGGCTTCCATTTATTGATTTGACTCCATGGGAGTCAAATAGGTCTAAGTGTAACAGTTCTAAGATTAAGTTGGTTTGTGACTGATTAGTTGGTTTGTGGGTAGATTTTGTCTGTTTACCTTGTTGACAGGCATTACATATGGTTGAATCTAAGTTAGGTAATTTTGGAAGACCTCTAACTAATCCATTTAGTCTACTTATATTTCTAAAATTTGTGTGTGACATTCTTCTATGCCATAACAAGGTTTCTTCTTTTTGTGTTAAGTAACACTTAATTGAAGAAGTGGTTAAGTTAATTGCATAGATGTTGTCTTTTCTAAATGCTTTTAGGCTTATGTTAGGGTTGTCTAAGTGTTTGATTAAGCATTCTGTAGATAAAAACCTAACCTTATACCTAGTATCACACAATTAACTGATACTCAAAAGATTATACTTGAAATTTTCAACAAGTAAAACATTTGTAATAATAAAGTCAATTTTTAGTTCGATATTACCTATACCAATATCCTTGAGTTTACCGTTGTTTCCAAAGGCAACTGTTCCTAAGCTTTTGTAGGTGAGTTGAGTGAATTTTGTGTGATCTCCAGTCATATGTTTGGAGCACCCACTGTCCAAAATCCACTTAGTGTCCTACAATAGGTAGGAATTGGGGTTAGTCTAAATTTTGGACTTATAGTCATTCTTTAGATTTGATGAAAGTAAGTTGAATAAGATTTAATTTTTAAGTAAATTTTCTTTTAATTTAAGTTTATTTTAAAAAAATTTAAGTTTGATTTTGAAAATAATTTTTAAGTTAAAAAAGTTTAAGTTTAATTTTAAAATAATTTTTAAGTTTGAAAGAAAATTTAAGTTTAATTAAAAAAAATTAAGTTTAATTTTTTTAGAATAATTTTTAAGTTACAAAAAGAAATTTAAGTTTTAAAAATTTTTAAGTTAAAAGAAATTAAGTTTAATTTTTAACATAATTTTTAAGTTACAAAAATTTAAGTTTAATTTTCAAAATAAATTTTTAAGTTAAAAAATATTTAATTTTAATTTAAAAAATTTTAAGTAAAAAAAAAATTAAGTTAAAAAAATATTTAAGTTTAATTTTTAAAAAAAAAAAATTAAGTTAAAAAAATATTTAAGTTTAATTTTTTTTAAAAAAAAAATAAGTTAAAAAAAAAAATTAAGTTTAATTTTTTTAAAAAAAATTTAAGTTTAATTTTTTTAAAAAAAATTTAAGTTTAATTTTTTAAAAAACAATTAAGTAAAAAAAATTTAAGGTTAATCCTTTAAAAAAAATATTTAAGTTTAATTTTAAAAAAAATTTAAGTTTAATTTAATTTAAATGTAATTTAATTTTATTTTAATTTAATTTAATTTTAATTTTAATTTTAATTTTAATTTAATTTAAAGTTAAGTCCTTAGTTATCTCGCCCGATCTATATTTTCAATCAAGGAATCCTATAATTTTGTGAGATGAATTAGATTTAATTTTAGGGTTTATTTTTAACTTGTGTTAGATTCAGGTTTAACTTTGGGTTCAACAAATAGGCGTTCTCTGGATAAACTTTTGGGTTATGGTGAGTCACTTGGACATCATTAGAGTAACCATGCCTTCGAGGTTTTCCAAATAGTCCTATCCACTGGACTTAGTACAAAACCTTGGTCTAACTGGTTATGATCCATAAAGGGTAGCTTCGGTCAGTTCCACTTAGTCAAATGCACCAGGTCGAAGCCATATCTTCCTAGACATGCATAGACTAAGCTTCCCTAATGTACTATCATCCAAAACTTCACCAGTACCATTTTTCAAGTTAAACTTTAACCCTTTTTAACTAGTCCTAATTGCCCTGTCAGGTAGGTTGGTTAGGGTTACCCTACCGGATAGGTTAGTTTTGGAGGTGTCAGCTATTCTGGAGCCTCCCCCTGAATTAATGGCTATTAATTTAATTTTTAATTCTAGGTTTATGTCTATTTCTTTTAAAATTATATTTTACTTGGTGATAGTTTAAATTTTGGTGAGTTCTAATATATTTAGATTTTAAATTTTTTGGTTTAGGATTGTGTTCTGGTTTTTGATTTGGTTTATTTGACTTTACGTAATATATTTTATCTTTAGGGATATAATATTGGTTAGGTCCTATTTGCGTGGTTAAACACGCTTTCGGAACCCAGGCTTTATTCGTTGGTTTGTATTGGGTTATTAATGATTTAAAAGTTTTATTTGAGTTTGACTTATATCCGAGTCTGGTTTTATTATAACATACTTTTTGATTATTTAGGATTAAGTCTAAATTTTTTGATCTGATAGTAAATTTTTCTAACATATTTTTTAAATTATTAATTTCTAATTTTAATGATGAATTCTCCTCCTCAAGTGTTAGATCTTAAGTAGGTTTATTATTTACAACTTGTTCCTTGAGGATTTGATTTTCCTCGAGGAGCAATTTGTTTTCAGTTTCTAATTTAACTAACTTATTATTTAAGCAAGAAATAATTTAAAAAAACTTTCGATTTAAGGTTAGGAATACCTCTTCAGAACCTTCAGAAACGAGTACGGACTCGTGGCTCGATTCGGGTTCGGACCCGTCTTCCGACTCTGCTTCGCGGGCCATCAACGCGAGGTGGCTCTGGTGCTTCTGATCTTCTCCTTCTAATTCATCTGAGGAGGAGGAGTCCCACGTCACTTTGAAGGCCTTCTTTTTGGTCGGCTTCGGTTTGTCGATCTTCAGTCTTGGGCACTCGTTCTTGTAGTGCCCCTTTTTGTTGCATCCGAAGCATGTCACGCTCCTTGAATCGGCTGGCGAACTGATCTTTTGTAGATCCTTCTTGCTGAAGCTTCTCTCCCTCCTGGTGAACATCTTCCTTACCAGGTTCACCAGGTGTTCTTCATCTTCAGAGCTCCGGTCAGAGTCTTCTTCAGGTTTAGCCTTGTTCTTCTTGGAGGAACCTGCATATAAGGCAACACCTTTCTCGGCCCCAGTGTTAGTCTGCTCATGTAATTCCAATTCACAAAATAGTTCATCCAATTTAAGCTTAGTTAAATTCTTAGAAATTTTGTAGGCATCCACTATGGATACCGATAAGCTATTGCGTGGAAATGCGTTTAACGCATACCTGATTAGGTCTCTGTTGTCCATCTGGTGGCCTATTGCGTGGAGCCCGTTGAGGATATCCTTAATCCTCGCGTGCAGCTGACTCGTTGTTTCTCCTTCCTGCATTTTTATATTAAAAATTTTATTTAATAATAAATCCCTTTTTGTTACCTTAGCGTCGTTCGTTCCTTCGTGCAGCTCGATCAGTTTATCCCATATCTCTTTAGCGTTTTGATGTGGTCCGACCCGGTTCAGTTCTTCTCTTGTTAATCCACATTGTAAAGTGTTGATAGCCTTGTTCTCTGTTGATGTCTTCTTCTTTATGTCTGATGTCCATTGTTTAGGATCCAAAAGATTCCCGGAGCTGTCGACTGGAGGTTTGTAAGCTTTTGTGACGCTCAGCCACTGGTCGAAATTTGTCTTGAGATAAACCTCCATCCACTTCTTCCAGTACGGGAAATCATCCCCGTTGAAAAGGGGAGGTCGCATTGTGCTGAAGCCCTCGATCTACAACATTTTAATCTGCATAGAAAAAATAAATAGAGAGGTTCCAAGACTTGGTCTTGGATTAGTAGTGCGGGAAGAATTAAATAAAAATAACTAAATTGGTGTTTCACTAATTTAGATTTAATTACTACGGAAGGAGATTTCTAAAAAGGTAATAATACTAGTCTGGAATTAAACGAAAAACTAAAATCCGAAAGTAAGAAAAAATCTAAAAAATAGATCACCCTCTTGTCTGATTGGTGGTTGCACCAAATCAGAGCGGAACTTGGCTCTGATACCACTTGTTGGATTGTGATCGTTTGATAGAGGGGGGGTGAATATCGAATATAAAATGTGTCGATAGTAGGTGCAACGGAAAAGTAAAACAATGCTAACACAGAACCAATTTTACTTGGTTCGGAGCCTGTGTCGACTCCTACTCCAAGGCCCGTACTCGTTGAGTACTTTTGTTGGGCAATCACTATCAATTCGAAAAATAGAATTACAAATTTAGTACAAGAATTGATAGAAAAGAAAATACCGACAAAATGAAAAGAATTAAATTGAAGAGAGCGCTTTGTCGGAGTGGCCTCGTGGCGTTGCAGGAGCACAGTAGAGCAGTCTAAGAGATTTTCGTTGTTGTTGTTTTGAGCTCCGCCTTTGACCCTCCTTATATAGGAGGCTCGGGGCGCCCCGGATCCCTTCTGAGCGCCCTGGTGCGACGTGGCACACCCAACCAGTGAGCTCCACGTGTCTAAGCTACGATCTGGATAATATTTGCCTCCGGGCGCTCGGATCCCTTCCGGGCGCCCGAACCTCTTTTCTCCAGAAAATCCTTCTCCTGCAAGACAAGGTTAGTCCGAGGCAAATATTTAATGTGTAACCTGCAAAACAGAGTATTAGCACAGTTTATAAGTTTAACATAAAGAGTATGACTTATATTCCATCTTTCCGAGACCAGAATCTAGTCACGATCTCGACTTAGATATCTGAAATGGATCTAAGCCGGATCGACGCCAAATGTTCCCTTCCCGGGAATGCATCCTCACAGTCACTCCCTTCCAGTGACTTACCTTTACTCACCTGCCAGACATCCGGTCAGCCCTTCGACCCGTCTGGACTTCTCGCCAGCTATCCGGTCAGCCCGTTGACCTAGCTAGACTTCGTGTCAAGCGTCCGATCAGCCCGTCGACCCGCTTGGACTTCGTGAAAAATGTTCGGTCAGCCCGTCGACTCATTTGGACTTCGTGCCAAGCGTCTGGTCAACCCGTCGACTCACTTGGACTTCGTGCCAGACATCCGGTCAGCCCGTCGACCTATCTGGACTTCTCCTGCACACTCGGTCAGAGTGTTAGATAACGACAAACCTAACTTAACCCAATTTGTCATTCATCAAAACCTGAGTTAGACCGTTAGTGCTAACTGCACCAACAGCAAGGTGTCGCCGGCCTTAAGAGAAAGAAAACAATAGAAGAGGGTCGGCCACACAAGAGAATAAAAGAGAGAGAGCTTAGGTTATATTTTTGGGCACCACCTTCCTCATCTTTTATATTATTTTCTAGTGGCTAAAAAGGAAAATTTTAACAAAATTTTCCTTTTATTTGCTATTGTGGATGGTTACAAAAAAGGAAAGATTTTAACAAAATTAAAATCTCTCTTTTAAACCATTGTAAATAGCTATAAAAGGAAAGATTATAACAAAACTTTGTTTTAACAAAATCTTCCTTTTAATACTATAATGATTGGTTACAAAAAAAGGAAAGATTTTAACAAAATTAAAATCTTTCTTTTAAACCATTGTAGATAACTACAAAATTAAAATCTCTCTTTTAATCCTTTGTAGAAAGCTATAAAATGTAAGATTTTAACAAAATTTTGTTTTAAATAAAAACTCCTTTTCTCTTCTATTATGGTCAGCCCCATGTTTGGGCACCAAGCATGGCTTGGCCCCTTGCTTGGGTACCAAGCAAGGATGTGTCAGGCCCCTCACTTGGGTAGGAAGGAAAATCAAAATGGGTGAATGCGAGGCTTTATAGAGGCTACAGTAGGGACCGAGAGGAGGAATTGGTTTTGACCTCCTGATGAGACTCGAACACCCAACTCAAGTTCATCAATAATAACTCATACCACTAAAGAGTTATTATTGAACTACCGCACTAATCCCATATTACATTATGGACTCCTTCTTATTATGAGTGTGTTAATCTCCCTGTGTTTAAGATATCGAATGTCCATTAATTAAATGAGTTACTGACAACTCACTTAATTAATATCTAGCTCCAAGAGTAGTACCACTCAACTTCATTATCATGTCGGACTAAGTCCACCTGCAGGGTTCACATGACAATCCTTATGAGTTCCTCAAGAGGACATCATCAACCTAAATAACTAAGACACAGTTTCCTTCTATAATCAACAACACACCATATAAATAACATCATTTCCCAACTTATCAGGCTTATTGATTTAACGAATAAATCTCACCCTTTGATAAATTAAAGAAATAAATACTAAATACATGTGCTTGTTATTATATCGGGATTAAGAGTACGCACATCCATAATAACAGAGATTCTGTTCTTTTATGTAGTCAGTATAAAAGGAACAACCTCAAATGGTCCTGCTCAATACACACATAGTGTAATTTTATAGTCAAGATAAACTAATACCAAATTACACTACAACCATTCCAATGGTTTGTCCCAATCCATCCTGGTTGTGATCTACTATTTATAATTTATAAGGAACTGATAACATGATCTTCTGTGTGACACCACACACCATGTTATCTACAAAATAAATTAAATGGATAACTGTATTTAACTAAATGCAGACATTTGACCAATATGATTCTCATTTCAAAATAAATATTTATACAAAAAACTAGACTTTTAGTATACATTCTAACAGGATAAAATCCGGGCTATCCAGGATCAGATTTCTCGAGTTTGAGGCTATAAGGATGCTCGCCCAAAGCTGTAACATATAACACTCATATGAGCTAATACACATCCAAATAGCTTTCCGACTGCTCCGGACTCCTGCTGTGACTCTGCTGCGAAGTTGCTGCGAAGTTGCTGCGCTTGACTACTGCTCCAAAGATTTCTAATTGTGACTGGCAGACCGACACATGAGCTCTCTCACATCAAAGTGTTGGTAATGGAATTATTTCCTTGTACTTAATTATTATAAAAGAACAAGTGTAGTATGTTGCAATTGTTATAACTTTTCTTGTACTTGATTTCCTTTTCCAGAGGTACCGGAAGAGGTATTTTAGTGGATTATCTATTGATAGGTCTGCAGGACCTGGGTCTTGGAGTAGGAGTCGCTAAAGGCTCCAAACCAAGTAAACCGCTTTTGTTCGTATGGTTTTGTCTCCTAATTTCTGCTGTATTCATACTTTGATTTGAAAACTGAAAAGACCAATTTTTGAAAATCACGTGATTCACCCCTATCTTATGTGTGACTTAATCCAACAACTACTTGCCTTCTCTTCCCCGTTCCCTCGACAAGAGCCCTCACCCAGCCATTTCGTGCCGTCAGTAAGATGACAGAAGACCTCCACGTCCGATCGTGACACCCACAGAGGAATCACTTGTGTGATGTGGCACCTAGTCGAGTATCAGAGGTGGAGAGCTCGGTCGACGTGGTGGAGATGAGAGTGGAGAGGGAGTCAGCGATTTTAGGCCAACAATGTTCGGCGGAGGGTTATATATATATATATATATATATATATATATATATATATATATATATATATATATATATACACACACACACACTAGGCTTCTCTCAATATTACTAGTTCTATCCCCTTTAAAACATGTCGTACATGTTCATTTTAAATCTCAAAAATTTATAAAAATTCGTAAAAGAATTCTGTAAATTAATTCCTTAATTATCACTCACGGGACCTTACACGTGAAGTTTAAAAGTTGAAAATAAGTTTTCAAGAATACTTGCCTTGAGGTCCTTAAAGATATAGTAAGCATCTACTAAAGCTAACCACTCTTGAGTTCTCAAAAAAGTGTTAAATACATACCTTAAGGATGTAATACCCACTAAGCTTGTAAGATAAATATATGAATGTGGGATTTTTCCTTAGAAAAATAATAGGAAGTGAGTTGAAGCAAAAAGGAAATAAAATGAAATAAAAAGAAGAGGAGGTCAAGGATTGAACCATAAACCTCTTATATTATATTTCATAGAATTAATTAGTAGAAACCAATTGGGATAGAGAGAAGATATTGATAGCAAAGGAGGGAAACTCATGATAAAGGTAAGAGTAAAAGCTAGCCAAAAGAAAATAAGAAAAGAGCAAGAGAAGGGCAACTTGCCTTCCTCCCTGTCTCTCCCTCTTCCTCTTTGATTTTTGCCGAAAACTTAAAGAGGAATTAAGGGGATTCATTCCCCCTTATTTTATCATGAATGGTGAGAATAAATAGAAAATAAAATAAATGTAAGAAAAATAGAAAATGGGTTAAGGGAGAAGGAAAGCAAAAATCAATTTTGCTACCTCTTCCCCCTTAACATAAAAGGGAGCAAGAAAAGAGAAAGTTATTTTTCTCTCATTTCCTCATCCTCCCTCTTCCTCACCGAGAACACCACAGTCCCCTCTCCTCCATCTTCGGCCCCAAAGCCAAGTTTTTTTTTCCCTAAGAAAGCCTAAGATACAATGAGGACTTAGCAAAGGAATCAAGGGAAAGGAACTAGAAGAAGAGGCTACTTCTTCTCCACCATACCTTAGATCCACAAGCGAAAAGGATGTAAGCTTCCCCTCACCTGTGGTATAAGGCTTTTATGTGATTTTTGGATTCTATAAGGATTAGAAAACCTAGGAAAGAATTTAAGAAAATTCGGCTAAAGAAAGGGTTTTCAAATCTAGGATGATTTAAACAAGTCCTTATTTCATGATATTCTTTCTATGCTATGTAGGAAGGATTTTCTTCATGTTTTTATACTTAAATGATGCTTGATCAGAGGAGTACCTAACCCTAGAATTTCGGCCAAAAATATGTTAAGGAGGTTAGGGAAAAATATTTTTTAACTAAACTAGTACAAAATTTCTCCCATGAACTACTAAGGGTTTTTATTGGTTTTCTTGCTTGAAAGTTACTTGAAACCAAAGAAATCCATTTATATGTTTCGGCCAAGAAAAGGGCTTAGGGTTAGGAAGACCTTTAAATTTAAATAACCATGTTTGTATGATAGAATATAGAGTTCTCTTAAAGAATTGCATGTTGTACATTGCTAGAAATTCATGAACACTTATTTTAGATTTTCGGCCATGATAAGATGGATAGTTTAGAAAAAACTTAAACAAAATTCTAATATGCTCAAGACCTCTGTGATATTATGATATGAAAATTGTTTAATGCTCTTATGTTTAAATTGAGTATAGAAAATTAGTTACATGATATATGACATGTAAGATCACAAGGGTCCTAGCTTGTTTATGAACCGACTTTGTATATGATGTTCTTAGTAATTTTTTTTGCCATGAAACTTACTTAGGTTTTCCATGCTTTAGGCCACTTAAAACTTAGTTTAGAGATTGGTAGGTTTCGGCCATAAGGAGAAATAAAAGAAAAAGGGAAAGAAACCTAGGAAGTCTAAAACACAATTCACATGTATGTTTATTATGCTTGTCCTTACACATGCTATGAAACTTGTATAATTTCTCATGCTTTTAGGCTAATTGAAGCAAGTTTATATTCTGTGAGTTTTAGCCAAGTAGGGTTTAAAAGACCTAGAGGCCTTAGAAATGAAACCAAATGTGTTAAAAGTGCTTCTTATGAAAATATGATAAGGTGTTGATTGTGTCACATATTTGTATAATTTTTCCATGACCTAAATGGATCATTGTGTGTTTCGGCCATGAAGGAATAGATGCCCTAGAAACCCTAGAACAAGAATTAAATATGCTTATGTCACTCTACATGAAATATGATAAGTAGAAAACCAAAGTTCCATACTATATGTTGTTTAGTGACCTAAATGAGGCTAGGGTAAGTTTCGGCCGTACCTATTGTATGATGTCTTGTTATGAATTTATACATGATGTTAGTTCAAGTTCACATGCTTGTATGTTTGTTTTTATCCCTAATGAACACTTGTTAAAAGTTTGACCAAGATATACGTTAAGGGCTTGAAGGACTTAAGAACTAGCTCAATATGCTTACTATGCTATTTGAAAAAAAAATGCTATAAATATGGTTTAAGGTTTCCATGCTTTCATGACATTTGGGACCTTGTTTATATACTGATAGGGTTCGGCCACATGAGTTTAAGGACTTGGAGAACTTAGAAACCAAGTTAATCATGCTTATAATGCTTCCTATGAAATTTATGTGATGATGATTTAGGTTTCACATGCTTGGAGGTTGTTTTTACCTAAATTGAGACCTAAGGGGGTTTGGCCATGATAGGAATCCAAGGGTTTAGGAAGCTTAGAACCCAAGTTAACTATGTTACCATGTTTCTTATGATAGTATAATCACATGATACACCCTTATGCTTAACCATGTATGCTTGTGATTTATACCTTTTTATGATATGGTATGTGGATAGAGATATGCATATTTTAATGATATGTTATGTGCTTAGAAATATGCATGCTTTAATGATATGCTATGTGCTTAGAATATACATACTTTTATGATATGCTATGTGAGTAGAAATATGCATGCTTTAATGATATGCTATGTGCTTAGAATATGAATGTTTTTATGATATGCTATGTGGATAGAAATATGCATGCTTTAATGATATACTACATGTTTAAGTGATGCATACTTTCTATGATATGATGTATGCCTAAGTGATGCATACTTTCTTAAGACATGATGTATGCCTAAGTGATGCATACTTTCTTAAGACGTGATGTATGCCTAAGTGATGCATACTTTTTATGATATGATGTATGCCTAAGTGATGCATACTTTTATGACATAATGTATGCCTAAGTGATGCATACTTTTATGCTATGCTATGTGACTAAATGATGCATTTTTATACATGCTACTTTACTTTGTAAGGCTTGTACCAAGGGTGGACTCCTAATCAGTCTATAGGCCTTGCTTTGTGATCTAGGCTAAGCCTTGCTTTGTGATCTAGGCTAATAAGGGATGGGCTCCTTAGTACACCCCTAGGCCTTTCTTTGTGATCTAGGCTAAGCCTTGCTTTGTGATCTAGGCTAATAAGGGATGGACTCTTCAAGTACGCCCCTAGGCCATGCTTTGTGATCTTGACCTAGTTCTTAGTATGATTCAAGACTTGCTACCTTGGATATACTTAGGACGCACGCATCTATGTTATGTATGTATGGTACAAGCCGGGGCCCTAATTATGTTGATATTATGTTCAAGTATATATGTATGTAAGAAGAAAATGGTTTTAAAAGATCATGAGACATACACATGTTTTTCGGATACATGTTTTTAAAATCATGATGCATATGATCTATGATTATGTTGTGTTGAGGCTATGATTTAAGATATGTCATGATATGATTATGTTATGTTTCATGCTATGTTTTAAGAGATGATATGCCATGATATAATTATGTTATGTTTCATGCTATGTTTTAAGAGATGATATGCCATGATATGATTATGTTATGTTTCATGCTATGTTTTAAGAGATAATATGCCATGATATGATTATGTTATGTTTCATGCTATGTTTTAAGAGATGATATGCCATGACTAGTTACAATGTTAGTTATGTTGCATGATAAGCTTAAAGAGTATGATATGTTATGCCATGACTAGTTGAGATCATGTTAAGTTGAGATATTATTTGATTATGTGTTGATTGTTGGTTTTAGTGAGTAGGAAAGGAACTTACTGAGCCATGAGTGCTCATAGCTTACTTTCCTTGTGCCACAGATAAAGGAAAAAGTTGGATGAGTTAAAGGAGCAGCAGGAGGGGCAACGAAGATGTGTGTGGCGGTGGCTAGGCAACTAATTAAGAACCTGCTTTAAAACCTTTAAGAACTATGCTTTGGTTTTGTGAAATGTAATACAATATGGGTGACTTGATGTTGAGTTTTATTTATTTTGATATCATGTTATGAAACCATGTTAGTGTAGTTCGGCTTTTAATTAAGTTAAGAAAAATAATTTTAAGTCTTCCGCTATAATACGTACGTAGAGTATCGTAGCCCCGTACCTTGTTGACAGCAGGGAGGGCGGGCGTTACAAAGTAATTTATCTCTCTTATTTACTGAGGTAAGTGATTGCTTGGTGAATCTTTTTCCTTGAGAGATAGTTTACCTTTCCTTGGTTCATCCAGGTTAGGTTGGCTTAAGAGGATGTCTTACTTTGCTATTTTAGCTTTGGAAGTACCTTCGTAAAGCTCCAGGAATTTCTCCTAGAGATCTTTGGCAAAGTCATAGCTTCCGATTCGGCTGACCTCTTGGGGCGGTAGAACATTAAGAAGATGGAATTCTGCTTTTCCATTAGCCACGAAGTCAGCCTACTCCTTCTTCGTCCACATGTACTCTTCTTTCTCAGCTCCGTGCTGATCCGTGGGTGCTACAAAATTGTATTTTATAATTAGTAATATTTAAAAAATGATCTTGAAGAATACCTTCATGTGCTTTTTTCACATCGCAAAAGCTCCCTCAAATTTCGACAGATAGATGCTGGATCTGACCATTTCCTTTATTTTGGATGGTGGTTAGTCCTTTTTAAGCAAGTCTTGCTATGATCCCACTTGTCAGGACTCGTGCAATTGGCAAGAGGGGGGGGGGGGGTGAATTATCCTAGAAAAAGAAAATCTACCTTTCTCGACCTTATAACTTGATTAAAATAGATACTTCTATAAAAAGAAACTATAATGCATAAATTAAAAGAGACTACCAATTTTACTTGGTTACAATCTAGAAAGTTGTTAATCCAAGACGCTGAAAGCATTAAACAAATTCTCCTTTCGTCGTAGGTGGAGAAGCCTCTTACAAGCGTTGTAATCACATAATAAGAGTAGTAGAACAATAAAGAAGTTCATGTACAAGTGATGATTTGAACTACTAAGACCAGGACTCTATTTATAGCCTACTGATTGAATGTATCCATTTGCTGATATGGCAGCTCCAGGTGCTTGGAATGGATCCGGGCACCTGGGCGTGGATAAAGTTTTATCCACATAGCAACAACGCATCGAAGATAAAAATTTTCTGGTCCGAGCGCCTAGACCAATTCTGGGTGCCTGGACCGTGCTGACGTGGCCCCGAACAGGCACCCTAGGCTACCTAGGGCGGTTTGAGCGCCTAGACCCAGTCCAAGATCCCGGAGCATTCAGCCACCCGGACTTGGTCCAAGCGCATAAACATGAGTTTTAACAATCTCCCCCTTTTTGATGTGCATCAACTTGAGTTTGGGTTAGGGAAAAAAATATGATAAAAACATAGAATAACATAACAGTTAAAACTAGAAGTTTGTAAATTACAAAATTGCAAATATAAATCTGCCCCTAGACTTAAGCTCTCATCTCACAGCTACATGTCATTTTGAGTTCTCTAGGTCTTTATTTTTATATTTTTTTACCAAACTACAACGAATCCATGAATTCGTCTGCAATGAATTCATGGATTCATTTCAAATTCTGCAATGAATCCACATATTTGTCGATAATTTTATAATGAATCCACATATTCATCGCAACTTCAATGATGAATCCATAGATTCGTAGATAATTCTGTGACGAATCTACAGATTCATCGCATAATAGTTAATAATTATTAATAAAAATAAATGTCTTCAAAACTTGTTTATGGACATAGAAACTTGAAATGATAACTAGTTCCTATGTGTTCGTCTAGTTCTCCTAATTATATAAAATCCTTCATATATTAATTCAACCAAATATATTGAGATCAGTAATTTTTTAATATCAAAATAACTCTAACATGTTCAATCATAGCACTTTTTATTATTTTTACTAAGTCATAAGTTGATCATAGTCCATCTAATTAACTTATCTATGAATAAAATATATTTTGTCAAATTGATGTTTGAGGGTAAGGATATAATTAGAAGAACTAGATAAACACATAGAAACTGATTTTATGTCATTCAAAACTCTCTAGGTCTATCAACCACACATGGAGACATATTTTTTTTTAAAAAAATTACAATCTATGATGAATCTATTGATTCATCACATATTTGAAGACGAATCCATGGATTCGTCGTAGATTGTTAAAGAAAATTCAAAATAAAAATAAATGTCTCCAAAATCAGGAAATGGATATATAAAGCTCAAAATGATATGAAACTAGTTCCTATAGATTCATTTAGTACTCCTAATTACCTCGGGGTGTCATTGCCTAGGGTTAGTGTCTCGGCTATGCGCTTTCAACTGTGTACCTGCATTTACCTCCCTCCATATCCGTGGGACCGGCTCTAGGGGGGCCACTGATGTGGTGGTTCCACATTTTTTATTTAGTACTCCTGATTATATAAATACCCTCAAACATCAATCTAACTAAATATATTAAGATAAGTTATTTTTTTAATATCAAGATAATTCTAACATGTTTAATCAATAACTTTTTTTTATTATTTTTTTACTAAGTTATAAGTCGATTAAAATCCATCTAATTTACTTAGCTATGAAAAAGATATATTTTTTTAAATTAATGTTTGAGGGCAAGGATATAATTAGAGAACTAGACGAACACATATGAACTAGTTTTTATGTAATTCCGAACTCTCTAGGTTCATCAACCAAACAAGGAGACATTTATTTTTTATTTTTTAACATCCTGCAATGAATCCATTGATTCGTCGCAGATTTGGTGACGAATTTGTGGATTCGTCGCCAAATTGCTGATGAATCCATTGATTCATCATAAATTTGATGATGAATCTATGGATTCGTCACAAATTGTTAAAAAAAAATAAAAATAAATATCTCTGAAATCGTCAAATGGGCATATAATGCTCGGAATGACATGAAACTAGTTTCTAAGTGTTTGTTTAGTTCTCCTAATTATATAATGTTCTTAAACATCAATTGACTAAATATATTGAGAGCAGTGATTTTTTAATATCAAAATAACTCTAACATGTTTAATTAATAGCTCTTTTTTTATTTTTACTAAGTCATTAGTCGATTAAAGCCCATCTAATTGACTTAGCTATGAAAAAATATATTATGTCAAATTAATATTTAAGAGTATGGATATAATCAGGAGAACTAAATGAATATATAGAAACTGATTTCATATTATTTCAAACTATCTAGGTCCATCTGCTATTTAGAAGATATTTTTTAAAAAACTTTTACTAATCTACAATGAATCCATCGATTCATTGTAGATTGGCTACATCAATTCCATCTAAACTCAAGCTTCTGTGATAAATTTAGAATTTGTCATAGACTTTGTAATGAATATCATTTTCATTGCAAAATTTGCAACAAATATGAAATTTATCATAAAATTAGCAATAAATATCGAATTTCGTCATTAATTGACTACGAATTTGGTGACAAAATATTATTTGTTGCTAATTTACCATGAACTTCTTTCGTTGCTAATTTTCTTGCAAATTAGTGATGATTTATTTTTTCTTGGCTAAATTTGTTACAGATTTGGGATGAAAAATTTTCGTCCTTAAATTTTTTCCAAAATCATGATTTTTTTTTTTGTAGTGTATATGATAAGTCTAAGTCTATCAATAACTTTGTGTCAAAATTACAAAAGACTATTTAAAAAAAAAACTCACAAAAGGATAAAACAAACCAGAACCAAGGTTGGCAAGCATGCTCACACTTAAGAGAGTCCCTAGAAGGCATATGTAATGGTTTCAAGTGAATATGATAAGTCTGAGTCAATTAGTCAGTTTTGGCCAAAACTCACTAATCGTTGATTAGAATCCAAATTCAAAAAATTTGAGTATGATCAAACACAAGAGAATACTAGGAGGATATTGTAGGGGATCGGTGGCCGGCTTGAAGGGGGGTTGGATAGACAGCACCCCCAAATGATCGCTTCTTCCTGCACTTGTTAGCTTGCACAGCGAAATACAAACTAACTACAAATATGAAAGCTAAATACTAAAGGAAAGAAAAAGAAGCAAACCGCTAACACGTTCGTTTAACGTGGTTCGGAGATTAGGGCTCCTACTCCACGGCGTGTCATTAAGGTGGACGATCCCGATCTGTCGATGGATTAGCCCCCGGCAAACTCCGGCTATCTCAAGTAGCTCCTTGTAGGTGGAGTGTAACGACCCGGCCCTTTGACCTCTTCGGCGGCCCTTGTGGCAGCCCAACTGGCGGCCCTTATGTCGTCGGCCCATTTGGTGATCTCTTATGTCGTCGACCGACGACCCTTGCCTTCCCCAGGATTCGAACTCTAAACCTCCAGGCTTAAGTATTAGAGTTTATGAATCCTGGTAGCCAAGTGAGCGACGCTCACTTAGCTACCAGGATTCATAAACTCTAGTACTTAAGCCTGGAGGTCTAGAGTTCGAATCCTAGGGAAAGTAAAAATCCACTGCCAGGGGTGGAAAGTCCTAGTGAGTAACGACACAGCCAAAGGGTCATCGGTCGACTACATTAGAGGTCGCCAAATGGGCCGACGACATAAGGACCGCTAGTGGGCCGCCCAAGAGGCCAAAGGGCCGGGTCGTTACAATAAAAAGGCGCCTTTTATTGTAATGACCCGGCCCTTTGACCTCTTCGGCTTTTTACCTCCCCCAGGATTCGAACTCTAAACCTTCAGGCTTAAGTATTAGAGTTTATGAATCCTGGTCTTGGCTACCAGGATTCAAAAACTCTAATACTTAAGCCTGGAGGTTTAGAGTTCGAATCCTGGGGAAGGCAAAAATCCATTGCCAGGGGTAGAAAGTCCTAGTGAGTAACGGCACGACCAAAGGGTCGTCGGTCGACGACATGAGAGGTCGCCAAATGGGCCGACGACATAAGGGCCGTTAGTTGGGCCGCCACAAGGGCCGCCCAAGAGGTCAAAGGGCCGGGTCATTACAATAAAAGGCGCCTTTTTATTGTAACGACCCGGCCCTTTGGCCTCTTGGGCGACCCTTGTGGTGGCCCAACTGGCGGTGTGGCGACTTCTCATTTCGTCGATCGACGACCCTTTGGTCAGTTACTCACCAGATTTTGCCGGCGATTTTGCTTTCTAGATTCTGACCTCCGTGCTTATACTAGAGTTTATGATCTCGCAGCCAAGTGAGCCTCATTTGGCTACCGTGATTCATAAACCTAATACTTAAGCCCGGAGGTTTAGAGTTCGAACTCGGGGAGGCAAAATCCACGCCATGGGTGGAAAGTCCTAGTGAGTAACGGCACGACCAAGGGTCGCCGGTCGATGACATTAGAGGTCGCCAAATGGGTCGACAATATAAGGGTCGCCAAGCCACTACAAGGGTCGCCCAAGAGGCCAAAGGGCCGGGTCACAATAAAAGGCGCCTTTATTGTAATGACCGCCTTCTTCATGGGCGTCGACGGCGACCTGTCGTCGATCGACGACCTTGGTCACACACGGATTTTTTCATAGATTGACTCAGACCTCCAGCAGAGTTTATGAATCCTGGTAGCCAAGTGAGCAGCTGCTCACTTGGCTACCAGGATTCATAAACTCTACTACTTAGCCTGGAGGTCTAGAGTTCGAATCCTATGGAAGGCAAAAATTCACTGCCAGGGGTGGAAAGTCCTAGTGAGTAATGGCACGGCCAAGGGTGTCGATCGACGACATTAGAGGTAGCCAAATGGGTCGACGACATAAGGGCCGCCAGTTGGGCCGCCACAAGGGTCGCCTAAGAGGCCAAAGGGTCGGGTCGTTACATGGAGAACCTCACCACAACACTCACAAACACTTGAGAACAAGTAGACTACTAATTAGGGTTTACCACCACTAATTTCGTCAACTCTAATCAAGCTCCCAAACTTTGGTTATATAGGCTGCGGGTTGAAAACCCCGCCTACTAGTTGACTGCCAAAACATTCAGTCGACTGTCTTCTGTGGAAATTCGACCGTTACATCCCAACGGCTCGATACCAGTCGACTGATAAAACTAATAGTCGACTACTTCACGCTGACCGAACGAACAGAAGCATTCTGTTCGCTCTCAGTCGACTGCACGGTCGACCGAACCAGTCGACTGCTAAAATATGCAGTCGACTGCTACAGTAACACTACATGACTGCTACAGTAACGCTGCAGTACTGTTACATTAACGCTACAGTACTACTACAGTGATTGCTACAGTGACTACTACAATAAAACCCTAAATCTAGGATTTACCCCGAGTACAATCTCTCAGCACTCAGACCCTCACCCTTATGACTCATTGACACTTCTTTGCAGCCTTGACCTCTTGCCTTCAAGCCTACTTCCTCTTGGCTCTCATCCCTCAGATGCACCCAAGCCCGCGACTCGTCCCAATGTCATCCTTCGCATATGCCTCGAAGTCGTTTCCCTCGGCCCTTATCCTCACTGCCTTGTCCACGGTCCCTCGGATGCTCCATCCTTCACCGAACCCAAAGCCGTCAACTTGAGTCACATGTGTATCCTGCAAACCTACACACTCACATACACATATCAAATACAAGGGTGAATCTAACTTAAACCCTTTGCCCAAACACCAAAACACATGGTCCCACGGACCATTGAGATTGCTCCAACAATCTCTCTCTTTTTGATATTTGGCAATATGTTTAAGTTAGGAAAAATATTATAGCAAATAAACATGCTAAAATAAATGGACTTAGGTTGCCAAGGCTACACACTTGGACTTACACCACCGAATGGACTTACGTTGCCAAGGCTACACACTTGGACTTACACTGCCGAATGGACTTACGATGCCAAGGCTACACACTTGGACTTACAACGCCGAATGGACTTACGTTGCCAAGGCTATACACTTGGACTTACAACGCCGAATGGACTTACGTTGTCAAGGCTACACACTTAGACTTATACCGCCAAAATAAAAATGCAAACATGCATTGGAATCTATCCCAAGGCTCCCCCTACACCTATGCTCCCCATTGAGCTAGGAATTTTCCCACAGGAATTTTTAAGAACCTATCCCAAGGCTCCTCCTACGCAAAGACACTAAGGTTTTCCCAACTAAACCTTACTTCTCCCCCTTTGCCTAACATCCAAAAAGCTTTCAAACAATATCCCAATTATTGAAAACTTATCATCCAACTGACCCTAAACTCATGTATTTATCCCCCATGGATCCCATACATAAACGAGCTGACCTGGTCAAAATCCAGTGTTGAAAACACTTTCAGCCTGGTATCAGTCTACTGCAAGAAGTACCAGTCGACTGCCCTTATCGAAATGAGCTTACAGAGACATTTTGTTCTCAAAAATATTGTTACCAGTCGACTTCTAATTGTATTAGTCGACTGGTACACTATTTCTGGAAAAAAAATCAACTTTTTCTGGCCAACTTCAGAAATGCACTAGAAATTTCATAGACCTCCAAAAATTCTCAAATTTCGTGGAGAGGTTTATTATATCAATGTCCACTTAGAAAAAATATATTTATCACAAATCCCAAGATTGACACAAAACACAAAACTAGCTAAAAAGTTCAATTGAACCTTGACCTAAAGTCCTAGTTTTGACTTCCTCTTGATGTATTTGCCCATACTAACCCATAATGCATCCCTAGCATTGGTTTATATGGCATCTATACATCAAAAATCAATTATCATGCTATATGACTCCAATATCATATTTCTAAGCATGAAACATAAACCAATTGTGCCAAATCCCTAGGTTTGAGACTCAAGTCCTTCTCCAAACCACTTGGCACATTCCATGGCTTGTCTAGACTCCAAAGTAAAACCCACCTGAGATCCATTGGCCATGGGTCCCAATTTGACTCTTAGAGCTCCCCCTAGAGCTCTTAACCTTAGTCACCTTCCTAGGCGACTCATCCACAATAGTTAGGCCACATCGGTGCACCTCCGGTGACACTTAGCCTACAAACCTAACCTTCTTAACCTTGGACACCTTGTCCTTGGTTAATTTAACCTTACTATTAAATGGCTTTCCCATGCCATTTATTGGTTTCTCCTTGCTATAGTCATATGCAACCCTAGCATATGACTTTCCTTTAGCATTGGAGACACTAGATCGGTATCTCAAACCCGATCTATCATTGTTGGGTCTTTGGAAACCCAACACCATACCTAAACCCTTAGATCCAACATTGAATCTTTCTAGGGTTTTCTCCAACTTATCAAGTTTTGACTTCAAAACTTGATTTTTCCTTTCTAGGTTCCTAAACCTAGAGTCAACATGTCCACCACCATGGACATTCCTAGATCTACCCTTTCTAGGCATGTGTCTCCCCTTCTTAGGATTAATGCCTTGGGTCTCCTTAGGTCTAACGTTTCTAGATATATCATGAATTAGTTTCCTAGGGTTATGATCTACAATTACCCTATTCCTATCATGATATCTAAATCCAAAATTTTTCATTGCTACATAATGATAATCATTATTTTTCCTAGCATGCATGGAGGAATTTAAATTTGACTTCAAATTTAAACTAGGGTTTACCTTATGCTTTACCTTTGGAGCTCCCCCTTGACATGAGCCTCCATTCTTCCTCCACTTCTTCTCCTCCTTCTTCAAATGCGCCAACTTCTTGATTTCTTTCTTCTTTGGGCATTTGGTGTGGTAATGACCCCGCTCACCACACGTGAAGCACACTATGTGCTTCTTCTCCTTCTTCTTCCCACAACTCAAATTAGATTCAAAATGAATTGAATTGAGTTTAGGAGATACCTCTTTCTTACCCAATGGACATCTACTCTTGTAGTGTCCTTTTTCATTGCACCCGAAGCACACAATGTGATCTTTTGACTTTGCTTCGATGGAGGTGCTCACTAGGTTGACCTCCAAGACCTCTTCTTCATCCGTCTTGGATTCTTCTTTAACCCTTGAGGATGTTGATGATGCTTCATCTTCCTCATCCACACTTGTGGATGGCCTTTCTTCATCCTTCTCTTCCTTGGATGTTGAACATGGCTCAACTTCCGTTTGCACCTCCTCAACTTGAGCAATTAAACCCATCTCCTTGGGTTCTTCTTCTTCTTGTGTAGGTTTAGGTTCTTCCCGTAGAACCATCTTCACCTTGCTCCACAAATCGTGGGCGTTCTTATATTCACCTACACCACTCATCACATTAGACGGCAATATATCTATTAAGATTGATATTACCTTTGAGTTTGCCTCCGATCGTGAGGTTTGCTCTTCCGTCCAATGTTGTGGTTAGAGTCTTTTTCCCTTCTTGTCTCTTGGGACTTCGAATGGGTCCTTGATCACTATCATGGTGTCCCAATCCGTGTCGAAGAAGACTTCCATCTTCATCATCTAAAATGTGATGTCCCTAAGGCTTCCTCCTTCAAACTTTGGAGGTTCAATCAAGCCGGTCATTTTCTTGAATTTGCTCTTCTCGGCGATTAGTCCGGTGAAGTGCGACTTTGGCTCTAATATCACTTGTAGGGGATCGGTGGTCGGCTTGAAGGGGGGTTGGATAGACGACACCCCTGAATGATCGCTTCTTCCTACACTTGTTAGCTTGAGCAGCGGAAATACAAACTAACTACAAATATAAAAGCTAAACACTAAAGGAAAGAAAAACAAGCAAACTGCTAACACGTTCGTTTAACGTGGTTCGGGGATTAGGACTCCTACTCCACGGCGTGTCCTTGAGGTGGACGATCCCGATCCGTCAGTGGATTAGCCCCTGGCAAACTCCGGCTATCTCAAGTAGCTCCTTGTGGGTGGAGAAACCTCATCACAACACTCACAAACACTTGAGAACAAGTAGACTACTAATTAGGGTTTACCGCCACTAATTTTGTCAACTATAACCAAGCTCCCAAGCTTTGGTTATATAGGCCACAGGTTGAAAACCCCGCCAATCAGTCGACTGCCAAAACATGCAGTCGACTGTCTTCTGTGGAAATTCGACCATTACATCCTAACGGCTCGATGTCAATCGACTGCTAAAACTAGCAGTCGACTGCTCCACGCTGACCGAACAAATAGAAGTATTTTGTTCGCTCCCAGTTGACTGCACGGTCGACAGCACGGTCGACTGAACTAGTCGACTGCTAAAACATACAGTTGACTACTACAGTAACGCTACAGTACTGCTACAGTGACTGCTATAATAAACCCTAAATCTAGGATTTTACCCCGAGTACAATCTCTCAGCACTCAGACCCTCACCCTTATGACTCATTGACACTTCTTTGCAGCCTTGACCTCTTGCCTTCAAGCCTACTTCCTCTTGGCTCTCATCCCTCGGATGCACCCAAGCCCGCGACTCGTCCCAATGTCATCCTTCGCATATGCCTCGAAGTCGTTTCCCTCGGCCCTTATCCTTGCTGCCTTGTCCACGGTCCCTCGGATGCTCCATCCTTCACCGAACCCAAAGCCGTCAACTTGAGTCACATGTGTATCCTGCAAACCTACACACTCACATACACATATCAAATACAAGGGTGAATCTAACTTAAACCCTTTGCCCAAACACCAAAACACATGGTCCCACGGACCATTGGGATTGCTCCAACAGATATTAGTATAGGTCAATAATGGATTTGATGAGCTTAGGTCCACTAGTGATTATGTGCCAAAACTATTCAAGGTTAAAATATTTTTAGAAATTCATTAGAAGCTAAAGGTTGGTGAATATGGTCACATATAGGAGAGTTCTTAAAAGACATGGATCTTATTTTGGAGTGAATTTAATAAGCCTAAGTTTATTAGTACATTTTGATTAAAACTTGATGATGTCTGAATAATGGTCAGAATTGGGGAATTTGTGGATGGTACTTAGGAAAGTCCTAAGAAGATATGGATCCTAGTTTAAAGTAAATCTAATAAGTATAAGTCTCAATGAATTTTATTCAAAACTTATTGATGGATAAATATGATCTAAAATTATAAAATTTAAATATAATTGGACCTAGAAGATTACCAAAAAGATATTGGTGTTGTTAGGAACACATTTGATGAGCTTAAGTCCAAAGTCATTGATGGAAAATAAAAGCATCAAATAAAGAAAATTAAGTGATGCGCTCGCAATCCATGCTTTGGCAATCCCTGCAAACCTTCCAGTGTGAGTTCATGTCAGATTGCAAGCAGACGTGACTTGATTTTGCAGTCCTCATGGACTTTGAAATGACAGTCATCATTCCTTAGCTAATAGTTGACTTATCAACAACATAGTGAGCTCCCGGATGTTCAAGCATGCCTCTAACATGAAGTGATAGTTGCAGCATGCCTCTTATATGAAGTGACAATTGCAGTTTACATGGACTTTGAAGTGATAGCCATCATTCCTTACCTAAAGAAAGGTGACCCTTGGCCACTTTGCCAAACAACTCACCATGAGTAAAGAAAGTGGTTTGACCAAGTCAAATAATATTCTTCTTCTTCTTCCATTTCTTCTACTACTACTCCACAACTCTGTTTTGTAGATTGTAAAACCCTTCCTCTAGTGAAGGCACTCTACTCTACAACTCTGCGGACTCTAGTGGGAGGTGCTTTACTCCTCAACTCTACTCCGTAGATTGCAAAAGCTCTTCCTCTAGCGGAGGCACTCTGTTTCACAACTCTAGGAACTCCAGTGGGAGACACTCTACTCCGTAGACTGCAAAATCCTTTCCTCCAACGGAAGGCACATCTTCTCTAGCCCTTCCCTAGAGAAAGGCACACCAGCCCTCAAAAGTACTTCCTCTAGAAGAAGGCATTCTGCTTCACAGCTTGCTAAAGCCCTTCCCCCAGAGAACAATAACTCAACATATAGCTTGCCAAAGCCCTTCATCTATGGAAGACCTCTCTTTTATAGTCCAAGTCATCTCCTTGAGGGAGACACCTTCTTATTCAACAATTTGCTGACTTAAGTATCAGAAGGGCTAAGTCGGCAATGCTGCCAGCAATGTTGATATTGTGGTAGGTCGCAGGTGGAGCTACATGGAGATAGTAGGTTATAGAAGGTCGGAGGCTCTGTAGAGGAGAATTCAAGTCCACATACCAGATCAATAGCTTGGAGGTGTAGCAAGTCATGTGTAACACTCGTAAATTTCCTCTATTCTAAAACGGCAACAAGAAATAGAAGAAGAGAAAAGAAATAAAAATATATTTATAAATGACCGGGGCAAGGATTTGAACCCAAGACCTCTTAGTTGAGATTAGTTTAAGTTGCCATTAGGGTGGTGGTAAAGCATCACATTGGCAATAGGAAACAATTCCTTATAAGCAGATTTTGTGTGAAGAGATGATTCAACTTTCACTTAGTATAAAAAGAAAATAAAGAGACAAAAAAAACCTAACCCTTGATTCCCTTTCTTCCTCCCTAGCCGAATTCCTTCTCCCCTCTTGTCATTTTGCAGCCAAGAATCCTAGGGTTCCAAATTTTCAAAGCTTTTCAAGAAAAGAATCCAAGAGGAGGCTTCTCCACGAGGATTAGTACGTAGGGGAGGAGAAATCCGGAGACCAAGGCATACAAGGGAGGCTTATTCTCCCAAAACCTAGTGGTATAATCGTAAGAAATAGCGAAAGGAGGTAAGTATCTCTCACCTGCAGTATAAGTTGCTTTAAAGATGTGTTTTATAATGTCTTTTATGCATGATTTAGAAGATGCATGTTGAGATAAGCTTTAGACGTGTTAAGGAAGAAGCATGTCATGTTATGTATGATGCCCTCTAAAGTTTTGGGATTAAAAGCATGTTTAGATCATCTTGATTTGCTTCCCATTAAGTTTTGGGACTAAGAAATATAATCAAGTGCCTAAAGTGCTTCCCTATAAGTACGGGGGAATTAAGCGCACATAAGGTATTTGGTTAAATGCCAAGCAAGTGCAAGTACAATAAATTAATAGTTACAAGAAAGTATTTTACTTTAGAAAGACATGTACCGGACACAAGGTCCATGGGTGGGCTCCTAGATCACCCCTAGGCCCCTAGATCGCCTAGTAGTACCTTGATAGGTTCGGGATTAGCTACCTTGGATCTTATTAAGGATGCGCGCAAAGTGGTACAATGTCGGACCCAAAGCAAGATGATTATTATTTTTACTAATTATGTACTATAATGTTTTCAAACTTCATGGTTTGTTTTAGTATAAGCTTCCCAAGTTGAGAATTTGAGTTATATTGGGTAGCATTGATGAACTCTATAATATGCCAAGAATCCTGTGTTCTTTACATTCCTAGCATAGTTTTTAAGTTGATGGTTTGCATGATAAACTGGTTTAAAAATGCATGATCATGTACATATTTTCGAAATATGTTTAGTGTGAGTTACTGTCAAGTGAATGCTTGTGTTTTCCCTAAGCAGTTTTAAAAGCATGGTTACGTTGTTGCATTTTCCTCCAACAGTTTTAAAAAACATGTCCTCTTTTAATGTATTGTTTTGTGAGTAGATGGTACTTACTAAGTATCCGCTTACAGAATTTACATTTCCTTATACTACAGATAAAGGTAAAGGAAAGCTCGAGTAAGAGGGGGTAGCAGGAGCAGTGCTTGGTGGATGCGTGTGTCGGAACTGTGGAAGAAGATCTTGGAAATTGCTAATGCAAGGAACATGTTAAACCTTGGTGTAGTGTATTTTTCTATCTTTTGGCTGTGCATGAAACACCGTTAAGAGTTTCTTATGATGATTTACAGTTTGGTAGTAATTAGTGTGTCACGGACTCTTCCTCAAGAAAAGGGATAGAATGGTAGTCCAAGGAGGAGTCCAAAGGGGAGAACAACCTCTTTTGTAGGGCTGAGAGTGACCCCCACACGGCCGTGTGGAGTCACACTGCCCCGGTCCTCTCCCTTTCGGCCAAGGTGACACGACCGTGTGAATTCACACGGCCGTGTGAATTCACACGACCGTGCACCTCCTGTTCTCGGCCAAGGTAACACGGTCGTGTGGTTTCACACGGCCGTGCGAGAGTGGGGTGTGTGATCCCCACACGGCCGTGTGGAGTCACACGACCCCGAACTTTCTTCTCTCGGCCAAGTTGGCATGGCCGTGTAAATTTACACGGTCATGCCATGCTCCCTCTCTGGAGGACTTACACGGCCGTGTGGTATACAGGGTCGTGCCCAACCTAGTCTCTGGAAGGGGTTACACGGTCGTGTGCTACACACGGCCATGCAAGGCTTAGCCTCTGGAAATGTCACACGGCCGTGTGACACACACGGTCAGGTGATGGGTCTTGCTTCAAAGGTGACACAACCGTGTGTCCTTTACATGGTTATGCCCTACACTAGCAGGGAAGACCTTACACAACCATGTGGCACACACGGTCGTGCCCATACTCGGGCCCGGTAAGGTCACACAGTCGATTATCACCACACGGCCACGACTAGCTCCTTCTCGAATGAGGCTACACGGTCGGTCAGGGTCACACGGCCTAGACCCTCTGGTAGTTCTAGACTTCATCTCAGCTCTGCATCGCTTCAAACCATGACTCAACAGTCAAAACAAGTTCAGAGTAAATCTTCGAACCGAGCAGTGTGCATATAACGAAGTCTTTAGAAGGTATGAAAAGTGTAACGTCCGTGACTTAGGTTTTAGGGTAATAAGTTGGGCGGGCGTTACAGTTTGGTATCAGAGCAAGTTCCATCCTTCCATCACACATATCAAGCATTGATCCTGCAGCTTCCAAATAAGAAAGTACCTTCTCACGACTTTTATGCATTTGATTTATGTTATGATTAGTAAGAAATGCCTGTTAAGATTTAGCATGCTTATATATGAAAGTAGTGATGATAGCAAGTAGGAATGAGGATGGGCTGACATATGTCTCACTGGTTTCGTTTATGATATGTAGAATGGCTAGAGGACGATCGGCTAGACAGCTGAGAGTTAATGAACCTCAACCAGTAGAAAATGAGTCTGCTCCACAGCCCAACCTGTTAGAAGTAGTGGCTCAATTGCAGAGACAACTGGCGGAGCAGCAGTAGGTTATTGCTACCTTGACTGCTAACCAGCAAGCTCCTCTCGTAGTCCCACCGGAAGCCAATATGGTGACACCTATTACGGCTGAAGTTCCATTAGTTACACTTGTAGTCCCAACAAAGGTAGTGAGGCAAGAAGCATACATCATCAAGTGGCAGAAACTAAAACCGGAGAATTTCTCTGGCATCAATGAGCCATGGGATGCTCAGGCATGGTTCAAAACCCTGGAGAGCATAATGAGGCTACTGGATTGGTCGGAGGTAGAAAAGATTAAGTGTGCGTCCTTCTGCTTTACTGGTGATGCAAGAAAAGTGGATCAAATGACCTGGTCTGACTTCGAGACTGAGTTCTTCGAAGAGTTCTTCCATATGTGAGTCACGAATAGAAATTATGATGAGTTCACAGAATTTCGACAAGGAGATTTATCAGTGAACGAAGTCGTGAAGAAATTCAATAGACTAGCTCGCCTATGCCCCGAGTTGGTCCGCACGGAATGAGAAAGGGTGAGGCTAATGCTTAAAATGTTGAGGCCGGAGATAGCCCTAAATGTAGTTGGCGGAATTAATAGACCGTAGACTACAGAAGAGCTGATTAGTAGTGTCCTGATCACGGAGCATTACCTGAACAGTATCAAGCAGCCGAAGCCAGTACTGATTGAGAATAAAGGTCAAGGGAGTTCTGGCACTCAGAAATCTCAGAGCCATGACTCAACTTGGAAGGGGCGCTCCAAAAGAAAGCAGTGGGGGTAATAAAAAGGGAGGATCCATAAGCAAGCAACCTAAGTATGTTACGTGTTCCACGTGTGGAAAGATGCATTCTAGAATCTATCATAAGGGCATGAGTGGTTGTTATATGTGTGGTCAAGAGGGGCATATGGCCAAGAATTGCCCAACCAGGATCAACCTACCTTTCGCACAACCTGTACAATATTGAGTCAAGCAGGCACAGCTACACCAGATGCAGGTCACATTGGAGGGTCCTCATATTAGCCAAGGCAGACTGGAGGCTCCACCAAGTTCTACAAATGCTTGAGTTTTCTCTCTTACCAGAGAGGAGGTAGCAAACGCCTCCACTATTGTCACAGGTCAGATATGCATTTTTAGTCAATATGATTGTGTTATTTGATACGGGGGCAACCCATTTGTTTGTCTCCATAGCATTTGCTGAAAGAATAGGTATACCCCCCAGAGGTCCTACGTGGACAATTCATAACAACGCTACCCTCGGGAGAGATAATGACATCTACACACTGGCTACGTGCGGTACTAGTCAAAATTTCAGACAGAGAACTGTACAGTGATCTGATAATGCTAAACATGTATGATTATAATGTTATTTTTGGGATGGACTTTCTGAGCAAGTATGGTGCTTCCATCGAGTGTCGTAAGCAACGAGTCTTGTTCCAATCCGAGATAGAGCCTAAGTTTGAGTTTATCGGAGAATCAAAGAAGAGAACCCAGAAGTTCTTATTGGCCATAAAAGCTCGGAAAATGTTAGCCGATGGATGTGTTGGGTTTCTAGCTCATGTGGTTAACACCCAGCAAGAAAGAGCCCAAAAGCTAGAGGAAGTTAGAGTCATATGGAAGTGTTTCCGGATGAGTTGCCAGGTTTAGATTCGGATAGAGAAATTGAATTTGAGATTGAACTCATTCCTAATACCCATCCAATCTCCACCTTACCGCATGGCTCCGGCAGAATTGAAAGAACTTCAGGGATAGCTACAGGAGCTACTTGACAAGGGTTTTATTCACCCTAGTCACTCACCATGGGGAGCTCTGGTGTTGTTTGTAAAGAAGAAAGATGGGTCCATGCGAATTGTTGGGTTTTTGGGCCGCAAAAACCGCTTTTTGCGTTGCGGAAACCCCGAAATCCCCATGCCACCGGATCCGTGCAAAGTTTAAAATTTCATATACATGTTTTCTACTCCTAGATCTACATTAGATCTACAAAAAAAAAGAGGTTACCCTTGATGTGAAGCCCTTCGTGTAATCCCGCTCGTCCAAGGTTCGCCGGATCTCGAGAGTATCAAAGTAGATACTCCTCTATGTGTATCCACACAAGCAAGAGATGGAGAAACCTAACACAAAGGTGTACTAGCACCTTTGTAAGGTTCGGCCAAAGGAGGAGAGGGAGAGAGGTTGAGAGCTTGAGGAAGAAGAAGAAGGTTTCACAACACAAATGAAACTCCCACAATAATCACTAGTGGCCGGCCACTTTTCAAGAAAAAGTTTATATACTCCATGGGATTTCAAGAGTCACAACTCTTGATCTCCCTCATGAGGTGGCACATACATGTGCTAGCCTTGATGATGTGGCACATCATAATTAGCCATTTAATGTCAACTCACCAATGAGGTGGCAAATTGTCAAGTCAAACTTGACCCTTCATCTTCCTCTCAAGTCAAGTCAAACTTGACCACTTCTCTCCCTTGGTTGATCTAATCTAACCATTGGTTCAAGTCAATTTTAATTTAATGAATCTCTATTTATTGAATTAAATTAATTCAATAAGTTTAAGTCCAAATTAGACTCATCTAATACATGAACAAAATTGAGTCCATTCAATTAGTCTAATTTGGATTACTCTTAATCCAATTTGGTTCATCACATGAACCTAATCCTCTTGGTTCATCATATGAACCTAATCTCCATCTAATTACCATTTGTGTGTGACCCTATAGGTTCTTGTAACATTGGAAATACTCCTAAACTCATTTAGAAACATAAGTAATGAGCGGTATCTAGCAACACATCATTACTACCCAAGTTACAAGAATATTGAGATCCAACATCACCCTGTGACTACTAATTGTGACTCCTCACAATATATGACATTGTGCTTCTACCCTAGACATCTAGATTGATCAATATGAGGCATAGACCGTGTCATCATCTAATCAATCTAAATCTTGAACTCCAAGTAGACTCACTCAATCAAATGAGCTCAATATCTCATATTGACTCATTTGGGCATGGTCATGCACTTAGTGGTCTCACTCTATCAAGAATATCGATGTCACTCCCGTCACATAGGAGGGATAGATCCCATCTACATCATGTTGGATCGAGACGTGCTAGAGGGGGGGTGAATAGCACTCGTGGCTAAATCATTTTTCGATTATCGGAAACGTAAGAATTATCGGAGTAATTAAGCAGCGGAATAAAACAAAACAAACACACAGAGACAGGAGGATTTTTACTTCGTTCGGAGCCTTGATCGACTCCTACTCGAAGGCCCGCGATCCTTGATCGCTTCCGGTGGGCAACAACTATAAGCTCGATAAAATGATTACAAGATGAAGTACAAGTAACTGGAAAAACTAGTTATACCGACGACAACAGTAGAATATTGAAGCTTCGGGTCGTCGGAGACTTGTTGCAGCACTTCCGGGCGTCTTTCGGAGCAGCACGTTGAAGAGAGAAGACTTGGAATTCGTTGTTCTGGTGCTGCTGCTCGAGACCCCTTATAAAGGGTGTTCAAGGTGCCTTGAAGCCCTTCAAGGCGCCTTAAACAGGCCGAGTCACCCGCGGAGATCAGCACAGACTTGGTCGAACTTCATCCAGTTCAAGGCGCCTTCAGCCTACCCAAGGCGCCTTCAACCTTCGACCCAAGGCGCCTTGAACTTCATCTAAGGCGCCTCCAACCTTCTGCGCTGGCTCCCGAGGCGCCTCCAAGCTCCATGGAGGCGCCTTGGACACTGTTCATCCGAGTTGTAACTTGCTCCTTTGTTCCTGCAAAATGTGTTAGTCCCAAACACATACCCTGCAAAACAAAGTTAGCACAGAAACATAATGAATGATAATAATAAAGGTTTTGACAGCATTCGAACTGTCCGGGTCTGACTTCAGGTTTCCAACCGGAAACCCTAGGTCGACCCGACGCCTATTGTTCCCTCTACGGGGAACGCGTCCTCACCTACTCCACTCAGGAGATTTACCTGTTGCCAGTCCGGTCCTTCAGACCGACTGGACTTTCCGCCTAGGGTTACCACCCCCTAGGACCTAGGGTTACCGCCCCCTAGGGTTTTCCTCCACCTAGGGTTACCACCCCTTAGGACCTAAGGTTGCCGCCCCTTAGGGTTTTCCTCCACCTAGGGTTACTGCCCCCTAGGACCTAAGGTTGCCGCCCCTTAGGATTTTCCTTCACCTAGGGTTACCACCCCCTAGGACCTAAGGTTACCGCCCCTTAGGATTTTCCTTCACCTAGGGTTACCACCCCCTAGGACCTAAGGTTACCCCCCCTTAGGATTTTCCCTTGCCTAACCGCAGTTAGGACTTTCCTGAAACCTTATTTAGCCACGTTAGATAACAAGGAGTCTTAACTTTGAATCCCTTTGTCATTATCAAAACTGAGGTTCGATCGTCGGATGCTTACTGCACCAACACATCACTCACATCCGTCCGCATAATTTGTTACATACCCAGTAATCGCCTTTATAGTACACCCAGTTACGGGTGACGTTTGACGAAGTCAAAGTATGTAACTCCTTATGTAGGGAACCATGGTGACTTCAGGTCCAAGGACTAATAGTCATACTAATAGCCACATGAGAAAGTATATGACACTTATATAACGATCCATGATACTTTCTCATGGCGGGTCATTCAGTATACATTCTCCAATGCATACCTATGTGTCAACTTGATATCTCCATATCCATGACTTGTGAGATCAAGTCATCGAGTTTACCTATATGCTAGTCTCGTCACATTAACATTGCCCCTGAATGTTAATACTTGACTAGGAATGATTAAGAGTAGTGTTCCCTATATCATCTCACTATCGATTCAACCAATCGATTGATATAGGTAAGAATCTTCTACTCAAGGACGCTATTATACTTAGTTATTTGGCACCAATACAAGTAAGTATAATAACCAAAAACAAATATCTTTATTTATATACAATAATATGATACAACGAGTCCATACAACAATCATCAAATGATTGGCTCTAGGGCTCTAACTAACACGAATATGTGTGGACTATCGAGCACTGAACAAGGTAACAATTAAGAATAGATATCCCCTGCCTAGAATTGATGATCTATTTGATTAGTTAAAGGGAGCCACGGTCTTTTCCAAGATAGACTTGCTGTTCGAATATCATCAAGTGAAAGTGAAAGAGGATGATGTACCGAAGACGGCATTCTGAATGAGGTATGAGCACTATGAGTTTGTAGTTATGTCTTTTGGAGTGACGAACGCTCCTGCTATGTTTATGGATCTAATGAACAGAGTGTTCAAAGCATACTTAGACAAGTTTGTAATCGTTTTCATAGATGATATCCTTATATACTCCAACACCCAGGAAGAACATGCTGAACATCTGAGAACAGTATTATAGATTCTTCAGTAAAGCCAGTTGTACGCAAAGTTCTCCAAGTGCGAGTTTTGGCTTGATCAAGTGTCCTTCTTAGGTCACATTATTTCCAAAGATGGGGTTATGGTGGACCCGACAAAAATAGAAGCTGTGAGTAACTAGAATAGACTTAAGAATGCTAGTGAAATAAGGAGTTTCCTTGGGTTAGCAGGCTACTTCAGGAAATTTGTAGAGAACTTCTCAAGGATCGCTTCCCCATTGACAGTACTTACCAGAAAGAACAGAAAATTTGAGTGAACAGAGGATTGTGAAAAGAGTTTCACTGAACTGAAAAGGAGACTGACCAGTGCTCCAATCCTGACTCTTCTAGAGAATAACGACAGCTTTGATATTTACAGCAATGCTTCTAAATTGGGGCTCGGGGTTGTACTGATGCAGAATGACAAAGTCATTGCCTATGCCTCGAGACAACTCAAGGATTATGAGAAGAACTATCCTACTCATGACCTTGAGTTAGTAGTGGTAGTCTTCGCTCTCAAGATTTGGAGGCATTACCTATACGGAACTCAGTGCAAGATTTACACAGATCACCAGAGTCTTAGGTATTTCTTCACTCAGAAAGACCTGAATATGAGACAGCAGAGATGGCTGGAGCTGGTCAAAGACTATGACTGTGAAATCCTCTGTCATCCAGGGAAAGCAAACAAAATGGCAAATGCACTAAGTAGGAAATCTTATGCAACGTTATTGTCTATATCTGCTATGCCTCATCCCCTACAGAAAGAAATAGTAAACTTTGGGCTTGAAATTATTACTGGGCAGCTCTCCACTTTGACACTAGTGTCAACCCTGCTGGATGATATACAGAAAAGGCAAGATAAAGATCCTAATATTCAGAAGATCAAGCAGGGAATACAAGAAGGAGAAAATGGGGAGTTTTGAGTATTAGACTGTGAGATACTATATTACGGTAATCGCCTCCGTGTCCCTAATCAAGAAGAACTACAAAAGAAAATTTTAGATGAAGCCCATGGAACACCCTATGCAATGCATCCGAGTTCCACCAAGATGTACCAAGATATAAAGAAACACTTCTGGTGGTCTAGAATTGCTAGATATGTTAATACCTATCTGACTTGTCAACGGGTTAAAGCAAAACATCAGAGACCAGGCGGAGTTCTGCAACCTATCCAAATCCCAGAGTGGAAGTGAGAGGATATATCTATGGATTTATAGTAGGGTTACCCAGAACCACGAATGGTTACTGTTGGTGCAAGCTGCACCAGAATCAAACCTGAGTTTTGATGTTGTTAAAGGTTCAAGTTAAGTCTTGTTATGATCTAACAAGTTGACTGAGTGTGCAAGATGTTTACTCAACCAAGAAAGACCTAGTTGGAGGCTAGGCAGGAGAAATCTTAGCAGATCGTGGAACCCAGGTGCAAGTCCAAGGAGGTCGAGAGGACCTGAAGCTTGGCAGTATGATCGAGAGGTCTGGAGGACCTAAGATCAAGGGAAAAGTCCTGGCGAGCTGATCAAAGCTAAGTGAAAAGTCCAAACTAGATCTGGAGGATCTAAGTTTGGCGGGTAGGTTGAGATAAACAACTGGAGGAGCGACAGTAAGGTCGGGTTCCCGAAGGGAACAACCTTAGGTCGCTGATCCAACTGAAGAAACCTGGAAGGTTACCAAGTTGAGATCAAGACAGTTATACTGTCTTTCATATTATTAATCTTGCATTATATTACTACTGTTCTAACATCTGTTTTGCAGGAAATAGTTTTTGCTAAACTTTCTGTTGCAGGACCGACTAGATCAGTCGACTGAACCTGTGGTTCGGTCGACCGAACAATATCAATACAAAGCAGCTAACATCTCAAAACAGATCAAATCAGAGTCCGATCAAAGACTGATCGCTCGACCGAACAGTAAGATCGGTCGACCGAACCTTAGTGACTCAGCACAGGACAGATCATCAGCATCGATCAGCAGCAAAGGAAATAAGCTGATTGGTCGACTGAATCTGGGATCGGTCGACTGATCCAATCACATTTATTCAGCATTAAAGGATGATCTCGGCAGAATTACGACAAACAGGGAAGGAAGCTGTTCAGTCGACCGAAAGACATGATCGGTCGACCGAATATTTAAAGACAAATTAAAGCCAGAGATTCGAGCCAGCGTCAGATTCCAACTGGAGGGGATCGAAGCTGGTTCGGTCGATCAAAAAGAAGGATCGGTCGACCGAACCTTCATACTCCTATAAATTAAGGCTCAAAGTAAGAGGCAATAAGAACTTTTCTGATCGACTCCTGTGTACTTCTGCAAGCTGCTCACGTGATAAGTCTGTTAGTTAGAGCCCTAGAGCCAATCATTTGATGATTATTGTATGGCCTCGTTGTATCATATTCTTGTATATAAATAAAGGCATTTGTTTTGGTTATTATACTTACTTGTATTGGTGCCAAATAACTAAGTATAATAGCGTCCTTGAGTAGAAGGTTCTTACCTATATCAATCAATTGGTTGAATTGATAGTGAGATGATATAGGAAACGCTACTCTTAATCATTCCTAGTCGAGTATTAACATTCAGGGACAATGTTAATGTGACGAGACTAGCATGTAGGTCAACTCGATGACTTGATCTCACAAGTCATGGATATAGAGATATCAAGTTGACACATGGGATAATTAGATGGATATTAGGTTCATTTGATGAACCTAAAGGATTAGGTTCATGTGATGAACCAAATTGGATTAAGAATAATCCAAATTAGGCTAATTGAGTTGGACTCAATTCGGTTCATGTATTAAATGAGTCTAATTTGGACTTAGACTCATTGAATCAATTTAATTCAATGAATAGAGATTCATTAAATTAAAATTGACTTGAACCAATGGTTAGATTTGATCAACCATGGGAGTGAAGTGGTCAAGTTTGACTTGACTTGAGAGGAAGATGAAGGGTCAAGTTTGATTTGACCATTTGCCACCTCATTGGTGAGTTGGCATTAAGTGGGCCAATGATGATGCTCCACATCATCATGATTGCTTAAGTGGAATGCCACCTCATGGGAGTTACCAAGAGTTGTGACTCTTGGCATCCCATGGAGGTTACAAACCACTCAAAAGTGGTCGGCCACTTTCATTCAAGGGGTAAGTTTCATTTTGTGTTGAAACTCCCATCTTCTCCCTCAAGCTCTTCTCTTCTCTCCCTCTCCTCCATGGTTACTGATCTTCTAAGGTTGCTAGCACATCCTTAGAGGTTCTCTCCATCGACTTATTCGTGTGGATACACATAGAGGGTTGTACACTTGACAACCTCGAGATCTGGCATCACTTGGACCAGCGGGATACGCGAAGGGCTTCGCATCAAGGGTAACCTTTCTTCCTTGTAGATCTAGTGTAGATCTAGGCTTAGAAACTCGTACGTGAATGTTTTTTGAAATTTTATTTCTTCGCACGGATCTGTGGCATGGGGGTTTCGGGGTTTCCGCAACGTAAAAAGCGGTTTTTGCGGCCCGAAAAACCCAATAGTGGTATCAGAGCCACGTGCGAAGCGAATATAAGTTTAATTTGTATTTTTATGAAAATTACAGATCTGTAACTTTCTGTGAATTTATGATTTTTATAGTTTTTATGGGTATTTTTCTCGTAGAAGCGAAGCACAAGTGTTTAGACACTTGTAGGCTTCGACTACCGAGAAGATTTTTCCAAAACGACAAGGTTTCGCCCCAAATCATTTTGGGACAATGGACTAAGGTACTGTAGGATCGCTTAGGGGCACTCGCGATGATTATATCGCGGGTAGGGGCGCTGCCCCTAACCCCGCAAGGGGCTTCGTTCCGCGATTGCGCCCAAAAATCGTTGAACGGGACCGCCGGGAATTTTTACTCATAAAAATTGTATGAAAAATTAGAGAAATTTATAGAAATTACATAATTTAGAATTATGTATTATTTTGTGATGGTCATGGCCCAAAAGACCCAATTAGATTGGAAATTCTGTGTTGTAATTCATATTATGGCCTGCGTGCCATTTTCTGTGATGTGCGTGTTGTATGTGATACGCGACCTGCGCGTCGTGCCTTTCCTATTTTTATTTCCTATTGTAAATTAGTTTAGACTCGAATGTAACTCTAGTTTCACTTTTGTAATGTACAAAATGGAGCGGTGGTAGGTCCACTCGAGATGGAGTTACGAGGAGGGCGCGAGCAACACAAGGTGGTCAAAGGAAGGAGCTTGAGAAGTTGTTGACCTTAGGTTGACCATCCGATCTTCTCATTGGCTTGAGAAGATCGTAGTAGGGTCATGACTAATCACAAAATATTTAATTAATTGCTTGTGTGTGTGTATATGTGATGCATGCTAGAATAGTAATTAATTAGCGCCTTAACGATTTGATTCGATTAATCGCGTATATGATACGCCTCGATGATTAGATTAGATCTAAATCGTGTACATGATGCGCCCTAACGATTAGATTAGATCTAAATCGAGTATATGATACACCTCATCGATTAGATTAGATCTCAATCGCGACAACTCGTAATGCCTACCATGTCGTGATACCTATCACTACCTCGATCACATGTAGTTGTTGAATCTGCCAAAGCAGAGCAATACATATTATCTTGGTAGGGTACGGAGGGATAATCTTGGTCCCGCCTATCAATGCATGGGTGAGTAAAACTCAATTAGATTGAGTACAACTAGTTAAATCAAGTTTAACTGTAGGCATTTATCCAATAGTTGGAAGATAGGACAAAATCACGTTTATATTAACTCTTGGGCGTATTAGCCAAAGCTAATTCGAGTTTTAATATAAATGCGGATCTTGATCCTATAAACAAGAGTTGCATAGAGATGTAATTGGTAATTAGTTACCTACCGATCATACTAAGTCTTGGGTGATTTAGCCAAAGCTAACTCAAGGCATAGTTTGATGTGGATCTTGTCCCATAAAAATTATAGCTGATTGGTTATAATCTAGTAAGTGTGGTTTGACCGCATCACTGACTTGATTCTACAAAAGTTCTATAATTCAGTGGGAGCATCATTTAGTTAAAGGCCTAATTAAATGATAAAAGGAATATGATATTTACTTTCTGCTTTAATTTCTGTTGCAGATTGCCATGACGTCAAATACGAACTCTTTCTCCCTACATTCTGTCCTTAAGAAGGACAAGCTCAACGGAGCTAATTTCCTGGACTGGTACAGGAATCTGAGAATTGTTCTCACACAGGAACGTAAACTGTACGTTCTGGAGCAGCCCATTCCGGAGGCACCTCCTGCCACTTCCACGCGAGCTGACCGAGATGCTTACAAGAAGCATCAAGATGACGCATTAGATGTGTCATGTCTCATGCTCGCAACCATGAACTCTGAGCTTCAGAAGTAACACGAGTTGATGGGTGCTTATGATATGGTTGAACATCTTCGTCAACTGTATCAAGGACAAGCAGGGCACTGGAAGAGGAACTGCACAGGATACCTGGAAGATCTTAAGAAGAAGAGAAATAAGATTTCTACTTCAGGTATAAATGTTATAGAAGTCAACCTCTCTATTTCTTCATCGTGGGTATTAGATACCGGATGTGCTTCTCACATTTGTAATAATGTACAAGCGCTGAGAAATAGTAGAATATTGACAAAGGGCGAGATAGACCTACGAGTAGGCAATGGAGCACGGGTTGCTGCTGTTGCTGTAGAAACTTACTATCTATCTCTACCCTCTGGGCTTGTACTAGAATTAGATGAATGTTGTTATGTGCCTGCCTTGACTAAGAACATTATATCAGTTTCTTGTTTGGATAAGAAAGGGTTTTCATTTATAATAAAGAACAAATGTTGTTCAGTTTATTTAAATGATATGTTCTATTGTAGTGCACCTCTGATAAACGGACTCTATATTCTAGACCTTGAGAACCATATCTATAACATAAGTACCAAGAGGTTCAAGTCAAATGACTTAAACCAAACCTATAGCTGGCACTATCGCTTAGGTCATATAAATGACAAACGCTTATCCCAGCTCCATAAAGATGGTTTGCTGGACTCATTTGATTTTGAATCATATGAGACATGCGAGTTATGCCTTCTAGGCAAGATGACCAAGATTCCCTTTAGTGGACACAGTGAGAGAGTGACTGACTTGTTAGGTCTTATACATAATGATGTAGGTGGCCCTTTCAATGTCGCTGCTAGAGGTGGTTATAGGTATTTCATTACATTTACTGATGACTTCAGTAGATATGGTTATGTGTACTTGATGACACATAAGTCTGAATCCTTTGAAAAGTTCAAAGAATTCAAGTATGAAGTACAAAATCAGCTTGGCAAGAGTATTAAGATACTTCGATCAAATCGAGGTGGGGAATACCTTAGCCATGAGTTTCATGACTATCTAGCTGAGTGTGGGATTCTATCCCAACTCACTCCTCCTGGAACACCAAAGTGGAATGGTGTATCTAAAAGGAGGAATCGTACCCTATTAGATATGGTACGGTCTATGATGAGTCACACAGATCTTCCTACATTCCTTTGGGGCTATGCTCTAGACACGACAGCCTTTATACTCAACCGAGTTCCATCCAAGTCTGTAATAAAGACACTATATAGTATATGGACTGGGAGAGATGCCCAGGTGTCTTTTATGAGGATTTGGGGTTGTGAGGCTTACGTTAGACGTCAAGTCTCAGACAAACTGGGACCCAAATCCGACAAGTGCTATTTTATCGGATATCCCAAGGAAACTAAGCGATATTACTTCTACATTCCCAGTCAACACAAGGTAGTTGTGGCTAAGACTGGGTATTTCTAGAAAGGGATTTTGTTTCTAGAAAAACTAGTGGGAGTACTTTCGATCTTGAAGAAGTTCAAGATGCGAACAATAGCACTGAAGCCTCGATGGAAGTTGAACTGGAACCACAAAGTGTTGTGGATGATATTGTTCCACAAGGAGTTGAGGAACAACAACCAGTTCAAGTAGACATACCTCTTCGCAGGTCTGATAGGGTATGTCGTCAGCCTGAGAGATACTCATTTCTCTTGTCTGACCATGATGACGTTGTGCTCATAGAGGATGAGCCCACCTCCTATCAGGAAGCTGTGATGAGACCAGATTCCAAGAAATGGCTAGAAGCCATGAGATCCGAGATGGAATCTATGTACACTAACCAAGTATGGACTTTGGTTGATCCACCTGAAGGGGTCAAACCCATTGGGTGTAAGTGGGTCTTTAAGAGAAAGACTGACATGGATGGACTTATTTATAAGGGTCGCTTGGTAGCTAAAAGTTTCAAGCAAATTCATGGTATTTACTATGATGAAACATTTTCTCCAGTAGCGATGTTTAAGTCCATTCGGATCATGCTTGCTACTGTAGCATACCATGACTATGAGATATGGCAGATGGATGTCAAAACCACGTTTCTGAATGGAAACCTGCTCGAGGATGTGTACATGAGACAACCTGAGGGTTTTGTAGTTCCACAACATACTAGCAGAGTATGCAAGCTGCATAGGTCCATTTATGGACTAAATCAAGTTTCTCGGAGCTGGAATCTTCGATTCGATGATGCAATCAAACAGTTTGGTTTCATCAAGAATGAAGATGAACCTTGTGTCTACAAGAAGGTTGTAGGGGACATAGTTGTCTTCCTCATATTGTATGTGGATGACATACTACTCATTAGAAAAGACATCCCTTTGCTACAGTCTGTCAAGACTTGGCCAGGGAGTTGTTTCTCAATGAAGGACTTAGGTGAAGCATCCCGCATTCTAGGCATACAGATCTATAGAGATAGATCTAAGAGATTTCTTGGCCTAAGTCATAGTACATATATTGACAAGGTACTCCTACGGTTTGCCATGCAGAACTCCAAGAAGGGATTTCTGCCGATGTCACATGGCATGAGTCTTTCGAAGACTCAAGGTCCCTCTTCTAGAGAGGAGAGAGACCACATGGATCAGATCCCTTATGCCTCAGCCATAGGATCTATCATGTATGTCATGCTATGTACTCGTCCTGATGTCTCGTATGCTTTAAGCATAACGAGCAGATACCAGTCAGATCCAGGTGAAAGTCACTGGATAGCGGTCAAGAATATTCTTAAGTACTTGAGAAGTACTAAAGAATATTTCTTGATATATGGAGGCGATGACGAGCTAGTTGTAAAGGGTTACAGTGATGCCAGCTTCCAGACCGACCAGGATGATTATCGATCACAGTCAGGGTTCGTGTTTTGCATTAATGGTGGTGCTGTGAGCTGGAAGAGTTCGAAGCAGGACACAGTAGCTGATTCTACAACAGAGGCCGAGTATATTGCTGCATCAGAAGCAGCAAAGGAGGCAGTTTGGATCCACAAGTTCATCACTGAACTTGGGGTGGTTCCTAGCATTGCTGATCATATTGAGCTTTATTGTGACAACAATGGAGCAATTGCGCAAGCTAAGGAACCTCGCTCACACCAGCGGACCAAACACATACTACGGTGCTTCCATCTCATTCGAGAGATTATCGAGAGAGGAGATGTGAAGATTTGCAGAGTACCCACAGAGGCTAACATCGCAGATCCCTTGACCAAGGCTTTGGCACAGAGAAAGCATGATGGTCACACTAGATCATTAGGCCTTAGAGCCTACACTGATTGGCACTAGTGCTAGTGGGAGATTCTTAGTTAGAGCCCTAGAGCCAATCATTTGATGATTGTTGTATGGCCTCGTTGTATCATATTCTTGTATATAAATAAAGGTATTTGTTTTGGTTATTATACTTACTTGTATTGGTGTCAAATAACTAAGTATAATAGCGTCCTTGAGTAGAAGATTCTTACCTATATCAATCGATTGGTTGAATCGATAATGAGATGATATAGGGAACACTACTCTTAATCATTCCTAGTCAAGTATTAACATTCAGGGGCAATGTTAATGCGACGAGACTAGCATGTAGGTAAACTCGATGCATTAATCTCACAAGTCATGGATATAGAGATATCAAGTTGACACATAGGTATGCATTGGAGAATGTATACTGAATGACCCGCCATGAGAAAGTATCATGGATCATTATATGAGTGTCATATACTTTCTCATGTGGCTATTAGTATGACTACTAGTCCTTGGACCTGAAGTGACCATGGTTCCCTACATAAGGAGTTACGTACTTTGGCTTCGTCAAACGTCACCCGTAACTGGGTGGACTATAAAGGCGATTACTAGGTATGTAACAAATTATGCGGAGGGATGTGAGTGATGTAGATGAGATCTATCCCTCCTATATGACAGGAGAGACATCGATATTCTTGATAGAGTGAGATCACTAAGTGCATGGCCATGTCCAAATGAGTCAATATAAGATATTGAGCTCATTTGATCGAGTGAGTCTACTTGGAGTTCAAGATTTAGATTGATTAGAGGATGACACGGTCTATGCCTCACATTGTTCAATATAGATGTCAAGGATAGAAGGGCACTTGTCATATATTGTGAGGAGTCACAATTAGTAGTCACAAGGTGATGTTGGATCTCAACATTCTTGTAACTTGGGTAGTAATGATGTGTTGCTAGATACCGCTCATTACTTATGCTTCTAAATGTGTTTAGGAGCATTGCCAACGTTACAAGAACCTATAGGGTCACACACAAAGGACAATTAGATGGAGATTAGGTTCATTTGATGAACCTAAAGGATTAGGTTCATGTGATGAACCAAATTGGATTAAGAGTAATCCAAATTAGGCTAATTGAGTTGGACTCAATTCGGTTCATGTATTAAATGAGTCTAATTTGGACTTAGACTCATTGAATCAATTTAATTCAATGAATAGAGATTCATTAAATTAAAATTAACTTGAACCAATGGTTAGATTTGATCAACCATGGGAGAGAAGTGGTCAAGTTTGACTTGACTTGAGAGGAAGATGAAGGGTCAAGTTTGACTTGACCATTTGCCACCTCATTGGTGAGTTGGCATTAAGTGGGCCAATGATGATGCTCCACATCATCATGGTTGCTTAAGTGGAATGTCACCTCATGGGAGTTACCAAGAATTGTGACTCTTGGCATCCCATTGAGGTTACAAACCACTCAAAAGTGGTCGGCCACTTTCATTCAAGGGGTAAGTTTCATTTTGTGTTGAAACTCCCATCTTCTTCCTCAAGCTCTTCTCTTCTCTCCCTCTCCTCCATGGTTACTGATCTTCTAAGGTTGCTAGCACATCCTTAGAGGTTCTCTCCATCGACTTGTTCATGTGGATACACATAGAGGGTTGTACACTTGACAACCTCGAGATCCGGCATCACTTGGACGAGCGGGATACGCGAAGGGCTTCGCATCAAGGGTAACCTTTCTTCCTCGTAGATCTAGTGTAGATCTAGGCTTAGAAACTCGTATGCGAATGTTTTTTGAAATTTTATTTCTTTGCATGGATCCGTGGCATGGGGGTTGCGGGGTTTCCGCAACGAAAAAAGCGGTTTTTGCGGCCCGAAAAACCCAACAAAGTCATCATCAACTTTGCAAGCAACTTCATACGATTGCCGACTGAGCTACGATTAACTACTACTTTTGTCGATATAAGCTTTACATTTTGCACTGCACTTTAATTTTGTAAGATAGTAGAAGTGTTACTATCTTATATATCTGTACTTGTACGATTCACTTCTTTCCGAGGAGTTCGGAAAGAAGGATTATAGTGTTTTGCCCATCGGTGCAGTCAAGGACCGCGGGCCTTCGAGTAGGAGTCGAGCTAGGCTCCGAATGAAATAAAACCTTGTCTCTTTTCTTATTTCCACTACACGAGTTTGGTTTCAAAAGATTAAAAGAATAGTTTTTAAACGCGCGATATTCACTCCCCCCCCCCCTCTATCTCTTAAATCGATCTATCAATTAGTATCAGAGCGGGTTAGCTCTGAAATTTCTTAACCAATTTTCAAAGCATCTTTTTAAAAACTTTCTTTTCTTTTCCTTTAGAATATTTTTATTATTTATTCTTCAGGCACTACTAATCCCAAGACGAAAGTCTTGGAAATATTTTTTTTAATTTTTGTCTTGCAAGGATGATGAACTCGTATCAAGAAGGATATAGGAAGAATAGGATGGAGTGTTACAAAGGAGAACATTTTAGTTATTGGAAGAATAGGATGGAGTGTTACTTGAAGTCCGATATCGAGCTCTGGTTCACCATTTTGAAAGGATATACTCCCCCAACAAAGGACGGAATTGTAACACCCATAGGGTTCTTAGCAAAAATTTTAGAATAATTTTTATCATGAATAAAAATATGCCTTAGTTAAATTTTTGCTCCTAGCCGAACACTTAAACAAACAAAATAGAAATAAAAATATATATAAGGTCTACTAATCCCAAGACGAAAGTCTTGGAAATATTTTTTTTAATTTTTGTCTTGCAAGGATGATGAACTCGTATCAAGAAGGATATAGGAAGAATAGGATGGAGTGTTACGGGAAGAATAGGAGAACATTTTAGTTATTGGAAGAATAGGATGGAGTGTTACTTGAAGTCCGATATCGAGCTCTGGTTCACCATTTTGAAAGGATATACTCCCCCAACAAAGGACGGAATTGTAACACCCATAGGGTTCTTAGCAAAAATTTTAGAATAATTTTTATCATGAATAAAAATATGCCTTAGTTAAATTTTTGCTCCTAGCCGAACACTTAAACAAACAAAATAGAAATAAAAATATATATAAGGTCTAGGATTTGAACTCTAGACCTCCCACTAGATGCATGAATAAGATAACCATTAGACCAAGAGTAATTGTGGTTGAAAAGAAAGGGAAACTATAGTTAAAGGTAAAGAGGTAAAAGCTCTTCTCTTGGGAAGAGAAGTTAGAATTGTCTTCTTCCTCTCTAATGAAGAGATGCTCTAGAATATTCTTTTCTTGCTCTCTAAGAAGGGATGCATCTAGACAATGTTTTCATTAAGAAGAGAGTAAAGGAAAGGAGGAAGAAAAATATAGTTTTTCCTCCTCCTCTCATGATGAATAAAAGGGAGAAATGAAAAATGAGTTGGCATTTTGCTCTCATTCTCTCCTACTCTCTCTTCCACCGTGACTCTCCCTCCCTCTCCTCTTCTTGCCGAGACCAAGGAGCAAGGAAGCTCTCCTCTAGGAAGGATTCACAAGCAAGGTTCCCTCCTTAGAGAATTTAGTGAAGGATGTGAGTATCCCCTCACTGCAGTACAAGTAGCTTCGATCGGTTTCAATCGTAAACGTTTTCTTTTGAAATTTTAAAGATGTCTCTCTTGTAAATTTCAGTCAAGGTAAATATGGGTAGTCACTTAGGGCATGATAGAAAGAAAAAAAAAAAGAAAAAAGAAAACTAAGGCCCTACTTACCATGTTTCGGCCTAGGACACAAGAAGGGTGAGATTAAATTTTCTTGTGAGAACATACTTGATTTTAGGCTTCCATGAGGTGTGGATTTTATATGTTGATGGCTTAGTTTCATAATTCGTGTTGTGAAAAAAAAAAGGGACATACTTACCATATGATTCGGCCAAAATGATTTTTAGGCCTTAAGTTAAGAATTTTGGATAGAAATCATGGTAGTTGTACTCCTTCATGATGTATAAAATTTTTACATGTTGATAACCTAAGCTTTTATGTTTTATATGAAATGAAAACCATGAAGACCCTACTGATATGTTTCGGCCTAAACAAAATAAATGGTTTAGGGTTAGAGTTTTGAACTCAATCATGCTTATTCATGAAGTATAATGCCTTGTATGTGCTTAGATCAAGTTTGCATGTTATATGTTTAAGTTTTATGCTTTGTTATATGTTTAAGTTTTATGCTTCATATGGAGTAAAATGATATGAAACCCTACTGATATGTTTCGGCCAAATTGAGAAAAATAGGTTAGGGTTAGAGTTTTGAACCCAAATAGGCTTACTCATGAAGTATAATGCCTTGTATATGCTTAGATCAAGTTTGCATGTTATGTGGTTAAGTTTTATGATTCATATGGAACAAAATGATATGAGAACCCTACTGATAGGTTTCGGTCAAATTAAGATAAATGGGTTAGGGTTAGAGTTTTTGAACTCAAACATGCGTATTCATGAAAAATAATGTCTTGTATGTACTTGGAACAAATTTGCATGTTATGTGTTTGAGTTTTTATGCTTCATATGGAATAAAATAATGTGGAAACCTACTGATGTGGTTCGGCCAAGATGGATTAATTGGGTTAGGAAAGAGTTTAAACCTAACTAAACATGCTTATGTATTCTCATGATATGTAGCCTTTGATATATGAGTAGATTAAGCTTTCATGCTTCATGATATGATGAAAATATGCCTTATGATATGTTGCATTGCTATGTCTTATGATATGATAGACTTATGACATGATGTGCCATGTTAATGATATGATATGCTAGACTCATGATATGATATGCCATGTTCATGATATGTATGCCAAGTTCATGAGATGATATGCCATGTTTGATGATTTGAAAATAACATGTTATACTTTATGTTATGATAGGACCATGTTATGTTTCATAATGCATGTATGAATGGCTTATGTAAGAGGAAAAGCCTAAAGAGTTGCTTCCCTTAAGTTGGGACCAAGAGCACTCTTCATGTTATGAAAAAGAGTTGCTTCCCTTAAGTTGGGACCAAGAGCACTCTTCATGTTATGAAAAATAGCTGCTTCCCTTAAGTTGGGATCAAGAGCACTCTACATGCTATGGTAAAGAGATGCTTCCCTTAAGCTGGGATCAAGAGCTCTCTTCATGATATGACAAGAATTATGACAAGTATGATATGATATGACATGCATGATATTTTACTTTGTAAGGCTTGTACCAAGGGTGGGCTCCATAAGCGCCCCGGGGTCGACGGACTATGAACGGATCTTGTTAAGGGATGGGCTCCTTAGTACGCCCCTAGGTCGACAGACTATGAACGGACCTAGATCCCTAGTAGGTTCGGGGCTAGCTACCCTGTCCTAGGGATTGCGCGCATTTATGTTTACATGTGGTACAAGTCGGGGCCCTTCTCATGTTGATGATATTATGTTCAAGTATATGTATACGATATGTTTTACAAGAAGCATGATGCAAACGTTCATTCCATGATGCATGTTTTGAAAATCATTCTACATCTTGCATCTACATGTTCACATGATATGAAATCCTTACATGAAAATAAAAAGGAGGTATGATATGCTCACTTGACATGATATATGTTTTGATAGGTGTTTCTATGATACGTTTCATGATATGAATTCACATGACATGATAGATTTTCATGAGACATGCTTATATGATATAATATGTTATGATGTGTACTTACAAGCTATGACACATTTTATGCCATGCTATGTTATGTTCCTTATATGATAGGAGACGATTATGTTATGTTCTTCCATACCATTTGATGATATGATATGTTTGATTTCATGTGTCACTTTATGTATTATTGTGATTCGGATTTATGAGTAGGAAAGGAGCTCACTAAGCCCTTTGGCTTATAGCTACACGTTTTCCTTGTACTGCAAATAAAGGCAAGGAATGGATCAGTTAAGGGGAGCAGCAGGAAAGGCGATGAAGATGTGTGTGGAAGTGCTGGTGGATAGATCTATTTATGCTTTTGTGTTATCTAAATTATGCATGTGAACAATGTTGGACCTATGCTTATGATAATGTTCAGCTAGTATTATATCCTACTCATGTTATGTTGGTACGTTTGATTTCACATGCCATGTTAAGTGAATTAGATGCATATGGTAGATGTCAAAAAAAAAAAAAATATATAAGTCTTCCGCTGCCATGAATCCATATGCATTAGTAAATGATGTCTATGTTAAGTGACGTCCGTCCCTCTAGGGTAGCCTTAGGGGTACCTGGAAGGGCGGGCGTTACAGGAACAACACTAGAACCAGAAGAATGGACTCCCCAAATGATCAAGAAGGCACAATTGAACTACAAGGCGATCAACACCATTCAGTGTGGGCTTACTATGGAGGAGTTGAACCGAGTCGGTCCCTACGACAACGCCAAAGAATTGTGGGACTCGCTAGTCAAGCTACACGAAGGAACTAACAATTCAAAAGTAAACAAACGAGATTTACTTTTAAATAATTTATTGAATATAAAAATATTTCCCGGAGAGATGACCTCACAACTACACGCTCGACTAAAGGACATCTTAAACGGCCTCCACCTGATCGGGCATAGTCTTGAAAACCACGACACAATAAGGTACGCTCTGAACGCTTTTCCGAGGAATGTTTTGTGGGCATCAATTGTAGATGCGTACAAAGTTTCCAAGGATCTTTCAATTCTTAAGTTAGATGAGTTATTTTGTGAATTGGAATTACACGAACAATCTAACACAAGCCATGTCGAGAAAGGTGTAGCTTTGTATGTAGGTTCAAGCAAGGAAACAAAATAAAAAAAGAAGATCGAGTCAGAAAGCGAGCCAAACTCGGACTCAACAAACGAAGAAGAATTAGTCAACATGGTCCGAAGGTTGTTAACTAAAAAGAAGTTTAGAAGAAGCACCAAAAAGACCCCACCAAATCAGATCCAAAACAAATCAGAAGTGATATGTTATGACTGCAACAAGAAGGGGCATTTCAAAAATGAATGTCCAAATCGGAAAGAAGAAGGACCCAAATCAACAAGACGAAAGAAGGCTCTTCAAGCGACATGGGACAAAACTTCTTCCGACGAATCCGACGCGGAGCAAACGAAGCACTTGAGCCACTTTGCATTTATGGCAAGAAACGAAGATTTCGGGTCCGAGTCCGACGAAGAGTACGAATTCGAGATCGACATCGAGTCTGATAGAAGCCCCGGATCGGAAGATCCCAATATGGTAACGATCTATTCAAAGTCTAATTTGCTTAAAGTAGTTAAATGTTTGTTTAAAAAATTGTCAAAATCAAAAAAACAAAATAACTTGTTACTTAAAGAAATAGACCACCTTAAGCAACAAGTTAACTTGAGTGAGTCAACTAACCAAGTTCAAATCGAAACTTCAACTCAAGTTGAAAAACTTGAGGAAGAAAATTCCAATTTGAAAGGTCAAGTCGAGCGACTCAAGAAAATGTTGGAAAGGTTCGAAATGGGATCCAAGTGTCTAAATATGGTACTTGGATCACAACGAGCCGTGTACAACAAATCAGGACTTGGTTACAAACCCAAACAAACAAACAAACCATACTTATCCTTAATCAATCAAAATACTAGAAGTCAAGTCCAAGCATGGGTTCAAACAAAATTTTTAACCAAACAAATTGAACCAAACCTCTACTTGGCCCCTAAGAGTCAAATCCATTACTTAGATAGACCTTATCTAAGCTATGACTCAGGGGGAGCAAATAGAAAATCAATCCAATCAACTTGATTAAACCAAACTCAATACTTAGGCTTAGGATTATTTTTCTGCTTAGAACGGTTAGATAAAAAAAGTTTACTAAACCCTACAATATAACATCGGAATGGATTGGGATGATAGTACGTCAAGGAAACTTTGTTGAAGGCATGTCTAGGCTGAATATGGAATTCTACCTGGTGCACTAGACTTAGTGGATCTGACCGAAGCCACCCCAGTCAAACATGGGCTAGTTAGACTAAAATTTAGTACTAAGCTTTTTGGGCAGGAACAGTTTGGAAAGTCTTCAACAAGTGGTCTAATGATATTCAAGTAGGACATATGCCTCGCCACTTAACTGAAACTTATCCTTATGACGCATGCTTGATTAACCCAAAACTAAGTTTGAATCTAACATGGGTTCAATAACCTCTTTCAATAAATTCAAAATTAATTGAAATCTAATTCAAATTCAAAATTAATTGAAATCTAATTCAAATCTAATTCAAACTTAATTAATTCAAATTCAAAAATAATTGAAATATAATACAAATTCAAAATTAATTGAAATCTAATTCAAATCTAATTCAAACTTAATTAATTTAAATTCAAAATTAATTGAAATCTAATCTAATTCAAACTTAATTAATTCAAATTCAAAATTAATTGAAATCAAATTCAAATTTAATTCAAACTTAATTAATTCAAAATTAATTGAAATCTAATTCAAACTTAATTAATTCAAATTAAAACTTATTTAAAAACCTTTTAAACTTAATTATCTTAAAAATTCTTTTAATCTTATTAAAAATTATTTTAAACCTATTAAAAATTATTTTGAACTTATTAAGAATTATTTTAAACTTATTAAAAATTATTTTAAACCTATTAAAAATTATTTTTAACTTATTAAAAATTATTTTAAACCTATTAAAAATTATTTTGAACTTATTAAGAATTATTTTAATCTTATTAAAAATTATTTTAAACCTATTAAAAAATTATTTAAACTTATTAAAAAAATTATTTTAAACTTATTAAAAAATTATTTTAAACTTATTAAAAAAATTATTAATTTAAACTTATTAAAAAATTATTTTAAACTTATTTTAAAACTTATTAAAAACTATTTTAAAACATATTTAAAAAAAACTTTTTAAAAATTAATTATCTTAAAAATTATTTTAAAACTTATTTAAAAAAACTATTTTTCAAAATTATTTTAGTAAAGTTTTTCAAAATTTTAGTAATATGTTTAAATTTTTTCAACAATTTTATTTCAATTTTTTACTTAGTAAAATTTTTTTAAAAATTTATTCAAAATTTACTTTACTTAGTAAAATTTTTCAACAATTTTATTTCAATTTTTTATTTAGTAAATTTTTTTTCCAAAAATTTATTCAAAATTTACTTTACTTAGTAAAATTTTTTCAACAATTTTAATTTTTTTGTACTTAGTAAATTTTTTTTCAATTTTTTATTTAGTAAATTTTTTTTCCAAAAATTTATTCAAAATTTACTTTACTTAGTAAATTTTTGTCAACAATTTTAATTTTTTTTTACTTAGTAAATTTTTTTCAAAAATTTATTCAAAATTTACTTTACTTAGTAAAATTTTTTCAACAATTTTATTTTTTTTTACTTAGTAAAATCTTTTCAAATTTTTTTTCAAAATTTACTTTACTTACTAAAAATTTTTCAACAATTTTATTTCAATTTTTTACTTAGTAAAATTTTTTTCAAAATTTTATTCAAAATTTACATTACTTAGTAAAATTTTTTCAACAATCTTACTTGGTTTTTGGGTCTTCCCCTATTTTTGATGTGTGTCAAAGGAGGAGAGATAGTGAATTCATGGGGAGTTATTTAACTCAGGGGGAGAAAAATTGCTTGTTTATTTACTTGTTGCATATTTGAACTTAACTTTGAACCTTGATTGCCAAACATAAAAAAGGAGGAGATTGTTGGTGCAAGCCGCACCAGAATCAAACCTGAGTTTTGATGTTGTCAAAGGTTCAAGTTAAGTCTTGTTATGATCTAACAAGTTGACTGAGTGTGCAAGACGTTTACTCAACCAAGAAAGACCTAGTTGGAGACTAGGCAGGAGAAATCTTAGCAGATCGTGGAACCCAGGTGCAAGTCCAAGGAGGTCGAGAGGACCTGAAGCTTGGCAGTATGATCGAGAGGTCTGGAGGACCTAAGATCATGGGAAAAGTCCTGGCGAGCCGATCAAAGCTAAGTGAAAAGTCCAAACTAGATCTGGAGGATCTAAGTTTGGCGGGTAGGTTGAGGTAAACAACTGGAGGAGCGACAGTGAGGTCGGGTTCCCGAAGGGAACAACCTTAGGTCGCTGATCCAACTGAAGAAACCGAGAAGGTTTCCAAGTTGAGATCAAGACAGTTATACTGTCTTTCATATTATTAATCTTGCATTATATTACTACTGTTCTAACATCTGTTTTGCAGGAAATAGTTTTTGCTTAACTTTCTGTTGCAGGACCGACTGGATCAGTCAACCGAACTTGTGGTTCGGTCGACCAAACAAGATCAATACAAAGCAGCTAACATCTCAGAACAGATCAGATCAGAGTCCGATCAAAGACTGTTCGGTCGACCGAACAGTAAGATCGGTCGACCAAACCTTAGTGACTCAGCACAGGACAGATCATCAGCATCGATCAGCAGCAAAGGAAATAAGCTGATCGGTCGACCGAACCTGGGATCGGTCGACCGATCCAATCACATTTATTCAGCATTAAAGGATGATCTCGACAGTATCACGACAAACAGTGAAGGAAGCTGTTCGGTCGACCGAAAGACATGATCGGTCGACCGAATATTTAAAGACAAATTAATGCCAGAGATTCGAGCCAGTGTCAGATTCTAGCTGGAGGGGATCGAAGCTGGTTCGGTCGACCGAAAAGAAGGATCGGTCGACCGAACCTTCATACTCCTATAAATTAAGGCTCGAAGTAAGAGGCAATAAGAACTTTTCTGATCGACTCCTGTGTACTTCTGCAAGCTGCTCAGGCGACAAGTCATCATCAACTTTGCAAGCAACTTCATACGATTGCCGACCGAGCTACGATTTATTACTACTTTTGTCGGTATATGCTTTACTTTTTGCACTGCACTTTAATTCTGTAAGATAGTAGAAGTGTTACTATCTTATATATCTGTACTTGTACGATTCACTTCTTTTCGAGGAGTTCGGAAAGAAGGATTATAGTGTTTTACCCATCGGTGTGGTCAAGGACCGTGGGTCTTCGAGTAGGAGTCGAGCTAGGCTCCGAACGAAGTAAAAAACCTTGTCTCTTTTCTTATTTCCGCTGCATGACTTTGGTTTCAAAAGATTAAAAGAATAGTTTTTAAACGCGCGATATTCACCCCCCCCCCTCTATCGATTAAATCGATCTATCAGTTACGACGCTATCTTGGTAATAGTGGACAAATTGACCAAGTCTGCTCATTTCCTAGCTATCAGAACATCCTACTCTATTGAACAGCTAGCACAAATGTATGAAAAAGAGGTCATCAGATTGCATGGGGTACCCAAAATCATAATTTCTGATAGAGATGGTCGCTTTACTTTACACTTCTGGGAGTGTGTTCAGAGAGTTCTTGGCACTAAGCTGTGGTTTAGCACTGCATTTCATCCTCAAACTGACGGGCAAACAGAACGAGTGGACCATGTTTTGGAGGATATGCTACGGGCTTGTGCCTTAGATTTCAAAGGGAGCTGGTGTCGATACCTATGCTTAGCAGAATTCGCATACAACAACAGCTATCAAGCTACTATTGGAATGACACCCTATGAGGCTTTATATGGGAGGAGATGTAGATCTCCTATTTGTTGGTATGAAGGTGGTGAAAAGAAAGATATGGGACTCCAGACCGACCTTATCGAGGACACCACCAAAGCTATTCAGAACATTCGCTAGAGAATAGAAACTGCTCAGAACCGGCAGAAGAGCTATGCGGATGCGCGTCGTAGACCGCTAGATTTTGAGGTTGGGGATTCAGTATTCCTCAAAGTAGCTCCTATGAAAGGAGTGATGCGGTTTGGAAAGAAGGGAAAGTTGAGTCTACGTTATGTGAGGCCATACCTGATTACTAAAAGAGTTAGCAAGGTAGCTTATGAGCTGGAACTACCTCAGGAAATATCAGCTATTCATAATGTATTTCATGTCTCAATGTTGAAAAAGCATGTTCCCGATGTAAACCAAGTGATTCAACCACAAATGGTACAAGTACAAGAGGATCTCAGTTATGAAAGTCCACCTATTCAGATAATAGATCGAGAAGTTAAGAAGCTGAGGAACAAAAAGATACCGTTAGTAAAAGTGTTGTGGTAACGCGAGAACACAACATGGGAACGCGAGAACGATATGAGACAGAAGTATCCACAATTGTTCTAAGTTCGAGAACGAACTTTTTATAAGATATGGGGGATTGTAACACCCGTAAATTTCCTCTATTCTAAAAGGGCAAAAAGAAATATAAGAAGAGAAAAAAAAATATATTCATAAATAGCCCGGGTAAGGATTTGAACCCGAGACCTCTTAGTTGAGATTAGTTTAAGTTGCCATTAGGGTGGTGGTAAAGCATCACATTGGTAATAGGAAACAATTCTTTATAAGCATATTTTGTGTGAAGAGATGTTTCAACTTCCACTTAGTATAAAAAGGAAATGAAGAGATAAAAAAAACCTAACTCTTGATTCCCTTTTTTCCTCCCTAGTCGAATTCCTTCTCCCCTCTTGTCATTTTACGACCAAGAATTCTAGGGTTCCAAATTTCCAAAGCTTTTCAAGAAAAGAATCCAAGAGGAGGCTTCTCCACGAGGATTAGTACGTAGGGGAGGAGAAATTTAGAGACCAAGGCATACAAGGGAGGCTTATTCTCCCAAAACCCTAGTGGTATAATCGTAAGGAATAGCGAAAGGAGGTAAGTATCTCTCACCTGCAGTATAAGTTGCTTTAAAGATGTGTTTTGTAATGTCTTTTATGCATGATTTAGAAGATGCATGTTGAGATATGCTTTAGACGTGTTAAGGAAGAAACATGTCATGTTATGTATGATGTCCTTTAAAGTTTTGGGATTAAGAGCATGTTTAGATCATCTTGATTTGCTTCCCATTAAGTTTTGGGACTAAGAAGTATAATCAAGTGCCTAAATTGCTTCCCTATAAGTACGGGGGAATTAAGCGCACATAAGGTGTTTGGTTAAATGCCAAGCAAGTGCAAGTGCAAGTGCAAGTACAAGAAATTAATAGTTAAAAGAAAGCATTTTACTTTAGAAAGGTATGTACCGGACACAAGGTCTATGAGTGAGCTCCTAGATTGCCCCTAGGCCCCTAGATCGCCTAGTAGTACCTTGATAGGTTCAGGTTTAGCTACCTCAGATCTTATTAAGGATGTGCGCAAAGTAGTAAGGAATAGCGAAAGGAGGTAAGTGTTGGGATCGTTCGTACTCGGCTAGAGAGGGGGGGTGTGAATAGCCGCCCCAAATCGCTCGTTTCTTCCTACAATTCGTTAGCGCAGCGGGAAAATAAACTAGAAACGAAAGGAAGAATATCAAACCTTAACACAGCGATGTACGAGGTTCGGAGATGATGCTCCTACTCCTCGGCGTGTCCGTAAGGTGGACGAACCCAATCAATCCGTCGGTGAATGAGTCCCCGGAAAACCGGCTAATAAAAACTCCTTCTGGGTGGAGAAACTTCGCCACACTTGTTTGCAACAGCAAACAGGAGTACAAGTACAAAGAATAAGCAAGAAATACAATAAGAATACACAAGCACTCTACCAATCTTGCTTTCTCGTCGACTGGAGTCCGGATGAAACAGCAGCTTCAAAAACCCTAACAGCAGCAGCTGTTCCAGTCGGGGAAGCTCACGTGAAGCTTTCGGAAGGAACTCAAACAGAGCTCTTATCACAGCCCACAATTCAGGTGAGAGAAGAAAGAAGAGTGATAGCATCAGATGCCCTTGATCCTTTATACCTGCGAAGAAACAGCGAAGAAACTAGTCGTTGCGTCGCACGGCTAGAACTCTGATCGGTCACCGACCGTGCTTCTGTTTCGTCCCTGATCGGTCCATGGACCGATCAGGAACCTCTGATCGGTCCACGGACCGATCGAACCCTGATCGGTCCCATGGACCGATCGAATCCTCCGATCGGTCCACGCATCGATCGTGGAACTTCGATCGATCCGGGACCGATCAGCTTTGTCGATCGGTCCCCGACCGATCAGCCCTCTGCGCCTCGCTCTGTTCGGCTCGATCGACTCGATCGGTCACCGACCGATCGGTTATCACACGATATACTCGATGTATTCTTGATCGGTCACCGATCGAATATTCATATCACCGGATCGATCACCGATCGATCCACTCATGGTTTCGCCCAAACCAAGTCCAAACCAACATCCGGTCAATCTTGACTGTTGGTACATTGCGCCTAGCATCCGGTCACTCCCTTGACCTGCTAGGACTCCCCGCTAAGTGTCCGGTCAATCCCTTTGACCCACTTAGACTTTTCTCTCCGTACCAAGTATCCGGTCACTCCTATGACCTACTTGGACTTCCCATCACCAGATGTCCGATCACCCTTGATCCATCTGGATTTTCCCTTGCCCGGCTTTACTCACCAAGACTTTCACCTAGCTTCACTCACTAGGGTTTTCACACTGCCTAACATCACTCACCAGGACTTTCTCACTCGGCTTTACTCACCAGGACTTTCCACACCGCCTAACATCCCAGTTAGGACTTTCCCACCGCCTGGCTTCACGGGACTTTCCACCACCTAACATCCCAGTTAGGACTTTCCCACTTACCAAGCTCCCTGCTTGGACTTTTCCCGTGCCAAGCTCCCTGCTTGGACTTTTCCAGTGCCAAGTCTCCATACTTGGACTTTTCGCGTGCCAAGCTCCCTGCTTGGACTTTCCCAGTGCCAAGTCTCCATACTTGGACTTTTCAGGTCAACCAGGTCAATCCTTGACCTAGGGTTGGACCAATAATCTCCCAACCATCTATTCTTGTCTCACATCAAGAATAGAACTCTCTCACGAGTGTCAAACATCAACATGCAACTCAACTAGGTCAACCTTGACCTAAGATTGCACCAACAATCTTCCCAAGTCAAACATCAAAATACAACTCGAGTCAAGTCACCTCGAGTCGGGTCAACCAGGTCAACCTTGACCTAAGGTTGCACCAACAGTAAGTATCTCTCACCTGCAGTATAAGTTGCTTTAAAGATGCGTTTTGTAATGTCTTTTATGCATGATTTAGAAGATGCATATTGAGATATGCTTTAGACGTGTTAAGGAAAAAACATGTCATGTTATGTATGATGCCCTCTAAAGTTTTGGGATTAAGAGAATGTTTAGATCATCTTGATTTGCTTCCCATTAAATTTTGGGACTAAGAAGTGTAATCAAGTGCCTAAAGTGCTTCCCTATAAGTACGGGGGAATTAACCGCACATAAGGTGTTTGGTTAAATGCCGAGCAAGTGCAAGTACAAGAAATTAATAGTTAAAAGAAAGTATTTTACTTTTGAAAGGTATGTATCAGACACAAGGTCCATGGGTGAGCTCCTAGATCACCCCTAGGCCTCTAGATCGCCTAGTAGTACCTTGATAGGTTCGAGATTAGCTACCTCGGATCTTATTAAGGATGTGCACAAAGTGGTATAATGTCGGGCCCAAAGCAAGATGATTATTATTTTCACTAATTATGTATTATAATGTTTTCAAATTTCATGGTTTGTTTTAGTGTAAGCTTCCCAAGTTGAGAATTTGAGTTATATTGGGTAACATTAATGAACTCTATAATATGCCAAGAATCCTGTGTTCTTTACATTCCTAGCATAGTTTTTAAGTTGATGGTTTGCATGATAAACTGGTTTAAAAATGCATGATCATGTACATATTTTCGAAATATGTTTAGTGTGAGTTACTGTCAAGTGCATGTTTGTATTTTCCCTAAGCAGTTTTAAAAGCATGGTTACGTTGTTGCATTTTCCTCCAACAGTTTTAAAAAGCATGTCTTCTTTTAATGTATCATTTTGTGAGTAGATGGTACTTACTAAGCATCCGCTTATAGAATTTGCATTTCCTTATGCTGCAGATAAAGGTAAAGGAAAGCTCGAGTAAGAGGGGGCAGCAGGAGCAGTGTTTGGTGGGTGTGTGTGTCGGAACCGTGGAAGAAGATCTTGGAACTTGCTAGTGCAAGGAACATGTTAAACCTTAGTGTAGTTTATTTTCCTATCTTTTGGTTATGCATGAAACACCGTTAAGAGTTGCTTATGATGATTTACAGTTTAGTAGTAATTAGTGTGTCACGGACTCTTCCTCAAGAAAAGGGATAGAATGGTAGTCCAAGAAGGAGTCCAAAGGGGAGAACAACCTCTTTTGTAGGGCTAGGCGTGACCTCCACACGGCCCGTGACATGGCCATGTGGAGTCACACGGCCCCGGTCCTCTCCCTTTCGGCCAAGGTGACACGGCCGTGTGAATTCACACGGCCGTGCACCTCCTGCTCTCGGGCAAGGTAACACGGTCGTGTGGTTTCACACGAACATGCCAGAGTGGGGTGTGTGATCCCCACACGGTCGTGTGGAATCACACGACCCCGAACTTTCTTCTCTCGGCCAAGTTGACATGGCCGTGTAAATTTACACGACCGTGCCATGCTCCCTTTCTGGAGGACTTACACGGCTGTGTGGTATACACGGCCGTGCCCAACCTAGTCTTTGGAAGGGGTTACACGGTCGCGTGCTACACACGACCATGCAAGGCTTAGCCTCTGGAAATGTCACACGGCCGTGTGACACACACGACTAGGTGATGGGTCTTGCTTCAAAGGTGACACGACCGTGTGTCCTTTACATGGTCGTACCCTGCACTAGCAGGAAAGGCCTTACACGACCGTGTGGCACACACGGCCGTGCCCAGACTCGGGCCCGGTAAGGTCACACGACCGGTTATCTGTTAGAGTATATACTAAAAGCCTAGCTTTTGGTATAAACATTTATCTAGAAATAAGAATCACATTGGTCAAATGTCTACATTTATGATAAATGTAGTTGTTCAATTAATTTATATTGTAGATGACATGGTGTGTGGTGTCACACACAGAAGATCATGTTATCAGTACCTTATAAATTATAAACAGTAGCTCACGACCATGATGGAAAGGAACGAACCATTGGAAGGTCGTAGTGTAATTAGGTATTAGTTAATCTTGACTATATAATTACACTAGTACACTCAGAGTGTATTGAGTAGGACCATTTGAGGTCGTTTCTTTTATACTGGCTTTATAAAGAAACAAAGACCTCGGTTATTATGGAAGTGTGTGCTCTTAATCCTAATATAATAACAAGCACATATATTTGATATTTATTTCTTTAATTTATCAATGGGTGAGATTTAGTTCGATAAATCAATAAGCCTGATAAGTTGGGAAATGATATCACTTATAGTGTGTGTTGTTGATTATAGAAGGAAACTGTGTCCTAGAGATACTAGGTTGATAATGTCCTCAAGAGGAGCTCATAAGGATTGTCATGTTAAACCTGCAGTGGACTTAGTCCGACATGATAATAAGGTTGAGTGGTACTACTCTTGGACTTAGATATTAATTAAATGAGTTGTCAGTAACTCACTTAATTAGTGGACATTCGATATCTTAAACACAGGGAGACTAACACGCTCATAATAAGAAGGAGCCCAAAAATGTAATTTGGGATTGGTGCGGTAGTTCAATAATAGTTCTCTAGTGGAATGAATTATTATTGATAAAATTAAGTTGTGTGTTCGGGGCGAACACGGGATGCTTAATTTTATCGGGAGACCAAAACCAATTCCTCCTCTCGGTCCCTATCGTAGCCTCTTATTTATAGAGTACTATACCCACCTATACCCACCTTCATACCCATGTTATAGGGGCCGGCCAAGCTAGCTTGAGGATCAAGCTAGGGCCGGCCAAACCATTGGTTCATGGGTGGCCGGCCCTAGCTTGAACCCAAGCTTAGGTGGCCGGCCCTATTTAATTTAAAAAGAATTTTAATTTTAAAATTTTCTTATGTGAAAGATATAATTTATTGAAGAGATTAAAAATTAAAATATCTCTTTTATAAGTCTCTACAAAAGATTAAAGAAAGAGATTAAATCTCTTTCCTTATTTGTAGATTAGAAAGGATATTTTATTTCTCTTCTTTATAAATTATTCACATGTTGAAAAATTAAAATTATAGAAATTTCTTTTTATAAACCAATCATAAAAGGGATAAAAATTATTGGAGAAATTTTTTATAAAATTTCTGGAGACAAATTAGGAAGTTTTAATTAATTAAAACTCTCCTTGTTTTGTTTTTTTTAAAGTGGCCGGCCATTGTTTTTAAAAGAAGAAAATTGTTTTAATTAAAATAATTTTTCTTTACATGGCAAAAGAATTAAGGAAATTTTGTAATTAAATTTCCTAATTTGCCTAGGCCAAGGAATATAAAAGAAGAGGTGAGGGTGCCTTCTTGGGGACAACCTCTATTATTTTTCCTCCCTCTTTTCCTTGGTGTGGTGGCCGGCCCTTCCCTTTCTCTCTTCTCCTCTTGTTGGCCGAAACCTATCTTCTTGGTGGAGCTTTTGTTTGTGGCCGGATCAAGGAAGGAGAAGAAGGAGAGAAAGCAAGTCTCGTCTCTAGCATCCCTTGGAGCATTGGTGGTGGCCAAAATTCTTCATCCTTGAAGAAAATTATTGTGGCCGGCCATCCTCTTCCTTTCTTCCTCTTTTGTGGTGGCCGAAACTTATCTCTTGCTTGGAGTTCTTGTGGTGGCCGGATACTACTTGGAGAAGAAGAAGAAGAAGGAGAGAAAGCTTGTATCCCTTGGAGTTTGGTTGGTGTTTTGTTCTTCGTCCTTGGTGAAGCTTCTTTGTGATTGGCCGAACCTAGCTAGGAGAAGAAGAAGGTGCTTGGTGGTTTCTCATCTCGGAAGATCGTTGCCCACACAACGTCCGAAGTTAGAAGAGGAATACGGTAGAAGATCAAGAGGTTTTTCTACAAGGTATAATTAGTAATTTTTCTTTCCGCATCATACTAGTTATTTATGGAAATAATACCAAATACAAGAGGCTTACGTTCTAGAATTTCGAATATGTTTTTCGATGTTGTGTTCTTTTATTTTTTATTTTCCTTGTGATTTGATTGTTCTTTTTGGTTAACCTAAAGTTATTTTAGGAAATTAAATATTAGATTTCTATAAAAGGTTTTGTCTAGTCGGTGGTGGTTGCTCCCATATCCAAGAAGGCCGTGTGCCTCGCCACGTCAGTACTGGGAACCAATTATGGAAATTAATATTTAATGGAATTAATAACTTAAGGTGATTTGGGTCGAACGTGTTAAGTTCCGCAGGAGATCCAAGTCAAAACCTAAAAGAACAAATAGATTAAGTTTTGGATCAAACGTGTTAAGTTCCGCAGGCGATCCAAAATTTAATTTAAAAGAACACATGGCAGCTAGGAAAATGTTCAGACCTTTGTACAAAATTTTTGTACAGTGGAACCTCTAGGTTTTCCGAGTAGCAACCAACATTATCACCACACGGCCACGACTAGCTCCTTCTCGGGTGAGGTTACACGGTCGGTCAGGGTCACACGACCTAGACCCTCTAGCAGCTCTAGACTTCATCTCAGCTCTGCATCACTCCAAACAACGACTCAATAGTCGAAACAAGTTCAGAGTAGATCTTTGAACCGAGCAGTGTGCATATAACGAAGTCTTTAGAAGGTATGAAAAATGTAACGTCCATGACTTAGGTTTAGGGTAATAAGTAGGGCGGGCGTTACATCACGGGTGGAGTTGCATGTAGATAGTAGGGCATAGAAGGCTGGAAGCTTTAGGAAGTGAACCCGAGGCCGTAGACTGAGAGTCCCTCGGAGGACTACTTGGCTACTAAAGATCAAAGTCTGTCGTAAACCCGCTGAATTGATGAAGATTGAAGGCTCTATAAGTGTGGACCTTTACTAAATGATGCGGGTGAACCAGGAGGATCGGGAGTAGGAGAAGGCGAATTCGAACCGCATCAATCTTTAGGAACATCAATGATTTTTAGATAAAAAGTCAATCAAATAGATCTCAATCGTATGGATTTAGGGTTGGGAGAAAATAAGGGGATTGAAAGAAATGTATATTGAGGACCTCTAGTTCACCACTAACTTTTGTTTTTTATTTATTTTTTGCGTGGGGCCAAATGCCTTGTGGCATGGGAAGAATGCGGGGAGTGAAAGGATGATAATTCAAACAAAGATCACTAAAATTTTTATATCCATCCTTGGAGATGACATTATACCAGTCCCAGAACTTGCACCACTGCATATCAAAGTCATTGAAAGCAACAACTGAAAAAGATAAGGGTTTAATCGGTTTTATCAATTTAACCGATTGCAGACCAGTAATCTTCCCAACCGGTCCGATTTTTATAACTTCAAACCTACACGAAGCAGACAAAATAGGAGTCTACCAGGGAGCTGAAGTCGCCGATCCTCCACCATGCGCTCCTCCTCCTCCTCTTCCAAGCAATTCAAGCGCCACCCGTCAGCCTCCCACGCCGGCGGTGCATCCCACAGCATCTTTACCTCCACCATCACCATCTGTCCATCCTGCAAAAGCTCCCCTTCCGCTGCTACCTTCGATCTCCTCCTCCTCCTCCTCGCCCTAGCCTCTTCCGCTTTCCTCATCGCCTCTTCCCTCTCCCACGTCGTCCGTTCCCTCTCACTCCTCATCCCCTCATTCCCTCTCCGCCAGCCACCTTTCCCTTACCTTGCCGGTTTCCTCCTTTCACTAGTTGCCTTCGCTGCTGCAGCCCATTTCTCCTGCCGCCTCCCCCTCCCTCTCCGCCGCCGATGCGGCAGGCCACGTTGCCTCGGCCTCAAGAAGGCCCTCGAGTTCGATGTTCAGCTTCAGACCGAGGAGTGCATCCGATCGCCTGACCCTGTACAATCCACTGCCTGGAAAGGCATCGACGATCTTCCCTGGAAGGGTGGACAGCAAGGGAATAATCCTGACTACGAGTGCCTACGCGCAGAGCTCAGGAGGATGGCGCCGCCTAATGGTCGCGCGGTGTTGCTCTTTCGAGCCCGATGCGGGTGCCCCCTTTCCAAGCTCGAGGGCTGGGGTCCCAAGCGGGGCAATCGTAGGCACAAAAAGTGAGCTTTCTTAACCCTTTCTTGCCATGAATTTGCTTCCACCTCTCACCCTGTTTTCTTTCACTATAAACTTCCAGATCTAGTTGGCTAAGTATGCATTGTCGCTTAAAGAGTAACTTTTCTAGGTAGTTAACAAGGCGCTGGGTGGATTTCTGGTATTGCCCCATCGATTCTGACACTCAATTTGTATAACCAAGCAGAGCGTTTGAAGCATGACTCTAGTGGAGCTATAATAGTAGAGAAAATAAATGTGTTGATACCATGAATGTTAGTACCCTCAATATACAGATGGTAGCAATTCCAAACAATCAGCTCTATGTCAGATCTTGCAAAAAATTTTAGTTAGATGAATTTTCTTCCAAGGAAAACGTAACAAAAATAAGTTCTTGTAGTTAGCTTCTAAAGATAAGAGTGTTCACCACCCTGCAGATGGCTATTTCAAAAAAGTTGTTCCTTAGATTCCTGCAATACAAGGTTAGGAGGACTACTAGAAATTGTCTTAGTAAATGTTCCTTTATGTTTTCTTCTTTCCTCAATACTAGTTTTGATGATAAAAGGCATACTGAAACATCTGATATGAGATTAAGATCCCCTAATTCCTAGTTGTATCACTGAAACAGCTATATCTTATGCCTCACTCATGGAGTGGCCAAGCTGGCATCAACAGGCATCCATGCATGTTATATGACCTGCTCAAACTTGCATAACTTCAGTTGGAAATTCTTTTTTCACGTTCTGCTGGATTCTGAATTCTTGGAGATTAGGATGGTATCATCATGCTCACAGTCATATAAGAGGCATTAATGCAAGTGTATAATCAGTCATTGCACTCTTCTATTTGCTGCTTTAGGATTCAATTATTTTGCAATATGGAAATGAGACAAAGAAATTCTGGTAGAGATATGAATTTTGAGATAATTTTATGGTATTAGTAAAAGGGAAAGAGAGTAAAAAAGATATCATTAATGAACAATTAGATGCACTTGATAAACAAAAAAAAATTTAAGACAGAATGAACTTGGCCAAAGACAGATTTTCTGATAGACAAGTGGGTCAATTAGGATTAAAGGTGTAAGGAGGCTAGAGGAAGAGTAAATAAAATTTTCTTTCAACTAATTAAAAGTGACCTTGGTATTACCATTGTTTTCCTACATCAAGATATAATTAAAACAAATGGTTATGCCAAAGATTCCGTTGACTCCTAAATCTATCTCTATACTTATTGTACTTATGTTGTTCACAAGAATAAGATGGGTTTATAAAGACTTATTAACACATTTAAAATCTTATTGAAAGTTTAAAATTGTCTAAGACATTAAATTTTGTTAGTTTGTTATATTTCTTAGAAAATAATGGGAGGATTTTTAAAGGGTTATTTAGTTTTAAGAAAAATATTAATTAGTGTTTGTATGTATTAGGATAATTAGAGAATTATTAGAATAAATTGAGTCTTTATTTTACAAATTATGTCTTATTGGTAATCTATAAAAATGAATTAGGATCTCTTGTATTAAGCAAATTTTTGTATCACTAAAATTTTCCTTTTAATTCTTTGGAATCTTTTTGGTGAAAGAGTTCTTCTCTAATTGTTGTTTTATTTTCCCTTCAAGATATTTATACTTTATCCTTCATCAATTTCGTCCCAAGTCTCTGAGTGGTTCAATGGGTCAATTATTGTGTTGCATTAATTGGTATTAGAATCAAAATTTGGTGGGCTGGTCTGTATATTAGTTACCCCTCCATTCTCTATCATCAAAATGCTTTAGCATCATTCTCATCCACAACTGTCCCAACATTGCTCTCCTTCGATTAGGTTATAACAAAACTTTGACACCCTCTTTTTTCCGCCCTCCGCCCTCCGCCCTCCGCCCTCCGCCCTCCACTGACCTCTTAATTGCTTAGGAAAGCATCGATGAGTGTCGGAATCACAACAACCTACCCTTGATTCACCATCAATAGATTTCATTTGATCAGCAATGCAAGCTACCCCCATCTGCCTAAAAAAGATTATATCCCAGGATTTTATTATCTGATTAATTCTAGTTGGGGTTCTTCTCCGTAAAAAAAAAAAAAACACAGCAAACTAAAAAATATATATGACAGCCATGCAAAAACGATCAATTAGAAAAAGAAGAAAAAAATTGTTGACGGAAAAAAGAAAGGTAATTAAAAAATAGCAAAAAAGGGTTTCTAAGTAAAAAAGAAGCAACTTAAAAAAAGAAGAAAAATTCTATAACCTCCTTTATTTGCTCTTTGGACATGTCAACTGGGCTACCTCTCTACTTCCACAATCAAAGCCACTAATTCTTTTGTCATGCTGCCACTCTATCTACCATGTTGCGTCAAACTAGAGTTGCAATAGACCGTGACTTGTTCTAAATCTGCGACACAACCCTTATTGCAACGACCTCCTCCAAACTTGCATTGCTATTTCTCAGTCACTTGTGCAGTAATAATTCTCACTAAACACGATTCCCCTATTGATTCTCAGGTCTTCTTCTGCTATCACCTAGTGATTCTCGTGCAAGAACATTTGACACTACCTCTACGTCGGTCTGCCTAGATATTGTTATTGGATATTAATATTGAGTTGCATGTGCACAACTCCCCTCTCACGAGGCTCACTTGATTCCCCTTTTGTATACAACTTCTCTTCTATGTTAGCGCCAAAGCCAGTATAGAAGCCCTCCGATGCTAGTATTGACACCACTCATACTTGAGAATTGAACCATGCGATCTGTGACAGTTATGACATCGACGACAAACATGCACCACCCACTCAACTATGATCCCTCTATGACTGTGATTGCACTAACCTCCAAGTAGTCTCAACTTAATTAGCCCTCACAATTCCCCTTTCGTACACAACCTCCCTTCTGCTCTATTGCCAACACCGATATGGTAACCCGTCTACTTCATCATTGACACCCTTCGTTCTTGAGCACCAAATGACGCGACTTGCTACAATTACTCTATCAAAAACGAATAGTCACTACCATTCAACTGTGATCCCTGTAAGTAGCCTTAACTTAATATAGCATTTTTCATTTAGCCCAAAAAGGTTGTAAATTTATATTTTAGTCCTAAAAAAAGAAAATCTATTAGTATTAGTAACAATAACAAACACAAAACAAAGAGAAAAAGTATTTATAATAGGAAAAAACAAGAGAAAGTCCTAATAAAAAAAGAGAAAGTGTAAAGATGTAAAAAAGAAAGTGTGTAAGCTTTCATCAAAAGGAAAAATAATCTGTATTCTTATGCTCAATCTGCTAACTATATACCTTTGATCTCCATCACTTGCATTGTCTTCATCGATTACCATAGCACCCTTAATTAGTGCCTCTTTAAAAAAATCTATCTCTTTAAGAAAACCACTAGCTCCTTTCAGATCCTTTATTAGATCCAGTAAAAAGATTATGTATCTTCATTTATTGGTCAAAGTTAAACCTTGTGGCAACTTCAATGTCAACAAAAGCTCGTATCATCTTAATATAATGGCTACTGCTCTCTTTGAAAATTACTTTTTTATTTAGCTGATAATTTTAAATTATTTACATTGATTAATTTCCTCTTTAGTTCATTCATCATCTGACAAAAAAATACTATCTTTATCTTCTTTTACCTACATTTTATTTTTTTTATTATTCATCATAATTTCATGTATATGTTTATCACATTCGACATGATTAAAAAAACTTCCCTAATTACCACTAAATAAATAAGAAATCCAGATGTAAGAGATATAAATCAAACTATACTTCTGCAAAATGATAGTTCATGAAAACTATAATAAAACATTCAAATAATTATTTTTGTTCTTATAATTTCATAAATCAATAGTATGTAAACTTATAGACAATCAAATTGTCCTATGATTAGAGAAGAATTAAATTATTTTTTTTTAAAAAATAGCAATTATTGTACATCTTTGTGTTAGAAAAAATGCTTCTATTTTTTATGGTAGTATTGGATCTAATGTATTTTTTTATTGACGATGATATTGAAAATTATTTTGACAATATAACATTAACCTCTATTGTATGAGTACGAATTGCCAAATTCACACTCAATGGATCTGCTAAAAAGTATTGGCAACTTATCTGGTCCATTAGATATCAAAACTAACAAGATCCTATCACACATTAACATAAAATAAAAGGACCATCGATGAAAAGATACATTTTACCAAACTTTAAAATACCTTTGCCTAATAAGTATGTAATTACAAAATACTCTCCCTTAACTAAACATGACAACGACATCTCAAGACATTAGTTCACTTACAATTTATAAACCTCTTGATAACTCAACCTTATGCAAGTCCTCAAATGACATTTTAGAATGACTCCCTAATGAGACTGTAGATGGATTCGTTGAAGATGCAAATTTAACAATTTAGAAGAATCCTTTAATGACATCTTAAATGAACCCCTAAATGATATAATTTTAGAAGAATATTCTATTGACTTTGTCCCCTTTAGGAAGTAATCAATTGAGATATAATTTATTTATGTTATACAGAAAAACCAAAAAATATAAACTAAACCAAATGAATATAAAACTAAAAATTTGCAAATCACTTGACATGATTCCTTATATAGGTAGTTTCTTTATTTGCTCAATTTACCAAAATGAAAGTTCCACTATGCGTATGAGTTATATTTACTGATATTATGATTATCTTTGTGAGAGTCTTTTTCAGCGAGAGAGTTTCCTCTGGTTAAGTTTTGTTTCATCTAGGTTTTGTTGAGCTATTTATCCTTTTGCTTCATTAATTATGTCCTATGTTCTTGGGTGGTTTGGCAGTCCGATTTTAGTATTGTATAACTTATAAGCTTCAATGCAGTGACAATTTGAATTATTAGTTGGTGCATCTTATGACAATTTGTAGTTTTATGATGACATGATACATATTACAGATCATTCAAGTCATTTAATACCTGGATCACACTGTGTTGTTAATCCTAACTTGATCAATTTGACTTGGTTAGCAAATATAAGTTAGCAACCAACTGTCTAGAAACAATCAGTTCACCATAAGTAGGAAAACTTGCATCTAAAAGGAGTGTGAGGAATAAAAAGATTAGAAGTTCAAATTTTTTCATAAAATTTGTGTATTCATTATAGGATTTTCTAGATAAGAAGAACAATACTAATTGTTAATGAGTTGTGCGAGGAACCCACATAACAAAAAAACACAATCAATTCATTTACAAGTCGACCCATACTATTTTACAAAAAGATGGAGAGATTGAAAGATGCCTTACATAGACTATAAACATGATAGTTGAAATAGAGGAGAGTGTGTCGGATATTGTATGTGATCATAAATTAACTCTAAAACTTAAAGGGAAGTTTTATAAAATGGCGAACCTGCTATGTTATATGGAGTTGAATATTATGTTATGACTCGAACATATGAACAGAAGATGAGAGTTGCAGAGATAAAGATATTAATATGGATGTGTGGACATACGAGAATGGATAGGATTCATTGAATATTTGTCATAGTTTTAACGTTGGCTGGCAACCTAACACAATCCTCCTCCTTTATCCGAACTTGGGATCGACCATGACTGATTCGTCACTGGCAGAAGATAGGATAAGGAATGAAAACATTAAAAAGAAAGTTGGGGTAACAATTATCGGAGGAAAACTCCGAGAGACATATTTAAGATCGTACAGACATGTCTAAGACCAATAAATGTTCCGGTTAAACGATGTGAAACTATGACAAATATGCACATCAAACGAGGAAGAGGAATAAAAAAAAAGATTTGGTTAGTAATAATAAAACAATATAAAATTTATTTAAATTTAGTTGGATAGAGTAGGGGATATATCCTAATGACGTAAAAGGATCCATATAGCCAATCTCACTTAGTGGGATATGACTTGGTTGTTGTTGTTATGACTCATATTGTATTTAGTCAAGCTCATAAAGTTTGCATGTTATATCATGTTGTTTAAAAGGTTTGTGTTGATATTTTTCTGCCCACGCAACATTGTAAAGTGCATTGAGTTGGTGAGACCATTTGCATGCCAATTGTATATGCATCTGCATGTTAGCAAACCATCATGCATAACATAAATCCACCAAGCTGATTTGATTAATAGAGAAAATTGAATTATTGAGAAAACTAAATATGAATTTATTGATGGATATGATTTTAAGTTACCAATATATGATATGTAGCTGCTGATGTCTTCACAACTTGTCTTCTTTATGGCATCAAGAAAATTCAGATGATCCTGTTGGTTTAGGATATACTTCAACATTGTCATTCGTCCTATTCGACCATTATATGAACTTTACAATTGTCTGGCTGCTTCAAATTTGAACTGCAAATAGTATTTGGCACAATAGCCTATTTACAGACTGGTGCCAACAAATCTTGTATACAGATTGATGCCAAGGCAATTTGTTTTTTCTATTTCCTTGGGGATATGCCAAATTTTGATGGGAGGTGGCCAAGATCACCAACTTGGCAGTTCACAGATGATTTGTTTTTTGTAGCATGATTCTATGCATCCAGCGTAATAAAACTGAAAAGAAAAGTAAATTAAGATGAAGATTTTAAAGATTAAACAAGAAAATATAATTTAAAGCTATGATCAGAGAGTTGGTGAGAAGAGCTACTTCATAATTTAGGAACATGAAGTGCTCTGAATTTCCTTAATGTATCACCCCATTGCTTTGGTTTTTGACATTCTTGTTTGATAAGAGGATTTGGAAAAGAGAACACTAGAAACACATGACAGATGATATTAATAAAGTAGCAATATAAAAAAGTGGAAAAACAGCTCCAAGTGGAGTGTTGGATTTACCTTCATATATTATTGTCCGAGCATCTACCAGATCTATTTTTTTCTGGCTTTATGTTTAGTGTCTTTGCCTTTTCTGCATTCTATATTTAATATCAAATCATTACTACATTTTCCGGTTGCTGCGTTAATGCTTCTTTCTTCTATTTAGCAAACTTCTTTGAATTTAAAAGTATAAACCTTAACATATCCATCATGTACGGAGAAAATTTGAAGTGGAAAAAATATAATATAAAAGCAGGTATTTTATTTTGGGGGTAGTTTATGACATAGTATTCATAGGTATACACATTAAAAATAATGCATAAGTGAGAGTGAGTACAAGATCAACCAAACACAATGTAAGTATTTTTTTTGTTTATATGTTTTGTTAGCACCTAATACTAAGATTAAATAATGTTAGACAATGGACGAAAATATTGTTGTTACACTTTGCATCTTTATCATTTATCTAGTGATTTCAAGCATTTTGGTTCCACCTATCCCATCCACAAATATAGTAGATATGAAACATACTTTGAAATTTTGTACTATATTATGTGATTCTACTAAGGACCATTATTGTATCATGTGGTGTTAATCATGTTGATGAGTACCTTGTCATGCCTACATTTGACACCTTTTGACATGCTAAAACACATGCCAAAATAGCTTGAAATAATGTTTTTTTTTTTTGTATCTTGTGTCCATATGGATCCATTCATTGAATATTTACCGTAGTTTTAACGTTGGCTGACAACCTAACGCAACCCTCCTATATAAGGAATTATATATTTGTAAGAACGAGGAAAACTTAAAAAAATATATACAATAGCCAAGAAAAAAGCTAAGAAAATAGTGAGCGAAGCAAAAAACAAAATTTTGGAACGATTATATTAAAAATTAGATACAAAAGAAGGGGAAAGAGACATTTATAGAATAATTAAAGTGAGAGAAAAAGAAACAAAAGATCTTAGCCAAATAAAATGTATTAAAGATGAATGTAACATGGTATTAGTAAACGATGGAGAAATCAAAGAGAAGTGGAAGAGGTATTTTCATCAACTTTTTAATGAAGGTTTAGGTGACCAACTTAACTTAGGTAATTTAAGTAGGTCAAATGAGTATAAAAATTTTAATTTTTAACGTAGAATTCACACTTCAAAAGTAAAATAAACTTTAAATGAGATGCACAATGAAAAAGCTGTTGGACCAGATGATATTTCGATAGAGGTATGGAAGTGCCTAGGGAAACAAGGTATTGAATGACTTATAAAATTATTTAACATGATATTGAAAACGAAAAAAATGTCTGATCAATGAAGGATAAGTACTCTAGTTTCCTTATATAAGAACAAGGGAGACGTACAAAATTATGCAAATTATAGGGGTATTAAACTAATGAGTCATACTATGAAAATTTTGGGAAAAAGTAATAGAAAAAAGATTAAGGAAGGAGACCACAGTGACCGAAAATCAATTTGGGTCTATGCCTGGAAGGTCAATAATAGAAGTTATACATCTTCTTAGACAATTAATTGACAAATATCGGGAGCAAAAATAAGATCTACACATGATATTCATTAACTTAGAAAAAACTTATGATAGAGGCCCAAGAAATTATATGGAGAATTCTAAAAAAGAGAGGTGTTAGCGTAACATATATTAAACTAATTAAGGATATGCACGAGGATGTAATGACCAGACTTTAGGCGGAGTAATTGAAGCATTTCCAATAAAGATAGGGTTACATCAAGGATTAGTTCTAAGTCCCTATCTTTTTATACTAATTATGGACGAACTCCGCCCATGATGACCGGTCATGGCCGGTCCCAAGCCCGGATAAAGGAGGAGGGTTGCGTTAGGTTGCCAGCCAACGTCAAACTATGACAAATATTCAATGAATGAATCCATTAAACTATTGTGCTAATGCTAGGTTGTTCCTCGGAAGGAACGCGTTGCAGGGTCCGACTGTAACGTCTCGGCAAGGACCGCTACATCTCCAGAACTCGGGTGTAGTGATAAATATGCAAGAGTTCGCGTTACAGGGTCCGACTGTAACGTCTCAGCAAGGACCGCTACATCTCCATGAGAACTTGGGTGTAGTGTTAAATAGGCAAAAGTTCTCACACCATAGGTTAGATAAGAACAAATATGATAGAAAACTAATAATCTAAGATTTGGAACATGGAATATAGGAACTCCCACTGGTAAATCAATGGAGGTAGTAGATATGATGATTAGGAGAAAAATTAGTATTTTGTGTGTACAAGAGACAAAATGGATAGGCGAGAAGGCAAAGATGATAGAGAACTCGAGTTTTAAGTTATGGTACACTGGAAAGAGTAAAGCAAGAAATGGAGTGGGTATCATTGTAGATAATTTGTTAAAAGATGAAGTTGTAGGAGTAGTTAGAAAAGGGGATAGAATTATAACCCTTAAGATAATAGTGGCGAAAGAAACTATGAACATAATTAGCGTATATGCACCACAAGTGGGATTAGATGAAGCTACCAAATCAAGGTTTTGGGAGGACTTAGATGAAATATTACAAAATATTCCACCAAATGAAATGATTTTAATAGGAGGTGATCTAAATGGGCATGTTGGAGTGAAAAATGAGTAATATGAGAGAGTACATGGAAGTTATGGGTTTGGAACGAGGAATGAGGAAGGGAAAACTATATTAGATTTTGCGATAGCATATGATCTTATATTAGCTAATACGTTTTTTAAGAAAAGAGAAGAACACATATTTATCTTATAATTACAATAGATAAATAATAAATACCGAAATTGTATCGGTAAGGAAGGATAAGATACCGAAACCGTATCGTTCCGGTCTGAGAAAGAAACCTCGGCACGGGTCGAAATATTAAACCATAGTATCAATAGAAAGAAAATATATACAATTCCTAGAATTAAGTGGTGGAAGTTAAAGGATGGGAAACAAAATATATTTAAGGAGAAGGTAGAAATACAAGCATTAGGTGAAATATACGATGACTCTAATACAACATGCGATAAGATGGTATCAAAGTTGAAAATAGTAGCTAAGAGTGTACTTGGTGAGTCAAAGGGACATGCACCACTAAGTAAAGAATCTTGGTGGTGGAATGAGAAAGTACAAGAGAAAGTGAAGGAAAAACGAATAGCTTATAAGGAATTATATATTTGTAAGAATGAGGAAAACTTAAAAAAATATACAATAGCCAAGAAAGAAGCTAAAAAAGTAGTGAGTGAAGCAAAAAATGAAATTTTTGAACGCTTATATTAAAAATTGGATACAAAAGAAGGGGAAAGAGACATTTATAGAATAGCTAAAGTGAGAGAAAGGAAAACAAGAGATCTTAGCCAAATAAAATGTATTAAAGATGAATGTAATAGGGTATTAGTAAATGATGGAGAAATAAAAAAGCGGTAGAAAAGGTATTTTCATCAACTTTTTAATGAAGGTTTAGGTGATCAACTTAACTTAGGTAATTTAATTAGGTCAAATGAGCATAGAAATTTTAATTTTTATCGTAGAATTCAAACTTCAGAAGTAAAACAAACTTTAAATGAGATGCACAATGGAAAAGCCGTTGGACCAGATGATATTCCGATAGAGGTATGAAAGTGCTTAGGGAAACAAGGTATTGAATGACTTACAAAATTATTTAACATGATATTGAAAACGAAAAAAATGTCCGATCAATGGAGGATAAGTACTCTAGTTCCCTTATATAAGAACAAGGGAGACATACAAAATTGTGCAAACTATAGGGGTATTAAACTAATAAGTCATACTATGAAACTTTGGGAAAAGTAATAGAAAAAGATTAAGGAAGGAGGTAACGAAAATCAATTTGGGTTCAATGCTGGAAGGTCGACAATAGAAGCTATACATCTCCTTAGACAATTAATTGAAAAATATCGGGAGCAAAAACAAGATCTACACATGGTATTCATTGACTTAGAAAAAGCTTATGATAGAGTCCCAAGAGAAATTATATGGAGAATTTTAGAAAAGAGAGGTGTTAGCGTAACATATATTGAACTAATTAAGGATATGTATGAGAATGTAACGACCAGAGTAAAGACTTCAGGCGGAGTAACTGAAACATTTCCAATAAAGATAGGGTTACATCAGGGATCAGCCCTAAGTCCCTATCTTTTTACACTAATTATGGACGAACTCACTGCGCACATTCAAGACACAGTACCGTGGTGCATGTTGTTTGCAAATGATATTATTTTGGTAGATGAGACACGTGAAGGAGTAAATGCTAAGCTAGAATCTTGGAGGGAAACACTAGAAGGGAAAGGTTTTAAGTTTAGTAGATTAAAGACAGAATATATGGAATTTAAATTTAGCAATATTAGAAGTAATGAAACAATTGTTAAGATAGGAGAGGACGAGTTGCCCGGAACCGAGAGATTTAAATATTTAGGATCATTTTTACAAAATGATGGAGGAATTGAGGGAGACGTCTTACATAGAATACAAGCAGGATGGGTGAAATGGATGGCAGCGTCGGGTGTTTTATGTGATCGTAAAGTACCTCTTAAACTTAAAGGTAAGTTCTATAAAATCGCTGTTAGACCTGCTATGTTATATGGAGCTGAATGTTGGGCTATGACTCGAGCACATGAGCATAAGATGAGAGTTGAGAGATGAGGATGTTAAGGTGGATGTGTGGACATACGAAGATGGACAAAATAAGGAATGAGAGCATTAGAGAGAAAGTCGGAGTTGCATCTATTGAGGACAAACTCCGAGAGACACGTTTAAGATGGTACAAACATGTATTTAGACGACCAATAAATGCTCCAGTTAGGCGATGTGAAACTATGATAAACATGCATATCAAACGAGGAAGAGGAAGACCAAAAAAGACTTGGTTAGCAACAATAAAACAAGATAAAATTTATTTAAATATAGATGATGATATAATAGGAGATAGAGCTCAATGGCGTAAAAGGATTCATACAGCCGACCCCACCTAGTGGGAAAATGCTTGGTTGTTGTTGTTGTTGTATGGACGAACTCACTGCACACATTCAAGACACAGTACCCTGGTACATGTTGTTTGCAGATGATAATATTTTGGTAGATGAAATACGTGAAGGAGTAAATGCTAAATTAGAATCTTAGCGAGAAACACTAGAAGGAAAAGGTTTTAAGCTTAGTAGATTAAAGACAATATATGAAATTCAAGTTTAGCAATATTAGAAGTAATGAGACAATTGTTAAGATAGGAGAGGACGATTTGCTTAGAATCGAGAGATTTAAATATTTAGGATCATTTTTGCAAAACAATTAAGAGATTGAGAGAGATGTCTTACATAGAATACAAGCAGGATGGTTGAAATGAAGGGGAGCGTCGAGTGTTTTATGTGACCGTAAAGTACCTCTTAAAATTAAAGATAAGTTCTATAAAATCACAATTAGACTTGCTATGTTATATAAAGTTGAATGTTGGGCTATGACTCGAGCACATGAGCAGAAGGTAAGAGTTGCAGAGATGAGGATGTTAAGGTGGATGTGTGGACATACGAGGATGGACAAAATAAGAAATGAGAGCATTAGAGAGAAAGTCAGAGTTGCATCTATTGAGGAAAAACTCCGAGAGACACGTTTAAGATGGTACAGACATGTACTTAGACGACTAATAAATGCTTCAATTAGGTGATGTGAAACTATGATAAACATGTATATCAAACGAGGAAGAGGAAGACCAAAAAAAACTTGGTTAGCAACAATAAAACAAGATAAAATTTATTTAAATATAGATGATGATATAGTAGGAGATATAGTTCAATGGCGTAAAAGGATTCATACAGCTAACTACACCTAGTGGGAAAAGGCTTGGTTATTGTTGTTGTTGTGTCCATATAATATAATGTCAAAATTATATCATTCTAAAAGAGACACAATCCCATCTTAGGCATATAGTTGTGCACTTTTTTTTTTCTTATCTCCTTCCCCTTTCAATTCTTCATTGGCATCATATGTCAGAACACCAGCAGGATACTCAAACAATATCATTTCAATCATCCATTACTCAAACTATACTTTAAATGCCATGCAAATTATGTTCATTAACATTTAGGCCTTTGAAGCTACAAGTGTTTCTAGGATTTGAAATGATTACTAATCATAATCTTGAGCCTTTAAGCAATACATTATAATATGAAAAAGAATAATAACCCGTTATTGGGTTTATAGATGACATTCAATGTGATGTAACTTTCTTTTTTGAATTATACTAAAAAATGAAATATGATTTCAATGTAATTTCTTGTTGGAGAAGATATGAACCATCAAAAAATCATTATTAAAATTGGCATATTGTGAAATTTATATTCAAACAAATTATTATTCTCACATGATTTTGCTATTCATTATATTGTAAAATGAAATTAATACCAACTACTATAACAACAATCACCGAGCTTTATCCCACTAAGTGGAGTCGGCTATATGGATCCTTTTACACCATTAGACTTTATCCTCTACTATATTATCTATACTTAAATAAATTTTATTTTATTATTACTAACAAAGTCTTTTCTATCTACCTCTTCCTTATTTGATGTGCATATTTGTCATAGTTTCACATCGTCTAATCGGAACATTTATTGATTGTCAAATACATGCCTGTACTATCTTAAACGTATCTTTCGGAGTTTCCCCAATTCCGACTTTCTCTCTAATGCTTGATTTCTTATTCCGTCTATCCTTGTATGTCCATCCACCTTAACATCCTCATCTCTACAACTCTCATCTTCTGCTCTGTTCGAGTCATAGCCTAACATTCAGCTTCATATAACATTAATTGTTATTTTGTAGAACTTCCCTAAACCAACTATTAAAGTGAAAATGATATCAAATATCTTAAAGTTCTATATTGATATATTTTCATCATGCACTTAAAACTATTATGGTGAACTCATGGTTTGAAGACTCGTACGATTGAAACATATCCAAACTCAATACTACTCACAACTCACTACCAAAACAATTTCCCATGTGTCGTCTCAATCATATTGACGAGTATGATTTCATGTCAATACTTATCATCCCTTGACATACTAAAATTGAAATAATGTTATTTTTTTAATTTTGTAGCTTGTCTCTGTACAAGATAATGTTAAAATTATAACATTTCAGATGGAAAGCAAACATTAAAATTAACTATGCAGTTGTTTATCTTTTTCTTCATTTCTTTCCTCATTTTTCCTCTAATTTACTACCAACACCGTACATCAGAATGTTGACACAATACAGGAACATTATTGTTTCAGTTAAAGATCGAAATACTTTCACTGTTTGAGAGTTTGAACCTTAAGTGAACTTTCATCTCTTGCTAATGCAAATAGTGCATTTAATGGCAACCAAACATTATAGTTGCTAGTTGCAAGTAAGACTAGTGAGTAGTCAAACACGCTTTTTGTGTGCCAGATTCTATTTCTTGGCATGCATGCGTTTAAATTGCCAATGAACTGGCACGTATGTTTTGGATATATGGAAGTCTGTCTGAATCTTATTCTGCTATATAGCCTTTTCTCTTGGATATGCTGCTTTTCTTCAAGCTGAAAAACATCTCTGGTAAACTTGAGAATTAGTGGCAGACTGAAGTTTCTCTATCAAATGAAATACATCTGGTGAATTACAGGCATCGTTGCTGAATTGATTCTGTTATTCCTTCAAATTTGGTGATTCGTTGGATCCTCTTGGGTTCATATTCCATGTAATAGTATAAGCTGCTCCATAACGCTCCTAGATAAAGACTTTTCTCACTCTTTTGTTGTTAGTTGAACTGCTCGTTGTTAACCCTATGGTATAAGTAATTTTTCACCTTGGCAATTAATGCAGTATTTATATGGAGGAAGTTTGGTTATAAAAGTTGTTAGAATCCTTATATAGACTTTTAGCTGCAAGCCGAATCAAATGGTCACTCAAAACTGAAAACTATCTTGTTGCTATCTAATTGAGATAAATATTCTGTTGTATAGTTGTCAGACGTTTCCCATCGAGTTCATGATTTTTGCACTTTTCAAAGATATTGTGGATCCCTATTGCTTTGATTTACGATATAGACTTTAATGTTTGGTTTGCTCGATACCTTTTTGTTTACTTGTTGCAATGAATACACATCATATTTGTCATAGGACTTCGGCAAACTTGGCAATTGAATTAGGCGAAGGGTGATCACTGCTCAACCTCCAACCTCATATTAAATGCTCATTGGCTTCAAACTCCTATAACAAGTTTATCATGTTCATAGTGAAGAAAACGCAGGTGATGATCCCAACTGAAGTGCAACCGTCGGCAATATATATATTTTCTGTTCACGTTGTCATGGACACAAACTGATGTATCTTTATACAAATTAAGTAAACCCGTATAGTGTGATACAGTGTATACTTCATGAACTAGTATCTACAGCTGATATATCCTCAATGTTAGTGCATGGATTGAAATAAGAGAAAACAATGCTTAGATGCGGTGATTACTTGAAGTCAAACGCCAAACTCCAAGTGTTCCATTAATAAATTGTCATACATCCTGTTTTGTATGTATAACATTTTAAAATCATCTTGCTGACTATGCACTGGAATAAAATGTTATATTGCCAATTGGAGGAATGTAAGTTGCAATTGATTCAGGAAAAGGCACGCAATCAAGTAATTTTCTGATCATTCACGATTTGAAGTTCAGTTACGACGTATTATAAGATATTTTTATTAAATCTGTAACTTTTGTTATTGGATGAGGAGTCATTTGTGCTTTTTGATTTATCTACTGATCAGTCTTTGGGGCCGGGTCATTCACTATCAGGATTAGATCAAGAAACGAAAAAGACACTCACATGGTTGATAATCTTGAAGGTTGATCCAATAGCCATCTAATCAAGACAGAAATGGTGCTTGTGATAGGTTATCTCATTGGCTACATTATTTGTCTCACACCATCGTGACGTTGCTCTCAAGCAAGTTGGAGGAGAATCGAGCCGAGTCAAACAATTGAAGCCTTTCTATTCTAATAGATAAACTTTGATGGATGGAGATACTTATTCAAAACATTATCTAATCACGTACCATTAATATTTTTTCCCTTTTTGAAGAAAAATCTTACTCCAACTACATAATTGAACGTTTGAATAATGACCCTGGACTACAAATTAAATACATAACAACTCTCCAATTATCTGAACAAAGCATTAGAATTAGAGAATGAATGCTATAACTAGGCATTTATTGCTACCCAGGACGAAAGACAAGACATCCTCTTCTAAAGGCATAGGACAAGGAGTGAAAAAACTAAGGTTGTTTTTATGACTATTTTGGCTAGGGGTAATATAATAAGCTTATAATGTAATAATAAATTTTATAATTTAATATAATCTGGATTATATTATTATATTTGATAATGTAATGTATATAATTTTTGATTATAAGGATAATTATATTTTTTTTGTTTGATGTTAATTTTTTTATAAGGAATATAATTTGTATTATTATAAAATGATAAAAATATCTGTGACGTCACTGGTTAGCGGTGGCGGCGGCGTCAGTGACCGATAGTGGTCGCATCGACGTTGGTGACCGATTGATACTAAAAATGGACTAGGGGTATATTTAATATTTAATTTTTAGTTAAACGATGACTTTATAATGTAATCAGATTATATGATGTTGACCTTATAATCCATATTACAAAACTTTATTATTTTTTATAATTCATATTACACTATATTATAATTTTTAAATTATATTAAATAAAATAATTAATATTATAATATAATCTTGATTATACTATAAGAGAGATTACCCAACACAGCCTTTGGTTTCAAGGAAGCTGCGTTGACTATACCCTCTATGATGATTCATAGGTAGACACAAGTCTTGCAGAGACCCAAACACTTATGTATTTTTAAGTTAATTATTATAAATAATAGATTTAATTATCAAGTATTTAGGAAGAATAATTTTAAATTATCAAATCATTGTTTTATCTAGTTTTTATGAGAAATAGTTATTTTTTTAATAAAAATAAGGATTGTGATATGAAAAATAAAATTGCTAAAAACAGAATATCAAAGAAATTATGTCAAACGAGAGAGAGATAACGGAGAGTTTTAAGAGAATGTTAACGGTTGACTTGTCAATGGCTTGAGCCATGATTTTTCAATCGATTAATTCATTCGTTTCTAGTATTTCTGTTAATTCATCCTTATATTAATATAGAGGAGATAAATTATAGATGACTATTAACCATTAGTACAAGTGGCTAAGAAATAAAAGAGTACATATTTAGATGTATCAAATTTCGATCCTAAGATTTCATATGACAATACCTTATTTCTCTATTGTTGCACCATCCTAAGAGGACAAATAGACTACACGAGTTATTTCTACAAAATCTTTATAAATGCACCTGATGAATACCATAAATGCTAATTGAGATTGTCAGTTAGTTGCTATGCATGTACAATCGACTCATGAAAATCACAATTTATTTGTCCACCTTTTTGGTATTTAAGGAATTAAGAGAGCTAAAATTGATCCATATTATTCTTAAAATGTGCTTGTGACCCAGGAATACGTAGACGATATTATTTTTGATTCACAATCAAAGTCTTCTTTCGAAAATTTGACAATATGAAGGAAGAGCGAGTTTGAGAAGAGTCTTATGAACTCTCGTTCTTCCTAGTACGATAGATCAAATTGTTGGGATTTTCAAGCCGTAAAAATTATTTTTGCGTTGCGGAAACCTCGAAGTCTTGCCACGGATCCGTGCGAAGATATATAAAAATAAATCATGTATAAATTTCTAACCTAGATCTACCTTAGATCTACATGAACAAGAAGCGTTACCCTTGTTGCGAAGCCCTTTGCTTATCCCACTCGTCCAAAAGGGTTGCCGGATCACGAGAGTGTCAAACGTACACTCCTCTATACGTATCCACATGGACAAGAGATGGAGATAAACCACCTAGAGTGTGCTAGCACTCTTGGATGACTCGGCAATGGAGGAGAAGGAGAATAGAGAAGAGAGGAGGAAGAAGATGACTTGATTACCTTGAATCAATGTGTGGCCGGCCACATTATTACGTAGAGTGTTTTATATCTCCATGTAATACCAAGAGTTATGACTCTTGGTCTTCCTCATGAGGTGGCACACAAATGAGGTGGCTCTTGATGATGTGGAACACCATCATTGGTCAACCCATGCCAAGTCACAAATGATGTGGCATTTGGTCAAGTCAAACTTGACCCTTCACCTTCCCTCTCAAGTCAAGTCAAACTTGACTTAAATTCTCCCATGGTTGATCAAATATGATCTTTGATTCAAGTCAATTTGATTTAATGAATCTCTATTCATTAAATTAAATTGATTCAATGAGTCATAATCTAAATTAAACTCATTCAATGCATGAATCAAATTGAGTCCAACTCAATTAGTCTAATTTGGATTACTCTTAATCCAATTTGGTTCATCACATGAACCTAATCCTCTTGGTTCATCATATGAACCTAATCTCCATCTAATTGTCCTTTGTGTGTGACCCTATAGGTTCTTGTAACGTTGGCAATGCTCCTAAACCCATTTAGAAACACAAGTAATGAGCGGTATCTAACAACACATCATTACTACTCAAGTTACAAGAATGTTGAGATCCAACATCACCTTTGTGACTACTAATTGTGACTTTCACAATATGTGACAATGTCCTTCTATCCTTGATATTTAGATTGATCAAATGAGGCATAGTCCATGTCATCCTCTAATCACTCTATATCTTGAACTCCAAGTAGACTCACTTTAATCAAATGAGCTCAATATCATCATATTGACTCATTTGGGCATGGCCATGCACTTAGTGGTCTCACTCTATCAAGAATCATGATGTCACTCCCGTCATATAGGAGGGATAGATCCCATCTACATCACTCACATCCCTCCGCATAATTTGGTACATACCCAGTAATCGCCTTTATAGTCCACCCAGTTACGGGTGATATTTGACGAAGACAAAGTATGCAACTCCTTATGTAGGGAACCATGGTGACTTCAGGTACAAGGACTGATAGTCATACTAATAGTCACATGAGAAAGTATATGACACTCATATAACGATCCATAATACTTTCTCATGGCGGGTCATTCAGTATATATTCTCCAATGCATACCCATGTGTCAACTTGATATCTCTATATCCTTGACTTGTGAGATCAAGTCATCGAGTTGACCTACATCCTAGTCTTATCGCATTAACATTGCCCCTGAATGTTAATACTTGACTAGGAATGATTAAGAGTAGTGTTCTCTATATCATCTCACTATCGATTCAACCAATCGATTGATATAGATAAGAACCTTTACTCAAGGACGCTATTATACTTAGTTATTTGGCACCAATACTAGTAAGTATAATAACCATAAAGAAATGCCTTTATAAGTATATAGGAATATGATACATCGAGTCCATACAACAATCATCATATGATTGGCTCTAAGGCTCTAACTAACACAAACAATTAAAGAAGGGAAGTTATGTACACTAGTCTAAATATACAAAAGAGATAATTAAGAAGTTTGGGATGAAAATTGTTAGTACCTGAATAGTTGAGGGGGAGACCATTTGTACCCCAAGTTGTATAAATCATAGTTTTGATATTTGGTCAAATGAGTTTAAGTTAAGCCTAACTGTTGGTTTGATTTATATGTCTAAGTGTATAGGGACTTAAGAGAACATACAAGACTACCCGATGACTTAGGGTTCAATAGAGTATAATGAAGGGTGGTATGAGCCAAGGAGTATTGGAGATAACTTGTGACGTCCCTAGTTATATACACACACACACGTCTCCAAGTATACGGACGTCCTAAATCATAATTGCACTTACAACCATATATATTCTCAATTTAACTAAATTGCTTGAAACAAATAACTACTAGTAACATTTGGTACTGGTCATATGATCCAAGAATTTATTCTATGAAAGGAAACATTTAGCTATGCAGAAACTAAACTGGAAGGTCTTCGGGTTGTACTGCCATTGGCCCAAGCTGGCTCACTGGCCACTGCCTCCTGCCTCATTCATCTCATTTACTAAAAAAAGTTATAATTTGTGAGTCGAGAGACTCAGTATATTTTGAACCGTGTTATGCAATAGTTAGTGCCTATAATTTGGTGTACTAAGGGATACCCAGGTTAGGTAACTTAGGACTTACCTACTGGCATGTTATGGAGCATAGACGTCAACATAGGCTTACAAGCATAAACATAAGCATAAACATATAAATAAACTAAGCATGAAATAGACATAATCATAAGCATGCACATAAGCATAGGCATAAGCATACTTACATGACATAAACGTACATACTAAGAATGAGCATAAATATAAGCATCATCGTGTAAATAAGCTAAGCATTAAATAAACATAATCACATAGGATTAGTGAGCTCCCGGGCTAAGGACGCGGTCAAACTCAACCACATAGAATTTTAGTGAGCTCTTGGGCTAAGGGCACCGATCACACTCAACCATATAGAATTTTGGTGAACTTTCGGGCTAAGGATACCGGTCACACTCAACCACATTCATTACATAAATATGAACATAAGCATAATCATACACTTAACATAAACTTGATTACTACTTAAACATGGACATAATTGTAAATCTTAACATAAGCATGCAAATTCATATCATAAGATTAAGCATTAACTTATGCATCATCATAGCATGAGCATGTATAGAAACTTAAACATGACATAATCGTAAATCTAAACATAAACATGCAAATTCATAACATAAGCTTAAGCATAGACTATACATCAACATAGCATGAGCATGCATAAAAAAACTAACATGATGGTAAGGGAATAACATAATCAAGATCCCTAATACCTGTTAGTATTAGGCCTAGTTCCAATTATGAGATGATTGTAAAGGACTTAATTTTGTACCATATTTCATTATTAATAAAAGATAAAGTTGGTTATTATATTTGTTTAAATTCAGTATTGATTGAATAAATATAATGTCCTTGGGTAGTAGGTTCTTATCTACAGCATATTAATTAGTTGAATTGATAGTGAGATATTATAGATATACATAGAGCACTACGCTTAACTATTCCTAGTCAAGCATTAATATACAAGGACGATATTAATACGTTGAGGCTAGCATATAGGTCAATGGATGACTTAATCTCACAAGTCATGGATATGAGATATCAGGTTGACACATGGGTATATATTAGAGAATATATACTGAATGACCCTCCATGAGAATGTTTCACAGATTGTTATATGAGTGTCATAAACATTCTCATGTAACTATTGGTATGAATAGTGCTTAGACCTGAAGTCACTACGGTTCCCTATATAAGGAGTTGTATACTTTGGTATCGGCAAACGTCACTTGTAACAAGGTGGACAATAAAGTCGATCACTGGGTATACAATGAATTATGCGGAGGGATGTGAGTGATGTAGATGGGATCTATCCCTCCCATATGACGAAAGTGATATCTGCGGGCCCCTTGATTAGTAGGGCATAAGAGTGCATGACTATGCTCGAATAAGTCAATATGAGATATTGAGCTTATTTGATTGAGTGTGTCTACTTAGAGATCAAGAAACACAAAGATTGATAAGAGGATGACATGATCTTTGCCTCATTGATCAATCTAGATATCAAGGATAGAGAGACCAAGTCATACAAGATAATAGCCATGGACAAGTTAGGTCAGATCTCGACTTTCTTGTTACTTGGGTAGTAATGATGCCTTGCTAGAAGCCACTCATTGCTTATGTATCTAAATGTTGATTTGGATACATTGCTAACGTTACGAGAACCTATTGGGTCACACACAAAGAACAAGTAGATTTGGAGATGGGTTCATATGATGAATCATTGGATTAAGTCTAATCCAAATTAGACTTATTGAGTTAGACTCAATTGGATCTAATTATTAGATTAAGTCCAATTCAAACTAGACTCAAGGAGTGAATTCAAATTAATGAAATGTGATTCATTAAATTTGAAATTGCATGAGATTAATTGAGTAAGACTCGATTGAATTAGATTCGAGTTAGACTCAAGTGAATTAGACTTGAGTAAGACTCAAGTGAATTAGACTTGAGTAAGGCTCAAGTGAATTAGACTTGAGTTAGACTCAAGTGAGAATTAATGGAGATATTCATTGAATTTCGAAATTCAATGAATCATTTCATTCAATTTTCAAAATTGAATTTAAAATGAGGAGTTTCAAGTGTGGTCCTTAATGGAGTGTAAATACTCATTAAGGGTCATTAATTGAATTAATGCTCATTAAGTGTTTTTATTGGATGAAAATACTTAAGCATTTCTCTCTTCATTTTTTATGTAGATCTTCATTCTCTCCTTCCTCTCCTCTCCTTTTGGCCGAAACCCCTTCTCTAGTTGCTAGCACAACCTTAGGTGGCTTCCATCTCTTTCTTGTGAGTTTGCGAGACAAACAAAGGCAAGGCTTGTTCGTGTGGATACCGTAGAGGCGCGAACGTGTGATCATGCTGAGATCCAAGCTGTATGGAGTTCATGAGCAAGCATCAAAGGTATAACCTTTCATGCTCTTGTAGAAAACTTAGTATATTTTTATTTCCCTTCGCATGGATCTCCTGGAGGAACTAGATAGTTTCCGCTATGCATAAGCGTGTTTAGCGCTGTAGTTCCTTACAATACCATGAATAAAACTAACTTTTATTAACTCCGAAACATAGGAATTATACAATCCATCTAGAGCAACAAGGAAAGTATGACTTCAAACGGAAAGCAAGTATAAGGACCTAAACATGATTGTAAGGGAAAGACATGATTTATAGATTAAATTGTTAAACCCTGATCCTATCCGAGATTTACGAGGATGAACATTGGTTTCGATGGATGATGATGACCTCCGATGAAGACGAACTCCGATGATATGAAGAAACTCCTCCACGCTCCTACGCACAATGAGACGAACCAACACAGTGTTAGTGACCTAAGACCGTGGTGGAGATCCCTGGCTAGGCCTCCGACGCTCAAGTTAGTCCCTCTCAAAGATGGAAGAAGAAGAAGAAGAACAGTAACTGAAGTAAAACAGAGTTTGGATGCTAGAACTTGCGTACCTTGCCAACGGAGAAGATCCCCCTTTTTATACCACATCATGTGAACTCCGTAGTCGTGAGATGGTCCCCGATTCATTAGAGTTTGTTAGGAGATGAAGTCATCTTCTATATTTCATGCAATAATCCTTTAAGGAATCTTTTCTGTACCCAGATGTACCCATTTTGTTATTTATGACACATCATCATGCTTGAAGAAGCTTCTAGAAAATATTTCCCACCAAATATTCTATTAAACATGTTTCGGCCGACTGTTTAAGCCACTTGTATATACTATTGAGAATACCTCCAGCTGAATATGTTTCAGTTGGTCGTTCAAGCCGATCGTATATATTATTAAGAATACCTTCTGTTGAATATATCTCGGCCGGTCGTTCAAGTCGGTCGTATATACTGTTAAGAATACCTCCTGTGAATTTGTCTTGATCGGTCATTCAAGATGGTCATATATACTATTAAGAATACCTTCTACTAAATATGTTTCGACTGGTCATTCAAGCCGGTCATATATACTGTTAAGAATAACTCTTGATAATATGTCTCGGTCGGTCATTTAAGCTGGTCGTATATACTGTTAAGAATGCTTTCTGTTGACTATTTCTTTATATTAGGACGAGCTTTGCCCGGTCGAGCATATATGAGCGCGAGGGTACTCGCTCGACTTACGATCGACCGATAAGATGCTAAGAATATTACATAAGGCTAAATGCCTTTATGCTCGGACGGGCTTTGCCCGGTCGAGCATATATGAGCACGAGGGCACTCGCTCGACTTGCGGTCGGTCGATAAGATACTGATAATATTATATAAGACCAAATGCCTCTAAGCTCGGGTGGACTATCCCCGACCAAGGTTATATGAGCACGTGGATGCTCGGTCGGCCTACGATCGATCGGTAAGATACTAAGAATATTATATGAGGCTAAATGCTTTATGCTTGGGCGAGCTTTGCCCGGTCGAGCATATATGAGCACGGGCGCGCTCACTCGTCCTATGGTCGGCCGGTAAGATACTGAGAATATTATATAAGGCTAAATGCCTCTATGCTCGGGCGGATTTTACCTGAACGAGCATATATGAGCGCGAGGGCACTCGCTCGACTTGCGGTCGGCTGGTAAGATACTGAGAATATTATATAAGGCTAAATGCCTCTATGCTTGGGTAGGCTTTGTCCGAACGAGCATATACAAGCATGTGGGTGCTCGCTCGATTTGTGGTCAATCGGTGAGATACTGAGAATATTATATAAGGCTAAATGCCTTTATGCTTGGGCGAATTTTACCCGGATGAGCATATACGAGCACGTGGGTGCTCGCTTGGCTTGCGGTCGGCCGGTCGGTAGGATACTGAGAATATTATAAGGCTGAATACCTTTATGCTCGGGCGGGCTTTGCCCAGCCGAGCATGTATGAATGCATCAAGCTCGAGCAAGCTTTGCCCATCCGAGCATATATGAGTGCTTGGATATTCGCTCGGCCTACGGTTGACCGGCAATATATCCTTCCTATCTCTCTTAACCTTACTCCTTCCTTCATTCGCTTGGCCGATCTATCATAACCCGTATCACTAGCCTCTCCTTCAAGTCTAGTTGAAGGAGGTATAGCTGACTAACTAAACCTAAGTCTATTTTTATCCTTCTGCTATTCTCTGTAGTGATCTTGTGATACCCTTTACAGTGATCCCGTGACTCCTGCTACAATGATCCCATGACACCTCCAGCAAGTTAAATAGGGGTGTGATCCTACCTTCTACAACATCAAGCTTTACTGTTTCTTATTTTACTCCTTCTCTAAAGATTTTATTGGGAGTTATGGCTTCAGATCTTCCCCCCTATGATCAACTATTATCTGAGAAGGAGAAGTTCTTAACTGAGGCTATGCGAGCTTTACAACATTCGCATCAAAGAGAACTAGAGGTACGTTTGTTGGCCGCTCAATCTCAAATTCGATCGGAAGTGGCTTTGCGGGACAAAGCTTACCTAGATTTGAAGCAAAAGACTGAGGAGTTGGATGATCTAAAAGTCCAGCACGCTTCAGAGATAACCATTCTAACTAGAAAAGTTCGTGTAGAAGGTTTACTAATATCACAACAACAACAAGTCTTAGACCAGCAGAAGGCTAAGGTGGATCTTCTGCAAGCTAAGTTGGATCAGATCAGGTTAGAGATAGCTTCTCAATCATAGGTCCCGGAGGGTGAATCACACAAATGTAAGAGGACAAGACGAGCTTCTCCCTTTTGTCTAGGCTATCATTCTCTTACAGCCCATACCTATGATGGGAAGAACAATCTGGTGGTTCCAAATAAAAGTTAAATTCTGTTGGATGACAGATTTTCCTATCGGTAATAATACCGAGTAAAATTTATTTTCATCCCACAGAACGTGATAATGAATTGGCTTACTCATCCCCTGCATTTCCAAAATTGGTTCAGGTTATCACTTTACCACACTCCCCTACTTGAAACGTGCGGAACAATTCGATAACTCCAGGAAGCGAAGTCAGTAGATGTTTGTTTATTTGTTGTATTTGTTTATGGAAGATTTTCAAAAGTCTAAGAGTTATGACTGTATTTCTGTGATAATGCAAGATTTTTTATCTATGTTTGATTATACTATTTACCTTATTAAGTACTTCTTGTGTTTGGTCACATGAATACTAGTCAAATGAGGGATCTTATGTGTACGTCTGACCGAATATGAGTTCGACCGGACTTCAGGGTTCTCTTCTGCACACTCGTTCAGTCAGGAATACAATAAATTAGGACCTTTTTCTTATTTACAAGTTTTGTTTATTCATTTATATTTTAAGATTCACGTAATTTTTGAAAGTGGTCTCATTGGTAAATGGTCCTTCAATGGAAAGGGAATGTTCGAAGATATGCGGTTCAGTGCATGATTCGATTTGTTCTATCTATCATAAATGTCCCTTCCTGGGCAAGCGCCACGTATCCTTCTTTCTCCCTTTTTCCAAGTAACTCTCGATACGTTTGTCATTAATGTCTTATCTCACATTCTCCTTAGTAAATCAATAGCTCTTCTTTATCATCCCACTCTATTTGTACGGTGATCCTTAGATCATCCTAAAACCCTAAATCTTTTTTAACCTTTTGCTGTTCATCTTCTTCCCATTACTTTCTGGCGATTCCCTTTTTCCGACTTCCTTCAGTGACCCGTGCTTCTTCATCTTCTTTGTTTTCTTCCTGTGACCTCTTCTCTCTTAAGATTCAGTAAGTCGTTTGTTCTTTTAAGTGTTTCAGTTTCTCAACATGGCTGAAGAATATTTACTTCCTTGGTACACTCAAATCCTTGGTACACTCAAATCCTTGGTCTGTTCTTCCTTCACCTCTGCCGACCAAATTTCTATCTGCTCTCGATATGAAATCCTTGAAGAATACCATATTAGGGTTCCACCACCTGACGCTCATCCTTATCTTCCTCCTAACAATTGTATTACCTTCTTTAAGGATCAACTAGTCGCGGGCTTACGCTTTCCCATTCCGACGTTCTTGGTGGATATTAGCTGGTATTTTGGTATTCCTCTTCAACAATTTACCCCAAATGCCTTCAGATACCTATGTGGATTGTACATAGTGTTCCGCCTTTTCAATATACCTCCTACTCTCCAAAACTTTTTTTTATGTTTTCTTACCCCAAGAAATCAGAACCAGGGGTTTTCGTCTTCCAATCTCACCCAAAAATGGTATTATTTGAAGAAATGTCCTCTTCTATCAAGGATTGGAAATCCCGTTTTTTCTTTGTTAAATTCCCCGGTCCTGTTGGGTGGTCTACTAAATGACAATCTTCTCTTGCCCCTCTCTCTGATGTAAGGGAACTTCATCAACAATCTATCTTTTCTGAATATTCCAACAAATTACTAGGTCATCGCTTTCACATTCATCACTGGATACACAATGATCTCCTATATCTTTTTGGCTTGAGCCCTGTTCAAAAGAGCTTACAATACTCTTTTGGTAAGTTTTGAAATTCTTAGTTATCCCTCCTTTACTGACTAAAATATTTTTTTATTTGTTGCAGTGGATACTCTGTATCGAGCATTAGTTGATAATGCAATTCATCTAGATGAGGAAAAAGTAATATCTAAGGAGCTAGATCTTACACTTGCTTCTTCCACTTCTCAATTGCCAGAAGCTCCTCCACCTTCAAGCGCTAACCCCAATCCTGTATTTATAATGAATTTTTCTAAACCAGTTTTCATACCGCCCTCAATAGTTGAGGGTTCTCCTATCCTTATTTTTCCTCTCCTTCTCTCCATAGCTCCTTATCGTCCTCCTCCACGTCTACTCCTACCTTCCCAATATTATTATTATTATTTTTTTTTTTTTGGGGGGGGGGGGGGGGGGGTTCTCTAACAACAGCATGGGAAGAGACTCGTAAAGAAATTGAGAAACTTACTCCTGCTGAATGGGCTGACCAATCTTCTTTTGAGGAAATTAAGGTAACACGCCCTTCATCCCTCTATTTTTATTGATGCATTCTAATAATAACTTTTGGACAGTGGTGGATCGCTAATATGAATATACAACGACATATGTATGAGCTAACCCAAGAAGTGGCTAGGCTAAAACTGTAAGCTTCTGGAACCTCCTCCTCTCGAGCCGCTGAGGAATTATCTCACCAGCTACAAGAAACTCGCCAACTTCTCGAGGCAGAACTCCTAAATTCAATCAAATGGAAAGCCTCTTCAGAAGATTTTGAATCCAAATTTAAGGCAGAGACCCTTCTTCACACTGAATTAGCGTCTAAAGTAGATACATATACTACCAAGAATGCCCAGTTGTTATCCCAACTACAAGTGTTGAAGGTGGAATTAGTTGCTAGGGATGCCACTCTGGAATCTAAGAATTCTGAGTTAACTTCCCTAGGTTCTTCCTTAACTTCGATTAAAGCAGAGCTAGCCTCCAAGGAGCTTGAATCAAAAGCTTCCCAAGATGCTTTAGTATCCTATCAGGTAGGGGAAGTTGAGCGATTTAAAAAGAGGACAAGAGCTCTGCTAGAATCTTTTGAGTTTAATGCTCCTATTGCTACCTGCATCGCCAAAGCTTTCACTCATGGGGCTGAGGGAGGTATAAGACAACTAAAAAGGAAAGGGCTTCTAGTTTTTGATCCTCCCGCTCACTTTCTTGACCGTTGGGAACTACTCGCTACCATACCTCCCGACCTGTTCCCTAATTTGCTCTCCATCTGTGTTTTCAGTATAGAACACTCTTGAATGTTAATTTTTTCCATATGATGTTATAACCATGGATTTCTCTTTGTCGTTGTCTATGTTTCCTAATTTGCAATTTATATGGTTTTTTAATGTTGGCTATGATTGATGGTGTTTTATTGTTGGAGAGTTAAGTTGTTTGTTCATAAACGTTTCATTATATTTACAATTATCATTTATTCATCTAACAACTTTTGCCCAATTTTTTGTAACCAGATAAAATTATTCCTATGTTCAATTTCATATGAACTTAATATTTAATTGATTATCAGCGATCAATCAAATTTACTTCTATATTTGATTTCATTTAGTGCCCTTCTGGCTTGATATTCGGTCAATCGTTGATAATTGACCGAATTTACTTATATGTTTAATATTTTCTTAGCTTAATACTTGGTCGATCATTGATGACTACTCAATTCTTCTAAGATGTTCAATATTCTTCCACCTCAATAACCGATCGATCATTACTGACCGATCGAATTTATCTTTACTCATGCTTACTTTCAACCCTAACACCCGACTAGTCTTTAGGGACCGATAGAGTTTATGTATGAATGTATTTTAAATTAACCCTGAATTTTGATAGACTAATATTATCCACCAGAACAAGGAGTCTCTTTTGAGTTCTCTGAACTTTTTACACTTAACTTTAGTAATATTTTTAACATCTTGGGAATACAACTTTTCATATCAGCTACCCGTACTATTTTCTTATTGGTAACACACCTGCCTATGACGGTTGGCGTGTACTCATTTTACTGTATTCGCCGCCTTATTATTTCATCCAACGACTCTCCTTCAATCCCACTTTTCTTATCATCTCAATCCAACGTTCTTTCTTGAAATGCCTTTTTCGATGCCCTACCCCGGTTTCTAAATGGAAAATAGAGAAAAAAAAATCCCTAATCACTTCATCTTCTTCCTCTTGTCTATGTATCTTTTGTTCTTTGTTCTTTGTTAACTATTCTCGTTTCTCTCATCTTTTTTTGTTAACAATGTCGACCTCCTATGAATGGTACATCCAGTGTGTTTCTGAGTTTTCTGTAACAGAAGCCTGTGAACTTCGATGGAATTACAACTTCCCTTCATATGTGGTCACTCCTAAGCCTTGGGATCGCCCCCATCTTCCTCCTCCCGAGAGCATGGCGATTTTCTGGGAATAGGTTCTGTGTGGTTTTAGGTTTTCTATTCATCCTTTCTTCATTGAAGTTAGTATATATTTTAACCTTCCCCTAAACTAACTCATTCCCCAATCATTTTCTATAATGGTTGGTTTTGTTATTATTTCCCGTTTACTGGACTTTCCCTTGTCTGCTCGACTTTTCCATCATTTTTTTCATTCCTCACCAAGTGGAAGATGGTGTTTTTAAATTTCAATCTTACCCTAAAACTCCCTTGTTCTATAGAATTCCTCCTCAAGGGGAATGAGGGGATAAGTTTTTCTTTATGCATCTTCCTTCTCCACCTCCATACCCCATAGCTTGGTGTCGAAAGCTTCCCCCTATTCCTACATTAGGCAATGTTTTGGAAGACCCTGCTCTCTGTTCTTCACTTGGGAAATTAAAGGGCGAAAAGTTTAATTGACCTGCCTTATCGCCGAAGGCTTATTATTTGCTTTTGGTCTTAGCACAACAGAAGTGACCTTGGATGTTCCCTTTGATAAGATTATTCTCCTTACACATGTTTTAATCTTTTTTTGTTGTTGTTTTTAACGCAAATTTTTCTCTTTTTTTTTTTCAGCTGATGCTATTCTTCCTGCCCTCATGTACAGAACTGCTCTCCTGACGAAAGTAGCCTTAACTAGATTGGGTGAGGAACTATTGAGAGATCGTTCTCTTAACCAACCCCCTTCTCTTGGCCTACTACCCCTCTCCGAACAACCTCAGGAGTCTTCCAACTCCTCATAGTCAAAGGGTCCCTTCATAGTGAAACATCGGTCACCTCGTACCTCAGCTCCTTGTCGTCTCTCGGATACCATAGCTAATTTTGAATAAATTTCCATTGTTCCTACCGAAATCTCTCATTCTAAAGGTAAAGAACTTACTCCTCCTACACATGCTCATTCTAATTTTGCATTACTTATGATGAGACCAGGACTCCTCATTCCTGACTCTCTTGTTATTCCTCTAGATGTTTCTTTATCAGAGGAGGCACCTATTGCTCCTGAGGCTACATTGCTCCTTCTTCCAGCTCTACCTTCCTCTTCCACTAGGACTCGTGCTAAGAGAACTCCTTGCAAGAGATCAGTTACTTCAGGATCTGCTACAACACCCATTGAGCAGGATCCTCCGTTAGCTAGCCTCCCATCTCCTAACACTTCTTAACCAACCTTTGAACATCCTCCTTCCTCTTCCTCATCATTTACAAGTTCTCCTCGTCCTTCTATTTTATTTCAACAAGGTCATAGTTTACCATCTCTGCTTGGTCAAGCTCCCACCTCTGCTCCGTATGGATTATTACAACTAAAGGGGGCATTGGCTGAGTCTTGGTTGCAGTCTCAAGCGCATCTGAGAAGAAGCACCTACATTGAGTGTGCCGACGATCATAATCGTCAAGCCACTGCGGAAAAATGATCTAACTTCCTTGTTTTGTATTTTCAAAATGTTATCTTACTATTATTTTCTCTAGTTATATGCTTTGAGTCTAAATTTAGGCAAAATGGTTGTGGATCTGAAGAGGACTAACCAAATCTTAAAGAATAAAGTAGAAGAATTACAAGCTGCCTCCATCTTCGTAGTCTCAAATTCAGGTGAATAGTTTCCACAGATAGCGCCAAATTTGATCCTGTCTGAGATATGCGAGGATGAGCACTGGTTTCGATGGATGATGATGACCTCTAATGAAGACGAACTCGGACGATTTGAAGAAACTCCTCCATGCTCCTACGCACAATGAGACGAGCCAACACAGCGTTAGTGACCTAAGATCGGGGTGGGGATCCCTAGCTAGGTCCTCTGATGCTCAAGTCAGTTCCTCTCAAACATGGAAGAAGAAGAAGAAGAAGAAGAAGAAGAACAATAATAATTGAAGTGAAAACAGAGTTTGGATGCTAGAACTTACGTACCTTGCCAATGGAGAAGATTCTCCTTTTTATACCACCTCATGTGACCTCCGTAGTTGTGAGGTGGTCCCTAGTTCGTTAGAGTTTATTAGGAGATGAAGTCATCTTCTATACTTCATGCAATAATCCTTTAAGGAATCTTTTTTATACCCAAGATGTACTCGTTTTGTTGTTTATGGCACATCATCATATTTGAAGAAGCTTCTAAAAGATATTTCCCGCCAAATATTCTATTAAGCATGTTTCGGCCGACTGTTTAAGCTGATCATATATACTGTTGAGAATACCTCCTGCTGAATATGTCTCAGTCGGTCGTTCAAGCCGGTCGTTCAAGCCGGTCGTTAAGAATACCTTCTGTTGAATATATCTTGACCGGTCGTTCAAGCTGGTCGTATATACTATTAAGAATACCTCTTGTTGAGTATGTCTCGACTAGGCAAGATATGCTTTACAAAAGATATACTCATATATGAATAGTTTAAACGATTGGCTAAGCTGTCACTACAACAAAAATCTTCATAGACATCGGTTTTCCACCGGTGTCTATTTCATTTTCGACCGATGTCTATGAAGTCGATGTTAAAAGTCTGCCATTTTAGACATCGGGTTAAAATCGGTGTAGTATCACTTAACGACACCGGTCTTCGAATCGGTTATAACCGGTGTAGTATCACTTAACGACACCATTTCATCAACGGTGTAAAACCGATGTAATATTGTATGTTAATAACACCAGTTTTGCAGCGGTGGAAAATCAATGTAATATGTATATTTTTTAACAGCACAAATTTGATTTCCGAAACAATAAAAAACCGACAATAAAAAAAAACACAAATATTCACAAATTATACAAATATTCTTCATTCAATAATATCCATAAAATACACAAATATTTACAAATTATATAAATAATCTTCTTACAATAATATCCATAAAATACCCAAACATTTTTTTTACATCAAAAGCTAGCTAATAGATATCAAAATCAAGGTAGAACATTTTTTTAACACATCAAGGTAGAACCACACTTCAAATGTAATCTAGCATGCATTAAGCCCACTCGAACCGCACTTCATCAATTTCAACTCTGGAGTACTTGAGATTTGTAAACTGTAAAAACACATAAATAATATATTAGTAAACCAAGACAAAAAATCATAGTTGAAAAAGTAGTAAAAGCACCAGGTAACAAGATGACTAATTTGAATGCTTAAATTAGAAGCAAAACTCTGCTTGCACAAAAATCAAATTAGAAGCAAGGAAAAGAGTTGGGTAGAAGGGAAAACGAAACTCTGCTTGCACAAAAACAATTACCTGTTCTATTTCGTCCCACCAGCAAAACTCTGCTTGCATCATGTTCCGGAGAACATTGTACATAAGCGTTGATGCTTGCTCAGGTGAAACAATCCTCTTCCTGCCGAAAGATCCGATAGAAGGACACTTTCTTTTCCGTCCACCTCGTGGCCGTGACAGCTACTGCTCGTCGATTTCTAGGAAGTCACCCTGCAACAAGAAGCTCAAAGCAACTCAGAATTCATGCAAACCTAGATTAAATATTTGTTCAGATTCAAACAAAATTCAAAATTGAATTTGCTAACATTTCAGATCACCATGTCAAGTCTAGTAGATAAATCTTAGACTAAACACTTACTTGAATGTAACTGTGCACACCAGATTTTTCATGGTTATCCCTGACATGCTTGTAGGGAAATTTCTTCCCACATTCAGAAAATCTACATGCAAATGGACGAAGATTTTGATGGACTGCTTTTTATGTGCTGTCTGAGATTTGATACCTGCAAGGCGCAAAAACTATACTTTATAGTTACTAAATAGAAGATTGATTGCTTATCCAGAAATAAATTAAGTGATGCATATGAGAAGAAAAAAAGGGTGATCTTCCAATAAATTGTCCTTATCAACAAGTGTGCATTTATGCAATTAATAATGAATGTGGTAAAAGGCCATTTGAACATCTATTTTAACTGCCTACACACTTCAAGCCTCTGTTAAAAAAAGCTCAAATTACCTTTGATCCATTCATATCTGATAATTGTCTTTGCCTAGGTGTACTACAAGAAAAATCCTCATAGACATCGGTGGAACAACAACAGTTTTAAGCAAAAATCGATGTCTTTGAGTATTTTGCACCGGTTTTTTCAAAAATCGGTGTCTATGAGCACAGATTTTCGCTCATAGACATCGGTTTTTTAGCCGATGTCTATGAGCGCCTTTTTTTTTGTTAATAGACACCAGTTTTAACAGCGGTTTTTAAAATCCGGTGTTAATGAACCAAAAAAAAATAATTTAATTTTTCCACCAGCCAAAATTTACAACACTTCGCAAAATTCCCTCCAAACCTAAACCAATATCGCGCCCCTTCTCTCACCCTAAACCTAAACCTCCGACCATCTCTCTCAGCCTCATCTCCCTCTTCCCCTTCCTGGATCTCTTCCCCTTTCTGGATCGATACCCCTTCCTCTCCCGATTAGGATCAAAACCACCTGCTTCGGTCCTAAGCAAAATCGCAGCATAAATCATTCCATTCTGCCTCCTCGTCCGATCCTCTCTTCCTCCTCCTCCTTCCTCTCTTCGCTCTTCTCGGCTAAGGTAGGGGCCGACGAGATCGCATCGAAGCACTTGATTCATTCGATTCCGGTTCCCGTTCGCGAAACCAGTTTCTTTCGATCGAGGTGATGGCGGACGTGCAGATGGGGGAGACGGAGACCTTCGCGTTCCAGGCGGAGATCAACCAGTTGCTATGTCTCATCATCAACACCTTCTACTCCAACAAGGAGATCTTCTTGCGCGAGCTGATTAGCAACGCCTCGGATGTGAGACATCGCTGCTTTCCATGTTGCTGCTCCCGTTTTTTTCCCCTGTGTTGTCGTTGCTGAAGCAAATCGTGTGACTGCAGGCACTCGATAAGATCCGGTTCGAGGGTCTCACCGACAAGAGCAAGCTGGATGCCCAGCCGGAGCTCTTCATCCGCCTCGTGCCTGACAAGGCGAACAAGACGCTTTCCATCATCGACAGCGGCATCGGCATGACCAAAGCTGGCAATTTCTCTTCTCCGCACCTTGTCGCACGGTCTGGCACCAAGGAGTTCATGGAGGCACTAAACCTCTTCCAACTCGCGTTGCCTCCCTCCCTCAAGCGCCGGTGCGCTTCGTCGCTTGCCCAATAAACTCTTTCATGTGGGAGGACGACTCAGTTATGTGACGCGCCGACTCCAGTAGCGCCGCCTCCAGCCAGCATCACCGACCTCCAGCACCGCCTCCAGCCAGCATCGCCGGCCTCCCGTCCTCCACCGTGAGGTAAATGATCAGACTCCATTATTCTGAAAAAAAAGTCATACATATCTTCAAGATTGTTACTCTACCTTGTGTGTATCATCATTATCATATGTTCTGCACATGCTGTGTTTGTCAAAATTCCACACCGAGCTGTCCTTTATGTCTCTCTTTCGGCCAATAGCTAAATGCATTAGGTTAAATCATGATCCTTTTCTCCCTTAAGTTTGTACTTTTTGAAATCTTCAAGTCCATTTCTTGTGATCACTATTTTTCTGGGTGGAATGGTATTAGGACAAACTAATACCTTTGTCAATTTCATTCCATGATTCAATCTAATGAGTACATAGACTATTCCATTCCTTGTCAATTTCATTCCGTAGGAATAAGTTGTTTTATTCAGTATCAATTATAGTCCACTAATTATTTGTAATATTGATTATTGCGTTTGCTGCCTATGTCTTGAGAGTGTTTTCTCTTCTTGTTGCAGGGAACAAAATCTGCTTCAGAGACGGCAAAGGAAATAGTCAAGGAAGCTCATCAATATGATGGATTTAATCTCATATTGGCTGAACTTAAAAAAAAAACCATGTTTTACATCTCCAATCGCCCGAAAGGAAAACCTATATTTGTTCAGAAAGTTCCTCCTGGTGTCCATGTACTTTCAAATGCAAATCTGAACTCTCCATGGCCCAAGGTAGATGCAGCTTTATTAATTTGCTATTTCAAAATTGATTATATGCTAGGTCTTTCCCCTCTGTTTTAACTTTTACGCAACTGTCACAATATTTTTGTGAACGCAACTTGTTGAAATAGAAATACTTGTTAATTCAGAACTTTTAGGATCTTGTAGCATTCCCCTCAATCTTTGCCCTATACATGATGTTTCTCAAATTCGATTCTGTGTTACTAGATTTTCAGTGTTGAAAATTTTAATCTCATTTGCATCTTGACTAAAAATATCTGGTTCATTTTTTCTTGGCTCGATTTTAATTTAGCTTAGTTCCGAACTCTACTTCCTATATTGCTCTCTTGTACAGATCTAAATCTCCATATCAACTTGCTTAACATGAAACCAACATTTCTACTGAACATGATTTTCCGTTCATAGGAAGAAAAACTACACAGAGAGCTCTACGAAATACTAGCGAGTTACGGAGAGACAGAACTTTGTGAAAAAGACATGGTCGAAAAGTTGATGGGTGACAAAATGAAAGCTGATAGAAGTATATTTGTGTGGAATTGTCCACCTAATGCATGTTGTTTTGCAGCATGGGCATTTTGGATTTATGCTCTCATGTTATGATGCTGAAGTTAGCTACGATGGCCGCACTGACACTTTTCTGGCAAGGTATGCAGACAATTGCTCTCATTTGAATTCAAAATATGTTCTCCTTTTGATGAAAAATTAAGTTGTGTCTGTCAAAGTTATCACACTGGCTTCATATAACATGGCGTGCGTTATTCATTCTTCTCGACTTGTAGATATCCACCACATGGAAGAAGAACTGTGGTCATAGAAGGAGTTGAGTGGGATAGGTTAAGGCCGCCTCCTATGGACACTCCTGCTTATGATCTTCATATCTCCAATTGTTTGAACGATTTGCAACCAGGCGACCATATTGAGATCCAATGGAGAAGGAACAAAAAGTTTCCTTATGGTTGGTAGTTCGAGGCCTTTTAGAAATCTAAAACTGAATCATACTTGTGTGTCTTTGGTCGAAGATAGACAAATCTAACGATAAACTCATTAAGAAAATGTGTTTATTATATTTTGCAGGATGGTGGTACGGAGGAATAGGTCAATTGAAATCTTGTGATGGAAATCGACATTTCTGTTGTTGTCATCTTACTGGTAAGTATTTTGTTCTTCGTTCACTGGAATAAAATATTTTTATTTCACATATTTGGATTTGAATGGTTAATTAAGAAAACTAATTAATATTTACCCTTATTTTTACAATTCCACATACTTCAGTAAAACTTCTTTCTCTGGAGATATCAGCTGAGGTACATTAGATATGTGGTTTTAGAAAGTAGTTTTTTGTAGTTGGTTAGCATACCATAAACATGGTGAGTTCATCCATGAGATGCTGTAAATTGCTCGTGTCCTCGGAGCCACCTTTGCTTTGAATTTATTACTTTCCATTTGTTGAAGTGTAATGCAAAAGAAAGGGCATTCGGAACCTGTGAGCATTCAAGCACTAACAAGTTTCAGAATGGCTCTTATGAAGGTTCTTGATAACTTATTATTAAACTTATTATAGAATTAAGATTGAACTTAATGATTTGGCGACTTGTCTTAAGAAGACGTTTGATCACCTCAAAACAGGATATTTTGTATTGTCAGAAACCCCAGTCTTTACTAAGACTTTTTTTTTGGCCAAAGCAAAACTAATTCAGTGGTTTGAACCTGATCAGGGCCGTTTTGAAATACTTTGTTTATCTGGTTCATACATGATGACTGACAATGGAGGATCACGGAGCAGAACCGGTGGACTGAGCATCTCTCTTTCAAATACCGATGGTCGGGTAATTTGTGGCAGTGTAGCAGGAGTACTTGTAGCGGCCACCCCCGTACAGGTTTTCCTTCTCGACTAATAGTTTTCACAATAACAAACTGAATTCATCTCATGATGGTTTGCTTAACTCATCTGTCTTCATCAGTTGTTCTATTACATGATTACATACATATGCTTCTTATGTATCTAGAAATTAAATTGCTAGTAGTAAGTTTTCATGCTCATGTCAGTGTGGTTCTATGCTCCGGATGTTTGTTCCCCTGTGCTTTTCTTTCCACACTGTAATTTTCAAAATGCCGGCCAACGGTTAACACTTTTTTCAATATGCTACTCGATGTTTTATTAATGTCAAAATTCCCCTTAAGTCTAAAACATGAACCTTGAGGGTAGGGGCATTTTGATGATAATAGGATAAAACCACTAGTCCACACATGATGTATACTTTTTTTGGCCTTTTACAGGTAATCGTAGGAAGTTTCATTTATGCAGGACCAAAGGCAAAAAAGAAAGCAAAAGCTAGCAGTGAAACAAATCCTGAAGTGGAGCAAACTACATTTGTTAGTCTTCCTAATCCAAATCTTACGACTTCACCGGTAACCAATCTTACGACTTCACCGGTATTGAACTAAACTCGGGGTCAAGAAGTTTAGGCTGAGTTTGGTAGAGAGCTTCTTTTTCCAGTTTTCCTTATGTGGTCAATGGTTGGAATTCAAGACGATAAACAAGAACCATTTCAGTTTTAAGGCTGCAGTGTGTGCTTGAAGTGCAAGATTTTACGGAGACTTGAAGAGACAGGGAAAGAGAAAGGATTCCTTCTGCAGCAGACAATCTTGAATTATATCTGACACTACTGATGGCCATCTTATAATTGATCGGAGACATGAAGGGGCAGAGCAAGAGAAAGGTTCCTTCTTCAGCAGTTAGTTTTATGTTGCATTACCATTGACCATTTCTTGAACGTACGTAGTCTCGTTGTACAACCCCAACAAAATCTTATTGTTCATTGTATTGTTGTAAGAAGAATATTTATGTAATTTTTGAATATTTGTATATTTTATGGATAATGTTGAATGAAGAATATTTGTGTAATTTATGAATATTTGTGTATTTTTTTGGTTACTGTTTCGAAAATCAAATTTGTACTGTTAAAAAATACTGATATTATATCAATTTTTCACCGTTGTAAAATTGGTGTTATTAACTAATATTACATCGATCGTATACCGCTGCCAAAACTGGTGTTATTAACATATAATATTACATCGGTTTTACACCGTTGATGAAACGGTGTCGTTAAGTGATACTACACCGGTTAATAACCGATTCGAACACCGGTGTCATTAAGTGATACTACACCGGTTTTAAACCGATGTCTAAAATGACAGACTTTTTACATCGCCTTCATAGACATCGGTCGAAAATGTAATAGACACCGGTGGAAAACCGATGCCTATGAGGGTTTTGGTTGTAGTGGTGTTTTAAGCTTCTGTTAAAAATGCTCAAATTAGACATCTCCATGATCTTTACCTTTGATCCATTCATATTCAATAATTGTCTCCTAGTTCAAGAACTGCTTCTAATACAGGAAAATCAACCTCAATAACAGTTTCAGCATGTCTTAGTCTCTTGCAAAGAGGTTAAGCTTCGAACAATGTCCTAACCAAATTCCTGATGGCGCACAAATTGGGATGCAAACATATTATGGTTTTATTTGGTCATGATTTTAACCTCATCCTATTAACTGAAAAAGTGCTACTAGATTGCCTCCAAATAGCAATTAAGCTTTGACGACCTGAGAGACAGAAAATCGATAACTACACAAAATTCAGGTCTTACATTTGAAAAGGTGCGTTCACAACCTTCAAAGTTACATTTTGTCCTCTCAGTCACCTCACTTGCTTCATGCATGTGTTCATGTCGTTTAATATTCTTCTTCAGCTGTTTTGTTCCACAAATCACACAATCAACATAAAGGTGAGAAGTTTTGATATGTGCTTTAAGGCATTCTGCATTTGTGAATGTCTTCATACATCCAGGTTCATTGCTAACGACTTCCACATATTCCAATATATAAACAAAATGCTAACATTGAATATATATTCCTTAATTAGCACATAAAACTTTGAACATGCTTTAAATATCTGAGACACAAGTTTCAATATGAAGATGAATTTGACATGCAATCGAGTACCTGATCAGAAATGTAGTAACGGTTTCCAGACAAAACAAGATGAAAACCATACTTGCGTAACATTGGTGGGATGGAAAGCAAATAGCAGTAGGAGCAGCTTGCTGCAACGACGAACACCAGAGCAATTTCAGATAGTTATCTAGCCGAGGTGAAAAACCAAACTTATTATTATCTTTGAATTTAGCGCCATCATATCCTTTCTTGACCTATCTCCTTTGTTGGTAAAATTTGGTTAAACTCCAAGTTGTTCTAAGAGGATTGGAGAGAACTGAACAACACCTGAAATTTCTCCCAATTGATGTTCTCCCAGTTAATTAACTCGACATTCGGTGAAAGAGTGAAAAAGAGACCAATTCCCAGCACAAGCACCAAAACACTACCCTTCATGCAACCAAAATTACGTGTTAACTTCATCAAAATTGTCTTGCAGTACTTGTCAGCTTCTTTGATGGATGCTACTTGGCTGGGGTCTGTGTTTCTTGACAGGGCATCTTCATTCTTTGATAGAGAAAATAAGAAGAAAAAGATTCTGATCAGCAACTAAATTTTGAAAAACACTGTGCAACTAAACCTGACCACATCTAGATACAAGTGCAACAAATAAGTAAATTTATCATATCATGCACACGATAGATGCCAAGGATGGAAATCCAAAAACCGTGAGCTTCGAATGACTGAACTTGGACAAGAAAATTAGAAATATTTGATAGTAGCTATACTTACTTTAGCCCTCAAATGCTTAAGTGTTACTTTGAGAGTGTCGGGGGAAATTTTGGCCGAGTAATTTCGCCACTCAGTGGAGAGTTTCCGAAGAACAATAATTGTCGCACCAACATTCTCTACATAGAGTTTTTCCTTCATGATACAACAGTTAAAGCAGTTAGAAAGGTTTACAAAATAATAAAAGCTATAAATAGCACGTTTGAAGAACAACTCACCCACTGTTTATAGCACTCAACATTCTGAGTCAAACACTAGATGAACAAATCCGTCGCTTCCTTTGTTAGCTTGGAATTATCTGTATATAAGTTCCATGTTAAGTACAGTCATACTATGAAAACATCAGCCTAGGACACATAATAATGCAACATCTCAATTATACTTTCTTGAATCGCTTGGATGGCAAAAGGCAAAAGCTGTTGTGACGCTTGCTTTGTGGTTTTGGTACTAGAACCAGTAAGAGCCAACTCTTTTAGAGTAGGATAAAACGTCTCAAATCTTTCAGTTGCCTGCAGAAAGATATATTAGGAACTCATCGTAAAATTTTATGCAATATGGAGATCTTCCATGGAAATAGGCAAACCTTGACTCGAGCTGTAGAAGCAGGAAAAGTCGCCCGCATGAGTAGATCAAGTACAGCAGGTGGTACTATGCGTTCCCCCTTCCGAACAACGCCATTTAACAGAATAGTTCGAGCTTTTGGTCCAGAGAGAATCCTGAAATAAATCCAGAAAGTAGCTTTTGACTAAAACAATAAATAGAAACAAAAGGATAAGAGTATCAGCGTTGCCTCATGACAAACCTTTCGACCAATTGCAGCACCAAGTCCCTAGACTGTGGGTTCACATTTGATTTTCCACAAACTACAGGAAATAGGAAATGCGACCAGATGTACATGCCGACAATCAGATCGGCCGCCCATGTCGCCGCTCCACCGCTTGCCTTGAACGTGCATCGCCTCGTACCCCTCCCCCTCGAACCACCTCTCCTGCTCTAGGTGGCGGCAAAGGGGGAGCCATCGGAAGGGCGCCGACGAAGGCGAGGTCGTGATTGCCGGAGAGGTAGATCTGGCGCAGAAGGGGAGATAGCGGGAGGGGAGGGATAGGAGGAAGTAAGTCGATGCCCCTTCTGTGTACGAGCTCCTGGATCTCGGTGCTGTTCTCTCTTCCTTTGAATTCCCTCACGTTGCCGACCAACCGTGCCATGGTGGTCGTGGGCGTCCTCTCGTTGTTCGGATCTCGTCGGCCCCTACCTTAGCCGGGAAGAGCGAAGAGAGGAAGGAGGAGGAGGAAGAGAGGATCAGAGGAGGAGGCAGAACGGAACGTCGATCCAGGAAGGGGCGTCAATCGAAGGGGAAGAAGGAAGAGGCGTCGATCGAAGGGGAAGAGGTAGATGAGGCTCGGAGGTTTAGGTTTAGGTTTAGGCTGAGAAAAGGGGTGCGATATTGGTTTAGGTTTGGAGGGAACTTTGTGAAGTGTTGTAAATTTTGGCTGGTGGAAAAATTAAATTATTATTTTTTGGTTCATTAACACCGGGTTTTAAAAATCGCTGTTAAAACCGGTGTCTATTAACAAAAAAAAAGGCGCTCATAGACATCGGCTAAAAAATCGATGTCTATGAGCGAAAATCTACGCTCATAGACACCGGTTTTTAGAAAAACCGGTGTAAAATACTAAAGACATCGGTTTTTGCTTAAAACTGTTGTTGTTCCACCGATGTCTATGAGGGTTTTTCTTGTAGTGTGTATATACTGTTAAGAATACCTCCTGCTAAATATATCTCGGCTGGTCATTTAAGCTGGTCGTATATACTGTTAAGAATGCTTTCTATTGACTATTTCTTTATATTCGGACGAGCTTTGCCTGGTCGATCATATATGAGCATGAGGGCACTCACTCAACTTGCGATCGGCCGATATGATGCTAAGAATATTACATAAGGCTAAATGCCTTTATACTTGTGCGGGCTTTGCCCGATCGAGTATATATGAGCGCGAGGGCACTCCCTCGACTTGCGGTCGACCGATAAGATACTGAGAATATTATATAAGGCTAAATGCCTCTATACTCGAGCGGGCTTTGCCTGGCCGAGCTTATATGAGCACGTGGGTGCTCGCTCGGCCAGCGATCGGTCGGTAAGATACTAAGAATATTACATAAGGCTAAATGCCTTTATGCTTGGGTGGCCTTTGCCCGGTCGAGCATATATGAGCACGGGGGAGCTCACTCGGCCTACGGTCGGCCGGTAAGATACTGAGAATATTATATAAGGCTAAATGCCTCTATGCTTGGGCAAATTTTACCCGAACGAGTATATATGAGTGTGAGGGCACTCGCTCAACTTGCGGTCGGTCGGTAAGAGACTGAGAATATTATATAAGACTAAATGCCTCTATGCTCGGGTGGGCTTTACCCGAATGAGCATATACGAGCACGTGGGTGCTCGCTTGGCCTGCAGTCAATCGGTGAGATACTGAGAATATTATATAAGGCTAAATGCCTTTATGATCGGGTGGATTTTACCCGGATGAGCATATACGAGCACGTGGGTGCTCGCTTGGCCTGCGGTCGACCGGTGGGATACTGAGAATATTATAAGAATGAATACCTTTATGCTCGGGCGGGCTTTGCCCGACCAAGCATGTATGAATGCATGGAGCTCGAGCAGGCTTTGCCCATCCGAGCATATATGAGTGCCTAGATATTCACTCGGCCTGCGGTTGCCCGATAATATCTCCTTCCTATCTCTCTTAACCTTACCCCTTCCTTCATTCACTCAGTCGATCTGTCATAACCCGTATCAAACCCTAAAGATCCTAAACTTGCATCCCATTAATGAGTTAATAAGGTGTCTGATTTCATACCATTTGAAATGATGTAAACTAAAATTTATTTGGTACTTATCAAACAAACCAACTTATCAACAACATTGTACAATGAAAGGTCATAAAAGAAATGTTTATTGACCTAATGTTACGAACTGTAAGTGCATAGTTTCGTCATCAGTAATAAAAGAATATCGAATCCACAGGGACTGATTATAACCACTAAAGATGTCTCAAAATGAATTAGTAAAACAATCAACAAGGAATTTACACGTACAAAGAAGTAACTAGAAAATAGAAATAGAAAGGTAAATGTAGAAACTAGGTTTTATGAAAGTTCTAGGAGATTTGGTTTCTTTGTGATACTTATCAATGTATTATGATCTTCCAATCCTATCCTCAATTGCCATACATTTGTAAGAAGTCGCCGGTTATCTCCTGCAGAAGACACCGGCAAGGGATTTATATCTACACCTTAAGCAATTAAATAGTCTTGATCCCTATGAAGTCCGTTAGCAGGGCAGCCTTGTCACGACGTCCCTCGGTCATAAAACATAGAACACACCACTAATCAATTCAAATCAAGATATAGGGAACAGTATATCAATCTATCCCACTTCTTTGTAGATGCTTGCTTAACCTTTCAAGGTGATCCCCAAGACGTCCGTTAACGGGGCATCCCTGTCACGACGCCCCTCAGTCAAACGATCTAGAGAATACCTCTACAAGACCCACAAGATATACAAACATCTAATCAAGAATGGTAATTAGATCCAAACACAACAATCCACACAAGATTGAATAGGTACAAAGCATAACAACATCATTGATATAGGAAGTTGGAAAATCCTTGAGATCTTACATCAATTCACATCACAAATACTCCCTCCATTCTAGAACAAGAAGATCTACCCCATGAAACAAAGGAAGAGATTCAAAGAAAAGAAGATTGTAAACATTTCGATCCAAATCAAGAAGATAGAAAATAAATGCTTATCTAGAGATGATGAGTGATCTTTGGAACCAATCTTTTCTACCGGAGTCGAATCATGGATGGAAACGTCTTTAGGTCACCAGATCAAAGCCCAAAAGATGGAGAAGAGCCTCAAGATTGGATCCCCCCAAACGGAGAGCCTCCCCCTCTTCAAAGGAGAAGAACTCTTTATATAGAGCAGGAGTTTGAGTGCCACACGACCCGTGTCACAGCTGTGTGGATCTCACACGACCTCAGCTGCTTAGCTCTCAGCCAGGGTCACACGACCGTGTGAGATTCACACGGTCGTGTCATGCTTCATCTCTAGACGGCTCACACGACCGTGTAAGTCACACGACCGTGCCAATCTCAGCCTCTAGAAATTCTACACGGCCGTGTAGCACACACGGCCTAACAATGCTTGGCCTTTAGAAAGGTTACACGACTGTGTAGATCTACATGGTCGTGTTCTAATTTTGCTCCAAAAATGACACAACCATGTGAGATTCACACGGTCATGTCTCTTCTGCTGATGCTACACACCCGATCTGCTCCACACAGCTAACATTGACTTCCTTCGTTTGTTGATTAGATTCACCACGAACATCATTTCCTCTCTAAATTCGACTCCTGTAGACAAAAAATGCACAAAAGCAGATCTCCAAACAAAGAAGAGTAAATATACTAAAAGTAAAGCAAGGAGTATGAAAATGCATAGATAAAGCATGCGTAAAATATAGGAATGTGTGACAAAACATGCTAAACAAGTGTATAAAATCTACGCACATCACACCCCCAGACTTAAACCTTTGCTCATCCTCAAGCAAAAATGGCACAATCTAGACTTACGTGCTCAATAATACATCATAATCCTTAATGCACTTTCCTTACTCTATCTACAAGTTTCATTGATCAGCATGATCATAGAAATAACTCAAGTATGGCCTAAGTGTTAGTTAGAGCCCTAGAGCTAATCATTTGATGATTGTATTATGGACTTATTGTATCATATTCTTATATAAATAAAGGTATTTGTTTTGGTTATTATACTTACTTGTATTAGTGCCAAATAAACTAAGTATAATAGCGTCCTTGAGTAGAAGGTTCTCACCTATATCAATCGGTTAGTTGAACCGATAGTGAGATGATATAGGGAACACTACTCTTAATCATTCCTAGTCAAGTATTAACATTCAGGGACAATGTTAATGCAATAAGACTAGCATGTAGGTCAACTCGATGACTTGATCTCACAAGTCATGGATATAGAGATATCAAGTTGACACATGGGTATGCATTGGAGAATGTATACTGAATGACCCGCCATGAGAAAGTATCATGGATCGTTATATGAGTGTCATATACTTTCTCATGTGGCTATTAGTATGACTACTAGTTCTTAGACCTGAAGTCACCATGGATTCCTACATAAGGAGTTATGTACTTTGGTTTCGTCAAACGTCACCCGTAACTGGGTGGACTATAAAGGCGATTACTGGGTATGTAACGAATTTTGCAGAGGGATGTGAGTGATGTAGATGGGATCTATCCCTCCTATATGACGGGAGCGACATTGATATTCTTGATAGAGTGAGACCACGAAGTGCATGGCCATGCCCAAATGAGTCAATATGAGATATTGAACTCATTTGATTTAGTGAGTCTACTTGGAGTTCAAGATTTAGATTGGTCAGAGGATGACACGGTCTATGCCTCACATTGATCAATCTAGATGTCTTGGATAGAAGGACACTTGTCATATATTGTGAGGAGTCACAATTAGTAGTCACAAGGTGATGTTGGATCTCAACATTCTTATAACTTGGGTAGTAATGATGTGTTGCTAGATACCGCTCATTACTTATGCTTCTAAAAGGGTTTAGGAGCATTGCCAACGTTATAAGAACCTATAGGGTAACACACAAAGGGCAATTAGATGGAGATTAGGTTCATTTGATGAACCTAAATGATTAGGTTCATATGATGAACCAAATTGGATTAAGAGTAATCCAAAGTAGGCTAGTTGAGTTGGACTTAATTTGGTTCATGTATTAGATGAGTCTAATTTGGACTTAGACTCATTGAATTAATTTAATTCAATGAATAGAGATTCATTAAATTAAAATTGACTTGAACCAATGGTTAGATTAGATCAACCAAGGGAGAGAAGTGGTCAAGTTTGGCTTGACTTAAGTAGGAAGATGAAGAGTCAAGTTTTGACTTGACTTTTACTTGACCAATGCCACATCATCAAGGCTTCTTCATTTGGTCAAGTTTGACTTGACCAAATGCCACCTCATGGAGGAGATCAAGAGACTTGACTCTTGATATTCCATGGGAGTTTTAGAAGCAAAGTGGCCGGCCACTTTTTGGGAGGTTACATGTGTGTGAGTTACACAAGGTGTATTCATTCATTCTCATTCACTCCTTCTTCTTCCTCAAGCTCTTCTCTTCTCTCCCTCTCATCTCCTCCATTACTGATCTCTAAGGTTGCTAGCACATCCTTAGAAGTTTTTCTCCATCTCTTGTTTGTGTGGATACACATAGAGAAGTGTCTACTTTGACACTTTCGAGATCCGGCGAACCGAGGACAAGCGGGATTGCGAAGGGCTTCGCATCAAGGGTATATTCCTTCTCCTTTGTAGATCTACTGTAGATCGAGGTTTAGAAACTCGTACTCATAGTTTTTTTCGAAATTTTATTCTTCGCACGGATCCGGTGGATGGGGCTTTCGTGGTTTCCGCGACGCGAAAACGCGGTTTTTGCGACCCGAAAAACCCAACAGTGGTATCAGAGCCACGTGCGAAGACTTGTACGAGTTTAATTTGATTTTTTATGAAAAATATAGCTTATGTGATTTTCTGTAAATTTAAGTTTTTTATGGTTTTTATGAGTAATTTTCTCGTATAAGCGAAGCACAAGTGTTTATACAATTGTTGGCTTCGACTACCGAGAAGATTTTTCCGAAACGGCAAGGTTTCGCCCCAAAACTTTTTTGGGACAGCGGGCTAAGGTGCTGTAGGATCGCTTAGGGACACTCGCGATGGCTAGATCGCGGGTAGGGGCGCTGCCCCTGGCCCCGCAAGTGGATTCGTTCGCGATTGTGCCCGTAAATCGCTAAACAGGACCGTCGGGAATTTTTACTCGTAAAAATTGGTATTCAAATTGAAGAAAATTATAGAAAATACATAATTTAGAATTATGTATAATTTTTGATAGTCATGGCCAAAAACACCCAATTGTATTGGAATAAATGTGTTGTAATTCATAATACGGCCTGCGTGCCGTGATGTGATGTGCGTGTTGTAATTTTATTCGCGACCTGCGCGTCGTGCCTTTCTATATTTTATATTCTTGTTGTAAATTATTTTAGACTCAAATGTAACTTGAGTTTCAAAATTGTAATGTACAAAATTGGAGCGGTGGAAGGTCCACTCGAGACGGAGTTACGAGGGGGGCGCAAGCAACACAAGGTGGTCAAAGGGAGGAGCTTGAGAAGCTGTTGACCCTAGGTTGACCATCCGATCTTCTCATTGGCTTGAGAAGATCATTGATATGGGTTAGGTTTTGTGGGTCCCCGAAAAAGAAAGGAAAGGAGGTAATAAAACCAAGGAGATAGGCTGATATCGGCCGGGATATACCTCGAAGGAGGTATGCTAATATCGACCGAAATATGCTTCCCAGGAGGAAGATCTATATGCCTCAAAGGAGGTAGGCTAATATCGGCCAGGAAATACCTCAATAAGAGGTAAGTCTATATCGACCGAAACATGCTTCCCAGAAGGAAGATCTATATACCTCAAAGGAGGTAGACTAATATCGACCGGGACATACCTCAATAATAGGAAAGTCTATATCGACCGAAACATGCTTCCCAGGAGGAAGATCTATATACCTCAAAGGAGGTAGGCTAATATCGGCCGGGACATACCTCAATAAGAAGTAAGTCTATATCGACCGAAACATGCTTCCCAGAAGGAAGATCTACCTACCTCAAAGGATGTAGGCTAATATCGGCCGGGACATACCTCAATAAGAGGTAAGTCTATATCGACCGAAATATGCTTCCCAGGAGAAAGATCTATATGCCTCAAAGGAGGTAGGCTAATATCAGTCGGGACATACCTCAATAAGAGGTAAGTCTATATCGACCGAAATATGCTTTCCAGGAGAAAGATCTATATGCCTCAAAGAGGTAGGCTAATATCAGCCAGGACATACCTCAATAAGAGGTAAGTCTATATCGACCGAAATATGTTTCCCAGGAGGAAGATCTATATGCCTCAAAGGAGGTAGGCTAATATAGGCCAGGACATACCTCAATAAGAGGTAATTCTATATCGACCGAAATATGCTTCTCAGGAGGAAGATCTATATGCCTCAAAAGAGGTAGGCTAATATCAGCCGGGACATACCTCAATAAGAGGTAAGTCTATATCGACCGAAATATGCTTCCCAGGAGGAAGATCTATATGCCTCAAAGGAAGTAGGCTAATATCGGCCGGGACATACCTCAATAAGAGGTAAGTCTATATCGACCAAAATATGCTTCCCAGGAGGAAGATCTATATATCTCAAAGGAAGTAGGATAATATTGGCCGGGAGATATTTCTGAAGCATGTAGAATAGTATCGATCGCGACATGTCCTGAAGAAGGAAGGTTAATATCAGCCAGGTCGACCAACACCTTGGAAAAATACCTGATAAAATATGACCTATTGCTAGGTAGGATAAATAACATAGAAGGGCGCGGACAGAAGTCTCATGAGGAAGAGTAGAGATAAATATTTCAAATAGGCTAATTAATGATGATATCTGTAATATGTAACCACTTGACAGGTGTTATATATTTCGGCGGGAAATATGCTTTTAGATTATTTTGCAGGTGCTAAACGACAAAGGAGGTACATCTGGGGTACAAGAAAGATTCTTTAAAAGTCATTTATTACAAGTACGCAGCTGACGTCATCTCATAACAAACTCTAACAAATCGGGGTCCACTTCATGACTACGGAGGTTATATGAAGTGGTATAAAAGGGGGAATCATCTCCGTTGGCAAGGTAAGTTCACATCATTACACACATTCATAACCCTAATTTCCAGCTACTGTTCATCTTCTTCTTCCTTCGTCCACACCGAGAGAGATCACTGACTTGATCGTCGGAGGGCCTAGCCAGGGATTCCCACCCAGGTCTTAGGTCACTAACAATAGTGTTGGTTGGTCTCTTGTGCGCAAGAAGTCTTGGAAGCTTCGGATCTGGGCTTCTTCTCTTCAGATTTGGATTTCTTCTTCGTCATAGGGTATTCGTGCGAGGAAAACCTTCGGTGGCTCTATTTTTCCCGATCCGCTTTGGGTTTCTCGGATCGGCATTCGCTAGCCGCACTATTCTCCATCAGCAGTGGGTTTTCTTCTCTCGGCTCTCCGTCCTGTCCAGCTTCTCAGACAGGATCAAATTTGGCGCCGTCTGTGGGAACTTCACTTGAATCTGAGACTACAAGATGGAAGAAGCCGGAAAATCAAACCTACTCACTATCAGTCGTGAGGATTTGGATTTCCTCATCAACTCTCACGTTCAGAAAGCCTTACAAGAGTAGCAACAACAACTTCAAGCCCACACCGGAGCTACTTTACCAACAGCTCATAATCCAACAATATCGACTACCGAGCATCGGAAAGGAAAGGAGCTGGAAGAAGAAGAACATGCGTATTTTCCTCCAGCTTCTGTTTCTTCGACAGGGCGTCCACGAGCCTTTCTTCGCACTCCCCTAGATCAGGGGGCAAGAGGCCCATGTTCCAAGAGTCCTCTGGTGAAGCACCTGATAGAGAAAAGCGTAAGATCAAAATGATGACCAGCGATAGCTCACCAGAGAAGGTCATTTCCCCATTCCCTCAGAGTGTATTGGATGATCTGCTTCCTAAGCGGTATCAAAATCTTCAGATCGGAGAATACACTGGAATAACAGATCCAGAAGACCATCTGCTAAAATTTGAGAACGTGGCATTATTGCAACAATTCTCTGATGGAGTGAAGTGTAGGATGTTTCTCACTACCCTCGGAGGAGCTGCACAGCGCTGGTTCAAGAGATTGCCAGAGAAGTCTATTCGGAAATTTAAAGACTTCAAGAAAGTCTTTCTACACCATTTCTCCAGCAACAAAAGGTATCATAAAACTCCTTGGAGCCTGTTTTCAATTAAGCAAGCATCTAAAGAGTCCATCCGAGCATACATCAAAAGGTTCAATCAGGTAGCTATTGATGTACCTAATGCTACCACTGAAATATTAGTTAGCGCTTTCTCTCAAGGATTAAATGATAATGATTTATTTAAAGATTTAGTAAGGAATCCTCCTGTTAATTTTGATTCCTTGATTGAGCGTGCCACCGAGTTCATTAATGTGGAAGAAGTTCAAGCTGCTCGTAGAAAGGAGGGTGTTACCTCTTCTCCTACCCAAGTTAAGGAGAAAGCTCCGACCCCTGTGCCTCCACCAAGAGGGCCTAGAATAACTCATCCACCCCATCGACAACCAGAGTATCGTCCACAAGCTGTACAACATGTGGAGATACAGCCAGAGGCACCAAGGAGATGGTGCACTTATCATAAAACTAGCAGTCATCATACTGAAGATTGTTTTGTTTTAAGGAATAAACGAGCTAATAGGGAGCGTTATCAGAGGCAGAACTATTATCGACAGCAGTACCCCAGGCAGCAAAGTCCACTCAAATTGGAATATCGCTCGGTCGAGCCTCGGCAGGAGGCAATACCAGTCCCGGCCGGTACCAGCCAAGTGTCAGAGAAAGCACCCTCTGAAGCTGTGACGACTCGGCAGGAAGAAAACAGGAGCAATGCTGCTCGGGGCAATATTAATATGATTGCGGGCGGACCCACTGATGGGGATTCTAATAGTGCCAGAAAAGCACATGCTCGAAGACTGTAAATTCATGCCATGGGGTGTAGCATGTAATGAGCAGCCTGTCCTGAAATAAGTTTTGGGCCCAGAGATCTCGAGGGGATAGAAATACCCCATGATGATGCCCTGATCATCAAAGCTGTGATAGCCAACTACACCATTGCTCGTACCTTCATAGACACGGGCAGTTCTGTCAATATTATATTCAAGAAGGCTTTCGATCAACTGCAAATCGATCCGAGTGAACTTCAATAGATCGTTACTCCTCTATACGGATTCACAGGCAATGAAGTACAACCTTTAGGCCAAATAAAGTTGGCCATATCTTTGGGAGAAGAGCCTCTGATGAGAACAAGAAGATCTTATTTTATGGTGGTAGACGCTCCATCCTCTTATAACGTGATACTGGGTCGACCCGCCTTAAACGAGTTTAGGGCAGTCGTTTCTACTTTTTGTCAGAAGATTAAATTTTCTGTGGATGACCAAGTTGGGGAGGTGCGAGGTGATCAGAAGACAGCTCGAAAATGTTATGTGGAAATAATTCGGAATGAAGCTAACACCGCCCGGAAGATTCAAAGAATGGAAGTTAATGCCATTCGGGAGAAGCAGCCCGTCCTGGTTTATGAAGAGAAGGAAGAAGTTCAGATCCAGGCTGGTCGGCCTGAAGCTACTACATATATTGCAGCTGATCTTGATCCTGCTCTGAAAACTGAATTGGTGCAATGCCTGAAGAAGAATAATGATGTATTTGCCTGGACGCCCAAAGAAGTCTCGGGCATTTCTCCTACAGCCATGGAGCATTCCTTGCATGTCTTCCCAGATGCCCGCTCGGTCATGCAAAGAAAAAGGAGTTTTAGCGCGGAACAAAACCAGATCATCAAAGAAGAAATAACTAAATTTATGGAAGCTGGTTACATCAGGGAAGTACAATTTCCAAGTTGACTAGCTAATGTAGTGTTAGTCTCTAAGCCTGGAAACAAATGGCGAGTATGCATTGATTTCTGGGATCTCAACAAAGCTTGCCCAAAAGACTATTATCCATTACCCAGGATCGATCAATTGGTAGACTCCACTGCGGGATGCGAATACATTTCTATGCTAGACGCTTATCAAGGCTATCATCAGGTTCCCTTAGCTAAAGAAGATCAAGAAAATGTCAGTTTTATAACATCTGAAGGTACTTATTGTTATAATGTTATGCCTTTCAGACTAAAAAATGCAGGAGCAACCTATCAAAGGCTTATGAATAAGGTCTTCCAGAAGCAGATTGGTAGAAATATGGAAGTATATGTTGATGACATCTTAATTAAGTCTCTTCAAGCTGCTGATCTATGCAGGGACGCAGAGGAGACCTACAAGACATTGAGGCAATATTGGCTCAAATTAAATCCCAGCAAATGTTTATTCAGCACGAAAGGGGGAAAGTTCCTGGGATATATGGTGTCCGAATGAGGGATAGAGGCCAACCCAAGCAAGGTCAAGGCGCTGCAGAACATGGAGCCACCGCGCAACATGAGAGAAGCTCAGAGACTGACAGGCCGAATTACAACCTTGTCTAGATTCATTTCTAGGTCTGCCGATCGTAGCTTCCATTTCTTTAAAATACTTAGAAAGGCCAATAAATTTCAGTGGAATGAAAAATGTGATAAGGCTTTCCAAGAATTGAAAGATTATTTGTCTACTCTCCCTGTATTGGCTAAACCGATAGTAGGAGAGACTCTCTGGGTATATTTGTCGGCTAATGAAAACGCTGTAGGTTCTGTATTAGTCAGACAAGAAGGAAAGGAACAACAACCTGTATATTTTTCTAGCCATTTATTAAAAGGAGCTGAGTGTAGATAAACTACACTAGAAAAATTAGCTTATGCCCTAGTATTGACTGCTCGAAGGTTGCGCCCATATTTCTTAGCACATGAGATTATTGTATTAACCAACAGTACTCTTGGACGGGTGCTACTCAACCCAGAGGCATCAGGTCGGCTGATCAAATGGACAACTGAACTTGGAGAATATGACATTCAATATCAACCTCGCTCGGCTATCAAAGCTCAAGCTCTAGCAGACTTCATCATAGAAGTTCAAAGCCATGAGGAAGAAAACATTTGGAAAGTTTATGTAGATGGCTCTTCAACTAGACAAGGCAGCGGAATTGGTGTTCTTCTTATATCTCCAAGGGAAGACAGACTTCAACTCTCCATTAGATTGAATTACAGAGCTACCAACAATGAAGCAGAATATGAAGCCCTGATAGCAGGACTGCAGGCCGCTCGGCATATAGGGGTGGCTCGAGTCTTTATCTATTCTGATTCTCAGTTAGCAGCTCAACAACTATAAGGTAATTTTGAAATTAATAATGACAGGCTTAAGTTATATGCTGAAGCATTTGATAAGTTAAAGTCCCAGTTTCAAGAAGTAAATATACAAAAGGTTCCTAGATCTGAAAATCAAGTGGTAGATGAATTGGCTAAGTTGGCCTCTGCTATAGTGCCATGGAGTCTAGATCGGCCCGTAGAACAAACTCTGTTAATATCCTGTATTGAAAGACAGGCTGAAACAGAAATTCAAGGTGATTGGAGGGCTCAAATCATATTGTATTTGCAGCAAGGTATTCTTCCCAGTGATACAGAACAAGCAAGGGTATTTAAGAAGAGAGCTGCTCAATACACTATGGTAGGAGAACAGTTATATAAAAGAGCTTTTTCTAGACCTTTGCTCAAGTGTTTTGGCACAGAAGATATACAGTTTATTTTACAAGAAGTCCATCAAGGTTCATGTGGTAGTCATATAGGAGGGAGATCTTTGGCTCGCAAAATTCTGCTAGCAGGATATTTCTGTCCTACTCTACATGAAGATGCTAACAAATTGGTAAGAACTTGTATTTCTTGTCAAAAACATAAGAATATCTCACATCATCCTACACAGTTATTGAGAACCTCTATAGTTGCATGTCCCTTTGATCAATGGGGCATGGACATAGTATGTCCATTCCCTATGGCAGCTGCACAGAGAAGGTTCTTATCGGTAGTGGTGGATTATTTTTCTAAATGGGTGGAGGCAGAACCACTTGCTCGAATTACTGAAGATGCAGTTATTAACTTTTTATGGAAAAATATAATCTGCAGATTTGGCATTCCTCATAAATTAGTCTTTGATAATGGAAGGCAATTCCAAGGGGATAGGATCTTAGACTGGTGCAAAAGTTACGACATTACTCAGGCCTTCACCTCTGTAGCTTATCCGCAAAGTAATGGTCAAGCAGAAGTGACCAATAGGGAAATCATAAGAGGTTTAAAGACCAAACTGGATCATGTCGGAGGTAGCGGGTAGATGAATTACCCAGCGTTCTTTGGGCATATCATACTACGCCTCGAGAGGCTACAGGAATCACTCCCTTTCAATTAGTTTATGGAGGAGAAACAATAATTCCCATCGAGGTGGGAGTGGAATCTGAAAGAAGACAATTATATGATGGGGACAATGAAGGACGATGACTCATGGAGCTAGACTTGATAGAGGAGATTAGAGATAAAGCTGCTACTCGTCTGGCATCATATCGACAACGGATGAGACAAAACTATAACAAAAGAGTAATCCCCAGATTTTTCCAAGTAGGAGATTTGGTATGGAAGCGAATTAAACCTGTCGGAGATGTCAGTAAGTTGGCACCACAATGGGGAGGACCTTACAAAGTGATAGAGAAACTCACATCAGGTTCATATTATCTCCAAGATACTGAAGGAAGAATTTTAGAACGTCCCTAGAGTGCAAATCACTTACAGCCTTATCGAACCTAACTACATCATACTATTCAAGAATGTGTCTGGAGAAACAAATCACAATTATTTAAAGTCCTCGGTGACTGAGGACAAGTATACCTACAGTTTATGTACTCTACTTCTTTTAATAAAAGCCAAGCAAGACAAATATCGCCATGGAAATAAGTATGGTTCATACAGATTGATAAATATCAAGAGGATTTTCATTATCTATTTCGAGCAATCTATAGGGGAGAACCCTAAAGGCCTATGCAGCTCCCATCAAGAACCTAGAAACTTTAAAAACTGTCACAAGGTTAGTACAAACATCATATTTTTACATAGAATGCAGTCGATCGGGAAATCCCATGAAGTAACTCGGACGGGTCTTCATGGGAGGAATCGGAGACTCTAAACCATCACAGAACAACAGTCGATCGGGAAATCCCATGAAGTAACTCGGACGGGTCTTCATGGGAGGAACCGGAGACTCTAAACCATCACATAACATCAGTCGATCGGGAAATCCCATGAAGTAACTCGGATGGGTCTTCATGGGAGGAACCAGAGACTCTAAACCATCACATAACATTAGTCGATCGGGAAATCCCATGAAGTAACTCAGATGGGTCTTCATGGGAGGAACCAGAGACTCTAAACCATCACAGAACATTAGTCGATCGGGAAATCCCATGAAGTAACTCGGATGGGCCTTCATGGGAGGAACCGGAGATTTGAAACTATCACAGAACATAGTCGATCGGGAAATCCCATGAAGTAACTCGGACGGGTCTTCATGGGAGGAACCGGAGACTTGAAACTATCACAGAACATAATCGATCGGGAAATCTCATGAAGTAGCTCGGACGGGTCTTCATGGGAGGAACCGGAGACTTTAAACCATCACAGAACATAGTCGATCGGGAAATCTCATGAAGTAGCTCGGATGGGTCTTCATGGGAGGAACCGGAGACTTTAAACTATCACAGAACATAGTCGATCGGAAAATCTCATGAAGTAGCTCTGATGGGTCTTCATGGGAGGAATCGGAGACTTTAAACTATCACAGAACATTGTCAATCGGGAAATCTCAAGAAGTAACTCGGACGGGTCTTCATGGGAGGAACCGGAGACTTTAAACTATCACAGAAATAGTCGATCGAGAAATCTCATGAAGTAGCTCGGACGGGTCTTCATGGGAGGAACCGGAGACTTTAAACCATCACAGAACATAATCGATTGGGAAATCTCATGAAGTAGCTCGGACGGGTCTTCATGGGAGTAACCGGAGACTTTAAACCATCACAGAACATAGTCGATCAGGAAATCTCATGAAGTAGCTCGGACGGGTCTTCATGGGAGGAAACAGAGACTTTAAACTATCACAGAACATAGTCGATCGGGAAATCTCATGAAGTAATTCGGATGGATCTTCATGGGAGGAACCGGAGACTTTAAACTATCACAGAACATAGTCGACCGGGAAATCTCATGAAGTAACTCGGACGGGTCTTCATGGGAGGAACCGGAGACTTTAAACCATCACAGAACATAGTCGATCGGGAAATCTCATGAAGTAGCTCGGACGGGTCTTCATGGGAGGAACCAGAGACTTTAAACCATTACAGAACATAGTCGATCGGGAAATCTCATGAAGTAGCTTGGACGGTCTTCATGGGAGGAAACCAGAGACTTTAAACTATCACAGAACATAGTCGATCGGGAAATCTCATGGAGTAGCTCGGACGGGTCTTCATGGGAGGAACCAGAGACTTTAAACTATCACAGAACATAGTCGATCGGGAAATCTCATGAAGTAACTCGGACGGGTCTTCATGGGAGGAACCGGAGACTTTAAACTATCACAGAACATAGTCGACCGGGAAATCTCATGAAGTAACTCAGACGGGTATTCATGGGAGGAACCAGAGACTTTAAACCATCACAGAACAAAGTCGATCGGGAAATCCTATGAAATAACTCGGACGGGTCTTCATGGGAGGAACCGGAGACTCTAAACCATCACATAACATAAGTCGATCGGGAAATCCCATGAAGTGACTCGGACGGGTCTTCATGGGAGGAACCCTAGACTCTAAACCATCACAGAACATAATTGATTGAGAAATCTCATAATTTCAAAGCCTAATCAACCGGGGTTATACGGACATGAAGCCAAGATTCAAAAGGGGATTCTATGCATATGATACATTATTCATTTGGAGGCCCATCCATTTGGAAGTCTTTACTTAAAAATCGCCTGGAGTAGCATACTCAGCTCGGAACTCAGGAGTTTTATACAGATTCCTTATCTAAGATCACTTGGGATTATTTATTCTTTTGGGGATACGGAGCGCACTGGATGTTATCTGTTGAAGGATTCATCAAGACAAGGCTTAACTTCACAAGATGAGCAGGGAATTCTCGAATAAAGTTTATACTTAATGCTCAAAAGCATTTCAGAAGGGGTATTCTCAAACCAGCATAGTAAAGAAGCAAGTAAGTATCAAAAATTTCTGTACATCGCAAATACTTAAGTACCAAGCTTTAAATACACTTTTTTTTTCATTACTAGTTCTTCTATTACAAGTCTTTTATGAACAATCTCTTCAGACATTTGGAAAAGGACCTTTTAAATCTGTGGGCAGTTCTTCGTTAAGTCTGCGATGATTTATGAAAGAAATGGGAGGTTCCTTGGGTAGATAGCCACCCTCTCGTAACTGTTGAAGAACTCCCGATACAGAATGATTTAGAGCACCTACTATCCTACGGACGAATTCTCGGGCAAACGATGGAGTCTTTAAGTAAGCCAGTCGCCACTCCTCCCATCGACTCTTCTCTTGCTCCTTATAGCTTTGGAAATCAGCCTGCAGCTTTGTGTTTTGATCTTTCAAAACATCATTCTCTGATTTAAGCTGTTCCAATTCCTTCTGGAGCAGTGACAATTCAACATCTTGAGCTTTCCTTTGTTCTTGTTCCTGTAGGATAGTGAAATCATGAGAGGCTAGGTCTTGAGCTTGGTCATAAAGACAGGCATTATGAAGCTTCTCTACTTTCTCTAAAAGGAGACTTTTATGAGAAGCATCTGAGAGAGCTTTCTCCTTTAAAACAATCTCTAGTCGAAGACCAGAATGTAGCCGATCCACCTGTAATTCTAAAGTTCTTCTGGCGAGCTCTTTATCTTTCAATAATTGCTGACACTCCTCCAATTCTTGTTTCAAGGTCCCCAACTGTTGATTTTGTGAGGCCACTTTCTCTTGCAACGGAGCCATATCGCTGTTAGAAGAAGGTGAAGTAGCCTTCAACGCCTCCAGTTGAGCTTTTAATTTATTGTTCTCATGGTCCTTGGCCGTAAGTAGCTGGTCGATATGTAGACTTGAGGCAAGAAACTAAATAAAAGGATGATATAAGGTAAAGATGAAGGTACAAAGTTGATAACATATAGCTAGAAATACCTACAGCCACTGCCTGATGACTATGGCGATCAGCTCGATATGGAAGACTAAGGTCTCTTAGTTGTTCGTAACCCTGCAGCCAAGATTCGGCTAATAGACCTTGTAGTTGCAGAGAACCATAGCTAGGTGGATTAGAGGGTTGTCCCAATTGAGAAGGTAAACCCGCAGCCTGTTTAAATAAAGGATAAGGAAGGGAGGAAGAAGGAGGCAAAGAAGAAGAAGATGCAATAGAAGGAAAAGGAATAGTAGAAACAAGAGAAGCAGAGGAAGAACTAGATGGAATAGAAGGTGACAGTGTAGGAGGAGCTGATGTAGTTGTGGGAACAGTAACAGTCGAGGGAATGGCACTGGGAGAAGATCTCCGGCAAGGTGTCCGTTTTGCTCGAGGCCCAGAAGACAAGGGAGGCAAGGCCAGTGCAAGAGGTGCAGAGGACACAGAAGGGATAATGGCCATCTTAGAAGCAGAAGCAGAGGAAGCTGAAATAATAGAAGAAGAAGGAATGAGTAGACCGAGTCTCATCATCCTAAGAGAAGGATTAGAAATAACATGGGTAGGAGTCATCGGTGCCTTACCTCTCTCAAGAGAAATGGGTGACAGAACAAGAGGAGCTTGCACGAAGGTACCAAAGAAATCACTAAAAGGAGAAGCCTCAGTAAGATTTGGCTTTTTAACCAAAGCAAGAAAAGGCTCTTCTTCTTCCTCTTCCATGGCTGCAACAGCCTTTGCCCGTCGTTCTTCTTCAGATAGTAAACCCAAGGTGGAAAAATTAGGATCCGATCGGCGGTTGCGTAACCATTCTTCTCCAAGATTATTTACAAAAGACTTAGTCATGGCAAGATTCTTGTACATAAAGGCTGGAAGGAGAACATCAGCTGAAACACAGGAATTGAACACCGTTATAAAAGAGATGTATTAATCAGTAAATATGGATCGAGATGTTTATACATACCAAATGATCCATCCAAAGGGGTGTCAATCTTGCTTATTCCGAGAGGAAACATTAAACCCTCCACAATTAGATGCGGCAAGCTGAATTTTGCTCCTCTCAGTTTAGGTAGGGCAAAAGCAACAGAGGGATCGTTAAGAAGGTCATGAGTGCTAGGAAGTGGAGGTAAATCATGTATCCATTGGATAGGAAACGGAGGGGGAGAAGGGAGATGCATATAGAAAAATTTGTGATGCCATTCCCCCTGAGGAGGAATCCGGTTGAACAAAATAGCCTTGGGACGAGATTGGAATTTAAAAACACCAACATCTACTTGACGAGGAATGAAGAAGTGATGAAAAAGATGAGGAGACAAGGGAAAATCTAACAGTTTAGATACCCCAATAAAACTCATAAGAATGGAAAAGGATTGAGGGACAAACTGGTTGAGCGGGATACTAAAATAACGGCTGACATTACAGAAAAAAGGGTGAAGAGGAAAGCGAAAACCTTGTAGGACTTGGTCTTGGAAGATAGATATACACCCTAAAGGAGGAAGATGCGGACCCTCATGAGGAGCGGGACGGATTATATAAGAAGGAAAACCATAGGTCGCCTGCAAGTCCACTTCTTCTGTATCTATAAGGTTGGAAACACACGAGAGAAACCATGCGGGAGGAGAAGCTACCATAGAGCGACGATAAAATGAAAGAGGAATCAAGGAAGAGGGCGAGAGATAGAGGAAAGCGGAAGAAAACTTCGTAAACCCTTATTTTTCTTCTGGCCTTGTGCTAAAACCCCCAAACAGAAACAGCAGAAGGAAAAAGGAGAGTAAAAGATATTTAGAAATTCCAACCGTCATAAATGAGTGATAAAATCAAAAGAAAGAGGTAAGGTTAAGTAATCTTCCTCGAAAAATATGCAAAGTTTCCTTAGAAACAATTCTAGAGAAAGCTTAGAGGATATAAAGAAAAATTAATCCAGTAATTATAGGTTCAGGTTATAGGCGTAATAAAATAAGGAGTAGTTAAGCGCGAGATAGTAGGCAGGACTTAGTTAGAGATTATTGGATACGGTCTGTAAATACGAAGCGGACGATTCTGATGGATCGGCCGAGACAAAGAGCACGCTACTATATCGATCAAAAGCTTATCATAATGAGTCAAATAATATGCATCATGATAAAACTGTGTCCAATCGGGCGAGACACAACTACGCTATGAAATATCGGGCGATATTTATCAATATTGATATATATCGTCCGGTCATGAGGAAACAATCTAAGATGTGATAATCTGTTGGGAAAGGTTGTATGGTGACAAACCAAACAACATTGGACACATTTATATAAAATAGATACCTATCATGAGAAAGAGTAAAATTAACAACAAAAAGGAATAATCAGTGTTACGTGAGATCGTCATTACAGAGTTTCTGCCCTCCTCTTTACAAGAATGCGAATTTAAGTCAACGTCAACTTAGGGTATAGATCAGGAGGTTTATTCTCAATAAGTCTACGATGGTTTAGGAAATTAGGAGGAGGGACACGAGATAAGTAGCTCCCTCTTGTAGTTGGTGAATCGCCTCTTTCGCTCCCGCAGTAAAGGCTGACAAGATGGACTTCACGATCGACCTGTTGAATTCGGGAGATTCAATCATGTCAGTGGCCCGCTCCCTGTAACGAATATCTTCGTTATCCTTGTAAACCACTAAAGCCATTTGGGAAGTCTTCAATTCATCTTCTTTGGCAGAAACTTCGGCCTTAACTGAGTTAAGAGTAGTGTTCAAGGAAGTTATTTCATCTTCCTTCAGTTGCAGGGCTTTGAGTTTTTCAGTCAGTTCTGCCTCATAATTATCCTTTAGTTCGCCAAGTTTGGAAGTCAATTCTTGGTTAAGGTCCGTAAACGATTTAAATTGTGCTTGAAGACTTTCAATTTGTGCTTTGAGTTGTTTCTTGGCAGCAGCAGAAAACGCAGCAGAAGATAACTCAGCAACCTCTTGTCTTAGCTTATCATTTTCCGATCTCAACCTCTTGTTCTCGTTATATAAATTATGCATCAGTCGAGATAAACCCATGTTTTCTATCCACCGCTGGAAATATGATAAAAGATCATAAGATAATTGCTGAGAAATAAAGAGTAGACGTTAATAGATATACCTGATTATCCTTATGGGAGAAACGGTCGATTGCCTTAGAAGTATTGAGTTCTTCAAATATAGGGCAAACTTTATCCCAATCACCGGCGAAGGAACCGCCTAGCAATATGGGGAGGACAGGCATAGTAGAAGAACCAACAGAGAAGGAGGAAGTAGGAATGGATGGAGGAGCAAAGACTAAATAAGAAGAAGGTGAAGAGGGTAAAGATCCAGAAGTTGGAATAGATAGGGGAAAAGTGAAAGAGACATCACCAGAAGCACTGGCATTAGAGAAGGGTGAGGCAGGAAAACTGAGAGAAGGGTAGAGTTCGGCCAATGTAGGTTCATCAGAAGGAGGGTCAACAGGAACAAAACCTTCTGAAATCTGTTCATCAGCCGGAAGGACAAGCCTCCTTTTGGATGGAGGGATTCTGGTAAGTTTACGCCCCAGCGTTTGCCGGTAACAAGTTCGGCCACTGATTTATTAGGGCTACCGGAAGATGTGAGTTCGATGAGGGAAAGAGGAGCAGATGAAGAAGTAGCAGTAGCCATTGGGGAAGTAACGGTGGGTAGTGAAATAGCAAGGATCTCCGTAGAAGGACCTTCAGAAGCCTCAAGAGCTTCAAGAACCCCTAAAGAACTGGGTGCCTCCGCTAAAGGAGCCGACTCCTCGATTGTAGGAGGAGGAATAATAGCAGCCAGAAGTTCGGCTTCTTTTGCATGAATTGCATCCTCTCCCAGGCGTAGTTCTTCATCAATCAGAGCATCATAGAAGCTATCCACTACATAGAAAAGAAAAATAGTTCAGTTAGTTAAAAATAAGAAGAAAGAAATAAGGTGTTACCTAAAGGAACTCAAGTATCAGGTTTGACGGGACTTAAAACAAATAGGTATAGGAGATCAACTCTTAGCCACTTGGGAATAGAAAGTCGATGGTTTAATAACTTCTCATAGTAAACAGGAAAGGAAGGATGAAGATGAAACTCCTTGATGTTAGGCAAGGGAGGCAAGAAGGATTTCCAGGCATAAGACCAAGGAATGGGTCCTGGGAACTTCAGAAAGAAAAAACGGGATTTCCAGGCTTTGAGGGATGAAGGCATGTCCTAAAAAAGAACCATTTTAGTCTATGAATGAAACAAGAAAACACCAGGTTCTGAACACTTGGGATAAGAAAACATGATGAAATTTTGAGGAGTAGGGGGAATATCCCGCAAACGAAACAGCATGTAAGTACCGCATAGATAATGAAATGCGTTGGGTGCAAACTGTTGCAAAGGAATGTTAAAATACTGGCTTATTTCGATCAAGAAAGGAGGAATGGGAAACCTTAAACCTCCTATCAACTGATCCTTAAAAAAGGTTACGCAATTATCAGGGGGACGATGAGGATGATCAGTTGATTTTGGGATTACGATGCCGTATTCCCGGGGAATTTCATACTGACGACGGATAGCTAGCCTCGCATTTTTATCAAAGGAAGAAGACATATGGACATACCAAGGAGCAATAGCTTCCTCAGCCATGGACAAAAGTATAGGCTAGTGAAACAATAGATTACTTACTGAAGACAAGAAAGGAGATCGTCGAGAAACGGGGAGCACGGGGTTTGGTTGAAGACTGCAACAGGAAAAGAACTCTAAAGAAGAAAAAAGAAGAGACAAAGTTTAAAAGGAGATGAAGGGTTTAGGGTTTGAAAAGCACACAACCGTCGTCAGATCAAAACACTTTTATCTCAGCAGACGTTGAGGATCACAAGAGAAAGGCAAGAGGCCTACGTGACGTGGCGGTCAGAAAAAGTATGTGTCATACCATCATAAAAACATTTATATTGGATGTGACAGATCAGATCACGTTGGGGTTGGTAACACCTTGGGGTACGTTTCTGATATTCTCTCACCCAAAGAAGAGCCAATCACCAGCTAGGAAGCTTCGAAAGAAGACGTAATTAACTGGACATGATAAAGTGAAAAGGACTGATTTTTTGACTAAGTCCGAGCTAAGGACAAAACCATTTAAGGACGGAGATTTAGGCGAATAACAGATTTTGAATTAACATCCTTATAAAATACAAACTAATATTGATCAAAATAATTTTATCTTGGCAGGTATAACTTTGGTTATGCTAGGTAAGTATAATATTGATTTCAATCAACAAAACAATATTGGCTGGTATAATATTAGATATAATATAGAAGTATTCCAACAGTTAAGATAGCCTCAGCCATGATAAATGGCACGTAGGATATATAGAGGGGTAATGAATACAACATCATATTTATTCTTGCAAATTACAGAAGGACTCAATAGAATCACTTAATTCAATACAAGAGTTTGTTTTTACACCTAGAATCTGATCAAGTACATAACATTACATTTTCCCTCAGAACAGTAAGCCTCAGATAAATAACAAAGTTTACAAACACAAGCTCTTGAAACGCTTAGAAAATTTCAGTTCCACTGGATTCAAACTTACCATGGAGCAGAGATGGAAATATCTTACTTCGCCCAGGCTTGTCAAGGCTCATAAGTAGCAATATTTAGCCTGGGACGAAGAAAGCAACAAAGTAGAAATTCTCAAGGGCAAGGGGAAGGAGAAAAATCTAGTCGGACCATGATTAAAAAGTAAATGTAAGAACCACTTCCCCTCTCAAGCCCTAGAGCTCTGCAAGTGGAGCAACCAAGTATAGCCCAAGGGTAACATGTGCTGTGCCCTTCACACAACATCCATGGGTTATTTAGTTGCCCCTTCATGAGTAGTGAAAATCTCTCTGAAGCTTCTTGAGTCCTTCAGAGCATCGACATCTTTGGATGAAAAGTCTGGATTGTGAAGCTTCATCTCTTAAGACAATCCCTTGAACCCTAAAGGTAGCCGGAGCAAAAATCCTAATAAACTCACATATAGATCTCGCCTTGTCCAACAAAAGTCGCCCCCGAAGAGGGGGAACCGAAGCCATACTCTTAACCAGAAAAAAGAGCAATGAAAATCAACAAGGAAGGAAAAGAACTAAGGTGGGTGGTGAACAAAGAGAAGGTTGTAACCCTATTTAAAGGATCAAGGGAGTCAAGGAATCACTGTACATTGGTTACATCAGATAATTATACACAAAATCTGTGAGGTCATTTCAATATCTAGAGCAGAGTCACGGGTAGGAAAAGACAAAATCAGACTTATGTCTAGTCAGTCGTCTACACCTCCTTCGACAAGACTTGAAGGGAAGGCTAGTGATATGGGTTAGGTTTTGTGGGTCCCCGATAAAGAAAGGAAAGGAGGTAATAAAACCAAGGAGATAGGATGATATCGGCCAGGATATACCTCGAAGGAGGTATGCTAATATCGACCGAAATATGCTTCCCAGGAGGAAGATCTATATGCCTCAAAGGAGGTAGGCTAATATCGGCCGGAACATACCTCAATAAGAGGTAAGTCTATATCGACCAAAACATGCTTCCCAGAAGGAAGATTTATACCTCAAAGGAGGTAGGCTAATATCGGCCGGGACATAACTCAATAAGAGGTAAGTCTATATCGACCGAAACATGCTTCCCAGAAGGAAGATCTATATACCTCAAAGGAGGTAGGCTAATATCGGCCGGGACATACCTCTATAAGAGGAAAGTCTATATCGACCAAAACATGCTTCCCAGGAGGAAGATCTATATACCTCAAAGGAGGTAGGCTAATATCGGCCGGGACATACCTCAATAAGAAGTAAGTCTATATCGACCGAAACATGCTTCCCAGAAGGAAGATCTACATACCTCAAAGGAGGTAGGCTAATATCGACTGGGACATACCTCAATAAGAGGTAAGTCTATATCGACCGAAATATGCTTCCCAGGAGAAAGATCTATATGCCTCAAAGGAGGTAGGCTAATATCAGCCGGAACATACCTCAACAAGAGGTAAGTCTATATCGACCGAAATATGCTTCCCAGGAGAAAGATCTATATGCCTCAAAGGAGGTAGGCTAATATCAGCCGGGACATACCTCAATAAGAGGTAAGCCTATATTGACAGAAATATGCTTCCCAGGAGGAAGATCTATATGCTTCAAAGGAGATAGGCTAATATCGGCCAGGACATACCTTAATAAGAGGTAAGTCTATATCGACCGAAATATGTTTCCCAGGAGGAAGATCTATATGCCTCAAAGGAGGTAGGCTAATATCGGCCGGGACATACCTTAATAAGAGGTAAGTCTATATCGACCGAAATATGCTTCCCAGGAGAAAGATCTATATGCCTCAAAGGAGGTAGGCTAATATCGGCCGGGACATACCTCAATAAGAGGTAAGTCTATATCGACCGAAATATGCTTCCCAGGAGGAAGATCTATATGCCTCAAAGGAAGTAGGCTAATATCGACCGGGACATACCTCAATAAGAGGTAAGTCTATATCGACCGAAATATGCTTCCCAGGAGGAAGATCTATATACCTCAAAGGAAGTAGGCTAATATCGGCCGGGAGATATTTCTGAAGCATGTAGAATAGTATCGACCGCGACATGTCTTGAAGAAGGAAGGTTAATATCAGCCAGGTTGACCAACACCTTGAAAAAATACCTGATAAAATATGGCCTATTGCTAGGTAGGATAAATAACATAGAAGGGCGCGGACAAAAGTCTCATGAGGAAGAGTAGAGATAAATATTTCAAATAGGCTAATTAATGATGATATCTGCAATATGTCACCACATGATAGGTGTTATATATTTCAGTGGGAAATATGCTTTTAGATTATTTTGCAGGTGCTAAATGACAAAGGAGGTACATCTGGGGTACAAGAAAGATTCCTTAAAAGTCATTTATTACAAGTACGCAGCTGAAGTCATCTCATAACAAACTCTAACAAACCGGGGTCCACTTCATGACTACGGAGGTTATATGAAGTGGTATAAAAGGGGGAATCATCTCCGTTGGCAAGGTAAGTTCACATCATTACACACATTCATAACCCTAATTTCCAGCTACTATTCATCTTCTTCTTCCTTCGTCCACACCGAGAGAGATCACTAACTTGAGCATCGGAGGGCCTAGCCAGGGATTCCCACCCCGGTCTTAGGTCACTGACGATAGTGTTGGTTGGTCTCTTGTGCGCAGGAAGTCTTGGAAGCTTCGGATCTGGGTTTCTTCTCTTCAGATCTGAATTTCTTCTTCGTCATCGGGTCTTCATGCGAGGGAAACCTTCAGTGACTATTTTTCCCGATCCGCTTTGGGTTTCTCGGATCGGCATTCGCTTGCAGCACTATACTCCATCAGCAGTGGGTTTTCTTCTCTCGGCTCTCCGTCCTGTCCAGCTTCTCAGACAGGATCAATCGTAGTAGGGCCATGACTAATCATGAATTAATTTAATTAATTGCTTGTGTATATGTGATGCATGATGAAGTAATTAATTAGTGCCTAACGATTAGATTAGATCTAAGTCGTGCACATGATGCACCCTTTGATTAGATTAGATCTATCGAGTATATGATACGCATCATCGTTTAGATTAGATCTACATCACGTTAACTATAATGCCTACCGTGCCGTGATACCTATCACTACCTCGATCACATGTGTTGTTGAATCTGCCAAAGCAGAGAAACACATATTATCTTGGTAGGGTACGGAGGGGCAATCTTGGTCCCGCTTATCAACGCATGGGCGAATACAAACTCAATTAGATTGAGTATTCCTAGTTAACTCGGTTGGATCGAGTACAACTATAGGCATTCTTCCAATGGTTGGAAAGATAGGACATAAATCATATTTATATTAATTCTTGGGCGTATTAGCCAAAGCTAACTCAAGTTTTAATATAATTGCGGATAATGATCCTATAAACAAGAGTTGCATAGAGATGTAATTGGTAAATTATTACCTACCGATCATACTAAATCTTAGGCTTATTAGCCAAAGCTAACTCAAGGGTTAGTATGATGTGGATCTTGTCCCACATGAATTATAGAATTCAGTGGGAGCATCATTTAGTTAAAAGCCTAATTAAATGATTTAAATAATATGATATGATTTAAATAATATCAACTTCGTTCATTTGGTAAGGGAAAGTCCCAAGCCAAAGGCAAAGACAAGGCACTGAAGCCTAAAGGAGGGGTCGCCAAGTATGCTACCTGCTTCCACTGCGGTCAGACCGAGCATTGGAAGAGGAACTGCAAGGTGTACCTGGAAGATCTTAAGAAGAAGCGAAGTGAGACTTCCACTTCAGGTATATATGTTATAGAAGTCAATCTATCTATTTCTTCATCATGGGTATTAGATACCAGATGTGCATCTCACATTTGTACTAATGTGCAGGCGCTGAGAAATAGCAGGGCATTGGCGAAGGGCGAGGTGGATCTACGCGTAGGCAATGGAGCACGGGTTTCTGCTGTTGCTGTAGGGACTTATCATCTATCTCTGCCCTCTGGGCTTGTATTAGAATTAGATGAATGTTGTTATGTGCCTGCATTAACAAAGAACATAATTTCAGTTTCTTATTTGGACAAGAAAGGTTTCTCTTTTATAATCAAGGACAAATGTTGTTCTGTTTATTTAAAAGATATGTTCTATTGTAGTGCACCTCTGATGAACAGACTCTACATTCTAGACCTTGAAAGCCCTATCTATAACATAAATACCAAGAGGTTCAAGTCAAATGACCTGAACCAAACCTATCTCTGGCACTGTCGCTTAGGTCATATAAATGACAAGCGCTTATCCAAGCTCCATAAGGATGGTTTGCTGGACTCATTTGATTTTGAATCTTATGAGACGTGCGAGTCATGCCTACTAGGCAAGATGACCAAGACTCCCTTTAGTGGGCACAGCGAAAGAGCGACTGATTTGTTAGGACTCATACATAGTGATGTATGTGGCCCTTTCAATGTCGCTGCTAGAGGTGGTTATAGGTACTTCATCACATTTACTGATGCCTTTAGTAGATATGGTTATGTGTACTTGATGACACACAAGTTTGAATCCTTTGAAAAGTTCAAAGAATTCAAGAATGAAGTATAGAACCAGCTTGGCAAGAGTATTAAGATACTTCGATCAGATCGAGGTGGAGAATAACTTAGCCATGAGTTTCGTGACTACCTAGCTGAGTGTGGGATTCTATCCCAACTCACTCCTCTTGGAACACCACAGTGGAATGGTGTATCCGAAAGGAGGAATCGTACCCTATTAGGTATGGTACGATCTATGATGAGTCACACAAATCTTCCGACATACCTTTGGGGCTATGCTCTAGACACGGCAGCTTTTATACTCAACCGAGTTCCATCCAAGGCCGTGATAAAGACACCATATAGGATATGGACTGGGAGAGATGCCCAGGTGTCTTTCATGAGGATTTGGGGTTGTGAGACTTACGTTCGACGTCAAGTCTCAGACAAGTTAGGACCCAAATCCGACAAGTGCTACTTTATTAGATATCCCAAGGAAACTAAGGGATATTACTTCTACATTCCCAGTCAGCACAAGGTAGTTGTGGCAAAGACTGGGGTCTTTCTAGAAAGGGACTTTGTTTCTAGAAAGACTAGTGGGAGTACTTTCGATCTTGAAGAAGTTCAAGATGCGGACCATAGCACTGAAGCCTCGATGGAAGTTGAATTGGAACCACAAAGTGTTGTGGATGATGTTGTTCCACAAAGAGTTGAGGAACAATAACTAGTTCAAGTAGACATACCTCTTCGCAGGTCTGATAGGGTACATCGTCAGCCTGAGAGATACTCATTTCTCTTATCTGACCATGATGATGTTATGCTCATAGAGGATGAGCCTACCACCTATCAGGAAGCTGTGATGAGACCAGATTCCGAGAAATGGCTAGAGGCCATGAGATCTGAGATGGAATCCATGTACACCAACCAAGTATGGACTTTGGTTGATCCACCTGAAGGGGTAAAACCCATTGGGTGTAAGTGGGTTTTTAAGAGAAAGACTGACATGGATGGACTTATCTATAAGGGTCGCTTGGTAGCTAAAGGTTTCAAGCAGATTCATGGTATTGACTATGATGAAACCTTTTCTCCAGTAGAGATGTTTAAGTTCATTCGGATCATGCTTGCTATTGCAGCTTACCATGACTATGAGATATTGTTGGTGCGGGAAGCATCCGATGATCGAACCCAAGTTTTGATAATGGCAAAGGGTTCAAAGTTAAGTCTTGTTGTTATCTAACATGTTGAATGAGTGTTTCAGGAAAGTCCTAACTGCGGTTAGGCAGGTGAAAACCCTAGGGGGCGGTAACCCTAGGTCCTAGGGGGCGGTAGCCCTAGGTGGAGAAAAGTCCTAGCTGCGGTTAGGCAAAAGGAAAACCCTAGGGGGTGGTAACCCTAGGTCATAGGGGGTGGTAACCCTATGAGGAAAGTCTTGGCAGGTCGATGGCTTCAGGAAAAAGTCCTAGGGGGTGGTAACCCTAGGTGGGAAGTCCTGGTGTCGCGAACCAGGTGAAAGACTGGACTAGCCGGGAAGCGGATGTCCAGCAGAAAGTCCGGAAGCGTCGAGTGCTGAGCAAAAGTCCAATCGATCTGGAGGATCGTACTGGCAACAGGTAAATCTCCTAAGTGGAGTAGGTGAGGACGCGTTCCCCGTAGAGGGAACAGTAGGCGTCGGGTCGACCTAGGGTTTCCGGACGAAAATCTGAAGTCAGACCCGGACAGTCCGGAGACTGCCATAATATCATATTTATGCTGTTGTTTATGCTAACTTTGTGTTGCAGGATATTGTTTGGGACTAACATGTCTTGCAGGTACAAAAGAATGAAGTTTTCCCTCGGATGAACAGTGTCCAAGGCGCCTCCATGGAGCTTGGAGGCGCCTCGGGTGCAAAGCTGGAGCTGGCTGCGAAGCACCCATGGAGGAACCTTGAAGGAGGTATAAGGCGCCTTGGAAGGCGCCTTGGATAGGGCATAAGGCGCCTTATGCAGATGAACTTCGACCAGTTCAAGCTTGATCCACGCGGAGGACTCGGCAGCATGGAGGCGCCTTGAACAACCCTCAAGGCGCCTTGATCACCCTTTATAAGGGGGTTTCGAGCAGCACCTTAATAAATCAACTTCCAAGTGATTTCTTTGAATCTAGCTGCTAATGACACGATCCAGAAGTGCTACAACAACCTCCTGACGACCCGGAGCTCTGTTTTCCTCTTCTTTAGTTGTCGGTATAAAGTTGTTATAATACTTTCATTGTAATTAGTTTGTAATTGTTATCGAGCTTATAGTTGTTGCCCACGGAAAGCGATCAAGGATCGCGGGCCTTCGAGTAGGAGTCGCCTTAGGCTCCGAACGAAGTAATTCCTTGTGTCTCTGTGTTTCTTTATTTTATTTCCGCTTATTATTCCGCTGCACGTTTTAAACTCCGATAGTTTTTCGATAATTGAAAAATGAAATAGCCGCGAGCGCTATTCACCCCCCCTCTAGCGTATCTCGATCCAATAATTGGTATCAGAGCGGGGTCGTTTTGAATTGGTGCAACCACCATTCAAAATATTTTTTTTAGCGGTATTTTTTTTGGTTTTTCGGAGTCAATTAGAAATTAGCTCAGTATCTAAAATTCTAATTCTTTTCAAAATCGTTGTTGCTCAAAGTTGGTCAATACCACTTGAGCTCATTTTTTTTATTCTTCCAGCACTGCTAATCCAAGATTCAGTCTTGGAACAGATCTTCTTGTTTTTGTTTTTTCCAGATACAAATGGCCCTCCAAGAAGGCTTTAGCACTTTTCGCCCCCCGCTCTTCTCCTGCGAAGACTTTGCCTATTGGAAGAACCGGATGATCTATCATCTCAAGACACAAGTCGAGATGTGGATCATCATCCAGACCGGTCTTAAGCTACCACTTGACGGTGCTGGAGAACTCATTTCATGCACTAACTGGGATACCAGTATAAGAAAGAAGGTCGAAGCTGATGCTAAAGCAACCTATATGCTGCAATGCGGGTTGACAAAAGAAGAACTGAACAGAGTCGGACCATTTTCAAGTGCGAAGGAGCTATGGAACAAACTAATCGAGCTACACAAGGGCACGTCAGACGCTAAAGTAAGTAAGCGTGATTTAATTTTAAATAAATTGTATAATATTAAAATGCAGGAAGGTGAGACGGTGAACCAGCTTCACGCACGCATCCGGGACCTACTCAACGGGCTTCATGCGATCGGCCAAAAGGTGGAAAACCGCGACGTAATAAGGTACGCGCTAAGCACTTTTCCGAGGAACACTTTGTGGGCATCCATGATTGATGCCTACAAAGTTTCCAAAGATTTATCTTCTATAAAACTAGATGAATTGTTTTCCGAGTTAGAATTGCATGAGCAGACTAATGCACGCCCGGTCGAGAAAGGTGTTGCTTTGGTTGCAGGTACTAGCAGGACGCGCGAACCAACGTCAAGGCGCAAATCCAAACCCGAGTCCAAAGACGAATCAGACACAGAGGACGAAGACAATGATGAGGCTATCTCCGAACTGGTAAAGCTCGTACGAAAGATATGCAAGCTGAAAAAGGTGACTCAAACGAAGACGAAGGACAAGACTGGAGTCACGTGCTACGGTTGTAATCAGAAGGAGCACTACAAGCCAGATTGTCCAAACAAGAAAAGAAGAAAGAAAGCATTGAAGGCAACTTGGTCCGAGTCATCAGACGAATCTGAATCGGATGAAGAAGAGCAAGCTAGCCTTCTCGCTCTACCAGTACTAGCGAACATTATCGACACCGAGTCTGAGTTCGAATCCGAAACGGAGAGCGAGTCAGAAACAGAGTCCGACCGAAGCCACAAATCCGCATTCGTTTCCAAAGGACCTAACCCCACTGTAAGTGCCTTACTCGCCGAAACTCAATTAGACGATTTAAAAATTATAGTCCCTTACTTGCTAAAAAAGTTGGCTAAATCCAACGTTCGAGTTAAGTCGCTCTAAAAGGAGGTAACAACCCTTAAGGAAGCGACTGACTCGAGTTCTTTAACTGAGCCAGCTCAAATTGGAAGTTCAACTCAAGTCCAACAACTTGAGGAAGAAAATTCCAATTTGAAAACTCAAATTAAAAAACTCAAGGACACGTTGGAACGGTTTACCATGGGTTCCAAGAATCTGGATCTGATTCTTGGAAAACAGCGTGCCGTTTACAACAAAGCCGGACTTGGATTTAAGAACAAAACAAAATATAAATCATACCTGTCATTAGTAAATAGAAATTATAGAAACGTAAAACAAGCATGGGTCCCCAAGTCAAACTTAGTTAATCATATTGGATCTGGTCAATACTGGGTCATGAAGGATCAAATACACTACCTCGATAGACCATATTGAGGCTATGATCCAGGGGGAGTAAACATGAAAACAATTCAAATTTTAAATCAAAATTTGAAATTAAATTAAAATTCAAAAATTCAAAATTCAAATTACTAATTCAAAAAATTTAAAATTATATTAAAATTCAAAAATTCAAAATTCAAATTATAATTCAAAATTTAAATTACAAATTCAAAAATTCAAAAATTCAAAATTCAAAATTCAAATTACAAATTCAAAATTCAAAATTAAAATTCAAAAATCAAATCAAATTAAAATCCAAAGGAAGGCTCCAGAATAGCTGGCACCTCCGAACTTAATCTACCCGAAGTGGGTAAACAAAGAGTAGTCTACCCGGCAGGGTAATTAAGGTTAGATAAAATGGGCTAGGTTTAACTTGACACACGGTACTGGTGAAGTTTTTGGATGATAGTACGTTAGGGAAGCTTGGGCATCCCATGTCTAGGAAGATATGGCTTCGACCTGGTGCATTTGGCCAAGTGGAACTGACCGAAGCTACCCTTAAATGGATCCTAACTAGTTAGACCAAGGTTTAGTATTAAGTTCAATGGGTAGGACTATTTGGAAAACCTCGAAGGAATGGTTACTTTAATGAGTTCCTTGTGACTCACCATAGCCCAGAAGTTTATCTAAAGAATGCTTACTTGTTGAACCCAAAACTAAACCTAAATCTAACACAAAGTAAAACCTTACCCTAAAATTCAACCATAATTCATCTCATAACAATTATAGGATTCCCTGATTGAAAATTTAGATCGGGTGAGATGATTAAGAGATTAAAAATTAAAATTGACTTAATTTCAAAATGTTTTTAAAAATCATTTTAAAAACTATTTCAAAACTTAATTTCAAAATCATTTTAAAATCCTTTCAAAACTTAATTTCAAAATCATTTCAAAATCCTTTCAAAACTTAATTTCAAAATCATTTTTAAATCTTTTCAAAACTTAATTTCAAAATCATTTTAAAATCTTTTCAAAACTAAATTTCAAAAATCATTTTAAAATCTTTTAAAACATAATTTCAAAATTCTTTGAAAAATCTTTTTAATCTTTTAAAACTTAATTTCAAAATTATTTGAAAAATCATTTTAAAATCTTTTAAAAACTTAATTTCAAAAATCTTTTCAAAACTAAATTTCAAAAATCATTTTAAAATCTTTTCAAAACTAAATTTCAAAATCATTTTAAAATCTTTTCAAAACTTAATTTCAAAAATCATTTTAAAATCTTTTCAAAACTTAATTTCAAAATTATTTGAAAAATCATTTTAAAATCATTTCAAAACTTAATTTCAAAATCATTTTAAAATCATTTCAAAACTTAATTTCAAAATCATTTGAAAAATCTTTTAAAAATCATTTTAAAATCTTTTAAAACTTAATTTCAAAATTCTTTGAAAAATCTTTTAAAAATCATTTAAAAATATTTTAAAACTTAATTTCAAAATTCTTTGAAAAATCTTTTTAATCTTTTAAAACTTAATTTCAAAATTATTTGAAAAATCATTTTAAAATCATTTCAAAACTTTATTTCAAAATCATTTTAAAATCTTTTCAAAACTAAATTTCAAAAATCATTTTAAAATCTTTTTAAAACTTATTTTCTAAAAATCATTTTAAAATCTTTTCAAAACTTAATTTCAAAACTTTTCAAAAATCATTTTAAAATCTTTTCAAAACTAAATTTCAAAATCATTTTAAAATCTTTTCAAAACTTAATTTCAAAATCATTTTAATTTTTTTTTAACCTCTCATGCTTGGACTCTTGAGCATTTTTTAAAGTTTTTTTTAAAAGACAAAAAGGGAATTTAGCTAAGCGTCTCTCAAAAAAATTCTTTTCAAATGCTTTGTTTTGCTGAAAATGCTAAGTGTTTTCCAAGAATTCTCAAAATTTCATCAAAACAATTTTGCTTTGAAAAACTAAATCTTTTTAAGGTTAAATACTTAACAAAACTATTATCTTCATAAGTTTTGCTAAGTCTTTGATAAAAAGTATTTTAAAAGTAAAAATCGTAGCTAAACTGAGTCTTGATCAAATTTTTTTTGCTAAACTTCCTCCTTAAAAACTAAGAATTTAAAGTGTTGTGATATCACAAAAATTTGCTTAGTTACTTGTTAAAGACAAAAATAACCTTATCTCAGCTAAAAGTATCTCTCAAACTAAAGAAAATGGAAATATTAAGATTAAGCATGCTTGCACTTTAGGGCTCTGATACCTGATCTACACCAATTAGATAATTTGATTGCTATTTAACTTGACTCATGCTTGGACTTAAGGACCAACTGAATAAATACCCTAAATTAAAATTTTAGCTACTCTCTCTCTTCAACCTAAAAATTAACAAGTTCTTTTTAAAAAATATGTATTATTTTATTCAAAATTAAGCTATATATTTTCAAAATTCAATGTTTTCAAAAGGCTTAGCTAAGTGATTCATAGAGCAACTTTCAAACTTTTTTCAAACTTAGCCAACCTTGAAACCTAACTTTATAAATTCTTGCTAAGATATTTTCTAAGTTATCTTTCAGATACTTGCAAAATTTAACTCATGGCTTTCAAAATTTTTTTTGCCAAGTAAAAAGAGCCTTCAAAATAATTTGCCTTCAAAATTCCTTAAAATCTAGCTAAGTTTTTCTAAACTTAGTTACATATTTTTTTCTCTTCTCCTCTAAAACCAACTAAGTTTACAAAGATGCTAAAACCATCCTTCAAGTCATCCACATATTAGCCTTTTTAATTTAGGAGAAAAATAACTAACAAATTTTTCAGTTACTAGCTAAGTGTTTCACAAGCATTTTTTCAAAGACTAAAACTATTTTTTCTAAAAACTTAAAACATGACTTCCAACTGGCTTATTTTTGATATATGGCAAAGGGGGAGAGTAGGAAATTCAAATTCAAAAGTAAAAAGTGTTTTATTAAGGGGGAGAGTTGGTAATTCAAAAGTAAAACTTTATTTAAATTCAAGCAAAAAGGAAACCCTGTATTAAGGGGGAGCTTCACAAAAGTTTTAGTGTTAGCTTAAGTTAGGCGTTCATTTGAATTTATATACTTAAGCTTGCTCACTTAAAACTTTTTAATATACTTATGCATTTGTTTTACTTAACTTTGAATTTGGGTTGCCATAATCAAAAAGGGGGAGATTGTTGGTGCGGGAAGCATTCGACGATCGAACCCAAGTTTTGATAATGGAAAAGGGTTTAAAGTTAAGTCTTGTTGTTATCTAACATGTTGAATAAGTGTTTCAGGAAAGTCCTTACTGCGGTTAGGCAGGTGAAAACCCTAGGGGGTGGTAACCCTAGGTCCTAGGGGGCGGTAACCCTAGGTGGAGAAAAGTCCTAGCTGCGGTTAGGCAAATGGAAAACCCTAGGGGGTGGTAACCCAAGGTCATAGGGGGTGGTAACCCTATGTGGAAAGTCTTGGCAGGTCGATGGTTTCAGGCAAAAGTCCTAGGGAGTTGTAACCCTAGGTGGAAAGTCCTGGTGTCGCGAACCAGGTGAAAGACTGGACTAGCCGGGAAGCGGATGTCCAGCAGAAAGTCCGGAAGCGTCGAGTGTTGAGCAAAAGTCCAATCGATCTGGAGGATCGTACTGGCAATAGGTAAATCTCCTAAGTGGAGTAGGTGAGGACGCGTTCCCCGTAGAGGGAACAGTAGGCGTCGGGTAGACCTAGGGTTTCCGGACGAAAATCTGAAGTCAGACCCGGACAGTCCGGAGACTGTCATAATATCATATTCATGCTGTTGTTTATGCTAACTTTGTGTTACAGGATATTGTTTGGGACTAACAAGTCTTGCAGGTACAAAAGAATGAAGTTTTCCCTCGGATGAACAGTGTCCGAGGCGCCTCGGGTGCAAAGCTGGAGCTGGCTGCGAAGCACCCATGGAGGCGCCTTGAAGGAGGTATAAGGTGCCTTGGATAGGGCATAAGGCGCCTTATGCAGATGAACTTCGACCAGTTCAAGCTTGATCCACGCGGAGGACTCGGCAGCATGGAGGCGCCTTGAACTGCCCTCAAGGCGCCTTGAACACCCTTTATAAGGGGGTTTCAAGCAACACCTTAATCAATCAACTTCCAAGTGATTTCCTTGCATCTAGCTGCTAACGACACGATCCAGAAGTGCTGCAACAACCTCCCGACGACCCGGAGCTCTGTTTTCCTCTTCTTTAGTTGTCGGTATAAAGTTGTTATAATACTTTCATTGTAATTAGTTTGTAATTCTTATCGAGCTTATAGTTGTTGCCCATGGAAAGCGATCAAGGATCGTGAGCCTTCGAGTAGGAGTCGCCTTAGGCTCCGAACGAAGTAATTCCTTGTGTCTCTGTGTTTCTTTATTTTATTTCCGCTTATTATTCCGCTGCGCGTTTTAAACTCCGATAATTTTTCGATAATTGAAAAATGAAATAGCTGCGAGCGCTATTCACCCCCCCTTTAGTGCATCTCGATCCAACAGATATGGCAGATGGATGTCAAAACCACATTTCTGAATGAAAACCTTCTCGAGGATGTGTACATGACACAACCTGAGGGTTTTGTAGATCCACAGCATACTAGCTGAGTATGCAAGCTGCATAGGTCCATTTATGGATTAAAGCAAGCTTCTCGGAGCTGGAATCTTCGATTCGATGATGCAATCAAACAGTTTAGTTTCATCAAGAACGAAGATGAGCCTTGTGTCTATAAGATGGTTGAAGGGGATATAGTTGTCTTCCTCATATTGTATGTGGATGACATACTACTCATTGGGAAGGACATCCCTATGCTTCAGTCTGTCAAGACCTGGCTAGGGAGTTGCTTCTCAATGAAGGACTTAGGTGAAGCATTCCGCATTCTAGAGATACAGATCTATAGAGATAGATCTAAGAGATTTCTTGGCCTAAGTCAGAGTACATATATTGACAAGGTACTCCTTCGGTTTGCCATGCAGAACTCCAAGAAGGGATTTCTGCCGATGTCACATGGCGTGAGTCTTTCGAAGACTCAAGGTCCCTCTTCTAGAGAGGAGAGAGACCGCATGGATCAGATCCCTTATGCCTCAGCCATAGGATCTATCATGTACGCCATGTTATGTACTCGACCTGATGTCTCGTATGCTTTGAGCATGACGAGCAGATACCAGTCAGATCCAGGTGAAAGTCACTGGATAACGGTCAAGAATATTCTTAAGTACTTGAGAAGGACTAAAAAATATTTCTTGATATATGGAGGCAATGATGAGCTAGCTGTAAAGGGTTACAGTGATGCTAGCTTCCAGACCGATCAAGATGATTATCGATCGCAATCAGGGTTCGTATTTTGCATTAATGGTGGTGCTGTGAGCTGGAAGAGTTCGAAGCAGGACACAGTAGCTGATTCTACGACAGAGGCCGAGTACATTGCTACATCAGAGGCAACAAAGGAGGCAGTTTGGATCCGCAAGTTCATCACTGAACTTGGGGTGGTTCCCAGTATCGCTGACCCTATTGAGCTCTATTGTGACAACAATGGAGCTATAGCACAGGCGAAGGAACTTCGCTCACACCAGCGGACCTACTAGCGCTTCCATCTCATTTGAGAGATTATCGAGAGAGGAGATGTGAAGATATGCAGAGTACCTACAGAGGCTAACATCGCAAATCCCTTGACCAAGGCTTTGGCACAGAGGAAGCATGATGGTCACACTAGGTCATTGGGGCTTAGAGCCTACACTGATTGGCACTAGTGCTAGTGGGAGATTGTTAGTTAGAGCCCTAGAGCCAATCATTTGATGATTGTATTATGGACTTATGGTATCATATTCTTATATAAATAAATGCATTTGTTTTGGTTATTATACTTACTTGTATTAGTGCCAAATAAACTAAGTATAATAGCGTCCTTGAGTAGAAGGTTCTCACCTATATCAATCGGTTAGTTGAACCGATAGTGAGATGATATAGGGAACACTACTCTTAATCATTCCTAGTCGAGTATTAAAATTCAGGGACAATGTTAATGCAATAAAACTAGCATGTAGGTCAACTCGATGACTTGATCTCACAAGTCATGGATATAGAGATATCAAGTTGACACATGGGTATGCATTGGAGAATGTATACTGAATGACCCACCATGAGAAAGTATCATAGATCGTTATATGAGTGTCATATACTTTCTCATGTGGCTATTAGTATGACTACTAGTCCTTAGACCTGAAGTCACCATGGATCCCTACATAAGGAGTTATGTACTTTAGTTTCGTCAAACGTCACCCGTAACTGGGTGGACTATAAAGGCGATTACTGGGTATGTAACGAATTATGCAGAGGGATGTGAGTGATGTAGATGGGATCTATCCCTCCTATATGACGGGAGCGACATTGATATTCTTGATAGAGTGAGACCACGAAGTGCATGGCCATGCCCAAATGAGTCAATATGAGATATTGAACTCATTTGATTTAGTGAGTCTACTTGGAGTTCAAGATTTAGATTGGTCAGAGGATGACATGGTCTATGCTTCACATTGATCAATCTAGATGTCTTGAATAGAAGGACACTTGTCATATATTGTGAGGAGTCACAATTAGTAGTCACAAGGTGATGTTGGATCTCAACATTCTTATAACTTGGGTAGTAATGATGTGTTGCTAGATACCGCTCATTACTTATGCTTCTAAAAGGGTTTAGGAGCATTGACAACGTTATAAGAACCTATAGGGTCACACACAAAGGGCAATTAGATGGAGATTAGGTTCATTTGATGAACCTAAATGATTAGGTTCATATGATGAACCAAATTGGATTAAGAGTAATCCAAAGTAGGCTAGTTGAGTTGGACTCAATTTGGTTCATGTATTAGATGAGTCTAATTTGGACTTAGACTCATTGAATTAATTTAATTCAATGAATAGAGATTCATTAAATTAAAATTGACTTGAATCAATGGTTAGATTAGATCAACCAAGGGAGAGAAGTGGTCAAGTTTGACTTGACTTAAGTAGGAAGATGAAGAGTCAAGTTTTGACTTGACTTTTACTTGACCAATGCCACATCATCAAGGCTTCTTCATTTGGTCAAGTTTGACTTGACCAAATGCCACCTCATGGAGGAGATCAAGAGACTTGGCTCTTATATTCCATGGGAGTTTTAGAAGCAAAGTGGCCGGCCACTTTTTGGGAGGTTACATGTGTGTGAGTTACACAAGGTGTATTCATTCATTCTCATTCACTTCTTCTTCTTCCTCAAGCTCTTCTCTTCTCTCCCTCTCATCTCCTCCATTACTGATCTCTAAGGTTGCTAGCACATCCTTAGAGGTTTTTCTCCATCTCTTGCTTGTGTGGATACACATAGAGAAGTGTCTACTTTGACACTTTCGAGATCCGGCGAACCGAGGACAAGCGGGATTGCGAAGGGCTTCGCATCAAGGGTATATTCCTTCTCCTTTGTAGATCTACTATAGATCGAGGTTTAGAAACTCGTACTCATAGTTTTTTTTGAAATTTTATTCTTTGCACGGATCCGGTGGCGGGGTTTCGGGGTTTCCACGACGTAAAAAATCGGTTTTCGCGGCCCGAAAAACCTAACACTAAGCATAAGTCTCTTGTGCACAGTGCAATAAGTGACCCCAAACTCTTCAAGTTTCAATATTCATCATTCAATTGAGTTCCTAATGTTTCCGGTGATAGGCACTCACCTGCCACACACTTGGTTCATATTTCTCAATCAACCCAGGGTCTCAAAGACATGCTCGATATCAAGAGAATCATAGCAGTTATTTCCCCAGTAAACTAACTCGGTCTCAAAGGGGTAACTTGCTATTTTCCACCCACGACAATTATTTTTTATATCCCTTATTCATCATCATTTTTTCATTTTTTTTTCATTATCATTTTTTTTTCATTTTTTTCTAAGTAATTGCAAGGTGCAACACTTAAACATAAATGTACATAACCACAAATGTTGGGATATTTCAATTTTTCCAAATGAGCTTACATGATTCGAGCATCATCCAGTAACCAAAATGAAGTTTGAGAAATCACCATGGAAACAAAGGTCTAAACAAATAGGATGAATCATGACTATTTCAATGATATTAACTATTCAAACTCAAGTAAAGTGAAAGTAAGATCCTTAAGGTTAAGCCAAAACTCAAACTTATCTCGATACAATACTTAGCTCATATCATGCTACTTAAGATAGAGGAAAGAGATACACTATGTGAGATCTCAGAAAATTTAAATAAATAAGGTTAATTGAGAAATAACCTTATAAAATTTTTTCGGAATTTTTAGGCATTTTTCGGGAATTTTTCGGAGCTCGTACGGAGGGTTTTGAGGGGATTGATCGGTGGGTACGGATAAAGTCTGTTTGGGATACCCATATAAGGGAGAAAGTGTTTTATTTATAAATTCCTTTCTTCCCCAAACGCCGATCCTTTTATTCCCGAACCCCTCTTCCCCTCTTTCCTGCGATTTCCCAATCCCCCTTCTTCTCTGTTCCCTCTCTCACGGATGAAGCAAGCCGAGAGCTCCGGCGATCTCCCTCTGCCGCCATCGACACCCTAAGATCAGATTCGACTGGCGTTCTTCCTCTCCAGGCCATCTTCGGTCCAGCGGTCGCTTCTCTGGTGGTTCCTGCGGCGGATAGTCGCTGACGTCGCGGCTAGGGCACGGTGAGGGTCGGATCTCGCTTCGTCTCCAACTGGTAGGCCTTCCCTCTCCTCTCCTCGCACTGCTTACTGTGTGATACAACTCTTTACGGCCGGATTTAGATCGAGGGGCGCCACCGAGAATTGATCTTGGAGGTAAGGCATCGCCGGATCAATATGCGTAGCTAGATTAGGGTTCTTCCCTGTACTGACCCTCTCTTTCTCTGATCTGTGTGTTAGAGACATCATCGGAAAGGGATCTTGGTGTCGGATACAGATTCTTGGCCGAGATCACCAAGTGCTCACTGGGAGCAAAGACAAGCACCTAATTCCATTTCTGAGGTTTATTGATCAAGTGCATGGGATTAGAGAAGTTGAGTGGAGTGGAATCCAGTAGGTGGTTGTTATGTGAATTTTGCTAGTTTCGGAAGCAACCTCATCTAGCAGATTACCTTGTTTCAATAGCAACAACAACTGGAATTAAGGTAAGGTGAAAGAGTTCTTCTCTCTGTAAACTACTTGGTTGGGGGTCATAGTATAATTTTGATTTCATGATTATATGAAGGGTTTGATTTACATGATCGGGTGTAGCTTGGAATTAGGGTTAGGGTTGAATTGAATTTTGGTTGGAACATGTTATAGATCATGTTTCGAAATTGGATATCTGTTAGGTTGTGTAGATTAATTAGGTAAATTGGGATTATATTGATTAGGGTTTTGCCCTAATTTAGTTTTAGGGATTTTATTTAGCTATTCATTTGGATTTAGCTAAATAAAATATATAATGTTTGATTGACACAAGACTCTGATTCGAGACAGGCGTCTCGACCTTGGATTGCTTGATCGTACCTTCTATTTGAGGCGGGTACCCTCTGACTTATCTTTTGATAATGTCTTATGATATGTGTAGCTTATATATACTTACTAGTGGTAGATAGTAGATTACTCTCTCTCTTGGTCTTAGCTAGTTGATACCTATCACATGCTTCATCTGCTAGTTGCTTTACTTCAGGATTGGATATTTTATCTCTTGCCATGTGTATCTATGTTCATAGAGATGCATATCTATAGTGCTCTACTCTACTGGATTAGTTGCTTTACATGTGTGATACATGCTCTTGGATTCATGATACTTACATCATTGTTATATGTGATGTCTTTGGATTTATGCTGTTTATATCATGGTTATATATATGCGTTTACCTTTTGGGCACACACATATATGGAGGTGGCTATGTTCAGGTATGACATACTGTAGCATCATGCACCATCCTGCATGATTGCATGCTGGGCGATTGACGACTCCATTATTGTTGAGCTCGTCGGCCGGCTACATAGGCCTGCACACAACGTGTTTCACTGCATGGGTAGTGGCACAACACAGTAGGGTGTGTATGGCAGTAGCTCTGTAGTGCTCCGCTGGTCCGCTCATGGGTAGTGTGACTACAGCGTGGTAGCAGACAGGGATCCCTCCCCGTCATTGCGTACCGGGAGTTGAGAGCGTTACGCTCCCTCACTATGTTTGAGGTAAGAGGATAGGTGTACTCCGACAGCATCCCGTCCATTCGGTCACTCATCAGGGGTAGTGACGACAAAGTGCATGGTGTCACAGCCCTACCTACTCGGTGTCGCCATCGCGTGTGAGACGGCTGACTAGCGTCAGGGGTGACCATGTCATATTGCATCATATGCACAGATTGCATTTATTGTGATTGTTGCATATTGGATGATGCACTTGGGTGACTGCATATGATTGACATGCATACAGGATACATTCTTATTTGCTCTGACTATCTTTGTCTGTGTATGTCCACAGTCATTTGCCCAAGCCTAGCAGGTGAGTACAGTTTATTACAGTTATGCATTTTCTTATTATTCTTGCTATAGATTGTGCTTTATGCCTATTGTTCGTTATTACAGTTTATTTCAGCTTTGCATATCTGTTGAATTGTTAGGAGACTATATCGTAGGTTGTATGGTTAGAGAAATGTACTATTGATCCTATGGTTTAGGAGACTGTACCTTAGGTTATTACTGGTATATATATATTGCTGTACATGTCTATTGGATTACCTGCTGAGTTCTTTGAACTCATCCCGTTGTTACTATTTTTCAGGTTGAGGCCGTCAGGAGAGATTCCAGTCGCTAGCCCCTTGGTCGCGAGGATTTCTAGATATCGTTTTCTGTATTCGCTTTTATACGTATACTTGTGATGTGGGTTTGTATTGTGGACTTTATATCGAACATTCGGGTTTGTTACTTTGTTTTTCGCTGCGAATATTTCATTACTTCGTGGATTTCGTTTCTTCGTTGTAGTGGAGTAGGATGTGTACGTATATCTTCGTTGATTCCTATATCATCTTTTTCTTTATATAACTGCGTGGATTGTTCATATTATATCTGTGTAGAAATGTTGAATATAACTGCGTGGATTGTTTACTATTTGTGTGTATTGTTCCGGCCGAGTGTGGCCGAGGTATAGATATATGTATACTGAGATTCATATTGTCACCCGTACAGGGGAGGACTGGGACTACCTGGGGCGTGACAATTTATTTGGTATCAGAGCAAAGTTTTGCGATACCTACTTGTCGGGTTTCGGATTTACGATGCTTACTTTCGTGAGCATTTCTCGGTATTTTGGTTTTGTATGGATTTTCGTCGACTTACTCGTTTCGAAATTTCAAGGTATTTTGACGAGGATCTATTGGTTCTATTTGGGGGCTAAGCAGCGACAGGATATCTCCAGACGGCAAATAGGTAATTTAGGTAATTTTTCAGTTCTTATACCTGTAGTGATATCTGGGTAACATTTTCTTTACAGATATGCCACCTAAGGTGTACCGTCACCGAGACGTGGGCGGCCACGTAAGAGGCCGTTAGATTCTCCTGAGACAGAGTTTTCAGAGAGGTCTGTTAGGGTTGGGCCTGTCCGTCGAAGCGGACTCCTCGGTCATTGGATGCGGTTGCTTATCGGACCCGATAGCTCAGACTTCGGGTACCTACCTCATTGTACCACCAGTGGTACCACCGTCGGCATATTCAACACCTCCCAGTGTAGTACCCGCGATACCGGCCCCTCTAGTCGCGCTGCTACTACGTGCACTTGGCACCCCGGATACTGCGCTTCTGCATGCGGCACCGCCGTGATCAGGTTACTCCTTATCGTCTGCCCACCGTACCTCGATCGCCCCTACTTATGCCTCGGCGGTTCCACAGTGATACCACCCAGGTTGCTCTGGCGGCACGGTGGTACCTCTTCTGACCTATCCCTCAGTACCACCCATAGGATCAGCTCCAGTGGTTCTACCTAGTTCCGCAGCGATTCCTACTGATATAGTTGCGGCACGAGCACGGATCCCAGCTTTAGCAGAGTTGGTGAAGAGTCGATTCACATTATTCTGTGGGGAGACTGATCCGAGCATAGCTCAGTCCTGGATTGAGACTATGGAGAGGACATTCTTTTACATGGCCTGCTCTGAGTGGGAGAAGGCCGAGCTAGCTGCTTACCACCTGCGAGATGGGGCAGAGATCTGGTGGGACACACAGCGTTCTATCATAGGCGACCCGCATATTACCTGGACAAGATTTAGGGAGGCATTCGAGAGTCAGTATTTTCCCTGAGCATATCAGATGGCTCTTCGGCAGGATTTTCTTTGTCTTCGACAGAATAACCGCTCAGTGATGGATTATAATGCCGAATTTAATCGGCTTGCCAGATTCTGTCCTGAGTTAGTTGCCGATGACAGATCACGTATGCTTCAGTTTGTCCAGGGACTGGACGGGCATCTTTAGCTGAAGATGTCTGGTTCTGGTACTTCATCATACACCGAGGCACTGGATAGAGCTCTCATGATTGAGTCTACTCATCAGAGAGTAAATGCTGATAAGAAGAGGAGCGGTGATCGGATCGGGGCGATCCGGCGACCACGACTCTTGGGCGGCAGGCGATCGCTTTCGGATGGGTCGAGTACTTGGGTCATCGACCGCGCCGTCGGGGCGATCGGGGCGTTCCCGCTGCCGCGGTGAAGCGATCCAGGTGACTCTTCGCACGGATCGGATCCGAGATCACATCACCTGCGTGCGCCTTGGGACGATCGGTTGCTATTATTGCAAAGCGCACGGGAAGCCGAGATTGTTGAAGGCTCGGCATCGATCTGGCGTCTGTCCGGGAGGACAGTTTGGTCGATCCGGGACTCGGAGGCGGGCAAGCCCAATCTTCACACGTCGGAGGGCGGCTCCCCTGGCGGTGCATATGGCATGCAGGTCGGGAGCATTCCATGTTACGATGGAGTCGAGGTTCTATTTACGGACCTCGATTCGACTCGACCATCGGTGATATCAGTTACAACCCCAGCCACCAGTTCAGTACATACTGCAGCCCATATCCCCAGCTCTGACTCAGTATCCAGTACCGACTCAGTGGCAGGCTCAGACTCCGACACAGCAGCCTTTGGCAGTGCTACCGCCTCTACCACCGTCAGATATTGGACGAGTTCACGCGGTCACCCGAGAGGATGCACAGCGGGCCGACGGATCTGTTTTCCGCGGTACGGTTTTACTTTATGCATTTTCTGCTGATATGCTAATTGATACAGGTAGTTCACATTCTTTTATATCTTGTGCATTTATGAGAGAGATTGGTAGACTACCTTCTCATAGACCGCGGCGACTGACTGTCTCCTTACTATCCGGTGATACTTTGGATGTCACCCAGGAGGTCAGAGGTTGCCCGTTAGACTTTGGTGACGTTATACTCACTGTAGATTTGTTGGTATTGGAAATGGTCGAATTCGATATTATCCTTGGCATGGATTAGCTATCAGCATATCATGCCACAGTTGATTGCCAGAAGAGGGTTGCCACTTTCCGACCTCCGAACCAACCCTCTTGGGATTTCACTGACATCAGAGACGATGGGATATCGACCATTTCTGCGATACAGGCGCAGAAACTGCTATCACATGGATGTCAGGGATTTCTATTATCTTTGATTAATATTGACGACAGCAGTAGCCCTCAGCTCTCAGACGTTCCAGTGGTCCGAGAGTACCCAGACGTATTTCCAGACGAGCTTCTAGGTTTGCCTCCTCGAAGGCAAGTGGAGTTTGCTATTGAGCTAATTCCAGGGTCTGCACCAGCATTGAAAGCTCCTTATCGTATGACACCGAAAGAGTTGGACAAACTGAAGGTTCAACTCCAAGAGTTATTAGATAAGGGATTTATTCGCCCTAGTGTATCTCCATGGGGTTCTCCTGTACTATTCGTCAAGAAGAAGGATGGTACTCTGAGGTTGTGCATCGATTACAGGCAGCTGAATGCAGTGACTATCAGAAATAAGTAACCTTTGCCACGGATCAAGGATTTATTTGATCAGCTCAGAGATACATCAGTGTATTCTAATATTGATCTGTGATCTGGATATCATCAGCGGAGAGTCAAAGATTCTGATATTCAGAAGACAGCTTTCCGCACCAGATACAGACATTACAAGTTTTTGGTAATGTCATTTGGGCTTACCAATGCTCCCGCAGTATTTATGAATTTGATGAACCGTATCTTTCTGGAGTATCTAGATCAGTTCGTTATTGTATTTATCGATGACATATTGATCTATTCACGTTCCGAGGAGGAACATGCGCAGCACCTTCGCATAGTCTTGGAGACTCTTCGACGACATCATCTGTATGCGAAGTTCAGCAAGTGTGCATTTTGGCTTCCCTCAGTTGGTTTTCTAGGACATGTGGTTTCTAGCCGAGGTATTTCAGTAGATCCTCAGAAGATCGAGGCTATCACTAGCTGGGAGCAGCCGAAGTCAGTCCAGGAGATCCGTAGTTTCTTGGGATTGGCTGGTTATTATAGACGATTTGTTGAGGGTTTCTCCAGTATTGCTATGCCGTTGACACGTCTGACTAGGAAAGGCGTGAAGTTCACGTGGTCAGAGGCTTGTGAAACTAGCTTCCAGGAGCTGAAGCGGAGATTAGTATCAGCACCAGTCTTGGTTTTACCTTCTGGTGATGACGGATTTATACTTTACACAGACGCATCTCTTCAGGGCTTGGGCGCTGTTTTGATGTAGCACGGTAGGGTAGTCTCCTATGCTTCTCGTCAGTTGAAGGAGCATGAGAAGAACTACCCAGTACATGATTTAGAGCTAGTTGCTATTATCTTTGCTTTGAAGATTTGGTGACATCATCTTTATGGTATTACTTTTGAGATTTTACTGATCATAAGAGTCTCAAATATATTTTCACACAGAAGGAACTCAATCTCTGACAGAGGAGATGGATGGAGTTCCTGAAGGATTATGATTGTACTATTAGCTACCATCCGGGTAAAGCTAATGTGGTCGCTGATGCACTTAGCAGGAAGTCCAGAGGGACTTTAGCTTGTCATCGAGTTTTAGTCACGGACTTGATTCAGGGATTCTCCGAGCTGGGCCTTGAGGAGCAGGGACGGACAGAGCAGGGTATTCTGGTTACCATGGTTGCTCAGTCATCGATTAGGATGAGCATTTACAGTTCATTAGCAGCCAGATAGCTTCCGGATAGCAGACCGAGTTTACACGAGATGACGAGGGTATTGTTTATTTCCGAGGCAGATTGTGTGTGCCTCAGTCTCACCCGGTCATGGAGGAGTTACTTCAGGAGGCTCATCATTCTAGATTTGCTATCCACCCAGGTGGGACTCGTATGTATCGCGATTTGAGACGTTCCTATTGGTGGAACGGCATGAAGAAAGACATCGCAGATTTTGTAGCTTGATGTCTTGTCTGTCAGCAGGTGAAGGCTGAGCACCAGAGACCTGCTGGTTTACTTCAGAGAATCCCTATTCCAGAATGGAAGTGGGAGCATATTACTATGGATTTTGTGGTAGGACTGCCTAGGACTCGACGAGGCCATGATGCGATTTGGGTAATCGTTGATTGATTAACCAAATCCACACACTTTTTAGCGATCTGGAAGACTGATTCTCTGGATTGATTAGCAGAGTTATACTGTCGTGAGGTTATCAGATTACATGGTGTACCGTTGAGCATTATATCGGATAGAGACCCACGGTTTACGTCCCGATTTTGGCAGAGTCTGCAGCAGGCCTTGGGCACACAGCTCCCAGACAGATGGACAGTCAGAGCGGACCATTCAGACTTTGGAGGACTTGCTGAGGTCTTGTGTTATGGACTTCGGAGGTAGTTGGGAGGACCACCTGCCCTTGGTGGATTTTACCTACAACAACAGCTATCATTCGGCTATCCAGATGGCACCGTTTGAGGCGTTGTATGGTAGACAGTGTCGGACACCCACCCTCTGGGAGGAGGTTGGTGAGGCTAAGCTGTTAGGACCTCAGAGAGCTCAGCAGGAGGCAGAGTTGGTTCGTACTATTAGGCGGAGGATGTCTGAGGCTCAGGACCGTCAGAAGAGTTATGCTGATCAGAGACGGAGACCCCTGGAGTTCTCTATTGGTGATCATGTATTTCTGAGAGTTTCACCCACGAAAGGGGTGAAGAGATTTGATCTTCGAGGTAAGTTAGCTCCACGATATATTGGGCCATTCCAGATCTTGGAGAGGATTGGAGCAGTAGCTTATCATCTGGCGCTACCACCATCTCTAGCCAGCATTCACGATGTATTCCATGTATCTATGCTGAGGAGATACGTATCCGATCCGACACATGTTCTGTCAGATATATCAGTTCCTATTCAGCCTGATGTTACTTACGAGGAGGTTCCGGTAAGGATTCTGGACCGTAGAGAACGTCAGCTGCGGAACAAGACAGTCCGGCTGGTTAGAGTCGGTTGGCAGCATCATTCTGACGAGGAGGCTACTTGGGAGCTGGAGGATACGATCCGAGCTCGATACCCTCATTTGTTTACTTGAGGTATGTGGGTTAAGATTTCTTTCAGCATTTTTACTGTTTGGTTATATTCTAGTGTTTGCTGTTGGTTATAGCGAAATTTGGGGACCAAAATTTTATTAGAAGGGGAGGATGTGAGATCTCAGAAAATTTAAATAAATAGGGTTAATTGAGAAATAACCTTATAAATTTTTTTCAGAATTTTTAGGCATTTTCCGGGAATTTTTCGGAGCTCGTACGAAGGGTTTTAAGGGGATTGATCGGTGGGTACGGATAAAGTCTGTTTGGGATACCCATATAAGGGAGAAAGTGTTTTATTTATAAATTCCTTTCTTCCCCAAACGCCGATCCTTTTATTCCCGAACCCCTCTTCCCCTCTTTCCTGCGATTTCCCAATCCCCCTTCTTCTCTGTTCCCTCTCTCACGGATGAAGCAAGCCGAGAGCTCCGGCGATCTCCCTCTGCCGCCATCGACACCCTAAGATCAGATCCGACTGGCGTTCTTCCTCTCCAAGCCATCTTCGGTCCAGCGGTCGCTTCTCTGGTGGTTCCTGCGGCCGATCGTCGACGGCGTCGAGGCTAGGGCACGGTGAGGGTCGGATCTCGCTTCGTCTCCAACTGGTAGGCCTTCCCTCTCCTCTCCTCGCACTGCTTACTGTGTTATCCACCTCTTTACGGCCGGATTTAGATCGAGGGGCGCCACCGAGGATTGATCTTGGAGGTAAGGCATCGCCGGATCAATATGCGTAGCTAGATTAGGGTTCTTCCCTGTACTGACCCTCTCTTTCTCTGATCTGTGTGTTAGAGACATCATCGGAAAGGGATCTTGGTGCCGGATACAGATTCTTGGCCGAGATCACAAAGTGCTCACTGGGAGCAAAGACAAGCACCTAATTCCATTTCTGAGGTTTATTGATCAAGTGCATGGGATTAGAGAAGTTGAGTGGAGTGGAATCCAGTAGGTGGTTGTTATGTGAATTTTGCTAGTTTCGAAAGCAACCTCATCTAGCAGATTACCTTGTTCCAATAGCAACAACAACTGGAATTAAGGTAAGGTGAAAGAGTTCTTCTCTCTGTAAACTACTTGGTTGGGGGTCATAGTATAATTTTGATTTCATGATCATATGAAGGGTTTGATTTACATGATCGGGTGTAGCTTGGAATTAGGGTTAGGGTTGAATTGAATTTTGGTTGGAACATGTTATAGATCATGTTTCGAAATTGGATATCTGTTAGGTTGTGTAGATTAATTAGGTAAATTGGGATTATATTAATTAGGGTTTTGCCCTAATTTAGTTTTAGGGATTTTATTTAGCTATTCATTTGGATTTAGCTAAATAAAATATATAATATTTGATTGACATAGGACTCTGATTCGAGACAGGCGTCTCGACCTTGGATTGCTTGATCGTACCTTCTATTTGAGGCGGGTACCCTCTGACTTATCTTTTGATAATGTCTTATGATATGTGTAGCTTATATATACTTACTAGTGGTAGATAGTAGATTACTCTCTCTCTTGGTCTTAGCTAGTTGATACCTATCACATGCTTCATCTGCTAGTTGCTTTACTTCAGGATTGGATATTTTATCTCTTGCCATGTGTATCTATGTTCATAGAGATGCATATCTATAGTGTTCTACTCTACTGGATTAGTTGCTTTACATGTGTGATACATGCTCTTGGATTCATGATACTTACATCATTGTTATATGTGATGTCTTTGGATTTATGTTGTTTATATCATGGTTATATATATGCGTTTACCTTTTGGGCACACACATATATGGAGGAGGCTATGTTCAGGTATGACATACTGTAGCATCATGCACCATCCTGCATGATTGCATGCTGGGCGATTGACGACTCCATTATTGTTGAGCTCGTCGGCTGGCTACATAGGCCTGCACACAACGTGTTTCACTACATGGGTAGTGGCACAGCACAGTAGGGTGTGTATGGAAGTAGCTCTGTAGTGCTCCGCTGGTCCGCTCATGGGTAGTGTGACTACAGCGTGGTAGCAGACAGGGATCCCTCCCCGTCATTGCGTACCGGGAGTTGAGAGCGTTACGCTCCCTCACTATGTTTGAGGTAGGAGGATAGGTGTACTCCGACAGCATCCCGTCCATTCGGTCACTCATCAGGGGTAGTGACGACAGAGTGCACGGTGTCACAGCCCTACCTACTCGGTCTCACCATCGCGTGTGAGACGGCTGACTAGCGTTAGGGGTGACCATGTCATATTACATCATATGCACAGATTGCATTTATTGTGATTGTTGCATATCGGATGATGCACTTGGGTGACTACATATGATTGACATGCATACAGGATACATGCTTATTTGCTCTGACTATCTTTGTCTGTGTATGTCCGCAGTCATTTGCCCAAGCCTTGCAGGTGAGTACAGTTTATTACAGTTATGCATTTTCTTATTATTCTTGCTATAGAATGTGCTTTATGCCTATTGTTGGTTATTACAGTTTATTTCAGCTCTGCATATCTGTTGAACTGTTAGGAGACTATACCGTAGGTTGTATGGTTAGAGAAATGTACTATTGATCCTATGGTTTAGGAGACTGTACCTTAGGTTATTACTGGTATATATATATTGCTGTACATGTCTATTGGTTTACCTGCTGAGTTCTTTGAACTCACCCCATTATTACTATTTTTCAGGTTGAGGCCGTCAGGAGAGATTCCAGTCGCTAGCCCCTTGGTCGCGAGGATTTCTAGATATCGTTTTCTGTATTCGCTTTTATACGTATACTTGTGATGTGGGTTTGTATTGTGGACTTTATATCGAACATTCGGGTTTGTTACTTTGTTTTCCGCTGCGAATATTTCATTACTTCGTGGATTTCATTTCTTCGTTGTAGTGGAGTAGGATGTGTACGTATATCTTCGTTGATTCCTATATCATCTTTTTCTTTATATAACTGCGTGGATTGTTCATATTATATCTGTCTAGAAATGTTGAATATAACTGCGTGGATTGTTTACTATTTGTGTGTATTATTCCGGCCGAGTTTGGCCGAGGTATAGATATATGTATACTGAGATTCATATTGTCACCCGTACAGGGGAGATGCTGCCGAAATTTCTTCGGACAGGGACTACCTTGGGCGTGACACACTAAACATACTAGCATCATTTACAATATCATGAATCAAGATGTAAACATGCTAAACATTTTTCTTTTAGACAAGTAAGCATATAAGTGAGGATTAATGTTCTCAACATGCCACAACATTTCAAACGATAGTCAAGCAACAGTCAAAAATGAACCAAACAAATAAAATAATCAAAAATGCAAAACAATAAGTAAAATGCAAGATGTAAACAAAAACTGAAATAAGCAAATCAAAATAAAGTGCAGAAAATCAGGTTGTTGTAAACACCCTCCCAGACTTAAACTTTTCATCGCTCCGATGAAATCAATATAGTGGTGGTGGTGGTGGAGGAGGTCTACATGGATGACCGATAGGAAAACTAGGAAAACCCAGAGTCTCACTCAGGAATTTATGATATTCATAAAGGGCATCAACTTGTTGATTAGTAGTTCTCATACCCTGCATGAATTCTCTCATCCTTTCTTGATCAATATCATAATCCTAAACAAACTCGGCCACTTGACCTTGAAAATTCCTTGTAAACTAAAAATGATCTTACACCTCTCTAAATTGATCATCTGATAAAGTAAAGCGACCCTCCAACATTACTCGTTGGGCCACCTGCTTCTTATGAAGTAAGTCTAGAGATGCGTAAAAATCAGAAAAATCAAATCTGGAATGACCCGTACCATAGGCAAAAGAGTGCCTAGTAGGTTATGGATATCCGGAAGGCTGCGGGTGTCCAGATGACGAGGGCTCAAGGTGGGGCTCAGTGTCTCCAGATAAAGAGGGGACATTCTCAGGATCTACATTAGTGATCACCCAATTAGCAGGATTGCGAACAAACGTCCGCTCGGGATAAGGAAGAGGTAATGGGAAACCATCTTTCCTAGGAAAATTAAAGTCATTCTCATCCCGACAAATCATTTTCATGTCAAGACATGCATCAATATCGATCATGTTATTGCTATGAATGATCTCTAGCTCATCTAGATCACAGCTCAAATTTATAGCTACTTGAGTAATCAAATCACCAAAAATAATAAATCCCGAGGATGCCTTCCCAGCTCTCACCAAGGTTTGTAAAAAATGGAAACTAGAATTAAAATCAACCTTATGTAACATAGTCCACAAAGAATAAAGTTTCACTTTTCTAACAACTCCATCGCTTTCCCCTCTACCAAAAATAGTTTTTCTTATAACTCGATATAAGTACCTAAAGATGGGATTTTGCATATGGGAAGCTTTTGCTCTAGAGGGCTCACAAGGTTGATCCAAATCAGTAATCAAATTCCAAAAATTATTCCAAAGAAATCTAGAGTCAAACCTGCGAGAGCTACCGGTAGACAATCCAAAATAATTATTGAAGTCACTAAATACCCACTGAAATTCTTGATTCATTAATCTAAAAGTTATTTTTCCAATGTAATCATCTTCATTAGAAAAATGAACATCTAGTGAACTCAAAAACTCATGAATAATACGAGGATATGTAGGTAGATGTGTGTACATGATATCATTCCAATCAAGAGAATTAATCATCCAATCAATATCATCTCTAATCTCTAAAATATTTAAAATAGTTGGATCCATGTACCATGTGCACACAATCTTTCTATTGACAAGGATATCAAATCTAGATTTATGATCTTCATTTCTAAAAACGATATTAAATTCGTTGTTGTTACCTTCGTCGTGTGAAATCCTCTTTCCTTTGCTCTTTGTGACCTTTTCCTTTTCATTTGTTGGTTCCCTTCCTCCGCTTGATCCACCACTTCCCTTACGAAGTTTCTTCAAAAGATTAGACATATTGTCAAATTCAAATAGGGAAAAGTGTTGTTTTGTTGGAGAAGCGTGATCTTGCAAGAATAGATCTTGAAAAGTAAGATATTTGGGAAAAGAAGTTATAGATCTTGAAGATAGGAGAAGGGAATTGCTGTTAAGATCTAGATAAATGAGTTTGAGATCTAGATCTGAGAGGTTGAGAAAAAAGGTTGAAGATGAGAAGAGTTTGGGAGAAAGAATAGCTTGGGGGTGTGGCCGACACGACCTAGACACGGTCGTGTCTTATAAGCACAACCAGGGTTAAGTTGCTCTACACGCCCGTGTAGATCTACATGGCCCAAGGCTTCTCCTTTTCGGGCATGTCCACACGGTCGTGTCAATTGGCATGGGTAGTGCAGCCTTCATCTCGGGTATACTCACACAGCCGTGTGTGGTACATGGTCGAACAATTTTTCTTCTCTGGAATCTTCACATGGCCGTGTCTGGCACACGGCTGAGCACATCTCCTCCTTGGAAAAACTCACACAGCTAGTGTGAGTCACATAGCCAAATGCTTCTCCTCCACTGTAAACTTTACACGACCATGTCTGGTACACGACCAAGCTATGTTTAGCTCAACATTGATGATTTTCCTCCTTTCCAATTTCTCCAACTCTTCCATGCCCATGAAGTAATCATGGCTAGCTCATGGAAGCGAAACACAACCTGAAAACAAAAAATAACAGCAACATTGAAAAATACTATTACAAATTGAATATACTCTAAAAGAACCCTTGGGTTGCCTCCCAAGAAGTGCTTGTTTAAGGTCATTAGATCGATTGGTCTCCGTCTTCTTCTCATTTTCTTTCCCTTGGAGGGCAGATATATTTTTTATTTTTGATGGGAGGCCTTCTCCCAATGCTTGCTGGATTATATTCCTCATCCGTGGCCTCCCATGAGGATGGAAATTCCAATCCTCCAATTTGTAAGTGTCCACCCTGCTGTAAACACTACTAAAAGAGAAGAGACATGGTTAGAAGAATTTGATAAATCATATTCCAACCTTTTCTTACCAATTATCAATGCAAGTTTATGATTTTTACATCAATTATAGCTCCAATTGTAGCAAGGAAAGGTCTTCCTAATATGATAGGAATTTTCGGGTCTTCTTCCATGTCTAGAACCACAAAATATGTGGGAATAATACTTCCACCAACTTCTACTGGGATGTCTTCGACAATACCCATAGGGTGCCTGCAAGAATGATCAGCTAATTACAGTATCATGGTAGTAAGTCTAAAGTTTTTGAGACCTAGCTTATTACAAATAGAGTATGGAATGAGGCTAACACTTGCCCCTAAATCACAAAATGCTTTTTCTATAAATTCAGTTCCTATAGTGCAAGAAATATAAAAGCTTCCTGGATCTTTGAGCTTCGGGGGAGTGCTCTTCTCCAATAAAGCTCTACATTCCTTGTTGCTATGGTCTCGATATCTCCCTTCCTCCTCTTGTTTGACATGATGTCCTTCAGGAATTTGGCAAACTTTGACATTTTCTGAATGACAACAATTAGAGGAACCTCCACACAAATCTTTAACTTTGTCTAGAAATCTACCAAATTCTTCATCTTTTTTTCAACATGACTAATCTATGAGGAAAAGGGACTACTTGACTTTGAAGGTTAAGTGGAAGAGTCTCTTCAACCTTATTGGTACTCTCCTCTTCATCTTGAATTTGAATTAGTTCAAGTGTTGGAGGAGAGAGCTCTTCTTTAATTTTCATCCCTTTTGGAGCAGTTACTTGAGGATCACTCAAGGTCCGCCCGCTCCTAAGTTCTATTCTGTTACAGTGTTCTATGGGGTTAACATTAGGCTTCCCTGGAAATTATCCTGGTGCTCTTAAAGATGATGAAGGTACCTAGGCAATTTGGCTATCTTGAATTTTCTGGTGCTTTTCTGAATTATCTATTCTTTGAGTTAATACCTTTAATTCTTGCTTCATTTCATTTTGACTTAAAAAGAGCTCTTGAATCATTTTCTCCAATCTATAAATTTGATTGTTCTAAGAAGGTTGTTGTTGAAAATTTTGTTGCCCAGGCTGGAAACTTAGTCTAGCCTCTATAGATGGTCCTTGTTCTTGATTATTTCTATAAGAGAAATTTGGATGATTCTTCCACCCAGGGTTGTTTGTGTTTAACTATGAATTGTTCTATCTTTGATTGTAACTCATAATGGCATCATACTGCTCAAGTTGATTAATTTATGCAAAAATAGCTCCTAAAGGACATGAGTCTTGAGCATGATCAGAACTTCCACATGTTCACAACAACATACTATAGCATTGACCGTGCTAGTATTTGTTCCCATATTTTCTAGCTTCTTTGTAAGAGCATCTAGTTTCGCAGATATTATAGTAATTGCATCTACATCAAATTTTCCTGATGCTTTAGTTGGGGTTGAAAAGGAATAGCCTGCTCTTCTTTCTATTGCCCACTGATGATGGTTTTGTGTTACACTTTCAATAATATCTTCGACTTTGTCCAAACTTTATTTATAAGTGCCCCTCCTGCAACAGAATCTAATGATACCTTAGTATGATAGCTGATGCCATTATAAAATGTATGTAACACTGACCACTTCTCTAATCCATGATGTGGGTATTGCCTGAGTATATTATGTTAGGATCGATGATCGCGGCTAGAGAGGGGGGGTGTGAATAGGCGCCCCAAATCGTTTCGTTTCTTTCTACAAATCAGGTTAGCGCAGCGGAAAATAAACCAATAGAAACGAAAATAAGGAAGAGCAAACCTCAAACTCGAACTCGACGATGTAACGAGGTTCGGAGATGAAACTCCTACTCCTCGGCGTGTCCGTAAGGTGGACGACTCCGATCAATCCGTCGGTGGATGAGACCCCGGAGAACCGGCTAATGTAACACTCCTTCTGGGTGGAGAAACCTCGCCACAATGTTTTGCAAAAGCAATACAGGAGATACAAAGAAGAGCAAGAACAAAATATACAATGAATGTGCAAATACTCGCTTGCCTTCTCGTCGACTGAAGTCCCAGATGAAGCACCAACTTCACGGACGAATGCCAACAAGCAACACAGTCGAAGAAGCTCACACGAAGCTTCGGAGCTCAGCAAAGCTCAAGAGCACAGCAGTTCAGAAGAGGAAGAAGAAGATAGAATAGTAGCTCCTCAACCCCTTTTATAACCTGCGAAGAAGACACAGAAGAAACTAGCCGTTGCTACGCAACGGCTAGGACGTGGACCGATCAGGCTTTATCCTGATCGGTCCACAAGGGTCCTGATCGGTCACAAGACCGATCAGGCCCTTCCCTGATCGGTCATGGACCGATCAGGTCCTTCCCTGATCGGTCCCATGACCGATCAGGACCTTTCCCTTCCCGAAGGTGATCTCCTTCTGATCGTCACCTGATCGGTCTGCAGACCGATCAGGAACTTCACTGTATGCTACTGATCGATCACTGATCGGTCTGCTGACCGATCAGATAAGAAACAGAATGCTTCTATTTGGTTACTGATCGGTCACCAGACCGATCAGATAACCCAGAGTATCACTGGATCGGTCACCAGACCGATCTAGGTTTAGAGCTCCGAGCCCTAAACGCTACTTGGTCCTGAGAACGAGCTACCGAGCCCTCTCCGACTTCGTCCGGTCCAGAGAACGAGCTACCGAGCCCTCTCTGACCACAGTCCGGAGAACGAGCTACCGAGCCCTCTCCGACTTTCCATGCGGTCTAGAGAACGAGCTACCAAGCCCTCTCCGACTTTCCATGCGGTCTAGAGAACGAGCTACCAAGCCCTCTCCGACTTTCCATGCGGTCTAGAGAACGAGCTACCGATCCCTCTCTGACCTAGTCTGGAGAACGAGCTACCGAGCCCTCTCCGACTTCGCATGCCAAGCTTCCATACTTGGACTTTTCCCGTGCCAAGCTCCCTGATTGGACTTTTCTGTGCCAAGTCTCCATACTTGAACTTTTCCCGTGCCAAGTCTCCATACTTGGGCTTTTCCCGTGCCAAGCTCCCTGCTTGGACTTTTCCGTGCCAAGTCTCCATACTTGGACTTTACCCGTGCCAAGTCTCCATACTTGGACTTTTCACCAGATGTCTGGTCAACCTTAAGCCATCTGGATTTCCCTTGCCTGGCTTCACTCACCAGGACTTCCAAACTGCCTGGCTTCACTCACCAGGACTTTTACCTGGCTTCACTCACCAGGGTTTCCCATCTGCCTGGCTTCACTCACCAGGGTTTTCCCTTTCACCTAGCTTCACTCACTAGGATTTTCACCTGGCTTCACTCACCAGGATTTCCCGACTGCCTGGCTTCACTCACCAGGACTTTCCGAACTGCCTGGCTTCACTCACCAGGACTTTGCGAACTGCCTAACATCCCAGTTAGGACTTCCCAGTCAAGTATCCGGTCAACCTTGACCTACTTGACTCTTCTTCATCCAACCTGATAAGACCCTGATCAGTATCTCTCCGCATGGACAACTGCACCTGTATTGTCCATGTCTACATATCTTTCTGTATTGTCAATCATCGAAACCATGACCAAGGTTTACGCTTGGTCAACTAGGTCAACCTTGACCTACTGGAAATTGCACCAACAATTTCCCCCTTTTTGATGTTTGACAATACCTTTAAGTTAGGCTAATCCAATAGCCTCAACTTTCCTCATGCCACTAGGTAATGAAACATAAGTTTCAACCTTACATTCTCCTTCTAAGAAGGCAACCTCCTTCTTAGATAATGAAGGTCTAACTTAAACCCTTCATTCTAACCCTATTGGCACACATCAACAAACTCTCCCCCTGAAGAGTAAGTTATCGTTGTTCATAACTTCACTCGTCGTGATCAACAAACTCTCCCACTAACTCCAATGTTCTTCCTTGAACATTCTCTAGACATTCTTCCCCTTTTTGACACACATCAAAAAGAGTGAATCAAGGTCAAGAGTTTTTTCCTAATGAAAGTCCCATACCTTTCATTGAAACCCTTAATTTCCCCCTTGATACTAATGTCAATAGTCAATTTAGTATAATCCCATATCACTCATGACAACTCCCCCTAAAGGTCAACTCCCCTTGACCAATAGGTAAAACTCCCCCTAAAGATCAACTCCCCCTTGACCATTGCACCAACAATGTCTTGGAGAGTTCCAAACCTTTAGAAACCTAAAACACCACTTCCCGAGCTGAAATTTCAGACAACCAGTCGAATTTCAGCAAGTTGGCATGCCCTAATCGGTCACCGGACCGATCAGGCTTCCTCTGGATCGGTCCAGTGACTGATCCACACAGACCTGGACCGATCAGGGAACCTCCTGATCGGTCCACGACCTCTGATTTCTGATTTCTGAATTTTTCTTCTCCCGAAATTCAGAAACCTCTAGAAAATCACAGAAAATTTCAAAAATTGTAAAATTTTGAGGATACATTCCTCATAACATATACTATCATGGAAAAATAGTTTTCTATGAAAATAACTTCCATTTTTCAATCTTGATACAAAGTTCAAAAGTCTTTGAAATAGATCAAAGTTAAACCAACTTTCTATCAACTTACTCAATGATGAATGCTATCACAAGAAAAGCTTCATCAAGGTTTTTCAAATCAATTTTGAAATGATTTTCAACCATTTAATTTAGGACCACAATCTTAGGGCTAAATGTACATGACTTGTACACAAGCTTTCCCTATGATCCCCAATTTAGAATTAGGCTCATCTAGGTACAAGAACTATGCACCTTGATCCTAACTCATCATCCTAATATCTCACACACATCTAAGGTGTATCAAACACATTCAAGTCAATTTTGATGTGAGATATGAGTTTAGGTCATCTTAGGCTAAGTTCTCATGCATTTTCTAAAACAACAACTTGATCTTCATATCAAATTGTGTGGTTTATCCTTAAGTCAATTTAATTGATCCTAAATGCAAGAGAAGAGATGATGACATGACATATAATGATATCATAAATGAAACATGTGCCAATGTCATGATGTCATGGCATAAAGTGTGAAACTTAAATAAAGCATGACATTTAAACTAACCTAAGCATTATCATGACATTTAAATGATCATAAAATAAATATGATGTCATGACATGGCATATGACAAACAATATATGGCAAATAACATGTAAAGGTATAGAAAATTCCTAATTCTAGCCTTAGTTGCCATTTTTGATAATTTCGATCATTTTGCCATAAATTCTATATTCCTAAGTGTGATAGACCTCAAATCATATACCAAAGATGTTTAGATCACTACGTGCCAACTAGATTGACTCTAGAAAACTCCTCAAATTTGATTGGCACATTCTAATCACCTTAGGAATAATTCTTAATTTCATTTTCAAGGCTTGATTATACCTTGAAAATTCCTAAAGTGCCACCTTTTGCCATGATTAGGTTAACTACCTATTCAAGTAAGGTTGGCACACCCTAACTCATCTAGCGTGATGAAATCACGCTCCTAGGAACCCAATACCTATTGGAGCTCATTGGGTTCACTAAGTATTCACTAGGGATGACTTCCCTAGCAACCCTTCTAATGACCCTCCTAGGTTTTGAAGCCTTGGTCATTTGGGACTCATCAAGATCAACTCTAGGGGTGACTCCTCTTGTGACCTTGGTGATGGTCTTCCTAGCCCTAGATTTTGTTCCATAATCGAATGGAACATTGTGATAAGTGGGCTTGACCATTTGGGACTTAGGTTTGTGACCCAAACCTTTCATGTCCTTGGACTTGGGTTTTTGACCTCTAGACCCTAGAGTCAAATCCTCAAGAGCCTTTTCTAGAGAGTCAAGTCTTGACCTCAAGACTTGATTTTCTTTCTCTAATACCTCAAGCTTTAATTTATCATTTTTCTTTGAGGTATTCCTAGGCATATGTCTAGATGATTTGGGATTTCTACCTAGATTTTCCTTAGCCTTAGATGGGTTAATTCTAGGGTTGGCTTTCCTAGTGTTATCCTTATCTAGGCTCACATGTTTGGCACCTAAGCATGTGTATCAATTTCTATAATTATCATGCTTATCATTATTGTTAATTGCAATCAAACTACTAGCATGCAACTTACTAGTATTGCAATAATGTGCCTTAGAGATTACCTTAGGGTTTGCCTTAGCTCCCCCTATCGATGTGCTCGGTCTCTTGTCCTTGTGAGATTGCCTCCCCCTCGGACATTGGCTCCTATAGTGTCCCTTTCGCTTGCATTGGAAGCACACCACGTGCTCCTTGCTCTTGCGTATCGGGACTCCGGCTTCCTTGATCTTTGGCGCCGGTGGAGTCTTCCTAACCCTCTTTGGACACTTACTCTTGTAGTGCCCAAGCAGGGACACTCAAAACACATTATGTGTAATTTGCTTGAAATTAAAGTGCTTGAGTTACCTAGGGTTGAGGATGAATGTAGACTCTCTCCTTCATCCCTTCCGGAGGTAGATGCTTCTTCTTCTTGCTCCAATCTTGAAGAAGTGCTCTCATCCTCTTCTTCCTTAGATGTTGAGTAACTCTCAACTTCTAATTCCTCTCCTCCATGGTGTAAGATACTTAGCTCACTTGACTCCTCTTCATGGCTTGAAGTGGAGCTCTCCTCATGGAACTTGGCCAAGTTGTTCCACAACTCCTTGGCATTGTTATAACCACCTATCTTACATAGAATGTCATTAGGTAATGAGAATTCAAATATTTTCATTACCTCGTCATTAATCGTGGATTGGTGGATTTGCTCCTTCGTCCACTTCTTCTTCTCTAATGGTTTTCCTTCCTTATCCATCGGAGGCTTAAAACCTAATTGAAAACAAGTCCAATTTTCAAAGTTAGTCATAAGAAAATACCTCATTCTTACCTACCAATACGCGAAGTCGTCGAGGTCGTAGAAGGGTATGGTGATGTCTTCTCCGAGTTGATCCATCTCTAGCTTGTGCTCCCTCGGGTGTTAATCCAGCGAAGAGCGACCTCGCTCTGATACCACTTGTTAGGATCGATGATCGCGGCTAGAGAGGGGGAGTGTGAATAGCCACCCCAAATCGTTTCATTTCTTTCTACAAATCAGGTTAGCGCAGCGGAAAATAAACCAATAGAAACGAAAATAAGGAAGAGCAAACCTCAAACTCGAACTCGACGATGTAACGAGGTTCGGAGATGAAACTCCTACTCCTCGGCGTGTCCGTAAGGAGGACGACTCCGATTAATCCGTCGGTGGATGAGACCCCGGAGAACCGGCTAATGTAACACTCCTTCTGGGTGGAGAAACCTCGCCACAATGTTTTGCAAAAGCAATACAGGAGATACAAAGAAGAGCAAGAACAAAATATACAATGAATGTGCAAATACTCGCTTGCCTTCTCGTCGACTGAAGTCCCGGATGAAGCATCAACTTCACGGACGAATGCCAACAAGCAACACAGTCGAAGAAGCTCACACGAAGCTTCAGAGCTCAGCAAAGCTCAAGAGCACAGCAGTTCAGAGGAGGAAGAAGAAGATAGAATAGTAGCTCCTCAACCCCTTTTATAACCTGCGAAGAAGACACAGAAGAAACTAGCCATTGCTACGCAACGGCAAGGACGTGGACCGATCAGGCTTTATCCTGATCGGTCCACAAGGGTCCTGATCGGTCACAAGACCGATCAGGCCCTTCCCTGATCGGTCATGGACCGATCAGGTCCTTGCCTGATCGGTCCCATGACCGATCAGGACCTTTCCCTTCCCGAAGGTGATCTCCTTCTGATCGTCTCCTGATCGGTCTGCAGACCGATCAGGAACTTCACTGTATGCTACTGATCGATCACTGATCGGTCTGCTGACCGATCAGATAAGCAACAGAATGCTTCTGTTTGGTTACTGATCGGTCACCAGACCGATCAGATAACCCAGCATATCAATGAATCGGTCACCAGACCGACCCAGGTTTAGAGCTCCCAGCCCTAAACCCTACTTGGTCCTGAGAACGAGCTACCGAGCCCTCTCCGACTTCGTCCGGTCCAGAGAACGAGCTACCGAGCCCTCTCTGACCACAGTCCGGAGAACGAGCTACCGAGCCCTCTCCGACTTTCCATGCGGTCTAGAGAACGAGCTACCGAGCCCTCTCTGACCTAGTCCGGAGAACGAGCTACCGAGCCCTCTCCGACTTCGCATGCCAAGCTTCCATACTTGGACTTTTCCCGTGCCAAGCTCCCTGCTTGGACTTTTCCGTGCCAAGTCTCCATACTTGAACTTTTCCCGTGCCAAGTCTCCATACTTGGGCTTTTCCCGTGCCAAGCTCCCTGCTTGGACTTTTCCGTACCAAGTCTCCATACTTGGACTTTACCCGTGCCAAGTCTCCATACTTGGACTTTTCACCAGATGTCTGGTCAACCTTGACCCATCTGGATTTCCCTTGCCTGGCTTCATCATCCTTACCTTCCAATACGCGAAGTCATCGCAATCGTAGAAGGGTGGAATCGTGATGTCCTCCCCAAGGTGATCCATCTCTAGCTTGTGCTCCCTCGGATGTTAATCCGGCGAAGAGCGACCTCGCTCTGATACCACTTGTTAGGATCGATGATCGCGGCTAGAGAGAGGGGGGTGTGAATAGCCGCCCCAAATCATTTCGTTTCTTTCTATAAATCAGGTTAGCGCAGCGGAAAATAAACCAATAGAAACGAAAATAAGGAAGAGCAAACCTCAAACTCGAACTCGACGATGTAACGAGGTTAGGAGATGAAACTCCTACTCCTCGGCGTGTCCGTAAGGTGGACGACTCCGATCAATCCGTCGGTGGATGAGACCCCGGAGAACCGGCTAATGTAACACTCCTTCTGGGTGGAGAAACCTCGCCACAATGTTTTGCAAAAGCAATACAGGAGATACAAAGAAGAGCAAGAACAAAATATACAATGAATGTGCAAATACTCGCTTGCATTCTCGTCGACTGAAGTCCCGGATGAAGCACCAACTTCACGGACGAATGCCAACAAGCAACACAGTCGAAGAAGCTCACACGAAGCTTCGGAGCTCAGCAAAGCTCAAGAGCACAGCAGTTCAGAGGAGGAAGAAGAAGATAGAATAGTAGCTCCTCAACCCCTTTTATAACCTGCGAAGAAGACACAGAAGAAACTAGCCGTTGCTACGCAACGGCTAGGACGTGGACCGATCAGGCTTTATCCTGATCGGTCCACAAGGGTCCTGATCGGTCACAAGACCGATCAGGCCCTTCCCTGATCGGTCATGGACCGATCAGGTCCTTCCCTGATCGGTCCCATGACCGATCAGGACCTTTCCCTTCCCAAAGGTGATCTCCTTCTGATCGTCTCCTGATCGGTCTGCAGAACGATCAGGAACTTCACTGTATGCTACTGATCGATCACTGATCGGTCTGCTGATCGATCATTGATCGGTCTGCTGACCGATCAGATAAGCAACAGAATGCTTCTGTTTGGTTACTGATCGGTCACCAGACCGATCAGATAACCCAGCGTATCACTGGATCAGTCACCAGACCGATCCAGGTTTAGAGCTCCCAGCCCTAAACCCTACTTGGTCCTGAGAACAAGCTACCGAGCCCTCTCCGACTTCGTCCGGTCCAGAGAACGAGCTACCGAGCCCTCTCTGACCACAGTCCGGAGAACGAGCTACCGAGCCCTCTCCGACTTTCCATGCGGTCTAGAGAACGAGCTACCGAGCCCTCTCTGACCTAGTCCGGAGAACGAGCTACCGAGTCCTCTCCGACTTCGCATGCCAAGCTTCCATACTTGGACTTTTCCCGTGCCAAGCTCCCTGCTTGGACTTTTCCGTGCCAAGTCTCCATACTTGAACTTTTCCCGTGCCAAGTCTCCATACTTGGGCTTTTCCCGTGCCAAGCTCCCTGCTTGGACTTTTCCGTGCCAAGTCTCCATACTTGGACTTTACCCATGCCAAGTCTCCATACTTGGTCTTTTCACCAAATGTCTGGTCAACCTTGACCCATCTGGATTTCCCTTGCCTGGCTTCACTCACCAGGACTTCCAAACTGCCTGGCTTCACTCACCAGGACTTTTACCTGGCTTCACTCACCAGGGGTTCCCATCTGCCTGGCTTCACTCACCAGGGTTTTCCCTTTCACCTAGCTTCACTCACTAGGATTTTCACCTGGCTTCACTCACCAGGATTTCCCGACTGCCTGGATTCTCTCACCAGGACTTTCCGAACTGCCTGGCTTCACTCACCAGGACTTTCCGAACTGCCTAACATCCCAGTTAGGACTTCCCAGTCAAGTATCCGGTCAACCTTGACATACTTGACTCTTCTTCATCCAACCTGATCAGACCCTGATCAGTATCTCTCCGCATGGACAACTGCACCTGCATTGTCCATGTCTACATATCTTTCTGTATTGTCAAACATCGAAACCATGACCAAGGTTTACGCTTGGTCAACTAGGTCAACCATGACCTACTGGAAATTGCACCAACATATTATTGTATCTATCCCATACTTCAAATAAAGATTCTGAGTCTGACTATCTGAAGCTTGCAATAAGATTTCTCATATGAGCAGTCTTGCTAGGAGGATAGAATTTATCAAAGAATTGTTGCTCACACTGTTCTCAAGTGGTAATGCTATTTGCTGGTAAAGAATTTAGCCATTACTTGGCTTTGTCTCTTAAAGAAAACCCAAACAATAATAATCTCACAGCTTCAGATGGAACATCATTCATCTTCATAGTTTCACAGATTTCATAAAAAACTTCTAAGTGTTGATTTGGATCTTCATGTGGTCCACCTCCAAATTGATTCTGTTGGACCATAGTGATTATCGCAGGCTTGATTTCAAAATTATTAGCTTCAACATAGGAAGGTTCTATCAATTTCAGGATCAAAAGGAAGTAGATTACCTACAAAGTTAGATCTTTGCATACAAGAATAAGATTACAGAAATATGAATCATAGATTAAGAAAAATGCAAAGTAAAATTACATAACAGAATTACAAGTTAGTTATAAGAGAAGAAAAAAAAAGAAAAGTTTAGTCTAACTCAAATGATAATCTCTAATGTTATATACGCAGTCCCTGGCAAAGGCGCCAAAAACTTGTTACGAACCGTAAGTGCACGGTTTCGTCGTTAGTAATAAAAGAATATCGAATCCATAGGGACTGGTTATAACTACTAAAGATGTCTCAAAATGAATTAGCTAAACAATCAATAAGGAATTTACACGTACTAAGAAGCAACTAGAAAATAGAAATACAAAGGTAAATGTAGAAACTAGGTTTTATGAAAGTTCTAGGAGATTTGGTTTCTTTGTGATACTTATCAATGTATTATGATCTTCCAATCCTATCCTCAATTGTTATACATTTGTAAGAAGTCTCCAGTTATCTCTTGCAGAAGACACTAGCAAGGGATTTATATTTCACCTTAAGCAATTAAATAATCTTGATCCCTATGAAGTCCGTTAGCGGGGCAGCCCTGTCACGACGCCCCTTGGTCATACAACATAGAAACACACCACTAATCAATTCACATCAAGATATAGGGAATAGTACATCTATCTATCCCACTTCTTTGTAGATGCTTGCTTCACCTTTCAAGGTGATCACCAAGATGTCCGTTAATGGGGCAGCCCTATCACAACGCCCCTCAGTTATATGACCTAGAGAATACCCCTACAAGACCCACAAGATATACAAACATCCAATCAAGAATGGTAATTAGATCCAAACACAACAATCCACACAAGATTGAATAGGTACAAAGCATAACAACATCATTGAAATAGGAAGTTGGCAAATCCTTGAGATCTTACATCAATTCACATCACAAATACTCCCTCCATCCTAGAATAAGAAGATCTACCCCATGAAACAAAGGAAGAGATCTGAAGACAAGAAGACCATAAACATTTCGATCCAAATCAAGAAGATAGAAAAGAAATGCTTATCTAGATATAATGAGTGATCTTTGGAACCAATCCTTTCTACCGGAGTTGAATCATGGATGGAAACATATTTAGGTCACCGGATTAAAGCCCAAAAGATGGAGAAGAGCCTCAAGATTGGATCCCCCTAAAGGGAGAGCCTCCCCCTCTTCAAAGGAGAATAACTCTTTATATAGAGTAGGAGTTTGGGTGCCACACGGCCCGTGTCATGACCGTGTGGATCTCAGACGGCCTCAGCTACTTAGCTCTCAGCCAGGGTCACACGACCATGTGAGATTCACATGGCCATGCCATGCTTCATCTCTGTATGGCTCACACGGCCGTGTGAGTCACATGGCCGTGTCTATCATGCCCTAGGTAGTCCTTGCCAGAAGAAATTTCAGCAACATCTCCCCTGTACAGGACAATATGAATCCTAGAATACATATATCACTCCTCGGTCCACACGCCCGGAACAATACAAAACAAATAACAACAATCCACGCAATTATATATATATATCCAATCCACGCAATTATATATATATATATATCCAATCCACGCAATTTATATAGACAATCCACACATTCTAATATACAGCCTCCAGTTGTCAACAAAATTTATAAAAAGGAAAGACAATATAGAAATCATCGTAGATATATGTAAACTCCTACTCCACTACAATGAAGAAAACACAATCAACGAAATAATGGAAATAATGCAGTGGAAAATATAAGCAAACCCAAAGAGTTCAACATAAAGTCCTCAATACAAGAACCCACAACACCGGTATATGACGACATAGAACTAATACAAAACATCTACAATCGAAAATCATCGCAACAATGGGGGCTAGCGACTGGAATCTCCCGACAGTCTCAACCTGAAAAGTAGTAATATAACGGTGTGAGTCCAAGAACTCAGCAGGTAACCAATAGACATGTACATCAAAAATATAACCACCAGCAATAACCTATGGTACAGTTTCCTAAACCATAGAACCTATAGTACAATCTCCTAACAGTATAATAGGTATGCATAGCTGAATAAACTGTAGTAACTAACAGTAAGCATGTAATATAGTCTACAGCAAGAATAATAAGAAATGCATAACTGAAATAAACTGTACTCACCTGCAAATCCTCTGAGCTGTAACTATGAACATACACAGGTAAAAATAGTCAGAGTAAAAGGATGTATCCTGTATGCATGTCAATCATGTGCAATCACCAAAATGTATCATCCAATATGCACCAATCACAAAGAATGCAATCTGTGCATATGATGCAAATGACATGTCCTGGTCACCCCTGATGCCAGTCAGCCATCTCACACACAATGGTGAGACCAAGTGGGTAGGGCTGTGACACTGTGCACTATGCCGTCACTACTCCTAAAGAGTGACCGAGTGGATGGGATGCTGTCGAAGTACACCTATCCTCCTACCGAAAACATAGTGAGGGAGCGCAATGCCCTCATCTCCCGGTACGCAATGACGGGGAGGGATCCCTGCCTGCTACCACGCTGCAATCACACTACCCATAAGCGGACTAGCGGAGCCCTAATAGAGCTACTGTCATACACACCCTGGGTGCTGTGCCACTACCCATGCAATGGTCACGTTATGTGTAGGCCGGCCGATGAGCTCAACAATAATGGAGTCGTCAATCTCCCAGCATGCAATCATGCGGGATGGTGCATGATGCTACAGTATGTCATACCTGAACATAGCCTCCTCCATATATGTGTATGCCAAAAAGGTAAACGCATATATATAACCATGACATAAGCAGCATAAATCCAAGAACATCACATATAACAATGATATAAGTATCATGAATCCAAGGGCACGTATCAAACGTGTAAAGCAACTAATCCAGTATAGTGAAGCACTATAAATACATCTATCTCTATGAACACAGAAACACATGGCAAGAAATAAAAGTATACCAGATTAATGTATAGCAGATAACAGTAGAAGCATGTATTAGGTATCATCTAAGCTAAAACTAGGGAAGTGCTAAATCTATTAATTACTACTAGTTATATATATACTACACATATCATAAGACAATATCAAAAAGATAAGTCAAAGGGTATCCGCCTCAAATATAGGGTCGTATCAATCCAAATCCGAAGTCGAGACGTCCGTCTTGAATCAGAGTCCTGCGTCAAACAAACAATTTTATTTAGCTAAATCAAATGAATAGCTAAATAAAATCCCTAAAACTAAATTAGGGAAAAACCCTAATCACATCCATCTTAACCTACCTAATAAATGTAACGGTCAATTAGGATTAGTTACCTAATCCCTAATAAGTAATTAGATTAGTAATCTAAACTCAAATCAATCTAGTCATTAACCCTAGCTAATAATAATCCAAATAATACTTAATTCAACACATAAACCTAATTCATCTAGTAATCATCCAATCACTCATGAACAATCTACTACAACATGCAAATCAATCAATAATCTACAGCGAAGAACAAATTATTACACCTTAACTCACTGATAGATCACTATTGATGTTGGAAGAAGGGAAACTGTTGATTGGATGGCTCACTAGAGTAAATCGGGTCACAAGAGATGAGATCAGGTACTCGGCTTCGCTCCCAGTGAACATTTGGTGATCACGGCCAAGAATCAGTAGTCGGCGACCAAGATTCCTCTCCGATGATGGCTCTAGGACACAAATCAGAGAGAGCGAGAATAAATGTAGAGAAGAGCCCTAATCTAGCCAATACACAGATCTAGCGACACCTTACCTCCAAGATCGCTCCTCGGTGGCGTCACTCGATCCAAATCCGGCCAGTGAAGAGGGAAATCGCACTGTGAGCAGCGTGAGGAGAGGAAAGGGAAGGTCAATTGGTTGAGAGACGACACGAATCAAGCCTCCACCGTGCCCTAGCCGTCAAAGATCGGCGTAGAACTCACTGGAACAACAATCCCTGGACCAAAGATAGACTGGACTCTGTTGGCTTCGTCGAGCTCCGGCGACATGGTCCTTCGACGATGCGATGTGGATAACCCAGATGGAGATTTTCGGCGGCGTCAGTTTGCCCATGAGAGAAAGAATGAGAGGAAGAAGGGGGAAGCAGAATCGGGATCGCAAGGGGTTGGGGATGAAATGGTTTGGGATCGACGATGGGGGAAAAGAAAAATAAAAGGAAATGTATTTATATAATCAAACATTTCCTCTCTTAAATGGTATCCCAAACAGGCTTTATCCGTGCCCGCCGATCGATCCCCTCAAAACCCTCCGTATGAGCTCCAAAAAATTCCCAGAAAACTTCTAAAAATTTCAAAAAAAATTTATAAGGCTATTTCTCAAATAACCCTATTTATTAAAATTTTTCAATATCTTACAGTGTCATTCTTGGCCTCTGGAAATGCTACATGGCTGTGTAGCACACACGACCTGACAATGCTTGGACTTTGGAAAGGTTGCACGGCCATGTAGATCTACACGACCGTGTTCTGATTTTGCTTCAAAAATGACACGGCCGTGTGATATTCACACGGCCATGTCAGCCCCCTCTTCTGCTGATGCTACACACCCGGTCTACTCCACACAGCCAGCACTGACTTCCTTCGTTTGTTGATTAGATTCACCATGAACATCATTTCCTCTCTAAATTTGACTCCTATAGACAAAAAATACACAAAAGCAGATCTATGAACAAAGAAGAGTAAATATGCTAAAAGTAAAGCAAGGAGTATGAAAATGCATAGATAAAACATGCGTAAAATATAGGAATGTGCGACAAAACATGCTAAACAAGTGTATAAAATCTACGCACATCACCTAACTTGTTAGTTCCTAAGGATCCAAAACTATTATCACTTTGATGAGTTATTAAGGTTACTAGTTTACTAACATTTATCATGATACAAACTGAAACTAATCTATAGCATGTGATATCAAACAACTAGCATATCAACAATATCATTTTCAATAGTCCTACTACATAAAACATAATGATCCCCAAATATTTTCATGGGGCCCTAAATTCTGATAAAACATCTTAAAATGTTCTCTATACATTAACCATGAGTTCCTTAATTTTAGGGGTCATTGTATGCATTAATAAAATGAAGAAACTACATGAAATATTAAAACTACAAACAAGGATCCAATTTCAAGAAGTATAGAGAATACTAAAAGTTTTCACTAGTAATTAAATGATATTAAATTTAGATTAATTCACACAAAATATTCTCCATACATTTCCATGAGTTCCCTAATTTTAATGGTCATTGTATGCATCAAAAGAAAGAAGAAACTACATGAAATATTAAAACTATAAACAAGGATCTGATTTCATGATGTATAGAGAATCCTAAATGTTTTTACCGGTAATTAATTATATTAAATTCAGATTAATTCACCTAAAATGTTCTCCATGTAACGCCCCGCCCCTTCCTGCTAAGGCGACGGGGGTTACTTGCGACACATACATACTTAACACAGCGGAAGACTTACTTAGAGAATTTTAAAAAAACTTTTCTTACTTAAAGATCACCATAGACATAAAAGAACCACATAGGATACCTATCATAATTTTTTAGTCTTAATACCCAACACATACTTAAGGTCATGGAGTCATAAAATAAAAACATCAACATGGCAAATTTCTTATTAAACAAAAGCAGGTCTTTTCTTTTTAGCCAGTCCACTACCGCACACATCCTTCTAGCCCCTCCTGCTGCTCCCTGATAACAGCCCAATTTTGTCGCGAATTGGACATCAAATGATGAAGTACCAAACCCCTCCTACACTAATGTAGCATAGGAATGACTCGGGTCGTCCGCCAACGAAAGTAACGATAGGATGGTAAACTTAGGATCGTATGCTATTTCTATTTTTTGGATTTTCAATATGGAAATGGGGGTTTGGGTTTTGATTTTAAATTTAACAGATAAAAAGCAAAGCAAGTGTAGAAAACTAATCTAATGCTGGAATGAAATCTAACTATGTGTGAATAATTAATCCACAACGCATTGTCACTCTACGTTATGGGTTAATTATCAACACGATTAATCTAGGGAATGAAATAGCGAAGCATCAAATGAAATCTAATCTAAATAATGAAAGATAATGCAAGTAATAAAGCTATGTCTACTCTAACTAACCATTGAAGATTTTCCTACATTGCATTGTCACGCTACGATACAAGAATATCCATCAATGAGAATAACATGAAACATAACAAAGAACTCAAACATGCATAAAGAAAGCAACAATCAACCAAAGACAATTAACTAAACAACTTTGTAGAAATTAAACAAAATCTAATTATGCATAAAAGCTAAATTTGTACCACATTGTCACGCTATGATACAAGATCAACAATCATACATAATGAACTAAACAAAGTACCAAAACTAAACAAAGTGCAATCTATCAATCTAGGAATCAATAACAAACATAACACCCTAATTAAGCAATTAACATGAAAGTAAACTACCAACTAAACAATTCAAACATAAATGTAACTAGAATATCCAAAATGCATAACAACAAGATTAAACAAATCAAACATGGAAATAAACTAAATTAATCAACCACATCCATTCCTCCACCAATCCAACTACCAATCAACTACCTCCGTCGTCACATGGAGGCCCGAATTTGGAACACCAGCTCCGGTGGACAGCACACAACGATGCCACTTGATTCTGCGCGGAATTGATGACTGAAGTTGCTGGAGTTCCTGCCTTCGGAACACCGTCCGCAGGAAGCCACAACACTGCTCAGTGATGGAAGCAGAAGAAATTCGCCGGAGAAGAAGGGACAGCCGGCTTCCTCTGTTGGAACCCGCTGCTTTCGGAACGTCATCCGCAGGAGATGCTACACTGAGGAAGGGATGAAGAGGGATGCTTGCCGGAGAAGAACGCCTCGCCGAATAGAAACCCTAGTTGAGGTCGTCGCTTCAAAGGAGCCGCCGGCGTTTGCTGCCGTCGCCGCTTGGAGCAGATCGCAGAAGAGGAGGTTGGGAAGAGCTGGCCGGCCGGCGGCAAGGGAAGAGAAGAAGCCGCCGGTCGGAGAAAAGGAAGAAGAAGAGAAAGGGGCGCTGTGCCCTAGCAGACGCGAGGAGGAGACGCGAGAAGAGAAGGGGAGTTGGCACTGTGCCGTGCGTGAGGAGAAGAAGAGGGGGTAGGTTTCTTAATGGGTTTGGGTTTCGGGTTTGGGTCCATTAGAGCTTAGATCCGGATCCAATAACCAATAAGAATTGAAATTGGGCTTCAAGTTTGGGCTTTAAAAGTGGGTTTTGAATTGGATTTGAATGGGAGGCTTTACTTCTTTGGATCTCCTTGATGCCTTGATCATGGATCTTGATCAACGGTCCAGATTACTTCCCTACAAAATAAGATGCATATTTTAGATAAAATATCAGAAAAATATAGGAAAAATTAGATCAACGCTCCAAATAAATCTCAACTCATAAAACATGATATAAATACAGAATTAAGCATATGAGAGGATAAAAATATCAAGTCCAAGAGCCAAAATAACATATAAAAATTCTAGTTATCACTCCCCTAGTACATCCATTCCTTGCCTTTATCTGTGGAACAAGAAAGTAAGTTGTGAGCACTCATGGCTCAGTAAGTTCCTTTCCTACTCACAAAAACCGTAAAGCATATTAAAATCACAAGTCATAAGGCATAAAGACAAATGTATCATGTCAAGAGCATATCATGGCATATCGTAACATAACATAAAGTATCATGGTATAACATAACATGATCATCAAACATATCCTGTCATAGCATAACATCATCATAACTATCATGGCATAATCATAAGGTATAAGCATGGTAAACTCCTAACATATATCATGCAACATATGCAACATGTCTTTTGAAAACTTATACAATACATACTTAAACATAATCTCAACATGATTGGGGCCCCGGCTTGTATAATGAACATATCATTTTATCATATCATAAAACAAGCATTTTTTTAGCACATAGCACATACATGGGTCATAAGCATACATGAAAGAACATATCACTTATCATAAAAGACATAACCATTCATGGATTCATTACATAACATCTCTTGATTCATTCATAGCATGTGAGGTACATCTAGGTCACTAAACCCATATGGCCAAAAGTCATAAGTAGAGGCATGATCTCTAGACAATCATACAAACACAAACATCTCATGATATCATCACATACTAGCATAAGGAAGGTCATAAGCATGTTAACTTAAATTTTTAAGCCCTCCTAGGTTTCTAATTCTTTCATGGTCGAAACCTTTCATGAAGGGAAATCAAGTTCTAAGCAACATGCAACATGTAAACCCTAAACTCATATCATATCATATTTCATAAGGAACTACTTAAGCATGTTTAGTTTGGGTTCTAAGTTCCTTAAGCTCCTAATCTTATCATGGCCGAACCCTAGCATGGCTCATCTTAGGTTACAAGTAGCATGGAAGTGTTGAATCTTAAGCCAATATCTTATACATTTTCATAAGGAACAACATAAGCACATTTGTTTCAAATTTCAAACTTCCTAGACCCATTAACTCAAGGTGGCCGAACCTAACAATCATGGAATTAGGTTTTTAGTGGCATAAGAGTATGAAACCACAACTACATTCCATAGCATACATCACAAGAACATCATAAGCATATATAAGTTGGGTTCTAATTTCTCTAGGCTTTTAAACTTGTAGTGGCCGAAACATGTAAATCATGGAACTAGATTTTTAGTGACATAAGAGCATGGGAACCACAACTACATTTCATAGCATATATCTCAAGGACATCATAAGCATATATAAGTTGGATTCAAATTTCTCTAGGCCCTTTAAACTTGTAGTGGCCGAAACTTAACAAGCATAAAACTAAGTTTCTAGTGGAATAAGAGCATGGAAACCCTACACAATTTTCATGGCTTCATAATAAGGAACAACATGAGTAAACTTAGTTAAAAACTTACACATACTAGCTTTAAAACCTAATGTGGCCGAAAGTTACATGTATTCAAAATTCTATATAGCAAGCAACCATAACACATCAACTAGTTTCATATTATTTTATCAAGAAGGTCATGAACCTCTTAGCCTTGGTTTCAACTTTCCTAGACTTCAACTCTCATCATAACCGAACCTTCATAAGCATGAAATAAGATTCATAACTAACATACAATCATGGCATAACATTTTAGCTTCATGTCTTGTCTTAGGAAAAATCTTAGCATGCTTGGTCTTAGGTTTAAAACTCTCCTAAGCCTTTACTCCTTACTTTGGCCGAATATTCATGAGCATGTAAATGGAGTTTCAAACAACATACAAGTAAGAGAAAAGTTAACAACCTCATTATCATAGGGTACATAACCAAAAGAATAAGGAAACATGCTTAGTTTGAGTCTTGAACTTACCTAGTCTTCTTGTTCATGCTTGGCCGAAACATGTAAATCATGAAACTAATTTTTTCATTAATTATTCTAGCATGGAAACCATAGATTAACTTCTTACATAAAATACATATCACAAGAAAAATAGAAAGCATATCTAATTACAACTTTCTTAAACTCTTCTTCTTGTTTTTGACCGAATTTTCTTAAAACAAAACTTAAGTTTTTAAGCGATCTATCTCCATGGAAAACCATACAAACTATTGTACCACAGGTGAGGGGAAGCTTACCTAATGTTCACTTGTTAATCCTTAAGAAATGGTACCCTTGGTGAAGAGGAAATAAGGAGTTTCTTCTTCTAGCACTCCTTTCGATATCTCTTGCTTGGAAAGGTACACCTTGAAGGCTCCTTCTTGTAGTTTAGTTTTCTCTTAGGTTGAAACCTAAACTTGGCTTGTGGAGATGAGGGAGGAGGATGCTAGTCTCGGCAAGGGTGAGGGAGAAGGGAAAAAAAATGAAATCCTTTAGTTCCTTTCCTTTTTATGCTAAGTGAGTGGAAGTTACAAAGATGAACTTTGCTTCCCTTCCTCCTTAATGCATACATGTATTTTTTTTTTAATGAAAAGATGTCCTCATTCCTTCCCCTTAACTCTTCTCTTCATTATCCTCTTTAAACTCCACGAAAATAGAGAAGAAAAAGGGAGAAAGACAACTTGTCTTTTGCTTCTCCTTTTCTTAACCAAGAGGTAAACAAGAGGAAGAAAACTAATTGGTTTTTCTCTTGTTCCCTTACTAAATTATATCTTTACTTTTAACTACAATTTCTATCATTTCCCTTTCACATATTATTCATTATCCTAGTGGTTATCATACATAATTTTATTTCTATCCTTGGTGGGAGGTTCAAGGTTCAAACCTTCACCTCTTCTTTTTATTTCTCTTATTTCTTTTTCTTTGATTCTTCTTTTATGCTCTAAAGCAAATAATACCCATATACTTATCTTATAATTTTGTGGGTGTTACACTCCATACATGTCCCTTAATTTTCCATATTATAAGAAGGATTTAAAGCAACTAGAAGATAAGGAACATGCACAAACTTGTAAAGTAAGAGCATGATGGATAACCTTTAAAATTTCGTGAGGAAACTATCCCTTCAAGAAATCTGAAATCCTCTATTCATACAAACCATTTGGGGCTTAGGAAAAGAACCTAAAGTGAGAGTATCATGCTCCATAAAACAACCAAGATTATCAAACTATGGTACATGATATTCACAAACTATAGAAACTAACTAGAGTATTAACAAGGTAGGGAACAAGCCTTCAATCTTTAGCTACTAACTCCCTCTTCTTGTCTTCACTTGGAGCTCTAGAATTGGTGGAGAACAATAGGGAGGAGGAGCTCGTTAGGGCCAATAGCAACATCAAGGGGATGGGCCTTTTGGGGGTAGGAGTTTTAAAGAGATGGAGCTTAGGACTTGGTCTCTCTTTTCCTTCTTCTACCAGAAACATTGAACCTTGTCCCATTAAAATTACCACATAACAAATTTAAGAAAACATCTAAATTTAATCAACTAAGTAATATAAATTTTATTATATTAATTCATATAATTTTTTTAATATAAAAACTTATATTCATGCATTATATAAATTTTATCTACATATTAAGTCTTATAACTTTTATAATGCTAAGTTATGTATAATTTTTTTATATAAAAATTTATACCCCTACGTTATATAAATTTTTATATACATACTAAATCTTTATAAATTTTATTCACATTAAAAAGTTTATCCATGGTTATATACATTTTTATATGCATACTAAGTCCTATAAATTTAAATAAAAATTTATTCACATGGGTTATATAATTTTTTATATATTTACTAAGTCATTTATATAAAAATTTATTCATATGAGTTATATAAATTTTTATATATTTACTAAGTCATATAAATTTATATAAAAATTTCTATACATGGGTTATATAAATTTTTATATACACATTTGGTTATTAATTAAATTTTATACATATTTATATTCACCTGTCTTCTTAATTGGTCAATTCAAATTCCATAAATGTAAGCTAACTTAATTAATTAAATCTAATTTAACTCCATTTATTTAAATTAATAAATTCTTAATTAAATCTAAAATAATTAAATAAATTCTCTTGATTAGATAATTCCAAATTATAATTAATCTAATAAATCTCCTTAATTAAATAAATTTGAATTCTAATTAAATTATAATTTAACCCAATAAATCTCTTTAAATAAATAAATTTTAATTTTAATTAAATTATAATTTAACCAAATAAATTTCCTTAATTAAATAAGTAGTTTTGGACATTACAAATTCTCCGTCCATAAATAAAATTTCATCCTCAAAATTAACACTTACCAAACAATCTTAGGTAGTAGCTTCTTACGTCTCTCTCAGTTTCCCAAGTAGTTTCCTCCTAAGTGCAATTTGACTATCTAATCTTGACCATTTTTATCACCTTACTCCATAGCCTTTAAGCATAGGGTTCCTGGGTTACATGCAAGATATCACTCAATGTCGAAAATTCCAACACTTACTATAATGTCCCTAAAAGTTCTCCAAAACTTAATTAGGAAAGAAAATTCGAAACTTCTAAGACATGTTATGATTAAAGGTTCGGCTACGAACATTAACATCCTAAGTTTCTTTTTTTAAAAAAAGAATTGTTCCAGATTCGGAAGTTAATTGCTATAAGGTCATTTGAAACTTAGGTAAAAGTCAATCTATATTAGGGGGAAAATATTAGATTGGGCATAAAACTAACCATAATATTTTAACACCCAAGCTAACAATTAATTAAGTCTAAGAAGTTTTAATCAATGTTACCCATACTACATCAAACCTCTAACTTAATATTTCAACAAACATTTCTTTTTTTCATACACATAAGATATAAAGCATTTAAACTTATAGACTTGAGGATTGACTCCGTGAGCTTCTCGAAACTAGCAGTAGGCACAACCCTTCCAAGAACTTTTGCTTTGATACCAGTGTGACATCTCTAATATATATATATATATGGACAGACACACAGACGTCTCGAATCATAATTGCACTTACAACTATACATATTCTCAATTTAACTAAATTTCTTAAAATAAATAACTACCAGTAACATTTGGTACTGGTCATATGATCCCAGAATTTATTCTACAAAAGGAAACATTTAGCTATATGAAAACTAAACTGGAAGGTCTTTGGGTTGTACTGCCATTGTCCCAAGTTAGCTCACTGATCATTGCCTCCTACCTCATTCATCTCATTTATTGAAAAAAATTATAATCTATGAGTCGAGAGTCTGAACATATTCTGAACCGTGTTATGTAATAATTAGCGTCTATAATTTAGTGTACTAAGGGATACCCAGGCTAGGTAACTTAGGACTTACCTATTGGCTTATTATGGACATGAGCATAGGTGTTGACATAGGCATACATGCATAAACATAAGCATAAGCATGTAAATAAACTAAGTATAAAATGGACATAATCATGACCATGCACATAAGTATAGTTGAATGACATAAACATATATACTGAGAATGAGCATAAACATAAGCATCAACGTGCAAATTGTTGGTGTAATAAACCTCTAGGGTTTCAATGTTTGACAATGTACCTTAGTCTGGTTAGTTTAACCAAGGATTGATCCAAACAAGATTTGATGTTTGGAAGAGAAAAGTCTAGTCAGGACTAGTTGACTAGCAAGGATAAGTCCTAACTGGACATTAGGTAAGGGAAAGTTCTGGTGAGTGAAGTCAGGCCCTAGTAAGTGAAACTAGGAAGTGGAAGTCCTGGTGAGTGAAGCCAGACCCTAGTGAGAGAAGCTAGGTAGTGGAAGTCTTGGTGAGTGAAGTCGGGCCCTAGTGAGTTAAGGTAGGTAGTGGAAGTCCTTGGGAGTGAAGTCCTTGGTAGTGAAAGACCTTTTACGTTTATCTTTAACCATGGCTCAAGCAAACATTTCCTCTAAAGAGTCTGAATTAAAAGCCTCTCAAGATGCTCTGGTCGATATCAGGCGAGCAAAGATGATAGATTTGAGAAGAGAAAAGGAATATTGTTAGAATCTCCTGAATTCAATGTTCCCATTGCTACATCGATTGCTAGAGCTTTCACTCATGGGGCTGAGGGAGTTATAAAACAACTAAAAAATAAAGGACATCCAGTTTCTGACCCTCCAGCTAACTTCCTCGATCGTAGGCAACTGCTTGATAGCATACCCCCTGATTTGTTCCCTAAGCTATTCTAATTCTAGATCTAACTTTCAAGATGTTTCTGTAATGAAGAACAATTGTTAACTTTTTTCTTATTTATTATGATGTTTTAACTGTTGGCACCATTTATTTCTGTCTCCATTTGATGGGTACTTAGAAACTTACATGATTTTAGGCTGACTTTAGCTGATTTAGTTGTATTACCGAAGGGTTAAGTTACTATTTTTAATTAGTAGCATTTATTTAAGTTTTATCATTCGCTCGGATTTGTTTCATTGCCTTTAGGATTATCATTTATTAATCTTCCTATAAACAAATTATCCTTCCTTGATAACAATTTTTGTCCAACTTTTTTCGACCGGGCAAGCTCACTTCTATGTTTAATTTCGCCCGAACTTATCACTCGACCGACTTTTGATGACCAGTCAGGTTTACTTCTATGTTTAATTTCATCCAAATTTAATACTCGACTGGTCTCTAATGACCGGTTGAGTTTAGATGCATATATCTTTAACTTATTTTCGGACTCGATCAGCCAACAACGACTGACCGAGTTTATATATATATATATATATATATATTCTAAACTAGTCCTGAAATTTGATCGGTTAGTACTAACCGACCGAACTCATAATACAAGAAGTATATACTATTTAATTTCTTTTAGGATCTCGAAATTTTGTAAGTTCAACCTTGGTAATGATTCTAATATTTTGGGAACATAACCTTTTGTATCGGCTAGCAATATTATTTCTTTATTGGTGACACATGTGCCTATTGTAGGGAACTAGGGCGCTAAACATGGGAAAGCACAGTAGAAAACTTCTAGTTCCTTTATCCAGCAGATCCATGCGAAGGGAAGAAACATTGCTTAAAACAATTTATACTAAGTTGCATGATATTGGTTATACTTTTGATGTGTGCTCACGAACTCCAGACAGCTTGGATCTCAGCACGATCACACGTTCGCGTCTCTACGGTATCCACACGAACAAGCCTTGCCTTTGTTTGTCTCACAAACTCACAAGAAAGAGATGGAAACCACCTAAGGTTGTGCTAGCAACCACACAAGGGGTTTCAGCCAAGAGAGGGAAGGAGGAAGAAGAAGAAGACTAAAGGTTTTCTCACATAATGAAAATATCATCCAAAATGATATATATACCCATCTCATGAATACCAAAGGGGTTTACCGTTTCATCTTCCAATCCAATGGCACAAACCATTTCATCTTCCAATCCAATGGCTCAAAATTGACTATTCAAACCAATGGTTCAATTTTGACCATTCAACTTCCTTGGTGAATTCAAGTTCACCCAATGAGTCCAACTCATTGATTCTCATGCAATTTTGAATTAAATGAATCACCATTCAAATTGATTCAATGAGTCTAGTTTGAATTGGACTTAATCCAACAATTAGATCCAATTGAGTCTTACTCAATAAGTATAATTCAGATTAGACTTAATCCAATGAACCCATCTCCAAATCTACCTATTCTTTGTGTGTGACCCAATAGGTTCTCGAAACATTAGCAATGCACCCAAATCAATATTGAGATACATAAGCAATGAGTGACATCTAGCAAGACATCATTGCTACCCAAGTGACGAGAAAGTTGAGATTCGACCTAACCTGTCCGTGGCTATTATCTTGTATGGCTTGGTCCCTCTATCCTTGATATCTAGATTGATCAATAAGGCATAGACCGTGTCATCCTCTTATCAACCTTTGTGTTTCTTGATCTCTAAGTAGACACACTCAATCAAATAAGCTCAATATCTCATATTGACTCATTTACGCATGGCCATGCTTTCTTGTGTTCTACTAATCAAGGGGTCCACATATATTGCTTCCGTCATATGGAAGGAATAGATTCCATCTACATCACTTACATGCTTCCGCATAATTCATTGCATATCCAGTGATTGACTTTATTGTCCACCTTATTATAGATGATGTTTACCGATACCAAAGTACCCAACTCCTTATGTAAGGAATTGTAGTGACTTCAGGTCTAAGGACTATTCATACCAATAGTCACATGAGAATGTTTATGACACTCATATAACAATCCATGAAACATTCTTATGGCGGGTCATTCAATATATATTCTCTAATATATACCCATGTGTCAACCTGATATCTCATATCCATGACTTGTCAGATTAAGTCATCCGTTGACCTACATGCTAGTCTCAATGCATTAATATTACCCTTGTATATTAATGTTCGACTAGGAATAGTTAAGAGTAGTGTTCCATATATATCTACAATATCTCACTATTAATTTAACCAATTGATATGTTGCAGATAAGAACCTACTACCTAAGGACATTATTATACTTATTCATTCATCACTAAATTGAAATAAATATAATAACCAACTTTGCCTTTTATTAGTAATGAAATATGATACAAAATGAATCTTTTACAATCATCTCATAATTGGTACTAGGGCTAATACTAACACCTATGACGTTAGATATGTACCTATCTCATTATGTCTGCCGCCTTATCAATCCATCTAATGGCTCCTCTTTAGTCTCGCTTTTCCTATCACCTTAATATGACATTTCTACTTAAAACACCTTTTCGATATTCTACCAAGACTTTTAAAGAGAAAAGATAGGAAAATCCCTAACACTTCGTCTTCTTCCTCTAGTTTGTGTATTCCTTATTCTTCTCCTTCCGCTAACTGTCCTTGTTTTCACTACTCCTTTCTGTTAACAATGTCAACCTCTGATGAGTGGTACACTCAATGCTCTTCTAAGTTTTCTGCACAAGATGCCTATGAGCTTCAATGAAACTATAACTTCCCTCCATATCTAGCCACTCCTACCTCTAGAGATCATCCTCATCTTCCTCCTCTAGAGATAGTGGCGATTTTCTGGGAACGGGTTCTGTGTGATTTTAGATTTCCCATTCATCCTTTCTTTGTTGATGTTAGTAGGTATTTTGACCTTCCCTTGAATCAACTCGTCCTCTAATCATTCTCTATTATGATTGGTTTTGTTATTGTTTCTCATTTACTTGCTTTCCCTTATCTCCTCATCTATTCCATCACTTTTCATTCCTCATCAAGTGGAAGACAACGTTTTTAAGTTTCAATCATGCCCCAAAACCACTTTGTTCCATATAATTCCCCCTCAAGGAGAATGGCGGGACAACTTCTTTATGTATCTTCCTTTTCCACCGCCATACCCGATAACTTGGCATCAGAATCTTTCCCCTATTCCTTAATTAGGCGATATCTTTGAAAATCTCATTCTTCGTTCTTCTATGGGGAAATTAAAAGGCACAAAGTTTAACTTGCCTTCCCTAATCGCAGAAGACTTATTATTTGCTTTTGGTATTAGCACAGCCGACACAACCTTGGACGTCTCCTTTGGTAAGATTGTTCCCCTTATCCATGTTTTTAACCATCATAATATTATTCCCAACATGAATTTTTCTTTTTTCCAGCCGATGCTGTCCTTTCCGCTTTCATGTATAAGAATACTCACTTAACAAGGGCAGTCTTAACTAAAATGGGAGAAGATTTATTAAGAGATCATCGTCTTAATCACCCTTTTTCTTCACTTGGTTTACTACCTCCATCTGAGCGACCTCAAGAATCATCCAGCTCATCAGATCAGGAAGGTCCTTTTGTTGTGATGAGTAAAAAGCCTCATGCTTCCTCCCCGTGTCCGCTTGCTTCCACCATAGCTACTTTTGAACAAGTTCCTATTACTTCTTCCGAAATCTCCTACAGTAGAGGTAAGGAACTTGCCCTTCCTACATATACTCATTCTAATTCTGCTTTAAATATGATGAGGCCAGGACTTCTTATTCCTATGTCTCCTGATATTCCTCCAGCTATTCCTACACTTGAAGAAGCACCAGCTGTTCCTATGGCTTCATTACCCCTTCTTTCGGCTCTACCTTCTTCTTCCACCAAGCCCCGTGCCAAAAGAACTCCTTGTAGAAGATCAATTACCTTCTAGTGGGAGGGTTGTTAGGAAACATAAAATATTCATGTTTTGGAAGAGTCTTTAGACTTGATCCCTGGTGAACATGAACCTAATTCCCGGACATATGACGAAGCGCTCCAAGATAAAGATGCAGCGTCTTTGAGCAATGAATATAGAATTATAATATATGTATTCTAATAAATTCTGGGAGCTTGTAGAGCCACCAGATGGTGTAAAATCCATTGGGTCTACAATAGGAAAAGAGGGATAGATGGGAAGGTGAAAATTTTCAAAGCAAGGCTTGTTGAAAAAGGAAACTTTCTCACCGGTAGCCATGCTCAAGTCTATCCAGATTCTTTTATCTATTAGATTTGGCAAGTGGATGTCAAGACAGCTTTCCTTAATGGAAGTCTTGAAGAAAACATCCATATAAAGCAACCAGAAGGGTTCATTGCAAAGAACAAAGAGCATCTTGTGTGCAAGCTCAATCAGTTTATAGACTGAAGCAAAGCTTCAAGGTCTTGGAACATCCGGTTTAATGAAGTAATCTAGTCGTATGGATTTATTCAGTGTCCGGATGAGTCTTGTGTATATAAGAAGTGTGATGGAAGCGTGGTGGTATTTCTTGTACTATACATAGATAATATTTTTGATAGTTGAAAACAATATCAAAGTGTTGTCGGAAGTATGGGTATGGTTGTCCAAGCAATTCGATATGAAGGACTTGGGAGAATGCGCACATATTCTCGGGATCAAAGGGATCACTAGAAAAGAATGTTGTGCTTATCTCGAGCTTCATACTATCCTAGCTCGTTTTAGCATGCAAGACTCCAAGAAAGGCTTTCTACCTTTCAAGCATGGAGTAGCTTTATCAAAAGAAATATCTCCGAAGACATCAAAGGAGATAGAGGACATGAAGGTAGTTCCTTATGCTTCGGCTATCGGAAGCCTAATGTATGCAATGCTGTGTACGAGACCGGATATCTATTTTGCCCAGGGCATAGTTAGCAGATATCGAAGTAACCCAGGACTGGAACACTAGACTGTCGTAAATCATATATTAAAGTACCTTAGAGGGACGACAGATTATATGCTAGTTTACAAGACAGATAATTTGATCCCTGTGGGTTACACGGATTTTGACTTCAAATCAAAAGGGACAATAGTAAGTCAACCTCGGGGTTTTGTATTTACTTTAGGAGGTGAAGTTATAACTATGGAGGAGTGTTAAGCATAGGTGTTTTTCGGACTCCACCATAGAAGCTGAGTATGTGGCAGCCTCTGAGGCAGTCATAGAAGCTGAATGGCTCAGAAACTTCATGATGGACTCAGACATGATTTCTGGTTTTCCCAAAATTACTACAATTTATTGTAATAATAGTGGTGCAGTAGTAAACTCGAAGAAACCAAAAGTTCATAAGGCAAGTAAACACAATAGAGCGCAAGTACCACCCAATACGAGACATCGTATAACGAGGAGAAGTTGTTGCCGCCTAGATTGCATCAAGTGATAACTTGGAGATCCTTTCACTAAGGTCCTTAAGGCAAGAGCTTTTAATGGGCATGTTGAAGGGTTGGGAATCAGATGTATGGCAGGGTATATGGCAGCATAGCCTTTTGGTATAAGTGGGAGATTATTAGAATGTATACTAAAAGCCTAGCTTTTTGTATAAACATTTATTTAGAAATAAGAATCACATTGGTCACATGTCTACATTTATATGCTAAGTGTAGTTATTCAATTAATTTATATTGTAGATAACATGGTGTGTGGTGTCACACACAGAAGATCATGTTATCGGTTCTTTATAAATTATAAACAGTAGCTCGTGACTAAGATGGAAAGGAACAAACCATTGGAATAGTCATACTGTAATTAGGCATTAGTTTATCTTGACTAATAAGTTACACTAGTACACGCTAAGTGTATTGAGCAGGATCATTTAAGATAAGTTCTTTTTATACTGACTTAATAAAAGAATAAGACCTTAGTTATTATGGAAGTGTGTGCTCTTAATCCTAATATAATAACAAGCACATATATTTAGTATTCATTTCTTTGACTTATCAAAGGGTGAGATTTAGCTTGATAAATCAAGAGGCCCGATAAGTTGGGAAATGATATTACTTATAGTGTATGTTGTTGATTATAGAAGGAAACTGTGTCCTACTAATCTAGGCTGAGAATGCCCCCAAGAGGAGCTCATAAGGATTGTCATGTTAAACCCTGCAGGTGGACTTAGTCTGACATGACAATAAGGTTGAGTGGTACTACTCTTGGACTTAGATATTAATTAAGTGAGTTGTTAGTAACTTACTTAATTAGTGGGCATTCGTTATCTTAAACATAGGGAGACTAACATACTCATGATAAGAAGGAGCCATAATGTAATTTGGGATTGGTACGGTAGTACAATGATAACTCTCTAGTGGAATGAGTTATTATTGATGAACTTGAGTTGTGTGTTCAGGGAGAATACGGGATACTCAAGCTCATCAGAAGGCCAAAACCAATTTCTCCTCTAGGTCCCTGTCGTAGCCTCATTAATGCCTCTAATCCACTCATGGAAAAGCTCATCTTGGTATCCAAGAGAGGGTCGGCCCATGGCTTGGTGACCAAGCCATGTGGCACCAAGCCATGGGCCGGCCACTTCTTCCTCAATGGGGGTCGACCCCTTGTTTGGTGCCCAAGCAAGAAGGGGCTGGCTACAATATTCAAATTATAAGGGGGTGTTTTGAATTTTTAAAATCTTTTCTTTGTAGATATCTACAAGTTTTAAAAGAGAGATTTTAAAATATAAAACTTTACTTATTTGAATTAGGCCACATGGTTTATAAGAAAATTTAAAAAGTTTTAAAACTTTCCTTTTTTTAACCATCCTCATGATTTTTTAGAAAAAAGGAAGAGAAGTTTTAAAATTGAAATTTTCTATTTTTTGTAACCATGTTAAAAAAGAAAATTTTAGAAGAGGTGTTTTAAATTTTAAAACTTGGTTTTAATTTTTTAAAACTTTCCTTTTTAACATCCACTTTAGGAAATTGAAAGAGAGCTTGTAAAATTTTATAAGAGCATTCCTTTTTTGCTTGTAAATTTTTACAAAATTATTTTTCTTTTCCTCTTAGGGCCGACCACCCTTGTGTGGTGCCCAAGCAAGGGGTCGGCCAATCAAGTCAATCCATGATTTGGTGATTGATTCAATCAAGAGGAAAGAAAAGGAAAAATAAAAGGGGATAAGGAAAAAACAAGAGGAAGATTTTAATTTTTGTAAAAAGTCTTTCCTTATTTGCCTTGGGCAAGTATTATAAAAGAAGGGGAGGAGAGGCCTCATGTAAGAATTCTATTCTTTTCTCTCTTCTCTTCAAGTCTTCTCCTAAGGGCCGGCCCTTGCTTTTCTTCATGCTAGGGCCGGCCACCTCTTGTGGTTTCTTGGTGTGGCCGGATACAAAGAGAAGGAGAAGAAGAGGAGAAGTAGGGTATGCATCTATTCTTATTCCATTGATTGTGCTCTCCCTTGTGGCCGGATCTCTCCTCTTCCCTTTCCCTTTGCTCTTTTGTTCCTTGGTGGTGGTTGTGGCCGAATTCTAGAGAAGGAGGAGGAGCTTTTGGGTAGTGTTCATCTTGGAGGATCGTCGCCCACACGATGTTCAAGATGAGGCGAGGAATACGGCAGAAGATCTCGAGGTTATTAGCATACAAGGAAAAAGGTATAACTAGTAATTATTTTCCGCATCATATTAATTATTTTTCTTTGTAAGAATTCCAAACACAAGAGGCATTAGATTCTAGTTTTTTGAATTGTAATTTGATTTTATTTTTTCTTTTTGTTTTTCAAATTTGTAATTCGATTGTTCCTTTTGGTTAAACCTAGAGTTATATAAGGAAATTAAATATTAGTTTGTCTAGGAAGTGGTGGTTGCTCCAATATCTAAGAAGGCCTAGTGCCTCGCCATGTTTAACCTGGAAGCCAATTTTAGAAATTAATATTTAATTGAATTTATAACATAGGTTGATTTGGATCAATAGTGTTAAGTTCCGCTTGCAATCCAAATCTAAACCATTAAGAACAGATAAGTTAAATTTGAAATCAATAATGTTAAGCTTCGTTTGCGATTCCTAATTTAACTTCTAAAGAACACAATAGGTTGTTTAGGAAAGGTTCGACACTTGTACAAAATTTTTGTACAATGGAACCGGTACGATCTTCCTAGGACCAACCAACAGCTAGGCCCACCGACACTCAAGTCAGTTCCTCTCACCGATGGAAGAAGAAGAAGAATAGAAATTGAAGTGGAACAGAGTTTAGATGCTAGAACTTGCGTACCTTCTCAACGGAGAGGATCCTCCTTTTTATACTACCTCACGTGACCTCCGTAGTCGTGAAGTGGTCCCCAGTTTGTTAGGGTTTGTTAGGAGATGAAGTTATCTTCTATACTTCGTGCAATAATCCTTTAAGAAATCTTTTCTGTACCCCAAATGTACCCATTTTATCGTTTATAACTTGTATTTATAATGGGGACATGTCATTATAATTGAAGAAGCTTCTAGAATATATTTCCCGCTAAATATTCTGTTAAGCATGTCTTGGCCGATTGTTCATGCCAGTTGTATATACTGTTAAGAATGTCTATTGTTGAATATATCTCGGTCGGTTATTCAAGCCGATCGTATATACTGTTAAGAATGCTTCCTGTTAAATATATCTTGGTCGGTCATTCAAGTCGACAGTATATACTATTAAGAATGCTTCCTATTGAATATGTCTTGGTCGGTCGTTCAAGCCGGCCGTATATACTATTAAAAATGCCTCATGTATTATAAGGTTAAATGCCTTTATGCTCGGGCGTCCTTTGCCTGACTGAGCATATATGAGCACGTGGGTGCTCGCTCGGCCTTCAGTCAGCCGATACTATGTTGAGAATTATATATAAGGCTAAATGCCTTTATGCTAGGGCGAACTTTACCCGACCGAGCATATATTAGCACGTGGATGATCGCTCATCCTGTGGTCGGCCGGTAATATGCTGAAAATCATATATAAGGCCAAATGTCTTTATGTTCGGGCAGGCTTTGGCCGACCGAGCATATATAGGCGCGTGGGTGCTTGTTCGGCCTGCGGTCGATCGATAATATGGTGAAAATCATATATGAGGCCAAATGTCTTTGAGCCCGGCTGAGCATATATTAGCACGTGGGCGCTCACTCGACCTGCCGTCGATCGATAATATGCTGAGAATAATATATAAGGCCAAATGCCTTTATGCTCGAGCGAGCTTTGTTCGGCCGAGCATATATGGGTGCGTTGATGCTCGCTTGGTCTGCGGTCAACCGGTAATATACTGAGAATAATATATAAGGCCAAATGCCTTTATGCTCTGGTGGGCTTTGCCCGACAGAGCATATATGGGCGCGTGGGTGCTCGCTCGACCTGCGGTTGGTTGGTAATATGCTAAAAATCATATATAAGGCCAAATGCCTTTATGCTCGGGCGAGTTTTGCCCGACTGAGCATATATGGGCGCGTGGATGCTCGGTCGGCCTACGGTTGGCTAGTAATATATTGAGAATAATATATAAGGCCAAATGTCTTTATGCTCAAACAAACTTTGCCCGGCCGAGCATATATGAGCACATGGGCGCTTGCTCGGCCTGCAATCGGTCAGTAATGTGCTGAGAATAATATATAAGGCCAAATGCCTTTTTTGCTCGGGCGGGCTTTACCCGGGCGAGCATATATGGGCGCGTGGGCGCTCGCCCGACCTGCGGTCGGTCCGTAATATGCTGAACATCACATATAAGGCCAAATGCCTTTATGCTTGGGCGGGTATTGCTCGGACGAGCATATATGAGCACATGAGCGCTCTCTCAGCCTGCGGTCGACCGGTAATATACTAAGAATAATATATAAGACCAAATCCCTTTATACTCGGCCAGGCTTCGCCCGACCGAGTATATATGAGCACATGGTTGCTCACTCAGCCTTTATTCGACTGGCTATATGCCTTTCCTATCTTTCTTGACCCTCCTTCACTTACCAGGCCGATCTATCATAACCCGTATCACTTATATTTTGAGATTCGTGCGATTTTTCAAAGTGGTCTCATTGGTAATTGGTCCTTCAATGGAAAGATAATGTTTAAAGATATGACAGTTCAGTATATGATTCAATCTGTTCTGTCTATCATAAATGCCTCTTCCTAGGCGAGCGCCACGTATCATTTTTTGTCCTTTTTCTAAGTAACCCTCGGTATGTTTGTCGTTCGTGTCTTATTACACATTCTCCTTGGCAGATCAATAGCTCTTCTCTGTCGAATCATTTTATTTTGACAATGATCCTTATATTGCCCTAAAACCCTAAGTCTTTTTTAACCTTTTACCCTTCGTCTTCCTCTAGTTACTCCTTGGCGATTTTCTTTTTCGACCTCTTTCAACAACTCGCGCTCCTTCATCCTCTTTGGTCTTCTTCTGTGACCTTTTCTCCTTAAGGATTCAGTAAGTCGTTTACTTCTTGAGCATTTCCATTTTTCCTCATGGCTGAAGAATCTTTTCTCCCTTGGTATTCTTAAATTCGTTCTTCCTTGACCGCTATCGATTGAACTTCCATCCGTTCTCTGTATGAAATCCCTAAAGAATACCGTATTAGGGTTCTGCAACCTGACGCTTATCCTTGTCTTCCTCCTGACGATTGTATTACCTTTTTTAAAGATCAACTAGCCACAGGCTTACGCTTTCCCATCCCTACATTCTTGATATATATAAGTCAATATTTTGGTATTCCTCTTCAACAATTTGCCCCAAACGCCTTCAGATATCTATGTGGGTTGTATATGGTATTCCGCGTCTTTAGTATACTGATGTGCGTAAATTATATACACCTTTTATGCATGTTTGTGTGCATATTCACATACTTTGCACATGCTTTGTCTACATATTTTCGTACTTCCAGCTTTCCTTTTAGCATATTTATTCTTTTTGTTTGGAGGTCTGCTTTTGTGCATTTTCTGTACACAAAGGTCAAATTTGGTGAAGGATTCATGTTCGAGGACAAATCTGCAAGCGAAGCTAGAGAGGAAGGTGTCATTCCTTAACCTCACACGGTCGTGCCATGGGGGGTTGCCCAGGCCATGTGGCTGCAGTAGAGGTGGAAGTTGCCACGGCCGTGTGAACGTCACACGGTCGTGCTAAGATTTGAAGCCAGAAAGACCATGGGCATGTACACTACACGGCCATGCAAGCCATCCAGAGCTGAAGCCTTACATGGTCGTGTAGATCTACACGGTCGTGTAAGGTTTTCCAGAGACCAAGAAGACTCTGGCCGTGTGCACCACACGACCATCCAAGGTTTCTAGAGGCAGAGGCAATGCAGGCTGTGTATATCTACATGATCGTGTAAGGGAAGTAGAAGCAGTGTGTGCCACGGCCGTGTATCACACACGGCCGTGTAAGGAAGGCAGAGAAGGGAGTGGCCTTGGCCGTGTGAACCTCACACGGCCGTGCCTCGGGGTCGTGTGGCGTCCAAACCTCCCCTCTATATAAGTCCTCTTTCATGAATTGAAAGGGGATCTTCTCCCTTTTGGGGGGAATCAAGATTTGGGGCATTCATCCACCTTCTTGGAGGGATTTCCAGTGATCTAAGGGCAGATCTTCATCGTTTCGACTCCGGGGAATGAGGATTGGATCCGAAGATGGTTCTTCATCGTAGATAAGCTTTTCTTCCCTTCTTTCTCAGATTTGGGATCAAGATGCTTGTATTCTCTTTATCTTTGGATTTCTTTCCTTATTCTATGGATTAGATCTCTTGTTCTAGGATGAACGGAGTATTTGTAATGGAGATTTGATGTAAAACTCTTGTGGATTTGCCAATTTCCTATTTCTATGATTTTTCCCTGTTTGTATCTATTCTTTCTTGTGTGGATTGTTGTGATTAGGGCTCAATTACCATGATTGATTTAATGTTTGAATATCTTGTGGATCTTGTATGGATTGCTTCCCATTCGATTTTTCGAGGGGTGTTCATGACCAGAACATGCCCGTGTAAGAACGTTTGAGAGGTAATCTTGAAAGGAAAATTAGGTATTTCAAGAGGGTAGGATAGATTGTATAGATTATATATTACATCTTGATGCGGTTGAGGGGTGATGAATTCTATGCTGATTATCCGAGGGACGCACGTGACAGGCAAGCCCGTGTAAGGACAACATAGATTCATTCCTAATTGATCACGTTTAGGTATAGATTTTAGTCCTAGGCCGGTTGTCTATTGCAAGAGAGAACCGACAACCTTCTACAAATGATGGTCGATTGAGGAATAAATTTGGTAGATCATTACATTGAATAACATTACAAAGAAACCAAAACTCCTAGTACATACCTTTACCATTGCCCTTATTTTTGTTTCTTATTCTTTCATTTCTACGTTTTACTTTGCATAGTTGCATTTAGCTTTTGAAAACCAATTGATTAGTTGTTTAGCTAATTCGTGTTGGGACATCTTTAGTGTTTATTTCAGTTCCTGTGGATATGATATCTTTTATTATTACTTATGACATTTCCGTACACTTGCGGGGAGAGTCAACAAGTTTTTGGCGTCGTTGCCGGGGACTATGCTATAACATTAGGGATTATCAATTGAATGAGACTAAACATAACTTTTCTTTTCTTTTCATTTGCATAGTTGCATCTGATTTTTAGAATTCTGTTTTCATAACTTTTTTTTTTATACCTTGTTACCTATAAATAACTTTTGATCGTGGTAACTGTAATTTTGCATCTCCTATTTCTCTTCTAATGCACATCAAACATGGTATTCAGGTCATTAGGAGATTATGGGGCCCCAAGGTCTGCCAAAGGATTAGGGCCAATTGTTTACCCTAAAATTCGAGCAAGATATTTTATGCTTAAATCATCCTTTATCTCGATGATTCAGCAAGCTCAGTTTGGGGTCTAGAGATTGAGAACCCTTATTCACATCTAACGGAATTTTATAGATATTGCTATACTATGAAATATGAGGAGGTTCTGTCTGATGTTATACAGCTACTGGTTTTTCCTTTTAGTCTGAAAGATGTTGCGAAGAGATGGTATAATTCTCTAAAATCTCAAAGTATTAAAACCTGGGATGAGTTAATGCAGAAGTTCTTGGGCAAATATTTTTCCCCACAGAAGACTACTTATTTGAGTAGTCAAATCTTGAATTTTAAGCAACTTGTTGGGGAGGAGCTACATCAAGCCTGGGAAAGATATTCATCTCTTTTACAGTTATGTCCGCATCACGGTATCGAGAGATTATTAATCATGCACTTATTCTATGTGGGGCTTTCTTTCTCAAATAAAAGTCAATTAGATATAGCCTTTGGAGGATCTTTTTTTGAAGACGAGCTTAGAAGAAGCCAATGAGATAATTTGCAGGATTGTATCAAATTTTAATGATTGGTCAGGATAGAATAACACAACTCTAACGGTTAATACGGTTGAAGGAAAGGAAAATGGAGAGAAAGGAATTACTCTAAATCAAAATGATCTTCAAGTATTATTGCCTTGGTGTTATGAGTCTCTTTCAAAAAATGTTTGATGAAGAGACAGTTTTGACAAAGGAGAAGAAAGGGGATGATATTTCTCTAGAAGATGAAGAGGATTTAGAGAAGGGATCTCAAAAAGAAGAAATTAAGTTGATAGAGCAAGAGCTAATTGTGCCATAAATAGTGCCACCTCAACTTGAACTCAAGCCATTACCATCAAACTTAAAGTATGAATTCCTTGGACCAAATTCCACTTTTCTAGTTATAATAAATGCCAATTTAACTGAGTCTGAAACACATAGATTGATTGAAGAGTTAAAGCTGCATAGAAAAGCAATTGAATATACAATTGATGATATCAAAGGGATTAGTCCATCACTTTGCATGCATAGAATTTTACTTGAAGAGGGTTATAAAAATTCAATTGAACATCAGAGGAGGCTAAACCCAAATCTGAAAGAGGTAGTAAAGAAGGAGGTGCTCAAACTTCTTGATGCCGGGATCATTTATCCAATTTCAGATAATGAATGGGTGAGTCCAGTACACGTAGTCCCAAAGAAAGGGGGAATGACTGTTATAAAAAATGAGGATAATAAATTGATTCCAACACGAATAGTACCGGGGTGGCGAATGTGTATTGATTATCGAAAGTTGAATAAAGAAACTAGAAAGGATCATTTTTCATTGCCTTTTATTGATGAAATGCTTGAGAGATTGGCTAAGCACTCATATTTTTGCTATCTGGATGGATATTCAAGTTTTTTCCAAATTTCAATTCATCCTCAAGATCAAAAGAAGACTACTTTTACATGCCCCTATGACACTTTTGCTTATCACCATATGCCATTTGGGCTTTGTAATGCTCCAGCTACTTTTCAGAGATGTATGATGGCAATTTTTTCAGATTTAATAGAGAAAATCATGGAAGTGTTCATGGACGACTTATCAGTTTATAGGAATGACTTTGACACTTGTTTGTCAAATCTTTCTACAGTTCTTCAAAGATGTGAAGAGGTGAATTTAGTTTTAAACTGGGAAAAATGTCATTTCATGGTTAAAGAAGGAATTGTTTTGGGACATAAAATATCAGAACGTGGGATTGAAGTGGATCAAGAAAAAGTAGAAGTAATAGAGAAGTTACCCCCACCAATTAATGTAAAAGGAGTAAGGAGTTTCTTGGGGCATGTTGGATTCTATAGGCATTTTATCAAGGACTTCTCAAAAATTTCTAAGCCTTTAACAAATTTGTTAATTAAAGATGTTAAATTTTATTTTGATAGTGATTGCATGGAGGCATTTAATAAAATCAAAAGTGCTCTTACTTTAGCACCGGTAATCCAAGCCCCGGATTGGAATCTTCCATTCGAGATAATGTGTGATGCTAGCGATTTTGCAGTAGGAGCAGTTTTAGGACAAAGGAAGAATAAGATTCTACATGCAATCCATTAGTCAAGTAAAACACTTGATGCAACTCAAGTGAATTATTCCACTACAGAAAAAGAACTCCTAGCCGTAGTATTTACATTTGATAAGTTTAGATCATATCTGGTGGGTTCAAAGGTGATAGTTTATACTGATCATGTAACCATCCGATATTTACTAGGTAAGAAAGATGCTAAACCTCGGTTTATCAGATGGATTTTATTGCTTCAAGAGTTTAACCTTGAGATTAGAGATAAGAAGGGAGCAGAAAATGTAGTGGATGATCATCTATCCAGAGTATAGCAAAATAAAGAAAAGGATGCAAATTTTGACTTACCTATTGATGATGTTTTTCCCGATGAGCACCTTCTAGCTTTGTCAAGTGTTAAAATACCTTGGTATACAGATTTTGTCAATTTCTTGGCAAGTGGAGTTTTACCCCCAAATTTCTCCAATCAACAAAAGAAAAAAAAAATTTCAGATGTGAAGAATTATATTTGGGATGAACCCCTCCTTTATAAGAAATACAATGATGTGATTTATCGAAGATGTGTACCTGAGGAAGAAGTCAGAGATATCTTATTTCATTGTCATTCTTCTTCCTATGGAGGACATTTGGGGAGTTCTAAGACAATAGCGAAAATTCTTCAAGCAGGTTTTTATTGGCCAACTCTCTTTAAAGATACTAAGAGATTTGTACAGTCATGTGATCAATGTCAGAGGACTGGAAATATCACTAAGAGGAATGAAACACCACTGAATTGTTGGACCCTGTGGTTGTTTTGATATGATCAACCAAGTTGGTTAGGTTCTGCTTTGTGTTTGATCCCTGTGTCTGAGTGTGTAGGAGCTTAGGAGGTGCAGGAAGTCGAGCGGAAGACGCAGCTAGCCAGAAGGACGACAAAGGAAGGGAGCCGACAGGCTCGGTGCGTCCGAAGGATGAAAGAGCTGCGGATAGTACACCGGTGGGCGAGAAGAACGTACGCGGTGTTCAAGGGACGTTAAGACGGGGATGAAGGCTGCTCGAGGAGAAGGCCGGGAATTGGGTTCGGGTGAGCCCTATTTCGGTTGGCCGGAATCACCCAAAGGAACGGAACTTCGGAAGTAAATGAAAAAGAGCAGCTGGAGTCACTGCACTAATGGAGGTGCCTTCATTAGGCATTGAAGGCACCTTCCCCTTGAAGGCGCCTTCGATGCCAGTTGAAGGCGCCTCGGACCTGGTCAAACTGGTCGTTTAGCTTTCGGATAAAGTTTTATCCACACACTCGTTGGAGGCGCCTTGGACCTCTATTGGAGGCGCCTTAGACCTTCGAGATAGATTTTTCAGAGGCTATATAAAGGCCCCTGGAGTTAGGAATTAGATATCAACTCAGTATTCAACTCTGTAATCAATTCCTAGCAGCTTGTGAGCTTTCTCAGTGTGTAAAAAGGCTTCTCCGCCTACAGTAAAGGAGACTTTCTTAGTACGCGCTTTTCATCGCCCTGGATTTTCAACTTTCTTGGTTGTAACCAGGTTAACTCCCGAGTCTCTGGTTTATTTCTATTTCCTTTTGTTTTATTCTTATTATAGTTTCTTTTATTTTGAGTTGAAAATTCCGAGGAGGATATACTTTATTTTTTTCAGGCAATTCACTCCCCTCTTGCCGGCCTCCGCTGCACCTACAATTGGTATCAGAGCCAGACCACCTTAGAAGGACTAACCACTGACTGAAGCACAACGATCAAGACGATGGGCGGAGTGAATATTCATCCCCTGAAGTTCGACGGAGACTTCATGACATGGAAATGTCGGATGGAGGTATTTTTTAAAATCGACTTCGATATTTTACTAACTATGAAATATGGTTTTGAAGTTTCAAAAGACAAAGAAGAGCCTCAGTGGAGCAAGAAGGACCAAGCCAAGTTTGTTGCCAATGGAAAGGCAGAGTTCCACCTGCTTAGCGTGTTGCCACCACAAGAGGTAAGTCGAATTGGAAGCTACAACTCCGTCGAAGACCTCTGGGAAAAATTCCTGGAGCTTCACGAAGGTACATCCAAAGCAAAGCTTGTAAGACGCGATATCCTCCGGACTCAACTTACGAACATCTGGATGAACCAAGGCGAGAAGGTAGCGCAACTCCAAGCAAGGATTAAGGAGCTAATCACTCAATTAAGCAACCTTGGAGAAGAAGTAACGAACCGGGACTCGATCCGGTACGCGCTCAATGCCTTCCCCAGAACTCCAGAGTGGGCCTCCTTAGTAGATGCGTACTACATCTCTAAGGACTTCGAGGTAAGTACTTTAGAAAATTTGTTTTCTACTTTTGAACTTCACGAATCTCAGATTGCAAAGCCCAATGAAGTGGAGAAAGCAAGTCAGAACATTGCCTTAAAGGCAAGAACAAATGAATCTGACTCCGAATCCTTCATCGACCAATCGGAAGCGGCACTACTAGTAAAGCGTTTCAATAAGTTTTTTAATTCTAATAAATTTAGATCGTAGACAAAGAGGCATGAGCGAAAGAGAAGAATGGTTCATTGCTACAACTACAACGAAGAAGGGCACATCAAAGATGACTGCCCAAAATTGAAGAAAAATGAAAGAGTAAAAGAAAAGCGTCAATCTTCCTCCAAACAAAAGAACCTGAAGGTCACTTGGTCAGATTCGTTTACTTCCGAATCAGACGTCGAAGCCTTCTCGGGGTTAGCGCTAATGGCTAACCATCAGTTGGAAGAAGAGTCAAGCTCAGAGATAAGCCTAGATGAAGGGGGAGAAACCTCAGAGGAAGAAAGCTACGATGAAGGGGGAGCATCACCAAGTCAGGTAAGTCAGGTGCACAATCTAACCCCTACTCAGTCGTTTAAGTTTATCAAGACTCTTTCTAAAGATTTATTTAAATTAGAAAAAGAGAATGCTGACTTAAATAGAATCTTAGATAAATTGAAATCAGAAAATGATAATTTAAAATTAGAAATTAAAAAATTGAAATATGATGCATGTTTAAAAACAAATATTTTTCAAAAATCAAAACTTAAAATTTATGAGAAATTAAACTGGTATGTTAAACATCATCAAGGTCAACTTAAAAAATTCCCAAGACTATGTACCCTCTAAGTATTTGACTAATCCAATAGGAAGGAACCTCTATTGGGTTCCAAAATCTGTCTTAAATTAAATTTTTTTTGGGATTTCAGCGAGAAAATTAAACGTTAAAATTTCTTTATAAAGCTTTGTCTAAGGAAGTGGTTGTTGCTCCAATAACCAAAAAGGCCTAGTGCCTCGCCATGACCTGGAAACTGAAATATTGAAATACAATGTTTAATTAACTTTCTGAAAAAGCATTAAACTAGAATTAAATAATGCTTTGAAAGTTTTTTCTTTGAAAATCTTCAAAATTTATACTTAGATTTTTTTTAAGGTCATTTTACTTAGAATTTTTTTTTCAAAATTCTAAAAACATAGTTTACTTAAATTTTTTTTTGGAAAACTCTAAAAATTCATTTTTACTAAGAAGTTTTTAGAAAAATTCATCTTGCTAAGAAATTTTTCTAACTTAACATTCTGCTAAATATTTTTTTTAAATATCATATTCTCTTATTATTATCCCATTTTTTGTTATGATCAAAGGGGGAGAGAAAAGGTACAAGTTTAGGGGGAGAGAATTTTATTTAGAATTTTTTTCAAAACTCTGAGTTTTAAAAATATTTTTGAAAATTTCTGTTTAAACTCTTAATTAAATAGTCATTGCACTAATGGAGGCGCCTTCATTAGGCATTGAAGGCGCCTTCAATGCTAGTTGAAGGCGCCTCGGACCTGGCCAAACTGGCCATTTAGCTTTTGGATAAAGTTTTATCCGCACACTCATTGGAGGCGCCTTGAACCTCTATTGGAGGCGCCTTAGACCTTCGAGATAGATTTTTCAGAGGCTATATAAAGGCCCCTAGAGCTAGGAATTAGATATCAACTCAGTATTCAACTCTATAATCAATTCCTAGCAGCTTGTGAGCTTTCTCAGTGTGTAAAAAGGCTTCTCCGCCTTCAGTAAAGGAGACTTTCTTAGTGCACGCTTTTCATCGCCCTGGATTATCAACCTTCTTGGTTGTAACCAGGTTAACTCCTGAGTTTCTGGTTTATTTCTGTTTGCTTTTGTTTTATTCTTATTATAGTTGCTTTTATTTTGAGCTGAAAATTCTGAGGAGGGTATACTTTATTTTTTTCAGGCAATTCACCCCCCTCTTGCTGGCCTCTGCTGCACCTACATGAATTACATACTTGAAGTAGAATTATTCGATGTATGGGGAATAGACTTCATGGGGTCATTTCCTCTTTCATATGGGAACATGTTTATTCTTGTAGCAGTGGATTATGCATCCAAATGGATAGAAGCTATAGCCTCTCCTACAAGTGATGCCAGGACAGTTATTAAATTGTTTAGAAGCATAATTTTTCCAAGATTTGGTATGCCTAAAGCAGTCATTAGCGATGGTGGATTGCACTTTATAGAATGATAGTTTGAGAATTTACTTAGAAAATATGGAGTGAGCCACAAAGTGGCAACACCATATCATCCACAAACCAATGGGCAAGCTGAGATTTCTAACCGTGAAATTAAAGTCATACTAGAGAAAACAGTATCTACTTCACGGAAGGACTGGTCATTGAAGTTAGATGATGCCTTATGGGCATATCGTACTGCCTACAAGACTCCTATTGGAATGACTCCATTTCATCTAGTTTATGGAAATCCTTGTCATCTTCTAGTAGAATTAGAACATAAGGCTTATTGGGCAATTACAAATCTAAACATGAATCTCAAGGAAGCAGGAGAGAAAAGGAAGCTTCAGTTAAATGAGCTTGATGAATTAAGATTGGATGCCTATGAACATGTTAGATCTTATAAGGAAAGGACAAAAAAATGACATGATCAACACATTCTCCGCAAAAGTTTCAAGGAAGGAGATCTAGTTTTATTGTTTAATTCAAGACTAAAGCTTTTTCTGGGAAAGCTTAAATCAAGGTGGACGGGTCCATTCGAGGTTAAAAAGGTTTATCCTTTTGGAGCTGTAGATATTTGGAATAAAGAACTTGGAATGATTAAGGTAAATGGCCAACGGTTGAAGGAATATGTGCATGGTATGAAATTAGAGGAGAAACAAATGTTGTATTTTTCTGAACCTCGTCCTCCGGATTGATTATGTAGTTAGTTTCATTTTATGTTTCTATTTTTTATTATAGTGTTTTTACTTGATTTTTGCTTTATTTTCAGGTTAAATTCTACTTCCATGAGCTGGCCATGATGTTTTCATGGGCATGGAAGTATAGGAGAAGCAAGGAAGAAGAGGAATTTTCTTTTGGAACAAAACAAAGCATGGTCATGTGTCATACACGGCCAGGCATATATTGTAGAGGAGGAGGTTGCATGGGTCGTGTCTACATGACACGGCCGTATGGATTGCCCAGAGAAGAAAAATTACAGGGCCATGTCTCGGACACGGCCGTGTGAAGACTCCAGAGGAGGAAAGGTTCTAGGTCGTGCCCCATACACAGCCGTGTGTAGTTCCAATGGAGAAATTTGCGCTGTTGTGTTATCAAGCATGGTCGTGCATGGTTTCCCGAGGAGAGGATGGATGAGGTCGTGCCAATTGGCACGGCCGTGTAAGATATCCCAAGAAAGAGATGGGCATGATCGTGTACCATGCACGGCCGTGCAAATAAAAAATGACTTAGGTCGTACAATAATACACGACCCAGTCCATACCCTTAAAAGGGGTTAGGGCACGGAGTGTGGGCGGTACACGGCTGCACACCCCTTTCTTCTTCCTTTTCCTCTCTCATTTCCTTATCTCTAGGGTTTCAAACTACCACTTCTAATTTCTTCCTCTCATTCTTCTTTTAAGGGCTCAAATCTCTTCTATAATGGAAAATGTGATAAGGGGGACTTCTTCTACAAGAAAAGGGAAGGAGAAGATGGTTGCAACAAAAGAAAGAAATTCTTGTTTCAAAGGTATTTCTAATGACTTTGGTATTATTTTTTCTAGCGAGGAACTACATCTTAGGTATTCTTCCTTATGTAAACGTCCCCTTGTGAGTACCAAATTTATGGATGACATAACTTTGGAAACATTACGGTTTAAGGATGATTTAAATTGGTTATTTGAAAGAATAGGTTGGAGTGGTTTAATGAAAATGAAATATCCTACTTATCCTAGAATTATTTTTGAATTTTGAAGTTCTATAATGGTTGATAATGTTCAAGGTGGGGGTAAACTAAAATTTTGACTATTTAATGAGGATTATGAGTGGATGTTAAGTGACTTTAATACTTGTTATGAGTTGCCAAAGAATGATATGTGTATAATTTTACCTCAGTTCGGAAATTCATGTTTTTGGCAACACATTTCTGAACAATCATATTTTAACCCTCACAATTCTAGAGCTCTTCACATCATTAACCCCATTTTCAGATATGCTTATTTAGTCATGAAAAATACTATATTTGGGAGAGAAGATAAAGAGGGGTTAGTAAGACTTGTGGACTTGTATTGTTTATGGACAATGGTTGAGAATGTTGCAATTAATTCTGGTTATTTCTTCCTTAAACATTTAGTAAAACTTGGGAAATCTGACTCTACCACACCTATTTTTTTAGGAGGATTGTTAACTCAGGTTGCTTTGGTGTTAGGATGCGATTTAAGTGAATTAGAAATGATTGATAATTCTTGTAGATTAGACTTGAATTCATGTTTAGCAATAAAAATGATAAGGCGTGAAGAACATGGATATAGTCTTCTTATTAAGAACAATTTTCCTTTAAGACTGCCAAATCATGATCTCACTACCATTCATGTTAAGGAAAATTGACGTTTGAAATTAGCAAGTCAACATTCTAAAACATTGTCAACTTTAGCTTCAAAAAGAGTTCCTTTGGTCAATCGTGATGTTCATAGTTTTAATTTCCAAGAACTTCATTCTGCTCTGGACAATGTTCATAATGATTTAGATGTGACTAAAAATTTTCTCACTACTAATGAACGCATGGAAGAGGAACAATTTAATAAACTGCTAGAATGTTTCAAAAGTGAGAGAGAATTGTGTGAAATGATTTCTCGATTTATGAATTCTTATAGAGCTCATATGGAATTTAATGAGGATTTTCGTGGCTATATAAGATTGTTCAAAGATGATGTTGATAAACTGTTTGAGTATCATATATTTTTTAGAGATGAAGTAAGGTGGTTTATTAATTCCTTTCCTTTTCCCCTTCCTGAATTTCGTGATTTACCACCTCCTCCACCATATTGATTTCATCGAGATGATAAAAAGTTTAAGTCTGGGGGGGTGTCGAACCTGATTTTTCTTTATGCATTAGTTTTCAGCATTTTTCTTTATGCATTAGTTTTCAGCTTTTGCTTGTTTTCTGCATGATTAGTTTTTGTTTTGCATTTGTTCTTGCTTTGGCATTAGTTTTCAGCATTTTTCTTTATGCATTAGTTTTCAGCTTTTGCCTATTTTCTGCATGATTAGTTTTTGTTTTGCATTTATTCTTGCTTTGATTGCTTGATTTTTGATAGTCACTTGACTATCTTTTGATCTTGTGGCATAAATCTTGAGAACATCAAAACTTCACTTATATCCTTTCTTGTCTTCAAGTTAAAATGTTAGCACGTTCATTATCTAAACTCATGATGTTTTAAGTGATGTTAGTAGTATTGTTAATGAACCTCTTTTCTCTATCTTAGGTAGCAAGAAATAAGCTAAGTGTCATATAGAAATGAGTTTTAGTTTTGGCTTGACCTTAAGAATCTTATCTTCACTTCACTTCTACTTGATGCTTGAATGGTTGATATCATTTGAAATAGTCATGATTCATCTTGTTTGTTTAGTACTTGGTTTCCATGGTGATTTCTCAAACTTCATTTTGGTTACTGGATGAGGCTCAAATCATGTAAGCTCATTTGGAAAAATCAAAATATCCCAACATTTGTGCTAAAAGTACATTTGAAAATAAGTTTTCACAATGCAAATACTTATGAAAAAAGTGAAAAAAATAGAAAAAAAGTGAATAAGGGATATAAAAAATAGTTGTCGTGAGTGGGATCTAGTAAGCCACCCCTTTGAGACTGAGTTAGGTTACTGGGAAAATGACTGCTTAGCTTCTCTTGAGATTGAGCACACCTTTGAGATCTTGGTTTGATTGAGAAATATGAACCAAGTGTTTGGCAAGTAAGTGTCTATCACTAGTTACTTGTCTATCACCGGAAACATTAGGAATTCAAATTTGATGATGACTTGACTAGGACATAGATTGAAACTTCAAGAGTTTTGAGTTACCTTGCACTGTGCACAAGAGACTTATGCTTGAGTCATACTTATCTTGTTTCTATGATCATGCTTGTTAATGAAATATTTCGATAGAGTTAGGAGAATGCATTAGGGATATGAGAGCATTGTAAAACATATGAATTTAGATTACAGCATTTTGCTAGAGGACAAGCAAAGGTTTAAGTCTGGGGGTGTGATGTACGTAGATTATATACACCTTTTATGCATGTTTGGACGCACATTCACATACTTTGCACATGCTTTGTCTACGTATTTTCGTACTTCCAGCTGTCCTTTTAGCATAATTACTCTTTTTGTTCAGAGATCTGCTTTTGTGCATTTTCTATACACAGGGGTCGAATTTGGTGAAGGATTCATGTTCGAGGCCAAATCTGCAAGTGAAGCTAGAGAGGAAGGTGCCATTCCTTAACCTCACACGGTCGTGCCATGGGGGATTGTCCAAGCCGTGTGGAGAGCCCAAGCCGTATGGCTGCAGCAGAGGTGGAAGTTGCCACGGCCGTGTGAACCTCACACGATCGTGCTAAGATTTGAAGCCAGAAAGACCATGGTCGTGTACACTACACGACCATGCAAGCCATCCAGAGCTGAAGCCTTACATGGCCATGTAGATCTACACGGTCGTGCAAGGTTTGCAGAGACCAAGAAGACTCTGGCCGTGTGCACCACACGACCATACGAGGTTTCTAGACGCAGAGGCAGTGTAGGCCGTGTAGATCTACACGGCTATGCAAGGGAAGCAGAAGCAGTGTGTGCCACGGCCGTGTATCACACACGGTCGTGTAAGGAAGGCAGAGAAGGGAGTGGCCTTGGCCGTGTGAACCTCACACGGCCGTGCCTCGGGGTCGTGTGGCGCCCAAACCTCCCCTCTATATAAGGCCTCCTTCATGAATTGAAAGGGGATCTTCTCCCTTTTGGGGGAAATCAAGATTTGGGGCATTCCTCCACCTTCTTGGAGGGATTTCTGGCGATCTAAGGGTAGATCTTCATCGTTTCGACTCCGGGGAACGAGGATTGGATCCGAAGACGGTTCTTTGTAACGCCCGAAAATTCTCAAAACTATTTTAGAAATATTCTATGATTTTTCTGTAATTTTAGAATACTTTTATGGAATTTTTAGAGTTGCGTAAGTAGCAAAAATAAATAGAAAACGAAAATAGTTTACGCGGGAATCGAACACGAGACCTATGGGTCCTATGACTTATGGTGAACCAAAGTAACCAGGTGAACCCAGCAAGGTCGTGCTGAAAGGAAAGGGATTCAATAATATTTATGTTAGAGTTGGGCGAATTAATCCCTTGATATAAATAGGGAATTAAGTGAGGAGTTTTTATTTTTTTAACGTGACCTATCTCTTCTCCTCAACCCTCACCGCCGCCCACTTCTCTTTTCCCCTCCCTCTCTCAGCGCACCAAGCCAAGGGTTCTAGGAGCACTTCCCGGCAACACAAAGGATACGAGAATGCTCCCCTCCGCGAGAAGAACGTGTAGACGCGGGAAGATCGTCGAGAGGATCGTCTCCACCGGAAAACTAGCGACTAGATTCGTAAGAAAACTAGCGCACAAGGTAAGAAACCCCTCACCTGCAGTATAAGTAGCTTTCGTGTGAACTCCATGTATTAGTTTAGTAATATGTAGACTACCGACACAAAGGATGCGAATTAGCGCATACCAAGTGTTCGATTTAATTGTTTGGCATAGGAAAATGCAACTTAGGCATTTTAGTAGCTTAGATAAATGCAGTAGAAGCATTTTATAGTTTATTTAGTCTTGCTCCAGCTTTTACAGGACTAGATGTCCAATGGGTGGGCTCCCACAGTCACCTCTAGGTTTTGATAACCTAGTTCTAGGTTTAGACAACCTAGTAAAAGCAAGACAAGAATTTATTAGCTTATGTTCAGTATTTTACTTTCAGTGGCACTATACTGGATTTGATATCCATTAGGTTGGGCTCCCACAGTCGTCCCTAGGTTTAGATAACCTAGTAAATCCTACTAAATTCGGGACTTGCAAACCCGGGTCTAGTTAGGGATGCGCGCACAGCAAGTACAGTTGTCGGGCCCAAACAACAGCTTGATTATGTATTTTAATCTATTTATGAAATGTAACGCCCGCCCTCCCTGCTAACCCTAAGGGACGGGGCTACGATACTCTATGTACAATTAACAGCGGAAGACTTAAAATAATTTTCTTAGTTTAATAAAAACTTTTCTTTTGTTTATTCTTTTCATCAAATCCGAACTACACTATCATGGCATCAATAACATGATATCAAAATTAGTAGAAACATAACATCAAGTCACACATATAGTACTACAATTCATGATACCAAAGCGTAGTTCTTAAAAGTTTTAAAGCAGGTTCTTATTTGGTTGCCTAGCCACCGCCACACACATCTCCTTGCCTCTCCTGCTGCTCCTTTAGCTCATCCAGCTTTTTCCTTTATCTGTGGTACAAGGAAAGTAAGCTATGAGCACTCATGGCTCAGTAAGTTCCTTTCCTACTCACTAAAACCGAAAATCATCACATGATCAAAGAATGTCTCAACATAACATGATCTCAACTAGTCATGGCATAACATATTATACTCTTTAAGCATATCATGCAACATAACAAAATCATAACTAGTCATGGTATATCATCTCTTAAAGCATAGCATGAAACATAACATAATCATATCTAATCATGGCATATCATAGTATCATCATAAGGTGGCATGACATATCAAGCTCTTAAAGCATAGCATGAAACATAACATAATCATATCTAATCATGGCATATCATAAATCATAGCATCATCACAACATGATCATAAGGTATATGCAATATGATTTTGAAAACATGTATCCGAAAAACATGTGTATGTCTCATGATCTTTAAAACCATTTCTTCTTACATATATACTTGAACATAATCTCAACTTAAAGGGGATCCCGTCTATGTACCACTTACATATTGCGCGCAACCTATGTAGGTCCAAGGTAGCAAGTCTTGAACCCTACAAGGCAAACATACTAGGCCCGAGTCTTACTCCATCGACCTAGGGGCACTTAGGAGCCCATCCCTAACGAGGCCCGAGTCTTATTCCATCGACCCCGGGGCGCTTATGGAGCCCACCCTTGGTACAAGCCACATAAAATAAAGTACATGTCATACTTATACATATCATACATCATAAAAGCATGCATCACTTAGGCACACATCATATCATAAAAGTATGCATCACTTAGGCACACATCATATCATAAAAGTATGCATCACTTAGGCATACATCATGTCATAAAAGTATGCATCACTTAGGCATACATCATATCATAAAGGTATGCATCACTTAGGCATACATCATGTCATAAAGGTATGCATCACTTAGGCATACATCATATCATAACAATATGCATCACTTAGGCATAGATCATAAAAACATGCATATCTCAAGCACAAAGCATATCATCAAGCATGCATAATTTAACCACATAGCATATCATGAAAGCATGCATATTTTAAGCACTAAGCATATCATCAAACATGCATATTTCTAACCACATAGCATATCATAAAAGCATGCATATTTTAAGCACATAGCATATCTTCAAAGCATGCATATTTCTAAGCACATATCATATCATGGAAAGTATAAATCACAAGCATACATGTTTAAGCATAAGGGTGTATCACATATCATGTGACTATACTTTCATAAGAAACATGGTAACATAGTTAGCTTGGGTTCTAAGCTTCCTAATCCCTTGGGTTCTTATCATGGCCGAACCTCCTTAGATCTCAATTTAGGTAAAAACAACCTCCAAGCATGTGGAACCTAAATTATCATCACATCAATTTCATAGGAAGCATTATAAGCATGATTAACTTGGTTTCTAAGTTCTCCAAGTCCCTAAGCTTCATGTGGCCGAACCCTATCAGGTGTGAAACAAGGTCCCAAATATCATGAAAGCATGGAAACCTTAAACCATATTTATAGCATTTTTTCCAAGTAACATAGTAAGCATACTTAAGCTAGTTCCTATGTTCTTCAAGCCCTTAACATATGTCATGGTCAAAAATTTAACAAGTATTCATTAGGGCTAAAAACAAGCATACAAGCATGTGAACTTGAACTAACATCATGTATAAATTCATAATAAGACATCATACAAAGGGTATGGCCGAAACTTACCCTAGCCTCATTTTAGGTCATTAAACAACATATAGCATGAGAACTTTGGCTTTCTACTTATCATATTTCATGTAGAGTGACATGAGCATATTTAATTTTTGTTCTAGGGTTTCTAGGGCATCTATCCCTTCATGGCTGAACCCTACCATGGTCCATTTAGGTCATGGAAAAATTATACAAGCATGTGACACAATCAACACATTATCATATTTCCATAAGAAGCATTTTTTTAACACAATTGGTTTCAATTCTAAGGCCTCTAGGTCATTTGAACCTTACTTGACTGAGACTCATCAGTGTTTAATTTGCTTCAAATAGCCTAAAAGCATAGGTAGTCATACAAGTTTCATAGCATGTATAAAGACAAGCATAATAAACATACATGTGAATTGTGTCTTAGGCTTCCTAGGTTTCTTTCCTTTTTCTTTCTTTTATTTTTCCTCATGGCCGAAACCTACCAATCTCTAAACTAGGTTTTAAGTGGCCTAAAACATGGAAAACCTAAGTAAGTTTTATGGCAAAAATTACTAAGAACATCATATACAAATTTAGTTCATAAACAAGCTAGGACCCTTGTGATCTTACATGTCATATATTATGTAACTAAATTCTCTATACCCTAATTAAGCATGAGAGCATTAAACCACTTTCATATCTTAATATCACAGAGGTCTTGAGCATGTTAAAATTTTGTTTAAGCTTTTCTAAGCTATCCAACTTATCATGGCCGAAAATCTTAATGAAGAGTTCATGAATTTCAAGCAATATTCAACATGCAATTCTTTAAGAGAACTCTATATTCTATCATATAAACATGGTTACTTAAATTTAAAGGTCTTCCTAACCCTAAGATCTTTTCTTGGCCGAAACATATGAAGGGATTTCTTTTGGTTCCAAGTAACTTTCAAGCAAGAAAAACCAATAAAGGACCCTTAGTAATTCATGGAGGGAATCTTGTACTAGTTTGGTTAAACAATGATTTCCCTAACCTCTTTAAAATATTTTTGGCCGAAATTCTAGGGTTAGGTACTCCTCTGACCAAGCATCATATAGGTATAAAAACATGAAGGAAAACCTTCCTACATAACATAGAAAAAATATCATGAAATGAGAACTTGTTTAAACCTTCCTAGATTTGAAAACTCTTCTTTGGACAAATTTTTCTTAAATTCTATTCTAGGTTTTCTAATCCTCATAAAATCTGAAAAGCACATAAAACGCCTTGTACCACAGGTGAGGGGAAGCTTACATCCTTTTCGCTTGTGGATCTAAGGTGTGGTGATGGAAGAAGTAGCCTCTTCTTCTAGTTCCCTTCCCTTGATTCCCTTGCTAAGTCCTCCTTGTATCTTAGGCTTTCTTAGGAGAAAACCTTGGCTTGTGGCCGAAGATGGAGGAGAGCGGACTGAGGTTCTCGGTGATGGAGAGGGGAGAATGAGAGAAATGAGAGAAAAATTAAAAATTCTTCTCTTTACTTGCTCCCTTTTATGTTAAGGAGGAAGAGGTAGCAAAATTTGTTTGTGTTTTCCTTCTCCCTTAACCCATTTTCTATTTTCTTTTATTTATTTTATTTTCTAATTTATTCTAACCATTTATGATGAGAACAAGGGGGAATGAATCCCCTTAATAAACCTCTTAAGTCACGGCAAAAAGAAGAGGAAGAGGGAGAGAAAGGAAGGAAGGCAAGTTGCCTTTCTCTTGCTCTTTTCTTGCTTTCTTTTGGCTAGCTTTTACTCTCATCTTTATCATGCATTCCCTTTCCTTGATATCAATATCTTCTCTCTATCCCAATTGGTTTCTACTAATTAATTCTATAAATTATAATATAAGACGTTCAAGGTTCAATACTTGACCTCCTCTTCTTTTTATTTCATTTTACTTCTTTTTGGTTCAATATTCAACTAATATTTTTCTAAGGAAATTTCATCATTCTCTTATTTATCTTAAAAGCTTAGTGGGTGTTACATGAAAATAGTTTTCAAATCTTCACAATGATTAATGAATTCAGTACAACTTTAGCATTAGCTTAGAATTAACTCAGTTCAGTTTGTTTGTATCAGTTTAGTTTTCTATTGATTCAATGTGATAGCTTATAGTAGCAATTGTTGCCATGACTAGTTTGGTTGTATGTCATGCCATGCTTTTACATGTTCAGTATTTGTTTCCAATAGCATGTTTTTAAAAGCATGATTTCATCGTATGCATGTTTTGTGAGGTAGATGGTTTCTTACTAAGCTCTCAAGCTTACAGATACTATTTTTCCTTATACTGCAGATAAAGGTAAAGGAAAGATGGACTAGTGGAGGCTGGAGGTCAATGCAACAACGAAAGATGTGTGTGGTAAAGGAGTTTGGGATGAAGATCTTAGGGATTTAGCAAATCTAACTATTAGAACCTTATTATGTTTAGTTTTCGCATTTCAGTTTGTTTAAAGAGACATGAACTAGTGAGTTATGCACCATGCTATGTTTAGAATGCTAAGTAAGTGATGTTAGAATGCATTTCAGTTAGTTTAGAGTTTGTGTTAGCGATTTTGGCACGAATCAAATGCTGAAATCAGAGCCCAGCTACAAAATCAGAAACTCCAATCGATCAGCCGATTGATTGGAGGCCCCCAATCGATCAGCTGATCGATTGGGCAGTTTACCCCACGAACAGAATGTGTCTGGATCGATCAGTCGATCGATCCAGCCGAGCTCTGACACGAACAGAAGGTTCGTGGATCGATCAGCCGATCGATCCGAGCCGAACCCGCGTGCAGCGTATTGTTGAATCGACCACTGGATCGATTGAACATTCTGGATCGATCAGTCGATCGATCCAGACGCTAGTTCCCGCATACAGTAGGGTCCTGAATCGATCACTGGATCGATTACTCAACCTGGATCGATCAGCCGATCGATCCAAGTTGGTCACCGTGCACAGTAGCACGCTGGATCGATCCGAGGCCTAGCTTTAGCTGAAAACACCATGGATTAGCCCCAGATGACAGTTAAGACCTAGAACACCCCTTTTAGCATAGCCACAGCAAATTCACGGGGGTAGTTAAACATTTAGCTCAAATAGTGTAGCGATTAACAGAAGCATATTCATTAGTTTAGTAAAATTTTAATCAGATCAGTTTTTCGCACATGAATTAGACAGCATAATGTAGCGATCAGCCTTACAGCCTAGCCAGTAGAAGGCGGGTCGTTACAGAGTGGTATCAGAGCAGTTTCCATACTTCCTACACACACATCAGCATTGAACCTGCAGCTTCCAAGTAAGAATACCTCTCATTTTCTTTTATTACGTTTCTGCTTTCTTGTTATAGCTTATGTTAACTGAAGCATGTTAGTATATGATAATGTTTAACAAGATAGCAGTCTTTATGTAAACATGATTAGATCAGTTATGTATGTCCTCTATGTCTTTAGAAATGGCACGAGGACGCCCAACTAGAAGGGCACCAGCTACTGAGCCCCAGCATGAGGCAGGCAGTTCAGTGCCACCCCTAGACCTGACAGCATTAGTGGATCAGTTACAGCAGCAGCTAGCTGAGCAGCAGCAGGAGATAGCCACCTTAAAGGCTAGTCAGCAGAATACCCCCACAGTCACTCCAGAACCAAACTTAGTGACACCAGTAGTTATAGAGGTTCCACCAGTCCAGCCTACAGCACCAGTAGCCCCAGCAGCAGAGGCAAAGAGAGAAGCATATCTGATCCAGTGGCAGAGAGTCAAGCCCGAGAACTTCTCAGGCACCAGTGAACCATGGGATGCTCAAGCCTGGTTCAAAACACTGGAGAGTACGATGGAGCTTCTGGACTGGCCAGAACAGGAGAAGGTGAAATGTGCCTCCTTCTGCTTGACAGGAGATGCACGTATGTGGTGGGAGAGAATTAGAACGAAGCGCTCAGTGAACCAGATGACATGGGCGGACTTCGAGAAAGAATTCTTTGAGGAATTCTTTCACATGCGGGTCACAAACCGCCACTATGACGAGTTCACTAAATTTCGTCAGGGCAATCTATCAGTTGAAGAAGCCGTGAAGAAATTCAATAGACTGGCTCGTCTATGTCCTGAACTAGTCAGCACAGAAAAAGAACGAGTCCGGTTGATGCTCAAGATGCTGAGGCCGGAAATAGCAATGAACGTGGCTGGCGGCGTTCATAGGCCGCAAACCACCGAAGAACTAGTTAGTAGCGCCCTGACCACTGAGCACTACCAGAACAACATCAAGCAGCAGAAACAAGTCCTCTCAGAATCCAAAGGTCAAGGAGGCTCAGGTACTCAGAAGCAGCAGGGTCACAGCTCCCACGACTCTAACTGGAAAGGGAACTCCAGCAACAAGCGCAATCCAGGAAGTTACCTAAAAGGAGGACCAGCTAGTAAACAGCCCAGTTATCCAAAGTGCGCTACTTGTGAGAAATTCCACCCTGGAGTTATCGTAAGGGCACACGAGGATGCTTTGAGTGTGGACAGGAAGGGCACATGGCCAAGCAGTGTCCGAACAAGATCAGCTTTCCTCCACTACAGCCGATCCAGTATGAAGCCAAGCCAGCACAGTTGCATCAGATGCAGGCCGCTCTAGAAGGTCCCCACATCAGCCAGGGCAGATTAGAAGCCCCTCCAACTACGACGAATGTGAGGATCTACTCACTCACCAGGGAGGACGTAGCAAATGCCTCGACAGTTGTTACAGGTCAGATTAGTATTTTACAGCAAAGTATAATTATCTTATTCGATACTGGGGCAACCCATTCTTATATATCCAGGGCATTTGCAAAGAAGTTAGCGATACCCCCAGAGGTACTCAGTAGTCAGTTTCTGATGACCCTACCTTCAGGAGAAATTATGGCATCCACACACTGGCTCAAAGTAGTGCCAGTCATTATAGCAAACAGAGAACTCTTCTGTGATCTGATAGTGCTAAATATGACTGACTATGATGTCATTTTTGGAATAGACTTCTTGATCAAATACGGTGCCTCAATAGAATGCCGTAAACGGAAAGTCATATTCCTACCTGAAGCAGAAGCACAGTTCGAGTTCATCGGAGAACCCAAGAGAAAGGCCAAGAGGTTTCTCTCAGCTATGAAGGCACAGAGATTAATGGATTCAGGGTGTACGGGATTTTTAGAACACGTAGTCAGTACCAGTCAGGACAAGGACCAACAGCTAGCAGAGGTCCGAGTCGTATGTGACTACCCAGCAGTCTTCCCTGAAGAGTTACCAGGATTAGCACCAGACAGGGAGATTGAATTTGAGATAGAGCTCATTCCCGGTACCAACCCTATTTCCAAAGAACCCTACCGCATGGCTCCAGCAGAACTGAAGGAACTTCATGAGCAATTACAGGAGCTACTTGACAAAGGCTTCATACGCCCTAGTCACTCACCATGGGGAGCACCTGTATTGTTCGTGAAGAAGAAGGACGGGAGCATGCGCCTGTGTATAGATTACCGGGCGTTGAACCAAGTCACCATCAAGAACAGGTACCCTCTTCCCAGAATTGATGACCTGTTCGATCAGCTAAAGGGAGCAGCAGTGTTCTCTAAGATAGACCTCAGATCGGGTTATCATCAGGTGAAAGTTAAGGAAGGGGATATACCCAAGACAGCATTCAGGACCAGATACGAACATTACGAGTTCGTAGTCATGCCCTTTGGCGTGACAAATGCTCCAGCTACTTTCATGGACCTCATGAACAGGGTATTCAGAGAATACTTAGATAAGTTCATCATCGTGTTCATCGATGACATTCTTATCTACTCAGGAACTCAGGAAGAACACACAGAGCACCTGAGAATAGTACTGCAGACCCTCCAGCAGAACCAGTTGTACGCCAAGTTCACAAAATATGAATTTTGGTTAGATCAGGTGTCCTTCCTGGGTCACATCATCTCAAAGGATGGTATCATGGTAGATCCCAGTAAAATAGAAGCTGTGAGCAACTGGAAAAGACCCAAGAACGCTAGTGAGATCAGAAGCTTTCTGGGATTAGCAGGTTATTACAGAAAATTCGTAGAGAACTTCTCCAGGATAGCCTCTCCACTGACAGCTCTTACCAGAAAGAACAGAAAATTTCGGTGGACAAAGGACTGCGAGAACAGCTTCAGCGAGCTAAAGAGGAGATTGACCAGTGCACCTATTCTAGCTCTACCAGAAAATACAAACAACTTCGATATATTTAGTGATGCCTCGAAGTTGGGGCTAGGAGCAGTGCTGATGTAAGAAGGCAAGGTAATCGCCTACGCCTCCAGACAACTCAAGGAATATGAGAAGAATTACCCTACTCATGACCTTGAGCTTGCAGCAGTGGTGTTCGCTCTCAAAATTTGGAGACATTACTTGTATGGAGCTCAGTGCAGAGTGTATACAGATCATCAGAGTCTAAAGTACTTCTTCACTCAGAAGGATCTGAATATGCGACAGCGCATATGGCTAGAGCTGGTCAAGGATTACGATATAGACATCCTCTACCACCCCGGGAAAGCCAATAGGGTAGCAGATGCACTTAGCAGAAAGTCCAATACTACCTTATTATCTCTAGCAGCCATGTCACCACCCCTACAGAAAGAGATCACAGATTTCGGTCTCGAACTCCTAGTTGGGCAGCTCTCTACTATGACCTTAGAGTCGACCTTGCTTGGTGACATCTAGACAGCTCAGGAACAGGATCCTGAAATTCAGAAAATCAAGCAAGGATTAGCAGAAACAGAAAGTGGAGAGTTTAGAGTGTCAGCTAGCGGGGTGTTGTATTTTGGCGACAGATTATGTGTTCCAGATCAGGAGGAACTCAGAAGGAAGATTTCAGATGAGGCTCATAAGACTCCCTATGCGATGCATCCAGGCTCCACCAAAATGTACCAGGACTTGAGGAAGCGTTTTTGGTGGCCCGGGATGAAGAGAGACATTGCTCGATATGTCAGCACCTGTCTAACCTGTCAAAGGGTTAAGGCAGAACATCAGAGACCAGGAGGAGTTTTGCAGCCCATTCAGATACCAGAATGGAAGTGGGAAGACATTTCTATGGATTTCATAGTGGGATTGCCCAGAACCACGAATGGTTTTGATACCATCTGGGTAATAGTCGACAGGTTGACAAAATCAGCCCACTTCTTAACTATCAAGATATCCTACTCCATGGAACAGCTAGCTCAGTTGTATCTCAAGGAGATTGTTAGACTACATGGAGTCCCATGAACCATTATTTTAGACAGAGATAGTAGATTCACATCACACTTCTGGGAGTGTGTACAGTCAGCTTTGGGCACGAAGTTAAAGTTCAGCACAGCTTTCCATCCTCAGACAGATGGTCAAACAGAGCGAGTAAATCAGGTACTCGAAGATATGCTTCGAGCATGTGCCCTAGATTTCAAAGGAAGTTGGTGCAAATATCTGAGCTTAGCAGAATTTGCATACAACAATAGCTATCAGGCCACTATCGGCATGGCACCTTACGAGGCTCTCTATGGGCGGAGGTGTAGATCTCCAATCTGCTGGTATGAGAGTGGTGAATAGAAGGAACTAGAACTTCAGACAGATCTAGTAGCAGATACCACAGTAGCTATACAGCAGATCCGCCAGAGGATAGAGACAGCTCAGAGCCGCCAGAAAAGCTATGCTGATACACGGCGCAGACCTTTAGAGTTCTCAGTTGGGGATTCAGTGTTCCTCAGAGTAGCTCCTATGAAGGGAGTAATGCGTTTTTGAAAGAAGGGCAAACTAAGTCCCAGATATGTGGGACCATACTTTATCAGTAGAAGAGTGGGCAAGGTAGCATATGAGTTAGAGCTACCCCAGGAAATGTCAGCTGTCCACAATGTATTTCATGTCTCTATGCTGAAGAAGCATACCCCAGAGGCCACCCAGGTGATTGAGCCCCAGTCAGTGCAGATCCGCGAAGACCTCAGCTATGACAGTCGGCCTATTCAGATAATAGACCGAGCAGTTAAGAAATTACGGAATAAGGAAGTACCATTAGTCAAAGTCATTTGGCAAAATCACACAACAGAAGAGGCAACATGGGAGACAGAAGCCAGCATGAGACAGAAGTACCCAGAGTTATTCTAAGTTCGAGGACAAACTTTTTATAAGGTATCGGGGATTGTAATGCCCGAAAATTCTCAAAACTATTTTAGAAATATTCTATGATTTTTCTGAAATTTTAGAATATTTTTATGGAATTTTTAGAGTAGAGGAAGTAGCAAAAATAAATAGAAAACGAAAATAGCTTACGCGGGAATCGAACCCGAGACCTATGGGTCCTATGACTTATGGTGAACCAAAGTAACCAGGTGAACCCAGCAGGGCCGTGCTGAAAGGAAAGGGATTCAATAATATTTATGTTAGAGTTGGGCGAATTAATCCCTTGATATAAATAGGGAATTAAGTGAGGAGTTTTTATTTTTTTAACGTGACCTATCTCTTCTCCTCAACCCTCACCGCCGCCCACTTCTCTTTTCCCCTCCCTCTCTCGGCGCACCAAGCCAAGGGTTCTAGGAGCACTTCCCGGCAACACAAAGGATACGAGAACGCTCCCCTCCGCGGGAAGAACGTGTAGACGCGGGAAGATCGTCGAGAGGATCGTCTCCACCGGAAAACTAGCGACTAGATTCGTAAGAAAACTAGCGCATAAGGTAAGAAACCCCTCACCTGCAGTATAAGTAGCTTTCGTGTGAACTCCATGTATTAGTTTAGTAATATGTAGACTACCGACACAAAGGATGCGAATTAGCGCATACCAAGTGTTCGTTTAATTGTTTGGCACAGAAAAATACAACTTAGGCATTTTAGTAGCTTAGATAAATGCAGTAGAAGCATTTTATAGTTTATTTAGTCTTGCTCCAGCTTTTACAGGACTAGATGTCCAATGGGTGGGCTCCCACAGTCGCCTCTAGGTTTTGATAACCTAGTTCTAGGTTTAGACAACCTAGTAAAAGCAAGACAAGAATTTATTAGCTTATGTTCAGTATTTTACTTTCAGTGGCACTGTACTAGATTAGATATCCATTGGGTTGGGCTCTCATAGTCGTCCCTAGGTTTAGATAAACTAGTAAATCCTACTAAATTCGGGACTTGCAAACCCGGGTCTAGTTAGGGATGCGCGCACAACAAGTACAGTTGTCGGGCCCAAACAACAGCTTGATTATGTATTTTAATCTATTTATGAAAATAGTTTTCAAATCTTCACAATGATTAATGAATTCAGTACAGCTTTAGCATTAGCTTAGAATTAACTCAGTTCAGTTTGTTTGTATCAGTTTAGTTTTCTATTGATACAATGTGATAGCTTATAGTAGCACTTGTTGCCATGACTAGTTTTGTTGTATGCCATGCCATGCTTTTACATGTTCAGTATTTGTTTCCAATAGCATGTTTTTAAAAGCATGATTTCATCGTATGCATGTTTTGTGAGGTAGATGGTTTCTTACTAAGCTCTCAAGCTTACAGATACTATTTTTCCTTATACTGCAGATAAAGGTAAAGGAAAGATGGACTAGTGGAGGCTGGAGGTCAATGCAACAACGAAAGATGTGTGTGGTAAAGGAGTTTGGGATGAAGATCTTAGGGATTTAGCAAATCTAACTATTAGAACTTTATTATGTTTAGTTTTCGCATTTCAGTTTGTTTAAAGAGACATGAACTAGTGAGTTATGCACCATGCTATGTTTAGAATGCTAAGTAAGTGATGTTAGAATGCATTTCAGTTAGTTTAGAGTTTGTGTTAGCGATTTTGGCACGAATCAAATGCTGAAATCAGAGCCCATCTACAAAATCAGAAACTCCAATCGATCAGCCGATCGATTGGAGGCCCCCAATCGATCAGCTGATCGATTGGGCAGTTTACCCCGCGAACAGAATGTGTCTGGATCGATCAGTCGATCGATCCAGCCGAGCTCTAACGCGAATAGAAGGTTCGTGGATCGATCAGCCGATCGATCCCAGCCGAACCCGCATGCAGCATATTGTTGAATCGACCACTGGATCGATTGAACATTCTGGATTGATCAGCCGATCGATCCAGACGCTAGTTCCCGCATACAGTAGGGTCCTGAATCGATCACTGGATCGATTACTCAACCTGGATCGATCAACCGATCGATCCAAGTTGGTCACCGTGCACAGTAGCACGCTGGATCGATCCGTGGATCGATCCGAGGCCTAGCATTAGCTGAAAACACCCTGGATTAGCCCCAGATGACAGTTAAGACCTAGAACACCCCTTTTAGCATAGCCACAGCAAATTCACGGGGGTAGTTAAACATTTAGCTCAAATAGTGTAGCGATTAACAGAAGCATATTCATTAGTTTAGTAAAATTTTAATCAGATCAGTTTTTCGCACATGAATTAGACAGCATAATGTAGCGATCAGCCTTACAGCCTAGCCAGTAGAAGGCGGGTCGTTACATTCTTCATCGTAGATAAGCTTTTCTTCCCTTTTTTTTCTCGGATTTGGGATCAAGATGCTTGTATTCTCTTTATCTTTGGTTTTCTTTCCTTGTTCTATGGATTAGGTCTCTTGTTCTAGGATGGAGGGAGTATTTGTAATGGAGATTTGATGTAAAACTCTTGTGGATTTGCCAATTTCCTATTTCTATGATTTTACCCTATTTGTGTCTATTCTTTCTTGTGTGGATTATTGTAATTAGGGCTCAATTACCATGCTTGATTGAATGTTTGAATATCTTGTGGATCTTGTATGGATTGCTTCCCATTCGATTTTCCGATGGACGTTCGTGACAGGAACATGCCCGTGTAAGGACGTTTGAGAGGTAATCTTGAAAGGGAAATTAGGTATTTCAAGAGGGTAGGATAGATTGTATAGATTATATATTATATCTTGATGCGGTTGAGGTATGATGAATTCTATGTTGATTATCCGAGGGACGCACATGATAGGCAAGCCCGTGTAAGGACAACATAGATTTATTCCTAATTGATCACGTTTAGGTATAGATTTTAGTCCTAGGCCGGTTGTCTATTACAAGAGAGAACCAGCAACCTTCTACAAATGGTCAATTGAGGAATAAGATTTGGTAGATCATTACATTGAATAACATTACAAAGAAACCAAAACTCCTAGAACATACCTTTACCATTGCCCTTATTCTTCTTTCTTATTCTTTCATTTCTACGTTTTACTTTGCATAGTTGCATTTAGCATTTGAAAACCAATTGATTAGTTGTTTAGCTAATTCGTGTTGAGACATCTTTAGTGCTTATTCCAGTCCCTGTGTATACGATATCTTTTATTATTTCTTACGACATTTCCGTACACTTGTCGGGAGAGTCAACATATACCTCCTACTCCTCAAAATATTTTTATATTTTCCTACCCCAAAAAATCAAAACCGGGAGTATTTCTTTTCTAGTCTTGCCTGAAGATGGTGTTCTTTAAAGAAATGACTTCATCCATCAAGGGTTGGAAATCACATTTTTTCTTTGTCAAATTTCCGAGCCCTGTCGCATGATCCACTAAATGGCAATCTTCTTTTCCCCCTCTCCTTGACATAAAGGACCTTCATCAACAACCCATCTTTTCTGAATACTCTAGTAAATTACTAGGTCATCACTTTTATATTCATCAATAGATACGTGGTGATCTCTTATATCTTTTTGGCTTGAGCCCTGTTCCAAAGAGCTTACAATATTCCTTAGGTAAGTTTTGAAATTCTTAGTTATCCCTCCTTTACTAACTAAAATACTTTTTTGTTTATTACGGTGGATACTCTATTCAGAGCTTTGGTTGACAAAGTGATCCACCTTGAGGAGGAAGAAGTGTTAGCTAAGGAGCAAGAACTTAGAGTTGAACTCAATATTGTATCAGCTCAAGCGTCTGGTGCTCCTCTACCTGAGCCTTCAACCCAACCAGCGCTCACTCCTAGACCTCCAATTACTTTTGGGGAAGCATCCACTAGCATAATGATAAGCTATGAGTAGATATATTATTTTTTAGTTAATAGTTGGTGTTTTTTTACACATTTGCATATTCTAATTTCCACTTATAATCATATTCTTCAAACAAGGTATGTTATGAGCTTGGTGATGTTTTTCCTTTAAATACATGATTTATTCCTCATTATATGAATTTGGTCTTGTAGGGTACAAATGGACTCATGATTCAAGTGGAGGCTTGGTTCACTCAACCAAATGGGGTCCAAAACTCCAACTGACCTGGACTCAAGTCACACATGAGCCTTAACTGAACTTAGGTCTCAATTGGCCAAAACCTGAAGTATAAATGGAAAATTTGGCACGGTGAATAGGGAGCTTGCGCTACTATTCATCGTGCTATTTCTCTCGATGGCGCAACGCTTGCTCCCTCTCTGTATCCAGATCTGCGAATCATCTCGTCCTCATCGGAGTGGAGTTTCTCAACACCTGGCGACCAGATTCCACGGTCGTTTCTTCATCAGCGAGTCGATTTCGTGAGCTGAGCACTGTAGCTGTGGATCGCGTCTTCTTCCTCAGGCCAGCGGCGTTCCTCTAGTTTGAGCTTCCATTCCTTCAAGGGATCATCGGTGGCGTTCCTCCGGTGGTCCTAGATCATTCCCGACATCAATACATCGCTTGTAGCTCACCTTCCAGCTCTGCGATTCCAGGGCCAGTGAATCCTGTGCACGACAGTGAACAATTTTAGAATCTGGAACTCGTTGAAGATGTGTGAGTTGATTCAGGTGAATTTAAGTTCGTTTTGAAGCTCGAGGTCATCATTCTGACACCAGTTAGAGCATTCTTTGCTGGTTCTTTGTGCGACGGCAATGAGAGGACAATTTGGTTTGAGATTTGAGTTTAGGGATGTTTAGATTTCATTGCAGTTTAATTCTTAGTGTAGATTTCTCTGTTACTGCAATTTGATTTTGAATTTGTTTGCTGTTAGAGCAAGTTCATCTGTTATTCTTTGTTCTGTTTAATTCTATTATGTTCCATTGTTCGGCAGTTTAGCTGAAATTTACTTCTTAATCTCGTTTAGCAATTCCTATTCTAGTATTCCTTTAGCTGATAAGTTAGTTGGTTAAGTCAAATTATTTTTATAATAAATTCTGGTAACTAGAGATCAATTCTCGAGTTTGATTAGTTTTATTCAGAAATTGAATGTTCTGATCATTACAATTTGGTTGAATTCCATTTAGTGCAAGTTTAGTTAAGCATTTGATTTCTGGCTTGTTTGAAAGTTAATTCTGTAGTAGGTAATTGTAGTGTTTGCAAACCCTTTTCAAGTTTAATATTTCATTTTAATACCAAACCCCCATGTTATAACTTGAAAACCCAAAAAGAGTTCTAAATCCAAGATAAGCACGTTTCTAGCATAATCCTCAGAAAATTTGACTCGGGCCTTATACTAAAACATTTTATTGTGGAGTGTGAGTTTTCGATTATAACATTAATTTGGGAGCATATTTGTGACATACATTTGGATAGCTACCACATACCTCTAGAAGACACCCTTCGGGAGATACAAGAATGGGTACCTGATGTGCGTAGATTCTATACATCTTTTATGTATATTTGGACGCATATTCACATACTTTGCACATGCTTTGTCTACGTATTTTCGTACTTCTAGCTTTCCTTTTAACATATTTACTCTTTTTGTTCAGAGATCTGCTTTTGTGCATTTTCTGTACACAGGGGTCGAATTTGGTGAGGGATTCATGTTCGAGGCCAAATATGCAAGCGAAGCTAGAGAGGAAGGCGCCATTCCTTAACCTCACACGGTCGTGCTAAGATTTGAAGCCAGAAAGACCATGGACGTGTACACTACACGACCATGCAAGCCATCTAGAGTTGAAGCCTTACATGGCCGTGTAGATCTACACGGTCGTGCAAGGTTTCCAGAGACCAAGAAGACTCTGGCCGTGTGCACCACACGGCCATGCGAGGTTTCCAGAGACAGAGGCAGTGCAGGTCGTGTAGATCTACATGGTCGTGCAAGGGAAGCAGAAGCAGTGTGTGCCACGGCCATGTATCACACACGTCCATGTAAGGAAGGCAGAGAAGGGAGTGGCCTTTGTCGTATGAACCTCACACGGCCGTGCCTCGAGGTCGTGTGGCGCCCAAACCTCCCCTCTATATAAGACCTCCTTCATGAATTGAAAGAGGATCTTCTCCCTTTTGGGGGGAATCAAGATTTGGGGCGTTCCTCCACCTTCTTGGAGGGATTTCTTGTAAAATACCGAAAAATGGAGAATAAAGATAAGGAAATTTTCCGAAATTTTTAGAAATTTTTCGGGAATTTTTCGGAGCTCGTATGACTTAGGTTACGAGGATAATAATGGGCCCCGAGAAAGCCTGTTTAGGCTACCCCGTTTAACGAGGAAATGTTTAATTATTTTTTTATTTCCTCTTCTATTTCTTTATTTCTTTTCCCCGTGCCCTCACCCGAGCCTCGCCCGCGCCCCTCTTCCCCCGCGAACTTGTGTCGTGCCCTAACCTCCTCGCATCGACGTAGTTTCTCTTCTCCCGTGCGCGTGCCCTAATCGCTCGGCGGTTCTCCTCCTCTTCATTTCTTTTGCCCGACGCCACTGCTCTTCCGCCGCAGATTCCACTTTCTTCTTCGCTGAGCACCGCGCCACCGACCATCTTCTCTTCTTGTGCCGAAGCTGACCCTGACGCAGGCGCCTCCGACTCCGCGGATCCACCATCTGTGTGTGTGTGCCCTCGCGCCGGCTGCCGGCTAATCCCTCTGTCCTAGTGTCGTTCGCCTCCTCTCGGCCTCAATCACGCCAGTGCTGAGGTTCTCTATCACCGGCGCAGGGCCACCGCAGCCACTGTGAGTTGTCCTTCCTCTCTTCTGATTCGCGCGCAGATCACTGGCCACTGGAATCCAGCGTCGCCGCCGTGCCCTAATTCCCGACTCAGTGCCCTAACTGTGATCTGGGAGATAAGTTTGGTTGGTATCAGGTTAATAGGGATTTGATTCTATACTATGGTTGAATTCCAAATCTGATCTGTGATCTCCACTCTTGACCTCACCTTTGATCCGAACAGGGTACTGGAATTCCAGAAGGGAACTACTTTGCTGTGGGGTTTTCTTGGATCCAGTAGTCACTCCTTCCAGCACCAGCACGACTGTGAATTGAGGTAAGGAGTAGGGTTACAGAGTTTTGGCTGTGGTGATTCCTGTTGATTACTACACAAGTTTATAATAGAATAGGGGCGTTAATTCTGACAGGGGTTAGCAGTTGTATCCAGATCCTTCACCAAGTTGTTGCAGATCTAGATTGGGGTAAAATGTGTATAGAATTGGATTAGCATTGAATTTAATCCATTGCTTTGTTTTGTTACATAGGATAAATTCCATTTTTAAGGAAGGATAAGATTATTAAATAGATTTGGAGATTTTTATTTAGCTATATAGCTAAATACATTATCTGTTTGATATCACAGGATTTTGACTCGAGACGGTGTCTTGACGAGGGATCTATTTTGGATACGATCCTTTCTATTGGAGACGAGTACTTTGACTTTATGTCATTTGATATGCATAGTAATATTTTTAACAAATAGCAATGATTGTGTTTCTTATTTTCTTCGGTTGATCACTACCCGATCTGTTACATGCTTGTTTGTTTATTTGTTATGCACATCATGTTAGTATTTACCTGATTATACATGCTTATAAAGGTAGTGACACAACCATGTTATTTATTATGTTCAGGACCTAAGGTTTTTGATACCTTATCTGATCTGTGTACCTTTGATTTGGTTCATTGTCCTATGGTACACATTTTATATTTATATATGGATATTGCTATGTTGTTCAGGATATTATCATGTTTAGTGTCATGCATCATCTCGCATGATTGCATGTTGTGCGATAGTCTGCTCCATTATTGTCGAGTACATCGCCAGTTACATGTATCTGCACACACCACCACTCATGGGTTAGTGGTATATCAGGCAGGTGTGTGGCAGTTCTGCTGTTTGGCTCCATTGGTCTGGTGACTCAGCGTGGTAGCTGGCAGACAGTTCTGCTCTGTTTGGCTCCGCTGGTTTAGTGTAGCAGCGTGGTAGCCGCCAGGCGGTTGGACTTTGTTTGGCTCCGTTGGTCCGCTCATTTGTAGTGTGACGCAGCGTGATAGCTGGCAGAGATTCCTCCCCGTCATCGTGTACCGGGAGATGAGAGCATTGAGCTCCCCCATTTATGATTTGGGGTAGGAGGATAGGTGTACTCCGACAGTATCTCATCCACTCGGTCACTCATTAGGAGCAGTGATGGTAGAGTGCACGGTTGTCACAACCCTACCCACTCGGTCTCACCATTGTGTGTGAGATGACTGACTGGCGTCAGGGGTGACCATGACATTGGCATCATATGCATGATGCATTTATTGTTTGTGTTTGCTGCATTTACTTGCTACATTTATATGGATGCATATGATTGACATGCATACAGGATTTTGATACTTCTCGATCTGACGACCCTGTTATACTTATACCCTGGTCCTGGTTAGTACAGTTTTCTCCTGCTTACCTCAGTTGCATTTATCCTTCTTGTATCAGGAGACTGTACGCATGATTAGTGCTGGTTGTTATTTTCTTTATTATGCATATCAGTTGTTACCCGCTGAGTGTTGGACTCACACCCTCCTCCGTTGCTATTTTCAGGTTGATGATGTCCGAAGAGTTCCAATCGCTAGTACCCTGCAGTCCACGAGGACATTTGTTGGTCTTTTGGTTCTTCTTTATTAGACTGTGTTTAAACTTATTCTGCTTTTGACATCTGGACTTGTATTAGTTTACTTTATGGATATTGTCTATGAGTTTTATTTGAATTTGTTTTACTACATGCCTGCTTAGACGACAGAAGAGGTGAGTTGATTTTATCGTCGGATTTGAGCTTTATGGGTGTAGTGGAGTAGGACATCGGTTTTGTGCTTTATGAGTGTAGTTGAGTAGGGTTGTTTTTGAGTCCTCTTATCACTGTTCTAGTTTATTAACTATTAACTGTGTGGGTGATTGCCTTATATTATTGTTATTGTTCCGGCCGTGTTGGTCGAGGTATATGTGGCCTAGAGGGCATTGTAGACAGTTTCAGATTGTCAGCTGTATAGGGGAGATGCTGCCAAAATTTCTTCAGACAGGGACTCCCCCGGGGCGCTCACTTGGCTACCAGGATTCATAAACTCTAGTACTTATCCTGGAGATCTAGAGTTTGAATCCTAGGGAAGGTAAAAATCCACTGGACAGGGGTGGAAAGACTTTGTGAGTAACGGCACACGCCCGAGGGTCGTCGGTCGATGACATAAGGGTTCGCCAGTTGGGCCGCCATTGTGGTCGCCCAAGGGACCGCCATGGGGCCGCCAAATGGGCCGCCAGATGGGCAGCCCAAGGGGCCGAGGGGCCAGGTCGTTACATTTCTGGCTATCTAAGGGCAGATCTTCATTGTTTCGACTCCGGGGAACGAGGATTGGATCTGAAGATGGTTCTTCATCGTAGATAAGCTTTTCTTCCCTTTCTTTCTCGGATTTGGGATCAAGATTCTTGTATTCTCTTTATCTTTGGATTTTTTTTTTCCTTGTTCTATGGATTAGATCTCTTGTTCTAAGATGGAGGGAGTATTTGTAATGAAGATTTGATGTAAAACTCTTGTGGATTTGCCAATTTCCTATTTCTATGATTTTGCCCTGTTTTATCTATTCTTTCTTGTATGGATTGTTGTGATTAGGGCTCAATTACCATGCTTGATTGAATGTTTGAATATCTTATGGATCTTGTATGGATTGCTTCCCATTTGATTTTCCGAGGGGCGTTCGTGATAGGAACATACCCGTGTAAGGACGTTTGAGAGGTAATCTTGAAAGGGAAATTAGGTATTTCAAGAGGGTAGGATAGATTGTATAGATTATATATTATATCTTGATGCGATTGAGGGGTGATGAATTCTATGTTGATTATCCGAGGGACGCACGTGACAGGCAAGCCCGTGTAAGGACAACATAGATTCATTCCTAATTGATCACGTTTAGGTATAGATTTTAGTCCTAGGTCGGTTGTCTATTGCAAGAGAGAACCGACAACCTTCTACAAATGATGGTCAATTGAGGAATAAGATTTGATAGATCATTACATTGAATAACATTACAAAGAAACCAAAACTCCTAGAACATACCTTTACCATTGCCCTTATTCTTGTTTCTTATTCTTTCATTTCTACGTTTTACTTTGCATAGTTGCATTTAGCTTTTGAAAATCAATTAATTAGTTGTTTAACTAATTCGTGTTGAGACATCTTTAGTGCTTATTCCAGTCCCTATGGATACGATATCTTTTATTATTACTTACGACATTTCTGTACACTTGCGGAACGTCAACAAGTTTTTGACGTCGTTACCGGGGACTACACTATAACATTAGAGACTATCGATTGAGTTAGACTAAACATAACTTTTCTTTTCTTTTCATTTGCATAGTTGAATCTAATTTTTAGAATTCTATTTTCATAACTTTTTCTTGTATTCTTTTCTACTTCTTGCTTGTTGAAATTCTAATTTTGCACTTTTAATCTTCTAACATTCTAATCTAATTTTTCTCTGCTTTTCTTGTCTTTGATTCAGTTTCATTCTTCTTTCTTTTTCTTTTGAACAACTATCATTTTGCAATCTTGTTCTTGTATATGCGAAGATCTAACTTTGCAGGAGAACTTCTTCCTCTAGACCCTGAGATAGATAGAACATTTCATAAAAGAAAAATTCTGCAAAGAGATTTAGAAGAACAAGAACAATCTATCATGGCTAATAAACCACTAAAGGATTATGCAGCACCTTACGCTAGGGGTTTTCGATCTAGTATTTCAAGACCTTCAGTTGAAGCAAATAATTTTGAGATCAAACCTGCAATTATTTCTATGGTGCAGCAAAATCAGTTTGGTGGAGGACCGCATGAAAACCCTAATCAACACTTGGAGGTCTTCTATGAGATATGCGGCACAATGAAGATGAATGGTGTTCCTTCCGAAGCTGTGCGCTTACTATTGTTTGGGTTTTCTTTAAGAGATAGAGCTAAGAAATGGTTGAATTCTTTGACTCCAAATAGCATCATCACATGGGAGCAATGTGAGCAATAATTTCTTGACAAATTCTATCCTCCAAGTAAAACGGCTCATATGAGGAATCTTATTGCAAGTTTCAAACAAGCTGACTCAGAATCTCTATTTGAAGCTTGGGATAGATATAATAGTATGCTCAAACAATGCCCACACCATGGTTTGGAGAGGTGGTTAGTGTTACATACATTTTATAATGGTATCAATTACCATACAAAGGTGTCCCTTGATTCAGCTACTGGAGGGGCACTTATGAACAAGAGCTTAGATAAAGCTGAAGAGATAATTGAAAGTGTAGCACAAAATCACCATCAATGGGCTAATGAAAGAAGTGGTGGCTATTCTTGTGTGAACCCAACAACAAAAGCATCAGGGAAATTTGATGTTGATGCAGTGACTCTATTGGCTACAAAACTGGATGCTCTTACTAAGAGATTTGAAAACATGGGAGCTTCTTCAAATTCGGTCAATTCCATTGTTTCTTCTTGTGAAGTATGTGGAAGTTCTGAACATTCTAATGACTCATGTCCATTAGGGGCTATTTCTGCACAAATCAATCAACTAGAGCAATGTGGCGCCATCATGGGTTTTAATCAAAGGCAGAACAATCCATACTCAAATACCTACAACCCTGGGTGGAAAAGTCATCCAAATTTTTCTTATAAAAATAATCAAGATCAAGGACCATCTATGGGAGCAAGACCTACTTTTCAGTCCAGGCAGCAGAATTTTCAGCAACAATCTTCTCAAGGCTTTCCTATGTCTAAAATCAAAAAGATATTTGAAGAAATTATCTCTAATTAGAATGAAATAAAGCAGGACATTTTGAATCTTACTCAGAGAATGGATAATTCTAAAAGACATCAAAAGATTCAGGATAGCCAGATTGCCCAATTAGCTTCCTCATCTTCTAGATCACCAGGACAATTACCTAGTAAACCTGATGTTAATCCTATGGAGCATTGTAATAGAATTGAACTTAGGAGCGGATGGACCTTGAGAGATCCCCAAGTGACTGCTCCAAAAGGGATGCAAACTGAAGAAGAGCTCTCTCCTCCAACGCCAAATCAGATTCAAGATGATGAGGAGAGTACCACTAAGGTTGAAGAGACTCTTCCACTTAACCAACAAAGTAGAGTTATCCCTTTTCCTCAAAGACTTGTAATGCTCAAGAAGGATGAAGAGTTTGGTAAATTCTTGGAGAAGGTTAAAGAGATATGTGTTGAAGTGCCACTTATTGATACAATTCTACAAATGCCCAAGTTTGCCAAATTCTTGAAGGACATCATGTCGAACAAAAGAAGGAGAGGAGATATAGAGACCATAGTGCTTATAGAGGAATGCAGTGCTCTTTTTGAGAAGAATACATCCCCAAAGTTAAAGGATCTAGGGAGCTTCTATATTCCTTGCAATATAGGAACTGAATTTATCGAGAAATCTTTTTGTGATTTGGGGGAAAGTGTTAGTATCATTCCTTATTCTATTTGTAATAAATTAGGTCTCAAAAACTTTAAACTTACTACTATGGCACTGCAACTTGCTGATCATTCCTGCAGGTACCCTATGGGTTTGTTGAAGATGTGCCAGTAGAGGTAGGTGGGAGTATAATTCCCACAGATTTTGTTGTGTTAGACATGGAGGAGGACCCAAAAATTCCTATCATATTAGGAAGATCATTCCTTGATACAGATGGAGCTATTATAGATGTTAAAAATCATAAACTTTCTTTGGTAATCGGTAAGGAATGGTTGAAATATGATTTATCTAATGCCTCTAACCATGTTTCTTCTCTTTTAAATGCTTATAGCAGGGCAAGCATTTACAAACTTGAGGAATGGAATTTCCATCCTCATGGGAGGCCACCAAATGAAGAAAATATTGTGGTGGAAGATGTTGGGAGAAGACCTCCGAACAAAAATAACAAATATGTCTGCTCTCCGAGGGCAAGGAAAAGAGAAGAGTGATTAAGATTGGTCAAGCTAAAGACCCTAAACAAGCGCTTCTTGGGAGGCAACCCAAGGGTTCTTTTAGTTAATGCATTTTATGTTTCTATTTTTCATTATAGTGTCTTTACTTTGTTTTTGCTTTTGGTTTTCAGGTTGAAATTTCGCTTCCATGAGCTAGCCATGATCGCTTCATGGGCATGGAAGTATTGGAGAAGCAAGAAAGGAGAAAAATCATCTTTTGGAGCAAAACAGAGCACGGTCGTGTCTACATGACACGACCGTGTAGAGTCTCCAGAGAAGAAACGGTGCTCGACCGTGTCTCACACACGGCCGTGTGAAGAATCCAAAGAAGAAAAGGTGTTCGGCCGTGTCTCACACACGGCCGTGTGAAGGAACAAGTACAGAAGCATGCACTGGCCGTGTCACCGACACGACCGTGTGCTGATTCTAGTAAAGGAGAATGGTGAGGTCGTGCCCTAGGAACGGCTGTGCAAAAATAGCCGAGGAGAAGAAGGTTGTAGCCGTGACAATTGGCACGGCCATGTGAGCCAACCCGAGAAGGAGAAGGGAGAGGTCGTGTAGATCTACATGGCTCATGTGGAGAAAATTGTTCAAGGCTGTGTCCTCTATACACGGCCTGATCCAGGCCGTGTCCCCCATACACCCTCTTCATTTCAACACCCTCTTCTCTCCAAAATTCCTCTCTTCTTCAACCTTTCTTCCAAATCTTTTCAGATCTAGATCTAAAACCCTTTCTTTTCCACAAACTTTATCTAGATCTAGATTTTTCTCTTCTCTTGGACTCAAGATCTCCATTTTCTTAACCTAAGATCTTGTTCTTTGAGATCTATTTCATCAAGATCTAGTTTCTCCAACCATAAACAGTACCCTTCCCCACTCAATCTTGACAATATGTCCAACCTTTTGAAGAGACTTCGCAAGGGGGGTGGTGGATCTAGTGGAGACAAAGGGAAGGAGCCAACCAAAGACAAAGGGAAACAACCGGTGAAGGGCAAAGGAAAGAGGACCTCACGCGACGAAGGTAATGACAACAAATTCAATATCATGTTTAGAAATGATGATCAAATAACTAGATTTGTAATTCTTGTCAATAGAAAGATCGTGTGTACTAGGTATATAGACCCAACCGTTTTAGATATGATTGGAATTAGAGATGATATAGACTGGATGATTGAGTTTTTAGATTGGAGTGACATTTTGTATACACATCTACCTACTTATCCTCGCCTTGTTTTGGAGTTTCTAAGTTCACTAGATGTCCATTTTGCCAATGAGGATGATTATGTTGGCAAGATAACTTTTAGATTAATGAGTCAAGAATTTCAATGGTTATTTAGTGACTTTAACACTTGTTTTGGATTGTCTTCCGGTAGCTCTCGGAGGTTTGACTCCAGGTTTAATTGGAACAATTTTTGGAGTTCAATCATCGGATTAGATCAACCCTATGAGCCCTCTAGAGCCAAGGCTTCTCACATGCAAAACCCTATTTTTAGATATCAACATCGAGTCATGAGCAAAACTATTTTTGGTAGAGGGGAAAGTGATCGAGTCGTTAAGAAAGTAGAACTTTATTCTCTATCGATTATGTTACATAAGGTTGATTTTGACTCCAGTTTTCATTTTTTGCAAACCTTAGTGAGAGCTGTGAGGGCATCTTCGGGATCAATAGTGCTTGGTGGTTTGATTACTCAAATAACCATTAACTTGGAACCTGATTTAGATGAGTTGGAAGTTATTCATTACAATGATATGATCGACATGGATGCATGTCTTGCTATGAAAATGATTGTTCGGGATGAGAATGGTTTTGCATTTCCTAGGAGGAATGGTTTTCCTTTACCTCTTCCTTGTCCTGATCGAACTTCAATTCGCAACCCAGCTAATTGGGTAATCACTGGTTTAGACCCCGAGAATGTTTCTTCCATATCCGAAGATACAGAGCCACACATTGAGCCCTCGACATCTGGATACCCGCAGCCCTCCGGTCATCCAGATCCTGCTAGGCATTCTTTTGCCTATGGTACGGGTTCCTCCAGATTTGACTTCTCAGATTTTCGTGCATCTCTAGATTCACTTCATGAGAAGCAAAATGCCCAACGTGAAATGTTGGAAAGTCGTTTCTCTTTATCAAATGACCAGTTTAGAGAAGTACAAAATCACTTTCAGTTCATGAGGAATTTTCAAGGTCAAGTGGCTGAATTTGTCCAAGACTATGATACTGATCAGGCTAGAATGAGAGATTTCATGCAAAGCATGAGAGTCACTAGCCAACAAGTTGATGCTTTGTTTGAGTATCATATAATCCTGAGCGAAACTCCAGGTTTTCCTAGTTTTCCCATTGGCCAACCACGTTGTAGGCCGCCTTTCCCTCATCCACCTCCACCTCTTCCACTATATTGATTTCATCGGGACGATGAAAAGTTTAAGTCTGGGGGGGGGGGGGGGGGGGGTGAACCTAATTTTTCTTTATGCATTAGTTTTCAGCTTTTGCATTTGTTCTTGCTTTGATTGCTTGATTTTTGATAGTCACTTGACTATCTTTTGATCTTGTGGCATACATCTTGATAACATCAAAACTTCACTTATATGCTTTCTTGTCTTCAAGTTAAAATGTTAGCATGTTCATTATCTAGACTCATGATGTTTTAAGTGATGTTAGTAGTATTCTTAATGAACCTCTTTTTTCTATCTTGGGTTGCATGAAATAAGCTAAGTGTCATATGGAAATGAGTTTTAGTTTTGGCTTGACCTTAAGAATCTTATCTTCACTTCACTTCTACTTGATTCTTGAATGGTTGATATCATTGAAATAGTCATGATTCATCTTGTTTGTTTAGTACTTGGTTTCCATGGTAATTTCTCAAATTTCATTTTGGTTACTGGATGAGGCTCAAATCATGTAAACTCATTTGAAAAAAAATCAAAATATCCCAACATTTGTGTTAAAAGTACATTTGAAAATAAGTTTTGCACAATGCAAATACTTATGAAAAAAATAAAAAAAATAGAAAAAAAAAGTGAATAAGGGATATAAAAAACAGTTGTCGTGAGTGGAATTTAGCAAGTCATCCCTTTGAGACCGAGTTAGGTTACTGGGGAAATGACTGCTTAGCTTCTCTTGAGATTGAGCACACCTTTAAGACCTTGGGTTGATTGAGAAATATGAACCAAGTGTTTGGCAAGTAAGTGTCTATCACTGGTTACTTGTCTATCACCGAAAACATTAGGAATTCAAATTTGATGACGACTTGACTAGGACACAGATTGAAACTTGAAGAGTTTTGAGTTACCTTGCACTGTGCACAAGAGACTTATACTTGAGCCATACTTAGCTTGTTTCCATGATCATGCTTGTTAATGAAACTTTTCGATAGAGTTAGGAGAATGCATTAGGGATATGAGAGCATTGTAAAACATATGAATTTAGATTGCAGCATTTTGCTTGAGGACAAGCAAAGGTTTAAGTCTAGGGATGTGATGTGTGTAGATTATATACATCTTATATGCATGTTTGGACTCACATTCACATACTTTGCACATACTTTGTTTACATATTTTCATACTTCAAGCTTTCCTTTTAGCATATTTTTACTCTTTTCGTTCGGAGATCTGCTTTTATGCATTTTTTGTACACAGGGGTCGAATTTGGTGAAGGATTCATGTTCGAGGCCAAATATGCAAGCAAAGCTAGAGAGGAAGGCACCATTCCTTAACCTCACACGGTCGTGCTAAGATTTGAAGCCAGAAAGACCATGGTCGTGTACACTACACGACCATGCAAGCCATCTAGAGCTGAAGCCTTACATGGCCGTGTAGATCTACACGGTCGTGCAAGGTTTCCAGAGACCAAGAAGACTCTGGTCGTGTGCACCACACGGCCATGCGAGGTTTCCAGAGGCAGAGGCAGTGTGGGCCGTGTAGATCTACACAGTCATGCAAGGGAAGCAGAAGCAGTATGTGCCACGGTCGTGTATCACACACGGCCGTGTAAGGAAGGCAGAGAAGGGAGTGGCCTTGGCTGTGTGAACCTCACATGGCCATGCCTCGGGGCCATGTGGCGCCCAAACCTCCCCTCTATATAAGGCCTCCTTCATGAATTGAAAGGGGATCTTCTCCCTTTTGGGGGGACTCAAGATTTGGGGTGTTACTCCACCTTCTTGGAGGGATTTCCGGCGATCTAAGGGCAGATTTTCATCATTTTGACTCTGGGGAACGAGGATTGGATCCGAAGACGGTTCTTCATCGTAGATAAGCTTCTCTTCCCTTTCTTTCTCAGATTTGGGATCAAGATGCTTGTATTCTCTTTATCTTTGGATTTCTTTCCTTGTTCTATGGATTAGATCTCTTGTTCTAGGATGGAGGGAGTATTTGTAATGGAGATTTGATGTAAAACTCTTGTGGATTTGCCAATTTCCTATTTCTATGATTTTACCCTGTTTGTATCTATTCTTTCTTGTATGGATTGTTGTGATTAGGGCTCAATTACCATGCTTGATTGAATGTTTGAATATCTTGTGGATCTTGTATGGATTGCTTCCCATTTGATTTTCTGAGGGACGTTCGTGATAGGAACATACCCGTGTAAGAACATTTGAGAGGTAATCTTGAAAGGGAAATTAGGTATTTCAAGAGGGTAGGATAGATTGTATAGATTATATATTATATCTTGATGTGGTTGAGGGGTGATGAATTCTATGTTGATTATCCGAGGGACACACGTGACAAGCAAGCCCGTGTAAGGGCAACATAGATTCATTCCTAATTGACCATCTTAATGATTTAAAAGAAAAGTTTTAAAATTAAACCTTTTCTGTTATAGTTTCTACAAAAGATTAAGAAAAGATTTGATATCTTTCCTTATTTGTAGATTGAAAGGAAGATTTTAATTTTAGAGATAACTTTCCTTTTTGGAAATCATCCACATGGTTTAATAGAGAGATTTTAATTTATAAAATTTCCTTTTATAACCAACCATGAAGGGAAAATTATTAGAGAAATTTTTATTTTAAAAATTTCTGGAAACAAATAAGGAAGTTTTAATTTTGTGTTTAAAACTTGCCTTATTTGGAGCATGTGATGTGGCCGGCCATAGCATGGGTTAAAAGGAATTATAAATTAAATTTTCCTTATTAACAAATGACAAGGAGAATTGTTGGATCGAGAAGCGCTAGAGGGGGGGTGAATAGCGCTCGTGGCTATTTCATTCGATTTGTAAAACTCGAGTGTTAAACGCAGCGGAAATTAAAAGGACAATCACACACAAAGACACGAGGAGATACTTGGTTCAGAGCCTGTGGCGACTCCTGTTCCAAGGCCCGCAATTGTTGATCGCTTCTGGTGGGCAACAACTATAAGCTTGAAAAGTTATTACAAACTAATTACAATTTGAACTGTAAAGAAATCAATACCGACAACAAAAATATCAAATCTGGAGCTCCAGGTTGTCGGAAGTTGCTACAGCACTTCGGGAACTTCTTGTTGGCAGCTTGTCGCAAAAGGTTTGCTTAGAAGGTGATATTTCAACTGCTGCCTTGAGACATCCTTATAAAGGGTGTTCAAGGAACCTCCATTAAGCTCCAAGGCGCCTCCAACCCAAGATTTTATCCCGATTCAGTCGCTGTCGATCAGGCTTTGACCACTGCTCGTTATCCACCTAAGGGCGCCTTCAACGCCACTCCAAGGTGCCTCCAAGCCGCAGTCCAAGGCACCTTCAGCCCCTATGAAGGCGCCTCCAGCTCCTTCTCGCAGACATCCTCACCTTATACCTAAGTCACCTCCAAGCTCCATGGAGGCGCCTCAGGTACTGTTCATCCGAGGTGAAAAACTGCTCATTTGTTCATGCAAAATATGTTAGTCCCAAACACATACCATGCAAAATAAAGTTAGCACATAATAATCATAGTGAATAAAATATTGATAGTCTCCGGACTATCCTGGGTCTGACTTCGGATGTCCGACCGGAAACCCTAGGTCGACCCGACGCCTACTGTTCCCTCTGCGGGGAACGCGTCCTCACCTACTCCACTCAGGAGAGTTACCTGTTGCTAGTGTAATCCTCTAGATCGATTGGACTTTTGCTCGGCGCTCGATGCTTCCGGACTTTCTGCTGGAATCTCGCTTCCCGACCCGTCCAATCTTTCACCTGGTTTGCGACACCAGGACTTTTCACCTAGGGTTACCACCCCCTAGGACTTTTTGCCTGAAGCCCTCGACTCGCCAAGACTTTCCAAATAGGGTTACCACCCCCCCTATGACCTAGGGTTACCACCCCCTAGAGTTTTCCACCTGCCTAACCGCAGCTAGGACTTTTATCTAAGTACACTTATGACTTTCCTGCAAGCTTATTCAGACTGTTAGATCACACACAATCTTAACTTTGAATTCCTTTGCCATTATCAAAACTTGGGTTCGATCGTCGGATGCTTCCAGCACCAACAATCTCCCCCTTTTTGTTTATGGCAACCGAAATTCAAAGTTAAGTATAAAGACAATAAAGAAAGACAGTGACAGCAAAAGCATAAATAATTTTGGCATGAAAAACATATACAAAGCTCCCCTTAATAATATCTCCCCTTTTAAATTTTCAAAATTTTTGATTTTACTTTCTGCTTTGAATTTCCTTATACTCTCCCCCTTTGCAATTCATCAAAATAAATAAGAGAGGAGAAAGAGTGATAAACAACCTTAGCTAGTTTTGGAAATTTCAACTTTTTATAATGAATTTTTATTTTTCAATAAAATAAAATAAAGGAATGTTAAATAAACACTTAGCTAAAAAAATACTTTTATAAACACTTGGATTTTTAGCTAAGTGAAAGAGACAAATCTTCTTCCCTTAAAAATAAGGTTTTGAAAATTACTTTAGCTAAGAGAAGATATTGAAAAAATAACTTAGCTAAAATGTGAAAACCTTTGAAAAAAGGAATACTGTTGTTAAAACCTTGGTTTTAAGGAGGGGAGTTTGAAAAAGATTTAACTAATTTTTGAAAAAGCTTCTTGAAAAATACTTAGTTAAAATTGGAGAAGCTTTTCAAAAAAAAATACTTAGTTATATTTTGAAGCGTTATTTGAAATTCGAAAAATTACTTAGGTAACTTTTGAAAAAAAAATGAGAAAAGTTAGTTGGATTTGAAAGACTTTATAGAATTTTTCTCAAAAATTAGCTAAGTTTGAAAAAATATTAATAAGCCTTTGAAAAATAGCTTTGAGATAGTTTATTAAAAAATATAATTGAAGTTGAAAAGTACTTAGCTTGATTTTGAACTTGAAAATATTTAAATAATTTTAGTTTGAAAGACAGTTAAATTTTAGTTGCTAAGAGGGAGGAGCTTAACTCGTAAAAACTCTAATTAAGGTTGTTATTCAAGTAGTCCTAAAGTCCAAGCATGAGTAACTTTGAAAATTTTAAAATTAATCATTTAATCCTCTGGGTCAAGTGTCTAACCATTAGTTACTAACTGCTTACCTAGAAGGTAACAGCTTTCACTTGGCTAATCAAGTTAAGTTGATAATCCAGTTAGATTTGACTAGGTCAGGATCACTTAACTTGATTACTGTATTTTATGTATTTAACGCCCAGACTTCCTGCGATGCACAGAAATAAGCATTCTAAAGTCTAGACTGTACTCTATGCATCTCACGTCGTTCTAAGTTTTTCAAACACAAACAAGTTATGCCTAGTATGCTTGTGAGATGCTCTGGCTGAAACTAGGGGAACATGATATCTAAAGGTAAGTGCCTAGGCTAAGTCTAAAATTTGAAAGTCTAATAAAATTGGGATTTTTTAAATCATTTTTCCTAGAAGTTAAAAATACAAAAAGGCATTGAATAAGTTCTATTCTACTAAACACATTCCTATTTGTCTTCTAAGTGCACTGAACTCAAGTTCAGGTAAGGGTTTTGTGAATATATCGGCTAGGTTTGATTTGGACTCAACATAGTTAAGTACAATATCTCCCCTAGCTACGTGATCCCTTACAAAATGATGTTTTACATCTATGTGTTTAGTTCTTGAATGGTGAATTGGGTTTTTGGTTAAATTGATTGAACTTATGTTGTCGATTGAACTATTTCCCTTGCCCTCTTATTCCTTTTTATTCTAAATGAAAGGAGAAGGAAGAATGAACTTTTCTTTCCCTTATCTTTTTATTCCTATTTATTCTAAATAAAAGGAAGAGGGAAGAACACAACTTGTCATTCTCTTGCTTTCTCTCTTCATCCCTCTCACTTATTCTTGGTGAAAGAAGAAAAGTGTCCCCTTACCTTCCCTACCTTTAACCACAAATTCCATTTCCTTTCTAACAATACTTCCTCTTGGCCTATTGGTTATTCCATACCACTTAAAGCTTGCCACTTGTTAAGAGGTTCAAGGTTCACACCATAGCCATGCCTCTTTTTGGTTCTATTTTCTCTTTTTTTTTTTTTTTTTTAGAAGGAACCCACAAACCCATTCTAATCATGTAAAAATCTATATAAAATTACTAGAGACTTTATGGGTGTTACATTCGGCTCAATCTTGGAGATAAGGGCAATTTGACTTAAGTTTCGATAAGAGGATCTAGTTCTAACTCCCAGGTTTGGGTCACCCAAAATCTGGTCAAGTGGGTGAAAAGTACTTATTCTTGTGGGTCTTATGCTTGGGTCAGCAATTGGTTCCTCTGGGTTACTAGTATTAGGTTGAATTTCATCATCTTCTGTAATTCTTGGAATAATATCAACATTTTTATTTATATTAGGTAGGTTATTCTCTTCATCAAAGATTACATTAGTTGTCTCTTCAAGTTTTAGGGTATTTTGGTTATAGACTCTATATGTCCTACTGGTTGAGGAGTACCCTAAGAATATTCCTTGGATTGATTTGGGTGTAAATTTTCCTAAGTAATCTTTAGTGTTTAAAATATGAACTTTACATCCAAATACTTTTAAATAATTCAAGTTGGGAATTTTATTATAGTATACTTCATAAGGAGTTTTATTGTGTAATTTGTTAATCAGAATTCTATTTTGAATGTAGTTTGCTGTATTTATTGTTTCGGCCTAAAATTGATGACTTAAATTATACTCATTTAACATGGTTCTAGCGGCCTCTTGTAGGGTTCTATTTTTTCGTTCCACTAGACCGTTTTGTTGGGGGGTTCTAGGGTATGAAAATTCATGTTTGTATCCATTGATTTTACAAAATTGGGTAAACCTATGATTTTCAAATTCACCCTCATGATCACTTCTTATTCTTTTAATTTTGGTATCTTTTTCATTTTCTGTTAGCTTGCAAAAATTATTAAAAGTTTCAAAGGTTTCATCTTTTGTTTTTAGAAACTTTACCCAAGTGAACCTAGAGTAATCATCAATTATGACTAAGCAATACTGGTTCTTGTTTAGTGACTTGGCTCCATGTGAATCAAATAAATCTAAATGTAGGAGCTCAAGTAAGGAGTCAGTTCTATCTAGATTGGTTGACTTCTGGGTTGATTTGGTTTGTTTACCTTGTTGGCAAGCTTGGAAAATTATATCTTCTAACTTCCTTAATTTGGGTAGCCCTCTAACTAAGCCATTTCGACTCATTTTTGAAATGAGTTGGACATGCGTGTGACCCAGTCTTCTGTGCCACAGGTTGGTTTCCTCTTGTTGTGTCAAGAGACACTTTGTTGAGGATATGGGCAGGTCAATTGTGTAGATGTTGTTTTTCCTAAGCCCCTTAAGTATGACTTCGGGGTTATGAATACTTTTAACTAAGCACTCAGAATTATCAAAAGTAACTAAGTAGCCACTATCACACAATTGACTTATACTCAGTAAGTTAAAATTAAAATTTTCAACTAATAAAACGTTTCGAATAATGAAATTGGAACTAAGTTCGATGTTACCCTTTTCGATTATCTTAAGTTTACCGTCGTTGTCGAATGCAACTGATCCTAGGTTCTTGCATTTGAGCTTAGTGAACTTCAACCTATCTCCAATCATATGTCTAGAGCATCCACTATCCAACATCCATTAATCCAATTCCTACACATAAAGTATTGAATTGGATTTTTTTGATGGATCAAAAGTTAGTTTGATTGAATTAAGCTCCCTAACTTTCCAACTCACCTGATCTAGGTTAACACTCAGTTATTGGTGATTGTGAGATGGTAAGATTTGTTTTAAGTTAAGTACCTTTTGAATAATTTTAAGTGAATTTTACTTTGATTTGATTAATTTAATTTCTAAATGAGTTCTTAAAGCAATTTTAAAAAAAAAAATTAAAAAAGTTTTTAAAAAGGATTTTAAATAAGTTTTAAAAAAAAATTAAGTAAGTTTTTAAAAAAGAGTTTTCAATAAGTTTTTAAAAAAGATTTTAAATAAGTTTTTTAAAAAGATTTTTAAATAAGTTTTAAAAAAGATTTTTAAATAAGTTTAAAAAAGATTTTTAAATAAGTTTTTAAAAAAGATTTTTAAATAAGTTTTTAGAAAAGATTTTAACTAAGTTTTTAGAAAATATTTTAATTTTAATTTTAATTTTAATTTTAATTTTTAATTTTGTCCTTAGTCATCTCACTCAATCTGAATTTTTCAATCAGGGGATCCTATAATTTTTGTGAGATGAATTTGGTTCAGTTATAGGGTTAGGTTTAACTTTGTATTAGATTCAGGTTTAGCTTTGGGCATAGCAAATAGGCATTATTTGGATAAACCTCTGGGCTATGGTGAGTCACTTGGATATCATTAAAGTAACCATGCCTTCGAAGTTTTCCAAATAGTCATATCCACTAAACTTAGTACAAAACCTTGGTCTAACTAGTTAGGATCCGTAAAGGGTAGCTTCGGTCAGTTCCACTTAGCCAAATGCACCAGGTCGAAGTCATATCTTCCTAGACATGCATAGACTGAGCTTCCCTAATGTACTATCATTCAAAACTTCACCAGTACCGTAGGTCAAGTTGAACCTAGCCCTTTTAGTTCTAACCCTAATTACCCTGCCGGGTAGCTTGGTTTAGATTACCCTGTCGGGTAGGTTAGTTTTGGAGGTGTCAGCTATTCTGGAGCCTCCCTACATTATTAATTTATAGATTGGATTTAAGTTTCTTAATTTAATTATATTTTAATTATTTTCTTTTAATTATTTATCTATTTATTAATATGGTTTTTCTTTTGGCTCCCCCTGGATCATAACCTCGATATGGTCTATCAAGATAATATACTTGATCCTTGGGAACCCAATATTGACCAAGTCCAACTTGATTGACCAAGTTGGACTTGGGTACCCATGCTTGGACCACATTTCTATTTGTTCTGTTTACAAGTGACAAATACGATCTATATTTCTTTTTAGGTTTGAATCTAATTCCGGATCTGTTGTATACGGCCTTTTATTTTCCAAGAATCAGGTCAAGATTCTTGGAACCCAAAGTGAACCATTCCAACGCGGTCTTCAAATCCTTGACTTGAATTTTTAGGTTGGAATTCTCTTCCTCAAGCTTTTGGACTTGAGTCGAGGTTCCAATTTGAATGGAGTCAGACAAGGATTTGGAGTTGGTCACTTCTTTAAGGGCTGATGCATCTTTCAAAAGTGACTTGATCCGAATATTGGATTTTGCTAATTTAGGTAACAAATAATTAATAAATTATTTAAACGCAGAATACTTATAGTGGGGTCAGGCCCTTCGGAAACGGATACGGATCCATGACTTCGTTCCAATTCGCTCTCGCTCTCGGACGTATTGATCTAGTCCCGGGCCATCAGTGCAAGGAGACTCGTCTTGTAACGACCACCCTTCTTACTACTACTACACTCTAAGGATGACCGTTACTTGACTACTAACTCTACTTAACCGGTATGATTAAAAATCACATGGAAACCCTACCGAAAAATTTCGGCAGAGTCTCCTCTGTACCGGTGACCAAATCAACAATACAAATAATATATACTCAGCCACAGGCGGCTGGAACATATAATCACTCAACCACGCAGTATAATAACTCAATAAGAAAAATGAAACTACTCTAGCAATAGTAAACAAACAATACTCCAACAATAAAACATAACAAAGTGCGGAATAGACTCAATTACAATCTCAACTTCATCATAGCATTAAGGAGAAAAGAAAAGGAAACATAACAAATCTTAAACTAAGTGAGTTCTTTAGCTAAGTCTCAAGGATCTTCATAGTCCACACATCACACACCGTCACAGCATCTCCTTGTCGCCTTCTTCCTTATACTTTAGCTTTTCCTTTATCTGCAGTAGGAGGAAAATAGTATCTATAAGCTAAAAGCTTAGTGAGCGCTATCCTACTCACAAAAACTCGATATGCATGTATATAAATAAAACATGCTAAAACTGAATGCTAACATGTAAAGCTACTCATGCTCATAAATAGCAAAGAAATCAACTAACTGAAAAACTAACATGTATAGCTACTCATGCTCATAAACCAATAAAGGAATCATACTAACTGAAATACTAAACATGTATAACTAATCATGCTCATAAATAGCAATAAAGGAATCATACTAACTGAAATACTAAACATGTATAGCTAATCATGCTCATAAATAGCGAAGGAACTAACTGAAAAGCTAACATATAAAGCTAATCATAGAACTATCATGTGTATCAATAGGAAACTGAACTGATACATTAGCTGAACTAATTAATGCTAAATTGAGTCTAACTTGTATTCACATAACTAATTTGTGAAGTTTTGAAAACTATTTACATAATAGATCAAAATAATAATCATGCTGCTGATGGGCCCGGCAACTGTACTTGCTGTGCGCGCATCCCTAACTAAACCCGGGATTGCAAGTTCCGAGTCTAGTAGGGTTTACTAGGTTATCTAAACCTAGGGACGACTGTGGGAGCCCAACCCAATGGATATCTAATCCAGTACAGTGCCTTTGCTGAAAATAAAATACTGATTTCATAATTAATTTTCTTACCTTGCTTTAACTAGGTTATCTGAACCTAGAACTAGGTTATCTGAACCTAGAGGCGACTGTGGGAGCCCACCCATTGGACATCTAGTCCATAAAAGCTGTAGCAAGACTATATAAGCTGAATTAAATGCTTCTTACTGCATTCACTGTGCTATTTAGATGCTTACTGTAGCATCCTACTGAGCTAAGCATTCTATCGAACACTTGGTGTGCACTAGAACACACCCTACGTACTGAAAATCTGTATACAAATCTTAACATAAATTTGCATGCAAAGCTTAACAAAAATCTGCATATTAAGCTTATCTAAAAATCTGCATACTAAGATAATAAAATTCTGCATATTAAGCTAACACAATCCTGCATATTAACTTAATTAAATTCTGCATTATAACTTGCTAAAATCTGCATATCAAGTTCCACCAAAAATCTGCAAATCTAGTTAAGCTACTAGGGATCTAATTGGATCTTCCAATGCTAAACCATCAAAACTGCAATGCTAAACAAATCCATTACAACTGGTTTAACAGTATGGTAACCACATCAGTCGTTCCTACTAAAAGGCTCAGAAGAAAACCAAAACTTCGTGTATGGATTAGCTACTAAGGATCCAACTGAAACTTCCATAATTAAATCTGTTCATTGTTGTTCATTTACAAGCCGATCATGCTTAAAAGAAATAAATCTATTTAACTAACTGTTCTTAAACTAATAGCAGGTTCCAAAGGCTGTTCTTTTTAATGCATGGCACAAACAACGCTAAAATCTGCTGAAGCTTAAAAATCTAATTAAAAATCTCTTCTCCTCTTCTTTATCAAACTCACGGCAGTAACTAAATGGTTCTAAAACTGCACACTAAATCTGAAACAGGAAACACTGAAACACTTGCTGTACAGAAAAATCCAAGCATGGAATCAAAGCATACTAGAATCCTGACTGTAACAAGCTCTAAGAGGGGCTGTTCTAAGCTCTAATTAAGTTGTTCATGGTTACGAAATGCAAATAAAACTGCATGTACAATCCGTAACCAACAGCAAGGGCTGTTCTTGCCCACTAGCAAACTAACAGATCCAAGGGTTTCATAGAACAAGAAAAGCCTCTTTACACATACTACAACAAAACATAAAGGAGCAAATAAAACTAAGTCCACATTCTATCAGACAAACACATTGAACCAACACGCTGTGCTACGCAGGAAATCCACAATCGTGGCAAGAAATCAAACCAATCGAAAACCAATCGAAGGGAACTACTCCTACTACAGGTGAGTAGCAACTCACCTCGCTGTTCTTGGACTTACAACCGAGAAGAAGGAGGCTTCTAGGGCTTCGGATATTTGCTTCCTCGACGATCTCTTGGTATCTTCTTGCTCTCCTCGACGAGAGGATCACAAAGGTATGAAGAACTCACGGAGAAGGGTGCTCGCCGGCCGCCGGAGACGAAGCCCCTAGCTTCGTCTCTGTTTTTGCCCGAGAGGAGAAGCGCCGTCGCGAGAGGAGGAGAGGAGAAGATTTTGTCACGGGGAAAACCTAAGTTCTCTTCTTATAACTTTAATATTCTGTTAACTAACTATTGCTTAAATACAACTTGATTCGGGTTTTATTAACAAACCCGCGGCTGGTCTATTGGTTAAGCGAACCTCTGCTTCACCCGAGATTCACGGTTCAAATCTCGGCTTGGACATTTTTTTGTCGAAACTTCTTTCGTTCAGTAAAAATACCAAACGAACTCCAAAAATTACGTAAAAATACTCTAAAAATTTCTAAAACTCTCTAGAATTTTTCTAAAGCATTTCTAGATTTTTATAAGGACTTTTAGAACTCGAAATAGGGAAAATTGGGTCGTTACAATTCTTCCTCCCTTATAAAAATTTCGTCCTCGAACTTAGAATAATTCTAGATATATTTCTGTCTCATGCTGTCTCCACGCTCCCCTAGTAACTTTCTCGTGCTTCTGGTTCTACCAGATGACTTTTACTAATGACACTTCTCTGCTTCCTAGTCTCTTGTCTGCTCTGTCCGCTATCTGTGTCTGCTCTGTCCGCTATCTGTGTCTGCTCTCATAGCTAAGATCCTCTTGGATCTACACTGTCTAAGGCTGAATCACTTGGCTAAGGTCGTGAATACACTTCTTTAGCATGGAGACATGAAATACATTGTGTATTGCTGACATATCTTGAGGTAAGTCTAGCTTGTAAGCTACCTTCCCAATTCTCTCTGTGATCGGGGTAGGGTCCTACGTATCGAGGACTTAACTTGCCCTTTTTCTCTTGGGTTCTCCGATGTACTCGAACTGTGCTTCTGCTTCAGGTTGGAATACGACTTTCTGTTTACGACACTCTATAGAGGCACCGTATCTGATCAGGAAGTTCATTCCAAATATGACATCGTAGTCAGTCATGTCTAGCACTATCAGATCACAAAAGAGTTCTCTGTCTGCTATCATGACTGGCAATGTTTTGAACCAGTGCGTGGATGCCATAACTTCTCCCGAAGGTAATGTTGTTAGAAACTGACTACTGAGTACCTCTGGGGGTATTGCTAACTTTTCGACGAATGCCCTGGCTATATAAGAATGGGTTGCCCCAGTATCAAATAGAACAGTAGAACTATGCTGTAAAATGCTAATCTGACCTGTGACAACTGTCGAGGCGTTGGCTACGTCCTCTCTGGTGAGTGAGTAGATCCTCGCATTCGCCATCGCTGGAGGGGCTTCTAATCTGCCCTGGCTGATAGGTGGACCTTCTAGAGCGGCCTGCATCTGATATAACTGAGCTGGCTGGCCTGCATACTGAATCTGCTGTGGCTGAGGGAGACCGGTCTTGTTCGGGCACTGCTTGGCCATGTGCCCTTCTTGTCCACATTCAAAGCATCCTCGTGTACCCTTGCGACAAACCCCTGGGTGGAATTTCCCACAAGTAGCACACTTTGGATAACTGGGTCGCTTGCTAGATGGTCCTCCTTTTGGATCACTCCCTGATTTGCGCTTGCTGTTGGAGTTCTCTTTCCAGTTAGAGTTGTGGCCTTGAGATTTCTGAGTATCTGAACTTCCTTAGCCTTTGGAATCTGAGAAGGTTTGCTTCTGCTGCTTGATGCTGTTCTGGTAGTGCTCGGTGATCAGAGCACTACTCACTAGTTCTTCTGTGGTTTGTGGCCTATGGATGCCACCGGCCACATTCATCGCTATTTCCAGCCTCAACATTTTGAGCATCAGCCGAACTCGTTCCTTTTCTGTGCTGACTAATTCGGGACATAGACGAGCCAGTCTGTTGAATTTCTTCACGGCTTCCTCAACTGATAGGTTGCCCTGACGAAACTCCGTGAACTCGTCGTAGTGGCGGTTTGTGACCCGCATGTGAAAGAACTCCTCGATGAATTCTTTCTCGAAGTCAGCCCATGTCATCTGGTTCACTGGGCGCTTCGCTCTGACTCTCTCCCACCACATACGTGCGTCTCCTGTCAGGCAGAAGGAGGCACTTCACCTGTTCTGGCCAGTCCAGAAGCTCCATCGTGCTCTCCAGTGTTTTGAACCAGGCTTGAGCATCCCATGGTTCGCTGGTGCCTGAGAAGCTCTCTGGCTTGACTCGCTGCCACTGGATCAGATAGGCTTCCTTTCTTGGCTCAGCTGCTGGGACTGCTGGTGTTGGTACTGGTACTGGTGTTGGCGTTGGCGCTGTAGGCTAGGCTGGTGGAACCTCTATAAATGCTGGGGTCGCTAGGTTAGGTTCCGGGATGACTGTGGGAGTATTCTGCTGATTAGCCTTTAAGGTGGCTATCTCCTGTTGCTGTTCAGCTAGCTGCTGCTGTAACTGAGCCACTAATGCTATAAGGTCTGGGGGAGGCACTGAACTGCCTGCCTCTTGCTGGGGCTCAGTAGCTGGTGCCTGCTTAGCTGGGCGTCCTCGTGCCATTTCTAAAGACATAGAGGATGTACATAACTAATCTAATCATGTTTAACTAGCTACTATAAACATGTTAGAGGCTATCACACATAAGCATGCTATAATTATTCCTAAACATGAAAGCAAGAAACATAAATAGAGTAAAGGTATTCTTACTTGGAAGACGGCAAGGCTGATGCTGATGTGTGTGATGCTGGAGAATGGGAACTGCTCTGATACCAACTGTAACGACCACCCTTCTTACTACTACTACACTATAAGGATGACCGTTACTTGACTACTAACTCTACTTAACTGGTATGATTAAAAATCACATGGAAACCCTACCGAAAAATTTCGGCAGAATCTCCTCTGTACTGGTGACCAAATCAACAATACAAATAATATATACTCAGCCACAGGCGGCTGGAACAAATAATCACTCAACCACACAGTATAATAACTCAATAAGAAAAATGAAACTACTCTAGCAATAGTAAACAAACAATACTCCAACAATAAAACATAACAAAGTGCGGAATAGACTCAATTACAATCTCAACTTCATCATAGCATTAAGGAGAAAAGAAAAGGAAACATAACAAATCTTAAACTAAGTGAGTTCTTTAGCTAAGTCTCAAGGATCTCCATAGTCCACACATCACACACCGTCACAGCATCTCCTTGTCGCCTTCTTCCTTATACTTTAGCTTTTCCTTTATCTGCAGTAGGAGGAAAATAGTATCTATAAGCTAAAAGCTTAGTGAGCGCTATCCTACTCACAAAAACTCGATATGCATGTATATAAATAAAACATGCTAAAACTGAATGCTAACATGTAAAGCTACTCATGCTCATAAATAGCAAAGAAATCAACTAACTGAAAAACTAACATGTATAGCTACTCATGCTCATAAACCAATAAAGGAATCATACTAACTGAAATACTAAACATGTATAACTAATCATGCTCATAAATAGCAATAAAGGAATCATACTAACTGAAATACTAAACATGTATAGCTAATCATGCTCATAAATAGAGAAGGAACTAACTGAAAAGCTAACATGTAAAGCTAATCATAGAACTATCATGTGTATCAATAGGAAACTGAACTGATACATTAGCTGAACTAATTAATGCTAAACTGAGTCTAACTTGTATTGACATAACTAATTTGTGAAGTTTTGAAAACTATTTACATAATAGATCAAAATAATAATCATGCTGCTGATGGGCCCGGCAACTGTACTTGCTGTGCGCGCATCCCTAACTAAATCCGGGATTGCAAGTTCCGAGTCTAGTAGGGTTTACTAGGTTATCTAAACCTAGGGACGACTGTGGGAGCCCAACCCAATGGATATCTAATCCAGTACAGTGCCTTTGCTGAAAATAAAATACTGATTTCATAATTAATTTTCTTACCTTGCTTTAACTAGGTTATCTGAATATAGAACTAGGTTATCTGAATATAGAACTAGGTTATCTGAACCTAGAGGCGACTGTGGGAGCCCACCCATTGGACATCTAGTCCATAAAAGCTGTAGCAAGACTATATAAGCTGAATTAAATGCTTCTTACTGCATTCACTGTGCTATTTAGATGCTTACTGTAGCATCCTACTGAGCTAAGCATTCTATCGAACACTTGGTGTGCACTAGAACACATCCTACGTACTGAAAATCTGTATACAAATCTTAACATAAATTTGCATGCAAAGCTTAACAAAAATCTGCATATTAAGCTTATCCAAAAATCTGCATACTAAGATAATAAAATTCTGCATATTAAGCTAACACAATCCCGCATACTAACTTAATTAAATTCTGCATTATAACTTGCTAAAATCTGCATATCAAGTTCCACCAAAAATCTGCAAATCTAGTTAAGCTATTAGGGATCTAATTGGATCTTCCAATGCTAAACCATCAAAACTGCAATGCTAAACAAATCCATTACAACTGGTTTAACAGTATGGTAACCACATCAGTCGTTCCTACTAAAAGGCTCAGAAGAAAACCAAAACTTCGTGTATGGATTAGCTACTAAGGATCCAACTGAAACTTCCATAATTAAATATGTTCATTGTTGTTCATTTACAAGCCGATCATGCTTAAAAGAAATAAATCTATTTAACTAACTGTTCTTAAACTAATAGCAGGTTCCAAAGGCTGTTCTTTTCAATGCATGGCACAAACAAAGCTAAAATCTGCTGAAGCTTAAAAATCTAATTAAAAATCTCTTCTCCTCTTCTTTATCAAACTCACGGCAGTAACTAAATGGTTCTAAAACTGCACACTAAATCTGAAACAGGAAACACTGAAACACTTGCTGTACAGAAAAATCCAAGCATGGAATCAAAGCATACTAGAATCCTGACTGTAACAAGCTCTAAGAGGGGCTGTTCTAAGCTCTAATTAAGTTGTTCATGGTTACGAAATGCAAATAAAACTGCATGTACAATCCGTAACCAACAGCAAGGGCTGTTCTTGCCCACTAGCAAACTAACAGATCCAAGGGTTTCATAGAACCAGGAAAGCCTCTTTACACATACTACAACAGAACATAAAGGAGCAAATAAAACTAAGTCCACATTCTATCAGACAAACACATTGAACCAACACGCTGTGCTACGCAGGAAATCCACAATCGTGGCAAGAAATCAAACCAATCGAAAACCAATCGAAGGGAACTACTCCTACTACAGGTGAGTAGCAACTCACCTCGCTGTTCTTGGACTTACAACCGAGAAGAAGGAGGCTTCTAGGGCTTCGGATATATGCTTCCTCGACGATCTCTTGGTATCTTCTTGCTCTCCTCGACGAGAGGATCACAAAGGTATGAAGAACTCACGGAGAAGGGTGCTCGCCGGCCGCCGGAGACGAAGCCCTAGCTTCGTCTCTGTTTTTGCACGAGAGGAGAAGCGCCGTCGCGAGAGGAGGAGAGGAGAAGATTTTGTCACGGGGAAAACCTAAGTTCTCTTCTTATAACTTTAATATTCTGTTAACTAACTATTGCTTAAATACAACTTGATTCGGGTTTTATTAACAAACCCACGGCTGGTCCGTTGGTTAAGCGAACCTCTGCTTCACCCGAGATTCACGGTTCAAATCTCGGCTTGGACATTTTTTTATCGAAACTTCTTTCGTTCAGTAAAAATACCAAACGAACTCCAAAAATTACGTAAAAATACTCTAAAAATTTCTAAAAATCTCTAGAATTTTCTAAAGCATTTCTAGATTTTTATAAGGACTTTTAGAACTCGAAATAGGGAAAATTGGGTCGTTACAATTCTCCCTCCCTTATAAAAAATTCGTCCTCGAACTTAGAATAATTCTAGATATATTTCTGTCTCATGTTGTCTCCACGCTCCCCTAGTAACTTTCTCGTGCTTCTGGTTTTACCAGATGACTTTTACTAATGACACTTCTCTGCTTCCTAGTCTCTTGTCTGCTCTGTCCGCTATCTGTGTCTGCTCTCATAGCTAAGATCCTCTTGGATCTACACTGTCTGAGGCTGAATCACTTGGCTAAGGTCGTGAATACACTTCTTTAGCATGGAGACATGAAATACATTGTGTATTGCTGACATATCTTGAGGTAAGTCTAGCTTGTAAGCTACCTTCCCAATTCTCTCTGTGATCGGGGTAGGGTCCTACGTATCGAGGACTTAACTTGCCCTTTTTCTCTTGGGTTCTCCGATGTACTCGAACTGTGCTTCTGCTTCAGGTTGGAATACGACTTTCTGTTTACGACACTCTATGGAGGCACCGTATCTGATCAGGAAGTTCATTCCAAATATGACATCGTAGTCAGTCATGTCTAGCACTATCAGATCACAAAAGAGTTCTCTGTCTGCTATCATGACTGGCGCTGTTGTGAACTAGTGCGTGGATGCCGATGGTAGTGTCGTCAGAAACTGACCACTGAGTACCTCTGGAGGTATTGCTAACTTGGTTGCGAATGCCCTGGCTATATAAGAATGGGTTACCCCAGTATCGAATAAAACAGTTGCTATCTGCTGAAAAATACTAATCTGACCTGTAACAACTGTCGAGGCATTGGCTACGTCCTCTCTGGTGAGTGAGTAGATCCTCGCATTCGCCATAGCTGGAGGGGCTTCTAATCTGCCCTGGCTGATAAGTGGACCTTCTAGAGCGGCCTGCATCTGATATAACTGAGCTGGCTGGCCTGCATACTGAATCTGCTGTGGCTGAGGAAGATCGGTCTTATTCGGGCACTGCTTGGCCATGTGCTCTTCTTGTCCACATTCAAAGCATCCTCGTGTGCCCTTGCGACAAACCCCTGGGTGGAATTTCCCACAAGTAGCACACTTTGGATAGCTGGGTCGCTTGCTAGATGGTCCTCCTTTTGGATCACTCCCTGATTTGCGCTTGCTGTTGGAGTTCTCTTTCCAGTTAGAGTTGTGGCCTTGAGATTTCTGAGTATCTGAACTTCCTTGGCCTTTGGAATCTGAGAAGGTTTGCTTCTGCTGCTTGATGCTGTTCTGGTAGTGCTCGGTGATCAGAGCACTACTCACTAGTTCTTCTGTGGTTTGTGGCCTATGGATGCCACCGGCCACATTCATCGCTATTTCCAGCCTCAACATTTTGAGCATCAGCCGAACTCGTTCCTTTTCTGTGCTGACTAATTCGGGACATAGACGAGCCAGTCTGTTGAATTTCTTCACGGCTTCCTCAACTGATAGGTTGCCCTGACGAAACTCCGTGAACTCGTCGTAGTGGCGGTTTGTAACCCGCATGTGAAAGAACTCCTCGAAGAATTCTTTCTCGAAGTCAGCCCATGTCATCTGGTTCACTGGGCGCTTCGCTCTGACTCTCTCCCACCACATACGTGCGTCTCCTGTCAGGCAGAAGGAGGCACACTTCACCTTCTCCTGTTCTGGCCAGTCCAGAAGCTCCATCGTGCTCTCCAGTGTTTTGAACCAGGCTTGAGCATCCCATGGTTCGCTGGTGCCTGAGAAGCTCTCTGGCTTGACTCGCTGCCACTGGATCAGATAGGCTTCCTTTCTTGGCTCAGCTGCTGGGACTGCTGGTGTTGGTACTGGTACTGGTGTTGGCGTTGGCGCTGTAGGCTGGGCTGGTGGAACCTCTATAAATGCTGGGGTCGCTAGGTTAGGTTCCGGGGTGACTGTGGGAGTATTCTGCTGATTAGCCTTTAAGGTGGCTATCTCCTGTTGCTGTTCAGCTAGCTGCTGCTGTAACTGAGCCACTAATGCTGTAAGGTCTGGGGGAGGCACTGAACTGCCTGCCTCTTGCTGGGGCTCAGTATCTGGTGCCTGCTTAGCTGGGCGTCCTCGTGCCATTTCTAAAGACATAGAGGATGCACATAACTAATCTAATCATGTTTAACTAGCTACTATAAACATGTTAGAGGCTATCACACATAAGCATGCTATAATTATTCCTAAACATGAAAGCAAGAAACATAAATAGAGTAAAGGTATTCTTACTTGGAAGACGGCAAGGCTGATGCTGATGTGTGTGATGCTGGAGAATGGGAACTGCTCTGATACCAACTGTAACGACCACCCTTCTTACTACTACTACACTCTAAGGATGACCGTTACTTGACTACTAACTCTACTTAACCGGTATGATTAAAAATCACATGGAAACCCTACCGAAAAATTTCGGCAGAGTCTCCTCTGTACCGGTGACCAAATCAACAATACAAATAATATATACTCAGCCACAGGCGGCTGGAACATATAATCACTCAACCACGCAGTATAATAACTCAATAAGAAGAATGAAACTACTCTAGCAATAGTAAACAAACAATACTCCAACAATAAAACATAACAAAGTGCGGAATAGACTCAATTACAATCTCAACTTCATCATAGCATTAAGGAGAAAAGAAAAGGAAACATAACAAATCTTAAACTAAGTGAGTTCTTTAGCTAAGTCTCAAGGATCTCCATAGTCCACACATCACACACCGTCACAGCATCTCCTTGTCGCCTTCTTCCTTATACTTTAGCTTTTCCTTTATCTGCAGTAGGAGGAAAATAGTATCTATAAGCTAAAAGCTTAGTGAGCGCTATCCTACTCACAAAAACTCGATATGCATGTATATAAATAAAACATGCTAAAACTGAATGCTAACATGTAAAGCTACTCATGCTCATAAATAGCAAAGAAATCAACTAACTGAAAAACTAACATGTATAGCTACTCATGCTCATAAACCAATAAAGGAATCATACTAACTGAAATACTAAACATGTATAACTAATCATGCTCATAAATAGCAATAAAGGAATCATACTAACTGAAATACTAAACATGTATAGCTAATCATGCTCATAAATAGCGAAGGAACTAACTAAAAAGCTAACATGTAAAGCTAATCATAGAACTATCATGTGTATCAATAGGAAACTGAACTGATACATTAGCTGAACTAATTAATGCTAAACTGAGTCTAACTTGTATTCACATAACTAATTTGTGAAGTTTTGAAAACTATTTACATAATAGATCAAAATAATAATCATGCTGCTGATGGGCCCGGCAACTGTACTTCACGCATCCCTAACTAAACCCGGGATTGCAAGTTCCGAGTCTAGTAGGGTTTACTAGGTTATCTAAACCTAGGGACGACTGTGGGAGCCCAACCCAATGGATATCTAATCCAGTACAGTGCCTTTGCTGAAAATAAAATACTGATTTCATAATTAATTTTCTTACCTTGCTTTAACTAGGTTATCTGAACCTAGAGGCGACTGTGGGAGCCCACCCATTGGACATCTAGTCCATAAAAACTGTAGCAAGACTATATAAGCTGAATTAAATGCTTCTTACTGCATTCACTGTGCTATTTAGATGCTTACTGTAGCATCCTACTGAGCTAAGCATTCTATCGAACACTTGGTGTGCACTAGAACACACCCTACGTACTGAAAATCTGTATACAAATCTTAACATAAATTTGCATGCAAAGCTTAACAAAAATCTGCATATTAAGCTTATCCAAAATCTGCATACTAAGATAATAAAATTCTGCATATTAAGCTAACACAATCCTGCATACTAACTTAATTAAATTCTGCATTATAACTTGCTAAAATCTGCATATCAAGTTCCACCAAAAATCTGCAAATCTAGTTAAGCTACTAGGGATCTAATTGGATCTTCCAATGCTAAACCATCAAAACTGCAATGCTAAACAAATCCATGACAACTGGTTTAACAGTATGGTAACCACATCAGTCGTTCCTACTAAAAGGTTCAGCAGAAAACCAAAACTTCGTGTATGGATTAGCTACTAAGGATCCAACTGAAACTTCCATAATTAAATCTGTTCATTGTTGTTCATTTACAAGCCGATCATGCTTAAAAGAAATAAATCTATTTAACTAACTGTTCTTAAACTAATAGCAGGTTCCAAAGGCTGTTCTTTTCAATGCATGGCACAAACAAAGCTAAAATCTGCTGAAGCTTAAAATCTAATTAAAAATCTCTTCTCCTCTTCTTTATCAAACTCACGGCAGTAACTAAATGGTTCTAAAACTGCACACTAAATCTGAAACAGGAAACACTGAAACACTTGCTGTACAGAAAAATCCAAGCATGGAATCAAAGCATACTAGAATCCTGACTGTAACAAGCTCTAAGAGGGGCTGTTCTAAGCTCTAATTAAGCTGTTCATGGTTACGAAATGCAAATAAAACTGCATGTACAATCCGGAACCAACAGCAAGGGCTGTTCTTGCCCACTAGCAAACTAACAGATCCAAGGGTTTCATAGAACAAGCAAAGCCTCTTTACACATACTACAACAGAACATAAAGGAGCAAATAAAACTAAGTCCACATTCTATCAGACAAACACATTGAACCAACACGCTTTGCTACGCAGGAAATCCACAATCGTGGCAAGAAATCAAACCAATCGAAAACCAATCGAAGGGAACTACTCCTACTACAGGTGAGTAGCAACTCACCTCGCTGTTCTTGGACTTACAACCGAGAAGAAGGAGGCTTCTAGGGCTTCGGATATATGCTTCCTCGACGATCTCTTGGTATCTTCTTGCTTTCCTCGACGAGAGGATCACAAAGGTATGAAGAACTCACGGAGAAGGGTGCTCGCCGGCCGCCGGAGACGAAGCCCTAGCTTCGTCTCTGTTTTCGCCCGAGAGGAGAAGCGCCGTCGCGAGAGGAGGAGAGGAGAAGATTTTGTCACGGGGAAAACCTAAGTTCTTTTCTTATAACTTTAATATTCTGTTAACTAACTATTGCTTAAATACAACTTGATTCGGGTTTTATTAACAAACCTGCGGCTGGTCTGTTGGTTAAGCGAACCTCTGCTTCACCCGAGATTCACGGTTCAAATCTCGGCTTGGACATTTTTTTGTCGAAACTTCTTTCGTTCAGTAAAAATACCAAACGAACTCCAAAAATTACGTAAAAATACTCCAAAAATTTCTAAAAATCTATAGAATTTTTCTGAAGCATTTCTAGATTTTTATAAGGACTTTTAGAACTCGAAATAGGGAAAATTGGGTCGTTACACGTCTAATCGAGTTCGTCGTCATCGTCTTCTGAGGAAGATTCTTCGAACGTTGCCTTCAAGACCTTTTTCCTTCTTTGTTTCTTTATCTCCTTTTGGTTGGGGCAGTTGGCCTTGATGTGTCCCTTCTGGTTGCAGCCATAGCACGTCACTTCAAATTTTACCTTCGTGCTTGATTGGGCTTCCTTGGACTGCTCATTATCTTGAGGTCTTCTTGAGGTCTCTTTTGTTAAACCCCTTCTTCTTCTTGTAGAGATTCTTTACAAGGTTGATGAGCTCAGCCGTTAGCTCATTATCTTCATCATCTGAGTCAGGTTCTTCATCCGTTTCTGGTTCGGTTCTACGCCTTAGTCTAGGTTCGCGTGTTCTGCTTGTACCTGCAACCAAAGCAATGCCCTTCTCAGTTGGCTGTGCATTAGTCTGCTCATGTAATTCAAACTCAGAGAATAATTCATCTAATTTTAAGGAAGATAAGTCCTTGGAGACTTTGCAGGCATCTACCATTGATGCCCACAATGTACTCCTTGGAAATGCATTAAGAGCGTACTTTATTATATCCCTGTTCTCAACCTTTTGCCCGATCGCGTGGAGGGAGTTGAGGATGTCTTGAATACGAGTGTGGAGTTGACTTGCTGTCTCTCCTTCCTACATTTTTAGATTATATAATTTATTAAATAACATATCTCTTTTGCTTACCTTGGTGTCGGAGGTGCCCAGTTCGATCAGCTTCTCCCATAGCTCCTTTGCGGTTGAAAACGGACCAACTCTGTTGAGCTCCTCCTTGGTCAGTCCACACTGGAGGGTGCAGGTCGCTCTGGCATTGGCTTCCACCTTCTTGATTAGAGTTGGTTCCTAGTTCTCGCAGGGTGTAGGTTTGCCATCTTCGTCGGTTGGCAGTTAGAATCCAGTCTTGACGATCATCCACATCTCGAACTGGATTTTTAAGAAGATTTCCTTTCGTCCTTTCCAGTACCCGAAATCTTCTCTGGTGAAGAGCGGGGGACGAACGGTACTATATCCTTCTTGCTGGGCCATTTAATTAAAATGCAAATACAAAATAAAACAAGATGTCCCAAGACTAAGTCTTGGATTAGTAGTGTGGGAATAGAGCTAAAATTAACGAGCTCGAGTGGTGTTGCACCAATTTCGAGCAAAAATCGATTCGTAAAAAGAATTAGAATGTAGCTATTAAGATAATTCTAATTGACTCCATAAAATTGAAAATAATCACAAAAAAAATGCTTGATTGGTGGTTGCACCAAATCGAAGCGACCTCGCTCTGATACCAATTGTTGGATCGAGAAGCGCTAGAGGGGGGTGAATAACGCTCGTGGCTATTTTGTTCGATTCGTAAAACTCGAGTGTTAAACGCAGCAGAAATAAAAAGGACAATCACACACAAAGACACAAGGAGTTACTTGGTTCGGAGCCTGTGGCAACTCCTACTCCAAGGCACGGGATCGTTGATCGCTTCCGGTGGGCAACAACTATAAGCTCGAAAATTTATTACAAACTAATTACAATTTGAACTGTAAAGAAAGCAATACCGACAACAAGAATATCAAATCTGGAGCTCCACGTCGTCGAAATGTTGCTACAGTACTTCGAGAACTTCTTGTTGGCAGCTTGTCGCAAAAGGATTGCTTAGAAGGTGATATTTCAACTGCTGCCTCGAGACATCCTTATAAAGGGTGTTCAAGGCGCCTCCATTAAGCTCCAAGGTGCCTCCAACCCAAGATTTTATCCCGATTCAGCCGCTGTCAATCAGGCTTTGACCGCTGCTCGTTATCCACCTGAGGGCGCCTTCAACGCCACTCCAAGGCACCTCCAAGCCACAGTCCAAGGCGCCTTCAGTCCCTATGAAGGCGCCTCTAGCTCCTTCTTGCAAACAGCCTCACCTTATACCTGAGGCACCTCCAAGCTCCATGGAGGCGCCTCGGGTACTGTTCATCCTAGGTGAAAAACTGCTCCTTTGTTCCTGCAAAATGTGTTAGTCTCAAACACATACCCTGTAAAACAAAGTTAGCACATAATAGTCATAGTGAATAAAATATTGATAGTCTCCGGATTATCCTGGGTCTGACTTCATATTTCCGACCGAAAACCCTAAGTCGACTTGACGCCTACTGTTCCCTCTGCGGGGAATGCGTCGTCACCTACTCCACTCAGGAGAGTTACCTGTTGCCAGTTCGATCCTCCAGATCGACTGGACTTTTGCTCTACGCTCGATGCTTCCGGACTTTCTGCTGGACGCTGACTTCCCGACCCGTCCAGTCTTTCACCTGATTCATGACACCAGGACTTTTCACCTAGGGTTACCACCCCCTAGGACTTTTTGCCTGAAGCTCTCGACCCGCCAAGACTTTCCGCATAGGATTACCATCTCCTATGACCTAGGGTTACCACCCCCTAGGGTTTTCCACCTGCCTAACCGTAGCTAGGACTTTTGCCTAAGTACACTTACGACTTTCCTGCAAGCCTATTCGGACTGTTAGATCACACACAATCTTAACTTTGAATTCCTTTACAATTATCAAAACTTGGGTTCGATCATCGGATGCTTCTAGCACCAACAAGAATAAGGGAATTTTAATTATAATTAAATTTTCTTATATGCCAAGATCAAGGAATATAAAAGAGGGGGTAGAGGTGTCTCACCTCACAACATATCTTCTATAGTTTCCCCTCTCTTCCTTGGTGTGTGGTCGGCCCTATTCTTCTCCTCTTCTCTTCTTCTTTAGTGGTCAGTGCATCCCCTTCTTGGAGTTCTTGTGGTGGCCAGTTCTTGCTAGGAGAAGAAGGAAAGAAAGGAGGCTTTGCTCTTGCATCCCTTGGAGCTTGGTTGGTGGCCAAGAATTGCTATCTCTTGGAGAAAGGTACTTGGCCGAAACTTGGAGGAAGGAAGAAGGATGCTTGATGGATTCTCATCTCGGTAGATCATTGCCCACACAACGTCCGAGATAAGAAGAGGGATACGATAGAAGATCAAGAGGTTGTTGCTTACAAAGAAAGGTATAACTAGTAATTATTTTCTGCATCATACTAGTTTTCTTTGAATGGTTTTTGAAATATCAAACACAAGAGGCATATGATTCTAGGTTTCAAATTTGTGATTCGAGTTGGTGTTTTTTTTGTTTTTCAAATTTGTGATTCGATTGTTCCTTTTGGTTAAACCTAGGGTTATATAAGAAAATTAAACATTAAATTTCTTTAAAAGGCTTTGTCTAGGCGGTGGTGGATGATCCTATGCCTAAGAAGGCCTAGTGCCTCGCCATGCAGTCGTGGAAGCCAATTTTAGAAATTAATATTTAATTGAATTTGTAGCATAGGTGGATTTGGATCAATAATGTTAAGCATCGTTTGCGATCCAAGTTTAAAGCACTAAGAATAGATAAGTTAAATTTGGAATCAATAATGTTAAGTTCTGTTTGCGATTCCTAATTTAATTTCTAAAGAACACAATAGGTTGTTAGTAAAGGTTTAGGACTTGTACAAAATTTTTGTATAGGGGAACCGGTATGATATTCTGTATAGCAACCAACAATTGGTTTCAGAGCTAGGGTTTGCCTCTGTGTGTTTCGTTTTCAGGTTAATTATGCACATGTCATACATAATTTAGGCAAGATAATAGTAGGATGTGCTAACTCTCTTGTTGTAGGCTCCAACTACTATGGCTTATAGATATTGTGTGTGATTGGACCCTTGGACATGTCAAGGGCATTTATGTGTATACATGATTGCATGTATTAAATACAGCAGGAGTTGTATTAGTTTTAGAATTTTACATTTTTGTTTCGATCTAGATTACATGTACATTCCTTTGTAGAATATAGGATCAATATATGTAAAATTCTATTTTTGTCGTGGATCATATCCTTGCGAGGCGGTGTACTTTTTGAGGACCAGAGACACGGCGGAAAAAGAAGCAAGATGGATGTGGCGACTGGACCTGATTGTGGTGGCTAAAGATGGCAGTAGCTAGGGTTGGCAGCACACGGAGGACAGTGATGGAAAAGGTCATAATAGTTGGAAAATTATTTTTCCATATTTGTTGCTTTATTTGCTGTGATGTGTGCTTGCATAGTTAAAATTCCTCACTTTAAATAACTAAGTGGGAGAGGGATTTTTTTAAATAAATTATACAGTCTCCATTACTAGTTTGTAAGTGATGTGACAAACTTACGTGTTGGCTCTTAGTGCCTCCCTCCCCATCGGATGACTTTGTTTGTAGATCACTATATCAAACTTCTTTTATGGATGGTTATAGGAAATTAATTAGCAGTGTGTGATCTTCCCCATCGGAAGGGACATAATCTTATTTAATGGACTAAGTATCAAGTAATGGTATACACTTAGGCACATTTAATAGTATCCTCCCCATCGGAGTCACTACTATTATTTGTGTGACCGAAGGAAGACCAACTATTAATTTATCATAAAGATAGGTTGACAAGATAATAAAATTAAAACCCCCTCTTACAAATGTGTGATTTTGCATACGTCCACACTATCGTGGCATACAAAATTCACGGTGTATGAGGTAATTTTATTTGTCAGGTTGACAAGAAAATAAAATTAATGGGTAAAACCTCTCTTACAAATGTTGTGATTTTGTATACGTCCACACTATCGTGGCATACAAAATTCACGGTGTATGAGGTAATTTTATTTGTCAGGTTGACAAGAAAATAAAATTAATGGGTAAAACCCCTCTTACAAATGTTTGGATTTGTATATGTCCACACTATCGTGGCATACAAAACTCAATGTGTTTAAGGTAATTTTATTTGTCATAAAGAGAGGTTGACAAGATAACTAATGGGTAAAACCCTCCTCTTACAAATGTTTGAATTTGTATACGTCCACACTATCGTGGCATACAATATTCACGGTGTTTGAGGTGTTGGTGAATTTAAATGATATTGTTTGAGGATCAATATTATTTTAAATTCAAAGTTTTGATCAAATATTTGATCAAAGATAGACCAACTATTAATTTTATTTGTCATAAAGTTAGGTTGACAAGATAAAATTAATGGATAAAATCTCCTCTTAAAGTTTAAATTTGTATACGTCCACACTAACGTGCCATACAAAATTCATGGGGATTTTGAGGTGTTGGTCTTGACCAAATATTTTTGTGATTTCAAATGTTTGTCAATCCCCTAGCTGTTGTACTATAGAATAGACTTAGTAGTCTCAATTATAATGATTGGAAATAAGACTTGGACATTAAGGTGGACTATCCTCGTAGGAAGAGAACAATATAGATATAGTAGTTGGAACATGTTTAGTGGTGTTATCTACCGGTACCTGGCGTGTAGATATGATAACCACTGATCATTCTGCAAATCATTGCATGGGTTCTAGGAACCCAACAACTACACGAAGGAGAAATCACTGTTTACAAGGGTAATGCTATAAAAGTAGTAGCTGTTATAGTGGGAGATATTTTTAGGAATAAAATATTGGTTTTAAGAAATTGTCTTTACATACCAAGTTTTAGAAAGAACTTTATTTCAGTTTCTAAACAATACAAGGATGGATATTCTGTCTATTTATGATATCAAAGGTGTTATCAAGATAAATAGGGAAGTTATCTGTTCTGGTACAGTCGTTGGTAATTTGTATACTCTAAATACAATAACTCCCACGATACAACAAATAGAAATTAATAACACATCTTCTAATTCTAATAAGAGAAAGGAACCTTCGGAAATGAATCAAACATATCTTTGGCATCTAAGGCTAGGTCATATTAACTTGAGTAGGATTCAAAGGCTAATAGCCGATGAACTCTTGGGTTCATTAGTGTTGGAAAACATTCCAACTTGTGAATCTTGCTTGGAAGCTAAAATGATCAAGAGATCTTTTTAAGGCCAAGGGGTATAGAGCCAAAGATATGTTGGAACTGGTTCATTCTAATTTGTGTGGTCCTATATCTATCCAGGCAAGAGGTGGTTTCGAATATTTTGTCTCTTTTATAGATGGCTATTCGAGACATGGATACATTTACCTAATGCACCGTGAGTCTGAATACTTTGATAAGTTCAAAGAATACAAGCCTGACGTGGAGAAACGTCATGGTAAAAGTATCAAGGCACTACGGTCTGATCGTGGTGGCGAATACCTCTTTGGAGAGTTTAAGAATTACTTATCAGAGGTTGGGATTCAATACCAATTGTCTGCACCTGGTACACCCCAACAGAATGTTGTGGCAGAATGAAGGAATAGGACTCTTATGGAAATGGTGAGATCGATGATGAGTTATTCAGAATTACCAAATTCATTTTGGGGATATGCTCTGGAAACAACGGTGTACATTCTGAATATGGTACCTTCTAAATCATTATCCTTTACTCCCATGGAATTATGGAATTGGTGTAAGCCTAGTCATATTCGGATATGGGGTAGTCCAACACATGTGCTAAAGGGAGATACTGACAAGTTGTAATCACGTACAGAAGTTTGTCTGTTTGTAGGATATCCTAAGGGAATGAAAGGTGGTTTATTTTATAATCTTAAAAATCAGAAGATCATTGTTAACATCAATGCTTGATTTTTAGAAGAAGATTATGTAATAAACCATAAGCCCATGAGTGAAATTGTTCTAGAAGAAATGAGAGAGGACATGCCTACTTTAGTACCAACAGTACAAGATGAAATATCACAAAAAACTGCAACACGTGTCACAAATGATGTATAGTTATAGACAGTGTCTCGTCGTAGTGGGAGGGTTGTGAGGCAACTTGAAAGATTCATGTTTTTGGGAGAGTGTTCAGGACTTGAACCCTGGTGAACATGAACCTGATCCCCGGACATATGATGAAGCACTCCAAGATAAAGATGCAGTATCTAAGCAAAGAGCAATGAATAAATAATTAGAATATATGTATTCTAATAAAGTCTGAGAGCTTATAGAATCACCAAATGGTGTAAAAGCCATTAGGTCTATAATAGAAAAAGAAGGACAGACAGGTAGGTGAAAACTTTCAAAGCAAGGCTTGTTGGAAAAAGGGTATCGATTATAAGGAAATCTTTTTCACCGGTAGCCATGCTTAAGTCTATCTGGATTATTTTATCTATTGTTGATTATATGGATTATGAGATATGGCAAGTGGATGTCAAGATAGATTTCCTTAAAGGAAGTCTTGAAGAAAGTATCCATATGAAGTAACCAAAGGGGTTCATTGCAAAGGGAAAAGAGCATCTTGTATGAAAGCTCAATCAGTCTATGGACTGAAGCAAAGCTTCAAGGTCTTGGAACATCCGGATTAATGAAGTAATCCATACCTATGGATTTATTCAGTGTCCGGATGAGTCTTGTGTATACAAGAAGTGTGATGGAAACGTGGTGGTATTTTTTGTACTATACATAGATGACATTTTTGGTAGTTGGAAACAATATCAAAGTGTTGTCAAAAGTAAGGATATGGTTGTCCAAGCAATTCAATATGAAGGACTTGGGAGAATGCGCACATTTTCTTGCGATCAAAGTAATAAGGGATCACAAGAAAATAATGTTGTGCTTATCCCGAGCTTTATATATCGATATAATTCTAGCTCGTTTTAGCATGCAATACTCCAAGAAAGGCTTTCTACCTTGTAGGGATAGAGTAGCTTTATCTAAAGAGATGTCTCCGAAGACATCAAAAGAGATAGAAGGCAGTTCCTTATGCTTCAGCTTTAGGAAGCCTAATGTATGCTATGTTGTGAATGAGACCAGATATCTGTTTTATTGTGAGCATGGTTAGCAGATATTAAAGTAACTCAGGACTGGGACATTGGATTGCCGTAAAGCATATATTAAAGTACCTGAGAAGGATTAGAGATTATATGCTAGTTTTCAAGGTAGATGAGTTGACCCCTGTGGGTTACACGGATTTTGACTTCCAATCAGATAGGAGCAATAGTAAGCCGACCTCGAGGTTTTTGTGTTTACTTTAGGAGGTAAAGCCATAACAATGGAGGAGTGTTAAGCATAGATATTTTTCGGACTCCACCATAGAAGCTGAATATGTGGCAGCCTCTGAGGCAGTCATAGAAGTTATATGGCTTAGAAACTTCATGATGGACTTAGACATAATTTCTAGTTTGCCCAAAAATTATTACAATTTATTGTAATAATAGTGGTGCAGTAGCAAACTCGAAGAAACCATAAGCCCATAAGGCAAGTAAACACAATAGAGTGCAAGTACCACCCAATACGAGAAATCGTATAACGAGGAGAAGTTGTTGCCGCCTAGATTGCATCAGGTAATAACCTACGAGATCCTTTCACTAAGGCCCTTAAGGCAAGAGCTTTTGATGGGCATGTTGAAGGGTTGGGAATCAAATGTATGGCAGGGTATATGACAGCATAGTCTTTTAGTATAAGTGGGAGATTGTTGGAATGTATACTAAAAGCCTAGCTTTTTGTATAAACATTTAATTAGAAATAAGAATCATATTGGTCAAATATCTACATTTATAAGCTAAGTGTAGTTGTTCAATTAATTTATATTGTAGATATCATAGTGTGTGGTGTCACACACAGAAGATAATGTTATCAATTCATTATAAATTATAAACAGTAGCTCACGACTAAGATGGAAAGGAACAAACCATTGTAATAGTCATAGTGTAATTAGGTATTAGTTTATCTTGACTGATAAATTACACTAGTACACTCTGAGTGTACTGAGTAGGACCATTTAAGGTAAGTTCTTTTTATACTGACTTAATAAAAGAACAAGACCTTTGTTATTATGGAAGTGTGTGCTCTTAATCCCGATATAATAACAAGCACGTGTACTTAGTATTTATTTCTTTGACTTATCAAAGGGTGAGATTTAGCTCGATAAATGAAGAGGCCGATAAGTTGGAAAATGATATTATTTATAGTGTGTGTTATTGATTATAGAAGGAAATTGTCCTAGGAATCTAGGTTGATAATGTCCCCAAGAGGAGCTCATAAGGATTATCATGAAACCCTGCAGGTGGACTTAGTCCGACATGGTGATAAGGTTGAATGGTACTGCTCTTGGAGCTAGATATTAATTAAGTGAGTTGTCAGTAACTCATTTAATTAGTGGATATTCGATATTTTAAACACAGGGAGATTAACACACTCATGATAAAAAGGAGCTCAAAATGTAATTTGGGATTAGTGCGGTAATTCAATAATAATTTTTTAGTGGTATGAATTATTATTGATGAAATTAAGTTGGGTGTTCGGGGCGAACACAGGAAGCTTAATTTCATCAGGAGACCAAAATCAATTCCACCTCTCGGTCCCTATCATAGCCTCTTAAATATAGAGAATTATATCCACCAAATACCCACCTTCTTACCCAACCATAGGTGGCCGGCCAAGCCAAGCTTGGAGTCCAAGATTGGGCCGGCCAAAGCCAAAGGGTTGAGCCATTGTGGTGGTCAGCCAATGCTTGAAGCTCAAGCTAGGTGGGTCGGCCACAAGAAAATAAAAGGATTTTATTTTTTTTAAAATCTTTTCTTATGTGGATATCATGGTTTTAAAAGAGAGTTTAAAATTTAAATCTTTCCTTTTATAGCTTTCTACAAAAGATTAAGTGAAAGGTTTGATATCTTTCCTTATTTGTAGTTAAAAGGAAGATTTTAATTTTTGATAAAACTTTCCTTTTTTGTAACCATCTTAATGATTTAAAAGAAAAGTTTTAAAATTAAATCTTTCCTATTATAGTTTCTACAAAAGAATAAGAAAAGATTTGATATCTTTCCTTATTTGTAGATTGAAAGGAAGATTTTAATTTTAGAGATAACTTTCCTTTTTGGAAAGCATCCATATTATTTAATAGAGAGATTTTAATTTATAAAATTTCCTTTTACAACCAACCATAAAGGGAAAAATTATTAGAGAAATTTTTATTTTAAAAATTTTCGGAAACAAATAAGGAAGTTTTGATTTTGTGTTTAAAACTTGCCTTATTTGGAGCATGTGATGTGGTCGGCCATAGCATGGGTTAAAAGGAATTTTTAATTAAATTTTTCTTATTAACAAATGGCAAGAAGAATAAGGGAATTTTAATTATAATTAAATTTCCTTATATGTCAAGACCAAGGAATATAAAAGAGGGGGTAGAGGTGCCTCACCTCACAACATATCTTCTATAGTTTCCCCTCTCTTCCTTGGTGTGTGGTCAGCCCTATTCTTCTCCTCTTCTCTTCTTCTTTAGTGGCCGGTGCATCCCCTTCTTGGAGTTCTGGTGGTGGTCGGTTCTGTTGGAATGTATACTAAAAGCCTTGCTTTTTGTATAAACATTTACTTAGAAATAAGAATCATATTGGTCAAATATCTACATTTATAAGTTAAGTGTAGTTGTTTGATTAATTTATATTGTAGATAACATGGTGTGTGGTGTCACACACAGAAGATCATGTTATCAATTCCTTATAAATTATAAACAGTAGCTCACGACTGAGATGGAAATGAACAAACCATTGGAATAGTCATAGTGTAATTAGGTATTAGTTTATCTTGACTAATAAATTACACTAGTACACTCTGAGTGTATTGAGCAGGACCATTTAAGGTAAGTTCTTTTTATACTGACTTAATAAAAGAACAAGACCTTTGTTATTATGGAAGTGTGTGCTCTTAATCCCGATATAATAACAAGCACGTGTACTTAGTATTTATTTCTTTGACTTATCAAAGGGTGAGATTTAGCTCGATAAATCAATAGGCCCGATAAGTTGGGAAATGATATTATTTATAGTGTATGTTGTTGATTATAGAAGAAATCTGTGTCCTAGTAATCTAGGTTGATAATGTCCCCAAGGGGAGCTTATAAGGATTGTCATGTAAATCATGTAGGTGGACTTAGTCCGGCATGACGATAAGGTTGAATGGTACTACTCTTGGAATTAAGAAATTAATTAAAGTGAGTTGTCAGTAACTCATTTAATTAGTGGGCATTCGACATCTTAAACACAGGGAGATTAACACACTCATAATAAGAAGGAGCCCAAAATGTAATTTGGGATTGGTGCGGTAGTTCAATAATAATTCTTTAGTGGAATGAATTATTATTGATAAAATTAAGTTGGGTGTTCGGGGCGAACACGCGAAGCTTAATTTCATCGGGAGACCAAAACCAATTCCTCCTCTCAGTCCCTATCGTAGCCTCTTATTTATAAAGTATTATACTCACCTATACACACCTTTATACCCATCCTGTGGCCAGCCAAGCAAGCTTGGAACCCAAGCTTGGGTCGGCCAAGCCAAAGGATTGAGCCAAGTTAAGGGGGTCGACCATAGCTTGGAGTCCAAGCTTGTTGTGGCCAGCCCTAATTAAATTAAAAGGATTTTAATTTAAAATCTTATATTATGTGGAAGCCATGGTTTTAAAAGAGAATTTTAAAATTATAAATCTTTTCTTTTATAGCTTTCTACAAAGGATTAAGAGAAAGGTTTGATATTTTTCCTTATTTGTAGTTAAAAGGAAGATTTTAATTTTTGATAAAACTTTCCTTTTTTGTAACCATCCTCATGGTTTTAAAAGAGAGTTTAAAATTATAAATCTTTCCTTTTATAGCTTTCTACAAAAGATTAAGAGAAAGGTTTGATAACTTTCCTTATTTGTAGTTAAAAGGAAGATTTTAATTTTTAATAAAACTTTCCTTTTATGAAACCATGTTCATGATTTAAAAGAGAGTTTAAAAATTAAATCTTTCCTATTATAGTTTCTACAAAAGATTAAGAAAAGATTTGATGTCTTTCCTTATTTGTAGATTGAGAGGAAGATTTTAATTTTAAAGATAACTTTCCTTTTTGGAAATCATCCACATGTTTTAATAGAGAGATTTTAATTTATAAAATTTCCTTTTATAACCAACCATGAAGGGAAAATTAATAGAGAAATTTTTATTTTAAAATTTCCGGAAACAAATAAGGAAGTTTTAATTTTGTGTTTAAAACTTACCTTATTTGGAGCTTTTGATGTGGTCGTCCATGATAAGGGTTAAAAGGAAAGTTTAATTAAATTTTCCTTATTAACCAAAGGCAAGGAATATAAGGGAATTTTAATTATAATTAAATTTCCTTATTTGCCAAGACCAAAGAATATAAAAGAGGGGGTAGAGGTGCCTCACCTCATAACAACTCTCTTCTATTTTCCTCTCCTCTCTTCCTTGGTGGTGGCTGGCCATATCATCTCTTCCTTTTCTTCCTCCTTAGTGGTCGATCCTCTTCAACCTCTAGGAGCTTGTTTTGGTGGCCGGATCTAGCTTGGAGAAGAAGGAGGAGGAGGAGGTTTCGTTTCCTAGTTTTCCTTGGAGCTTGGTTGGTGGCCGAGACTTATAATCTCATAAAGAAGGTTGCTTGGTCGAATCTTGGAAGAAGGAAGAAGAAGGGCTTGGGTGGTTCTCATCTCGGTAGATCATCGCCCACACGACGTCCGAGATAAGAAGAGGAATATGGTAGAAGATCAAGAGGTTGTTGCTTACAAAGAAAGGTATAACTAGTAATTATTTTCCGCATCATACTAGTTTTTCTTTGTATGAATTCCAAACACAAGAGGCATATAATTCTAAGTTTCGAATTTGTGATTCGATCTTGTGTTTTTTTTGTTTTTCGAATTTATGATTCGATTGTTCCTTTTGGTTAAACCTAAGGTTATATAAGGAAATTAAATATTAGATTTCATTGAAAGGTTTTGTCTAGAAAGTGGTGGATGCTCCCATACCCAAGAAGGTCTAGCTCCTTGCCATGTTTAACCTGGAAGCCTATTTCTGAAATTAATATTTAATTGAATTTGTAACATGGGTGGATTTGGATCAATAATGTTAAGCATCGTTTGTGATCCAAGTCTAAACAACTAAGAACAGATAAGTTAAATTTAGAATCAATAATGTTAAGTTCCGTTTGTGATTCCGAATTTAATTTTTAAAGAACACAATAGGTTGTTAGGAAAGGTTCGACACTTGTACAAAAATTTTGTACAGTGGAACCGGTACGATATTCCTAGGAGCAACCAACAGGTTCTTGCTAGGAGAAGAAGGAGAGAAAGGAGGCTTTGCTTTTGCATCCCTTGGAGCTTGGTTGGTGGCCGAGAATTGCTATCTCTTGGAGAAAGGTGCTTGGCCGAAACTTGGAGGAAGGAATAAGGAGGCTTGGTGGATTCTCATCTTGGTAGATCGTTGCTCACACAACGTCCGAGATAAGAAGAGGGATACGATAGAAGATCAAGAGGTTGTTGCTTACAAAGAAAGGTATAACTAGTAATTATTTTCCGCATCATACTAGTTTTCTTTATATATTTTTTGAAATACCAAACACAAGAGACATATGATTCTAGGTTTCGAATTTGTGATTCGAGTTTGTGTTTTTTTTGTTTTTCGAATTTGTGATTCGATTGTTCCTTTTGGTTAAACCTAGGGTTATATAAGAAAATTAAATATTAAATTTCTTTAAAAGGCTTTGTCTAGGTAGTGGTGGATAATTCGATACCCAAGAAGGTCTAGTGCCTCGCCATGCAGTCCTGGAAGTCAATTTTAGAAATTAATATTTAATTGAATTTGTAACATAGGTGGATTTAGATCAATAATGTTAAGCATCGTTTGCGATCCAAGTTTAAACCACTAAGAACAGATAAGTTAAATTTAGAATCAATAATGTTAAGTTTCGTTTGCGATTCCTAATTTAATTTCTAAAGAACACAATAGGTTGTTAGTAAAGGTTTAGGACTTATACAAAATTTTTGTACAGGGGAACCAGTATGATATTCCGCATAGCAACCAACACCCTTGATTAGTAGGACACAAGAATGCATGACCATATTCAAATGAGTCAATATGCGATATTGAGCTTATTTGATTGAGTGTGTCTACTTAGAGATCAAGAAACACAAAAATTGATAAGAGGATGACACGTTTTATGCCTCATTGATCAATCTAGATATCAAGGATAGAAGGATTGAGTCATACAACATAATAGACACGGAAAGGTTAGGTCGGATCTCGGCATTCTCGTCACTTGGGTAGCAATGATGCATTGCTAGATGTCACTCATTGCTTATGTTTCTAAAATAGTTTTAGATACATTGCCAATGTTACGAGAGCCTATTGTGTCACACACAAAGAACATATTGATTTGGAGATGGATTATGGGGTTAAGTTTAATTTGAATTATACACATTGAGTTAGACTCGAATGAATTTGGATTATACTTATTGAGTAATGGGTTAGACTCATTGGTTTATTAGGTTAATGGCTTATTGGATTAATGGTTAATCCAATATTCTAAATCCAACCCATTAAGATTAATGAATATTAATAGAGATTAATATATTATTAATCAAAAGGAAGATCAAGAGACAAAAATATTTTGTATTCATTGGATGAATACAAAAGTCATTTGTAAAAGTAACCTTTAGGTGAAGTAACCTTTTTGGCAAAGTAACCTTTTTGGTGAACCTATTTGGTAATGTAACCCTTTTGTGAAGTCACCTTATATAGATGAAGTGACTTTTTGGGTGGGTGTGCTCTTCTTGGCTTTTTCTCTTCTTCCTTCTTCCACTCTTGGCCAAAACTTCCACAAGAGGTTGCTAGCACAACCTTTGGTTGTTTCTTTCTCCATTTCGTGAGTTCATGAGATGGACGGAGAACGTGTTCGTGTGGATACCATAGAGGCACAGACGTGTTGATCGCACTGAGATCTACATCTTAAAGAAACGTTACTGTCGGAATTGTGAAGGGCACGCAACAAAAATATAACTTTCTCATGTAGAAAATTAGTACTTAGTATTTGGTTTCCTTTTGCATGGATCTTCTGGATAGGAACCTATTTTTCCGCTGCGCTTTTCATCATGTTTAGCGCTATAGTTCCTTACAACTATGACCCCCCGGTCATACGTTCGTAGATTACACAGTCACTTCCTAACATTAACTTTGGGAAAACTCCTAAAACTCTAATTAAATCCCCTAGTAGAGCATTGATCCCCATTTCAAGGGAATACCATGGAAAGTAGGGGATACCCCTGTCACCGGGTCCCATAATCTTACAATCCACGACACTTCCTCTACATGGTGACCAACCCTTTAGAAATTAGTCCCTATGTTAAGATCTTTTTATTCCAGAAAGTGGATAAGTATTGATGCCCTTTGTCACTAAGGGCATAATATGTCTGGTTGAATGGTTATCCTCTATCACTAAGGATCCACCGGTTATCCAGTCAAGTAGCAACCTTAACATAGAGACAAACCTCTCACTTCTATATGTTTACACTATTCACACATTTCATCAAACACATAAAAGGCATAACAAGAGATCTACTTCATTACAAGGGAGATACAACTAAGAGACGATAAATATAGAATCTATAACACAAAACATGGATTGTGAGAGAAGAGAATACTTATCCTTGAAGTGTGGCATCCTTGGGGGCATTCTCTTGCTCTGGAGGTGGATGGGTCAGTGAAGATTGACGAGGATGAAGCTTCTAGGGTTCCCCCAAGAAGAAAAACCCTTCCCCAAGGAATGGGGGTGAACTCCAAGCTAAAGATGAGTGAAAAGAGCAGAAAACCCTCTTAAATAGAGTTGGGCACGGGTCGACGAGCCTGGCAGGACCTGTGCCACGACCGTGTGAAACCACACGGCCATAGTCTGGTTCGGTGGCATGGTCATATGGATTCACATGGCTAAGCCTAGCTCTGGCTCTCGAAAATCCACATGGTCATGTGGATTCACACAGCCAGAGTCTACTTTGCCTCTGGAAACCCACACAATTGTGTGAATCCACATGACTAGGGCTATATTCTTCTCTGGAAACTTGACATGGCCGGAGCTTGCTTTACTTCGGGATGGCCACACGGTCATGTGCTTTCAAATGGCCTAAGCTTGATTTCTTCCAGAGTCACTCTCATGTGCATTTTTGCTCTATTTTCGCTCCAAATAGCGTTCTGTCAATCAAAATATTCAACGAGTACATCTTCAAATAAAAGGAGTGGAAATATGACATTATAATGAAATAGGATGCAATAAATATAAATTATGCTAATGAAATACAAGTAGATGTGCATGAAAATATGGATAAAAGTATATATAATCTATGCACATCACACCCCCAAACTTAAACCTTACTTATCCTCAAGTAAAAACTACATCTAAACTCATTTGGTTAAATGGTACATCATAATCTCTAGCAAGTCAATCGAACCCTATCAAATTATTTCATTGATGAGCAAGATATAAAAGTTGTTTGAGTATAGCCTAAGAAATAGTTCTTTGTGCTCAGTGCAATAGTGACCTAAATTTATCAAGAATTAATCCTAAGCCTAATGAAGTCATCATAAAACTGTGTTCCTTATACTTCTAGCAATAGACACTTACCTTCCACATGCTTGGTTCATCCTCCTCAATCTACCCATGGTGTCAAAGGGGTGCTCGATATCAAGAGAAATATAGCAGTTATTTTTCCATTAACCTAACTCAGTCTCAAAGGGGTAGTCTCCACTCATAACAACTATTTTTTATATCCCTTATTCGTTCATTTTTTTCATCATTATTTTTTTCCAAGTGATTGTAAGATGCAACACTTGAATACAAATGCACATAAATAAAAATATAGGGATATTTTGATTTTTTTTTCAAATGAGCTGACATAATCTAAACCTTATCTAGTAACTAAAATATAGTTTGAGAAATCACCTTAGAAACACAAGTACTAGTCTAGTTCTATGAATCATGACTATTTTCAGAGTTATCAACCATCAAAATAAGGTAAAGTGTGAAGAGATCATAAAATAAGGCCAATACTTAAACTCTTATAGTAAAAACATTGTTCACTTCATGATAACATAGATAAAAAAAAAAGATAGATCACTAAACATACTAGCACCATGAGTGGTTTAAATCTAGAACAAACATGCTAGTATTTTATAGTAAGGAACAAACAATCATGATGTGATGAATGAAGCAATTAGAGAAATTTTTATTATACTAAAAGAATTATGCAAAAACTAAACTATAATATGACACATCTCCCCAGACTTAAACTTTTCATTATCCTAATAAAAACTAGAAATGAAATATGGAGGAGATTTTTGAAGTTAGAGAAGTTACCAAGTGATGAGCTCCAAATGGTTGAGACATTCATGTTCTGAAGAATCTTCCCTATATGTGATTTGCACTCTTGCACAACTTAGAATCCTACAAAAAGAAATAAACAAGAAAAATTAAGTAGAAGGATTAAGGTTATCAAGATTGAACTAAAACTAAAAGGAAACTAAAACTAAAACGTAAACAAGATTGAACTTAGGTTTCCTCCCAAGAAGTGCTTATTTAAGTTCCTTAGCTTGACCCCTTATTAGGCTCATCTAAATTGTGATCTTGCCAGAGTGAGATACTTCTGGACTTTTCTTCCAATTGCCCAATTTATTAAGAGAGTTGTTGTTATAAGAGCAATGTAGTGTATCACCGCTCTCTTCATCTTCATCTCCTTAAGAGTCCTTTCCGGCGGTCAGAGATGGTTCAATGTGAGCTTTCAAATTCCAGCCTCATGAAAACTTGCACACTCATAGGAAAAACATACCTTCCACATGCATGTTAAATAAGTAAGAACTATAACCATATCAAGTTTAGTTAGGTAAGTTATTAGAAATGGAATCATAACCAACAAAATCAATCATAGGTGCCTCTATGAAATTTTCTAAAAGATCACTAGAAATACTAACCTTGCATTGTTGAGATGTACCTGAAAGTTTCATATATGTGGATGTGACTTCTTTTGGATCAAATGAAGGTTCTAGGTCTGGCTCAAGTGGTTGTGCCTCTGAAAGTGAAAATTCTTGGAGCTTTGCTTTTATTGCACAAGTCCCTACACATTTATCATCAACCAATTCCATTCTTACAAATTCCATAGTATTAATTTGTTGTGCAATCAAAGGAGGTAATTCTTGGGACGTTTTCTCTATAGTTCATGTCCCTATACTTTTATCCACATCATCATAATCATAAGTGGTGAAGAGTCCACTAACATCAATATCATAAATAGAAGGATCAACAACTTTATTAGAAATTTTTTATAATATTTGTAAAACTAGGATCCCCTGTTGCACCATTAGCTCTTCAGAATTTTGTGTTGTGGTCTTCATTTGACTAGGAGCAGGAGTATTTGGGTCACGGGAGTTCTCCCAGTCAATCAGCTCATCTTGTTGTAAATGATGTGGTCCATCTAATGATGAATCATCCTAAAACTCTCGCTGACTCTGATTTACTTGGGAAATATGCTAAATATTTTGTATGTAGTTGTAGTCCAAATTTTGATGGTTGATCTAAAATTGATTGTAAAGTTGAGGTGGGTCAAAGATCTATTACTGGAATAGTGACTGCTCACTCTGCTCTAGAATTAGCTGGGGTTAAAGGTTCTAAATTTGATAATATCTCTAGTCATAACCATAAGTATTAGGAACTTGCTCATATGCATCTTGATGTTGAGGTTGAAATGAGTATTGAAGTTCCATGTAAGAGCTAGCAGCTTTATGGAAGAAGTGACAAAAGAAAATGGATGAGACGTGCTACCACACACTCCACAAAGGAACTTAAATTGATCATCTTCTGAATTATAATTTTCATCAATGGGAGATCTTAATCTTGCACTCATGGGTGTGAAAAATTCTCTTAAAGGTCTTCTTAACATGTTAGTGCTCATTATATCTAAAAACAACTATGAGAAAAAAAAACTAAAAATACATAATTAAAGACAAGAAATAAAATGCAAAATGAAAATACGATGGAAAATGCAAAAAGAAAATGAAAAAGAAAAATACCTAGAGTAACTCATATGCTAATCAACTAATGTTAATCGAAAGCAGTCCCTGACAACGGTGCCAAAAACTTATTGTGAAGTTGCAAGTGCATGGCTACGTCATTAGTAATAAAAATATCGATCTCACAGGGACTATTGATTAAGCACTTGTTGACTTTACACAGTGAATTTCCTAGACAAACGAAAGGTTGGTTGGAAAAGAGAGAGTGAGAGAAAGATTAAGGAGAAGGAGAGAGAGAAGGAATAAGAGATGATCTTGGAAGAAGATGGATGATAAAAGCTAAGATTTTAGTTTCGTTACGATGCTAGTTAATGTTCTTATGCATTGTTTATCTACCTAACTCCATGCTTATACTCGTGTAGGGATTCTAACTAAAGCCTAGCATAACCCTCGCTTAGGGTTGCACCAGAGAGTCTACCAAAGTTATAACGTCATTCAGTAGAGAGGTAACCTAGAAAGTCTGGTTAAAAGAGAATCCTAGTCACTAGGACCCCCTCGGTCATACATTCCTAGATTACACAGTCACTTCCTAACATTAACTTGAGGAAAACTCTAAAACTCTAATTAAAACCCCTATTAGAGCATTGATCCCTGTTTCAAGGGAATACCATGGAAAGTAAGGGATACCTCTTATCACCGGGTCCCATGATCTTACAATCCACGACACCTCCTCTACATGGTGACCAACTCCTTTACAGATTAGTCCTTGTATTAAGATATTTTGACTCTAGAAAGTAAGTATCGATGCCCTCATCACTAAGAGAATAATATGTCCGGTTGCATGGGTATCCTCTATCACTAAGGATCCCCTGGTTATCCAGTCTAATAGCAACCTTAATATAGAGACAAGCCTCTCACTTCTATATATTTACACCATTCACACATTTTGTCAAACACATAAAAGGCATAACATATAGAACAAGTAGTAAACACATCATTGCATAGTAAAATATCTAAATACAAGTTTATACATCAACATCACAACATAACTACTCTCTACATCTTGGTCTAGAGATCTACTCCATTAAAAGGGATATACAACCAAGAGATGATAAATATAGCATCTACAACTCAAAACATAGATTGAGAGAGAAGAGAATGCTTATGCTTGAAGTGTTGCATCCTTGGAGGTGTTCCCTTGCTCCAGAGGTGGACTGGTAGATGAAGATTAGTGAGGATGAAGCTTCTAGGGTTCCCCTAAGGAGGAGAACCCTTCCCCAAGGAATGGGGGTGAACCCCAAGCCAAAGATGAGTGAAAAGGTGAGAAAAATCCCTTAAATAGAGCAAGGCACATGCCTGGTACGGCCCGTACCACGATCGTGTGAAACTACACGGCTATAGTCTGGTCCGGTGGCACGGTCTTGTGGATTAACATGGCTAAGGCTGGCTCCGGCTTTGGAAAATCCACATGGATGTGTGGATCAATAGGGTAGAGTCTACATTTCCTCTGGAAACCCACACGACCTTATGAATCTACACGGCTAGGGCTATCTTCTTCTCTGGAAGCTTGGCACAGCCAGAGTACTGCTATCTTCTTGTGTACCTGAATTATCTTGTCAATCCCGTAATCTGAAGCTCTCCCTAAAGTACTACTTTCTTCCGATGTCGCTCTCCCTTCATCGATGCTCATTTCAGACAAGCTTGCTTCATCTTTGTCTTCTTGGTGACTTACTACTAGCGCAAGTCTAGCGAGGGGTTCTATCTCTGATTTGGATGACATATCATCCCACATCGCCTTTAGATTATATTTGGGTCGGACTGGCTTCTTGTTCTTTTCCTTTTCCTTATCCTTACTCTTCAACTTTGGGCAGTTATCTTTGACATGCTCTTCTTCATTGGAGTGTTAGCATCTTACTTTTATTTTTTCTTTTTGTACCCTGCACTTAATTAAATTTATTAGATTTAAATAATTTTTTAAATTTTATTACCATGAGCGTTGTTTCATCGTCATCGAGAGATGATTCTGAATTTCGTTTATCTATCTTTGCCTTCAAGGCAATATTGTGCTTTGGCTTCTTCTTCAGATCTACACATCTTGTTTCATAGACTTCAAATGTTGAAAATAATTCTTCTAAAGTAGTTAATTCAGAGATCCTTAAATATATAATAAATATCTACTAATGATGCCCATTTAGTATTTCTAGGGAATGCATTAAGCATGTACCTTAGTGAATCTCAGTTGCTTACCTTTTCCCCGAGATTCATGAGTCTAGTGATGAGCTTCTTGATCCTTGAGTGAAGGTATACAACGGTTTTGCCTTCTTCTAGTTTGATGTTGCTGATTTGGTTTCTGAGTAGATACCATCTCACGAGTTTCGCCTCTGAGGTTCCTTTGTGTAATTCCAGGAATTTCTCCCAGCGCTTCTTAGTAGACTCGTAGACTCTAATCCGGTTTATTTCTTGTGGCGATAAGACACTTAGTAGATGGAACTCTTTTTTACCATTTGGCACGAAGTTGGCTTACTCCTTCTTAGTACATTGGTATTTTTATTTTTCTTCGGGTGCTACAAAACTAAATTCTATTATTAAGAGTAAATCAAAATCTGTCTTAAAGAATACCTCCATCCTTTTTTTCTAGATCATGAATTCCCCCTCAAATTTTGATGGGTAGATGCTCGGTCCGGCCATCTCGAGTGCTTCAATTCGCAGTTAGTTCTCCTGAAGCTATTGGGATCTGATACCACTTGTTGGTGCCTTGGTAACCAGCTAGAGGGAGGGTGAATAGCTTGCACAATAAAACAAAAAGACCTTTCTTGACTTATAGCTTTATCAAAATAAACACTTGCATAAAAAGTATTAAAAGACTAAAACAAAGCTCATAAAGAGTTACTTGGTTACAATCAGGGAGGTTATTAATACAAGGATGATGGAAAGCTCAGTAAAAATCTCCTCTAGGTGGAGAATCCTCTTACAGCAATTAAATCTCAAAACTAGAAAGCTAAACTCAAAAGAAATTGCTTACAAGTATTGTTTTTAGTTTCTACGACCAGGGCTATATTTATAGCCCTGGTCGGGGCTCCTGGAAAGGTTCCAGGCTCCTGGAGTGGGATAAAGTTTTATCCTCATCATAATGCAATACTCTATGTTACATTTGGCTAAGTTTTTGGGTTCGGGCGCTGCGAGGGGTTCCGGGCGCTCAGAGTTTGGGCGCCTGGACCGTCTGGAGTCTAGGCGCCCGGACTAAGTCAACATTCCAGTTGACTTTTCAGTTTGGGCCTTTTGCTCCAGTTCTTCCACTCCGGCTCTACTTGCTTGGGTGATTTCGGCCATCCGGAAGAGGGATCGCCCAAACGCAACTTCCGGCCTTCTCTAGCAAACTTCCGCTCCGGCTTCTCATCCCTCTGAAATGTTATGCGCCTCCTTCTCATCCGCATGTGTACTCTTCCGCAGCACCTTATCCCTCAGATGCACCGAGCCTGTCAGCTCTCTTCCATGTCGTCCTTCTCATTAGCTGCGTCTTTCGCTTGACTTCTTGTGCTCCTAAGTTCCTGCACACTCAGACACAGGAGTTAAATACCAATAGAACATAACCTGACTTGATTGATCACATCAAAACTACCTTGGGTTACTTACATATTCCCAACCCTAAAGGTATCTAAAAATTTGATAAACCAAATCATTCCATCCAATTCTAGTAATTAGCCATTCAATGTTCTCTTTTAGACCTAAGATATCCAAAGTATTATAGTATAAATAATTGGTACATGATATGGGATGCTTTACCAAATTATTGAAATAGACCTATTGTCCAAAATCAAGAAAAACAATATCAAAATTGTTTTGTATACCTCTGTAGCATGCCCTTCGTTGCTCCCCATCATCAAGTTTTTCATTACCCTTGCTACTCGATGCGCTTCCTTTTACTTTTCCAAGTAATTTCAACATTTTGATTACAAGTATTAGGAGATTTATTCACTTGTAGAATGGAAGGAAAGTGTGATGAAGGTTGGAAGGAAGAGAGATTGGAGGGGAGGTAGAAGAGAGGGTATTGAAAGGAGGGGTGGGAGTGAAAGGGAAAGAGAGGGGTGTGGGTGAGTGTTGAAGGAGGAGGACGATTGGGCAGAGGCACAATCATGTCTGCATAAGACACGATCGTGCCCTAGGATTATATTAGGACATGGGATGAGACATGGCCATGTCAAATGACACGGTCACACTATACATTTTTCTGACTTGCAAGGCATGATGTCGAATGAAACGGCCTGGCCATGCATCCCACTTATTACCCTAGCACAATCGTGTCAATTAACACGACTAGGTCGTGCCTCATTCTAAGTTTAGAGGTACGATTGACCCATACCTTCATGTTGCTCCCTTGCTTCTCTACCCAGCTAAGTATGGCGGAAATGGTTGGGCCTTCTAGGCTTCTCTGATTCACTCCCGACGCCACTTTTCTTGTGTTTTCTCCTTCTCTGGTGCCTCTACGCCCATGAAAAAGCCCATGGTCAAATCATGGAAGCCAACTATCCTAAAAATGTGAAAACAAACATAAATCAAACTCAAAAATAAGAAAAACAAATAAGATAGGGAACTAAAAGAATCCTTAGGTTGCCTCCCAAGAAGTGCTCATTTAAGGTCACAAGCTCGACCCGTGATGCTCAATTTGGGAAGCAAGGTTTGGATATCTAGTCATTCCTTTCTGTCGACTAGCATCCCTAAGAAATATCTTTTCAGTATTTGCCCATTTACTTTGATATATCCCAATTCTTTATTCCAAATATCTACTTCTCTATAAGAATATACCTTATGTATTGTGTAAGGTCCTATCCGTCATGACTTCAGTTTTCTAGAAAAAAAGTTTCAATCTTGAGTTGAACAATAAAACCAATTCTCCCTCTTTAAATTCTTGCCTTATAATATGTCTATCATGCCATTTTTTGGTTCTCTCCTTGTAAGACTTAGCATTTTCATAAGCGTCCATTCTTAGCTCATCAAGTTCATTTAGTTGAAGTTTCCTTTTCTCCCCAACCAACTTCAAATCTAAATTGAGTCATTGAATCACCCAGTTGGCCTTATACTCTAACTCTACTGGAAGGTGGTAGGGCTTTCCAGCTAGAGTGTATACTAAAAGTCTAGCTTTTGTATTAACATTTATTTAGAAATAAAGAATCACAATGGTCAAATACCTACATTTATTTGTTAAGTGTAGTTGTTCAATTAATTTATATTATAGATAACATGGTGTGTGGTGTCACACACAGAAGATCATGTTATCAGTTTTTATAAATTATAAACAGTTGCTCACGACTAAGATGGAAAGGAACAAACCATTGGAATAGTCCTAGTGTAATTAGGTATTAGTTTATCTTGACTAATAAATTATACTAGTACACTCTAAGTGTATTGAGTAGGATCATTTTAGGTAAGTTATTTTTATACAGACTTGATAAAAGAACTAGACCTTAGTTATTATGGAAGTGTGTGCTCTTAATCCTAATATAATAACAAACACATATATTTAGTATTTATTTCTTTGACTTATCAATGGGTGAGATTTAGCTCGATAAATCAATAAGCATGATAAGTTGGGAAATGATATAACTTATAGTGTGTATTGTTGATTATAGAAGGAAACTGTGTCCTAGTAATCTAGGTTGAAAATGACCCCAAGAGGAGCTCATAAGGATTGTCATGTTAAACCCTGCAGGTGGATTTAGTCCGACATGACGATGAGGTTGAGTGGTACTACTCTTGGACAAAGATATTAATTAAGTGAGTTGTCAGTAACTCATTTAATTAGTGGGCATTCGACATCTTAAACACAGGGAGACTAACACACTCATAATAAGAAGGAGCCCAAAATGTAATTTGGGATTGGTGCGGTAGTTCAATAATAATTCTTTAGTGGTATGAATTATTATTGATGAAGTTAAGTTGTGTGTTCGGGGCGAACACGGGAAGCTTAATTTCACCGGGAGACCAAAACTATTTCCTCCTCTCGGTCCCTATCGTAGCCTCTTGTATATAGAGATTTATACCCACTTCTTACCCACCTTTATACCCATTCCATTGGGGCCGGCCAAGCAAGCTTGGAACACAAGCTTGGGTCGGCCAAGTAAATAGGATGAGTTGAGTTGGTGTGGCCGACCCTAGCTTGAACCCAAGCTTGGTGTAGCCGACCACATCATATTAAAAGAGATTTTATTTTTAATCTTTTCTTAATGTGGATATTATGGTTTTAAAAGAGAGTTTAAAATTTAAATCTTTCCTTTTGTAGTTTTCTACAAAAGATTAAGAAAAGATTTAAAATCTTTCCTTATTTGTAGATTGAAAGGTGGATTTTATTTTTAAGAAAACTTTCCTTTTTTAACCATGTTCATGATTTAAAAGAGAGTTTAAAAATTAAATATTTCTTTTATAAGTTTCTACAAAAGATTAAGAAAATATTTAATATCTTTCCTTATTTGTAGATTGAAAGGAGTTTTTAATTTTTAGAGATAACTTTCCTTTTTGGAAATCATCCACATGTTTAAAAGAATGATTTTAATTTATAAAATTTCCTTTTTACAAACCACCATGAAGGGAAAAATTATTGGAGAAATTTTTTATAAATTTCTGGAAATAAATTAGAAAGTTTTAATTCTTGTGAATAAAAACTTTCCTTGATGGAAAATTAGAGGTGGTCGGCCATTACAATTGAGAAGAGGAAATTATTTTTAATTAAATAAATTTTCCTTTTCATGGCAAAAGAATTAAGGAAGTTTTTATTTAAATTTCCTTATTTGCCAAGATCAAGGATTATAAAAGAGAGGGTAGAGGTGTCTTTATGACAACAACTCTATTCTTTTTCTTCCTCTCTTTTCCTCCTTAGTGTGGCCGACCCTAAAGGTTCTCCCTCTCCTCTTATCTTCTTCTTTAGTGGCCAGTTTCATCTTCTCTTGGAGCTCTTGTTGATGGCCGGTTCGAGCTAGGAGAAGAAGGAGAGAAAGGAGGTTTTGTTTCTAGCATCCCTTAGAGTTTGGTGGTGGTGGTCGGACCTCTACTTCTCTTGGAGAATTATGGTGGCTGAATCTTGCTTGGAGAAGAAGGTGACTTAGGTGGATTCTCGTCTCAGAAGATCGTTGTCCACACAACGTCCGAGATTAGAAGAGGAATACGGTAGAAGATCAAGAGGTTATTTGCTTACAAAGAAAGGTATAACTAGTAATTGTTTTTCGCATCATACTAGTTTTCTTTGTATAGTTATTTTTAGAAATACCAAACACAAGAGGCATATGATTCTAGAGTTTTTAGATTTGTTTAGAATTTGTGTTTCTTTTGTTTTATTTTTTGAATTTGTGATTCGATTATTCTTTTTGGTTAAACCTAGAGTTATATAAGGAAATTAAATATTAGCTTTCCTTAAAAGGCTTTGTCTAGGCGGTGGTGGATGCTCCCATACCCAAGAAGGCCATGTGCCTCGCCATGTAGTCCTGGAAGCTAATTTTGAAAATTAATATTTAATTAAATTTATAACATAGGTTGATTTGGATCAATAGTGTTAAATTCCGCTTGCGATCCAAGTCTAAACCATTAAGAACAGATAAGTTAAATTTGGAATCAATAATGTTAAGTTCCGTTTGCGATTCCTAATTTGACTTCTAAAGAACACAATAGGTTGTTTAGGAAAAGGTTCGACACTTGTACAAAATTTTTGTACAGTGAAACCGGTACGATCCTCCTAGGACCAACCAACATTCCCATACACTAATAAAAAATGTGTCATTCTGATTGGGGTCTTGTATGCGGTTTGATAGGCCCACAAAGCTTCATCCAACTTAAAGGCCCAATCTTTCCTTGACATCAACACCATCTTTTCTAATATTCCCTTGATCTCCCTATTTGAAATTTTAACTTGTCCACTTGTTTATGAGTGATATGGTGTTGTGACCTTATGGCTTACCCTATACTTCTTTAGTAAGGTCTCAAATTGTCTCTCGATAAAGTGAGATCTTCTGTCACTTATAACTGCTCAAGATACTCCAAACCATGGGAAGATTATTTTTAAAACATTTTGATCACTCTCTTGGCATCACAAGTGGGAGATGTGACAGCTTCCACCCATTTGGACACATAATCAACTATAACCAAGATTTAATTATTATCGTAGGAGGACGGAAATTGACCCATAATGTCAATACCCCCAATGTTAAATAACTCAACCTCCAGAATATAGCTAAGTGGCATTTCATGTCACTTTGTGATGTTCCCCATCTTTTAACACTGGTCACACAATTGAACATAATCCCTTGCATCCTTAAATAGATGGGGCCAAAAGAATCTGGCCTGTAAAATTTTGTGAGATGCCAAGGTGTCCTCCATATGACGACTAATGACAATGATACAGTAACTCCTTGGTCTCATCTTTGAGCACTCATCTCCAATAAATTATGTCACCACATTTCTTATAAAGAAACGGTTCATCCCATACATAATACTTAACATCTGTGAGAAATTTATTCTTCTTCTATTAGGTAAGGTATAATGAAATGATCCCACTGGCTAGATAGTTTGCAATGTCAACATACCATGGTGCATTTGATAAGTGTGAACTATATAGGGTTTTCATCATATTTTCATACTACATTCTATCCACTTTTGTATTCATGATTTGAGATAACATGATTCTATGCATCATTTTCATATTTTATTATTCTTAGATACTGCTCTCATATATTTTGGATGACATTGAACTGAAATGGGGAGTGAAAATGTCATGCCAAAGAGCGTCGCCCTACCACTGGTGGTCGTGCATGGCTAGCTCAGTTGTCTCACCATGGGTGGCCATGCCCAGTGGCATGGTGATAACGAGCTTTTTAATATATTATTTTGGCTCTTATACTTAATATTCTTTATCATCTCGTATACTTAAATCTTATTTTATATCATATTTTACGAGTTGATATCTATTTAGAGTCTTGATATAATTTTTCCTATATTTTTGGTATTTTATCTAAAAATATGCATTTTATTTATAGGGAAGCAATCTGCAAGATCTGGACCGTCGATAGAGATCATCCTCATCATAGGAAAAAAAGAGCCCATTTTGAAACCAAGAAGAGAGAAGCCCAAATCAATCTCAAGCCCAATTTCACCCCCCCTAATGGATCTATTAGCGAGAGCCCTAGAGACGATCATGTGATGATTGTTGTATGGACTCGATGTATCATATTCCTATATATATTTATAAAGACATTTCTTTATGGTTATTATACTTACTTGTATTGGTGCCAAATAACTGAGTATAATAGCATCCTTGAGTAGAAGGTTCTTATCTATATCAATCGATTGGTTGAATTGATAATGAGATGATATAGAGCACTACTCTTAATCATTCCTAGTCAAGTATTAACATTCAGGGACAATGTTAATGCGATGAGACTACCATGTAGGTCAACTACAATGTTAATGCGATGACTTGATCTCACAAGTCATGGATATTAGATATCAAGTTGACACATGGGTATGCATTGGAGAATGTATACTGAATAACCCGCCTGAGAAAGTATCATGGATCATTATATGAGTGTCATATACTTTCTCATGTGACTATTAGTATGACTATCAGTCCTTGGACCTGAAGTCACCATTGTTCCCTACATAAGGAGTTCCATACTTTGGCTTCGTCAAACGTCACCCGTAAATGGGTGGACTATAAAGGCGACTACTGGATATGTAACAAATTATGTGGAGGGATGTGAGTGATGTAGAAGGGATCTATCCCTCCTATATGACGGGAGTGATATCATGATTCTTGATAGAGTGAGACCACTAAATGCATGGTCATGCCCAAATAAGTCAATATGAGATATTGAGCTCATTTGATTAGAGTGAGTCTACTTGGAGTTCAAGACATAGATTGATTAGAGGATGACACGGTCTGTGCCTCAATTGATCAATTTAGATGTCAAGGATAGAAGGACATTGTCACATATTGTGAGAGTCACAATTAGTAGTCACAATGGTGATGTTGGATCTCAACATTCTTGTAACTTGGGTAGTAGTGATGTGTTGCTAGATACCGCTCATTGCTTATGTTTCTAAATGGGTTTAGGAGCATTGCCAACATTACAAGTGTTAGCTAGACCCTAGAGCCAATCATTTGATGATTGTATTTTGGACTTGTTGTATCATATTCTATATAAATAAAGGCATTTGATTTTTGGTTATTATACTTACTTGTATTGGTGCCAAATAAACTAAGTATAATAACGTCCTTGAGTAGAAGGTTCTTACCTATATCAATCGATTGGTTGAATCGATAGTGAGATGATATAGGGAACACTACTCTTAATTATTCCTAGTCGAGTATTAACATTCAGGGACAATGTTAATGTAATAGGACTATCATATAGGTCAACTCGATGACTTGATCTCACAAGTCATGGATATAGAGATATCAAGTTGACACATGGGTATGCATTAGAGAATGTATACTGAATGACCTGCCATGAGAAAGTATCATGGATCGTTATATGAGTGTCATATACTTTCTCATGTGGCTATTAGTATGACTACTAGTCCTTAGACCTGAAGTCACCATGGTTCCCTATATAAGGAGTTATGTACTTTGGTTTCGTCAAACGTCACCCGTAACTGGGTGGACTATAAAGGCGATTACTGGGTATGTAACAAATTATGCGGAGGGATGTGAGTGATGTAGATGGGATCTATCCCTCCTATATGACGGGAGAGACATCGGTATTCTTGATAGAGTGAGACCACGAAGTGCATGGCCATGCCCAAATGAGTCAATATGAGATATTGAGCTCATTTGATTTAGTGAGTCTACTTGGAGTTCAGGATTTAGATTGATCAGAGGATGACACGGTCTATGCCTCACATTGATCAATCTAAATGTCTAGGATAGAAGGACACTTATCATATATTGTGAGGAGTCACAATTAGTAGTCACAAGGTGATGTTGGATCTCAACATTCTTGTAACTTGGGTAGTAATGATGTATTGCTAAATACCGCTCATTACTTATGCTTCTAAATGAGTTTAGGGGCATTGCCAACGTTACAAAAACCTATTGAGTCACACACAAAGAACAAGTGGATGGAGATTATGTTCATATAATGAACCAAGAGGATTAGATTCATTTGATGAATCAAATTGGAGTAAGAGTAATCCTAATTGGGATAATTGAGTTGGACTCAAGTTGATTCATGTGTTCAATGAGTCTAATTTAGATTATGACTCATTGAATCAATTTAATTAAATGAATTAGATTCATTATATTAAATTGGCTTGAATTAAATGGTTGGATTAGATCAACCATGAGAGAGATTAAGTCAAGTTTGACTTGACTTGAGAGGAAGAGGAAGAGTCAAGTTTGACTTGACTTTATGCCACATCATATGTGTGACTTGGCATTAAGTGGCCAATGATGATGTACCACGTCATCATAGTTAATACATGATTGTGTCACCTAATGGAAGTTACATCTTCTCTTGGACTTAATGTGGTCGGCCACATTAATGAGAGGAGTTACTCTTGATGTGGCCGGCCACTCAAAATGAATGGGATGCATTATTTTTCATTCAAGGCTAATTGCATCTTCTTCCTCCTCAAGCTTTCCTCAAGCTCTCCCTCTCCTCTTCTCTTGGTCGAAGGTTTTCAAGCAAGGAAGAAGGTGAATGAGTTTGAGTTTCATGAAGAAAAAAGGTAGAGTGATTGTCACATAGAAGAAGAAGAAGAGTGTTCATAAGATCCATTCTATTTCTCTTCTCTATCCTTTTTCTTTTCATTCCCATCCGAGAGCCCTAGAAAGTGCTAGCACACTTGTGGTGCTCTCTTCTCCATCCTTGTGTGTTAGAGAACACAACTTGTTCGTGTGGATACTTCCAGAGGATTGTCTACGTTGACAATCTTGAGATCCGGCGTACCTTGGACTTGCGGGATTGCGAAGGGCTTCGCTTCAAAGGTATAACCTTTTTTTTCCCTTGTAGATCTAAGTGTAGATCTAGGTAAACTCGTACTCGTAGTTTTCGAAAAAAATTTCTTTGCACGGATCCCTTGGCTAGGGAGTTTCGGGGTTTCCGCGTCGCGAAAAAGCGGTTTTCGCGGCCCGAAGAACCCAACAGTGGTATCCGAGCCACGTGCGAAGACGAATACGAGTTTATTTTGGTTTTTATGAAAAATAAACATTCTGTGAATTTCTGTAATTTTAAGTTTTTAATGGTTTTTATTAGTATTTTTCTCGTAGAAGCGAAGCACAAGTGTTTCTACACTTGTAGGCTTCGACTACCGAGAAGTTTTTCCCAAAACGGCCAAGTTTCGCCCCAAAACTTTTTGGGACAGTGGGCTAAGGCGCTGTTAGATCGTAAAGGAACCCTCGCGATGGTTAGATCGCGGGTAGGGGCGCTGCCCCTAGCCTCGCAAGGGGATTCGTTCCGCGTTTGTGCCCGAAAACCGCTAAACGGAACCGCCAGAAAATTGTACTCGTAAAAATTGTAAAAATTATAGGAAAAATTACAGAAAATTATAGAAATATATAATTTCGAATTATATATTATTTTTGTGATAGTCATGGCCCAAAGACCCAATTCGATTGGATAATTTGTGTTGTAATTTATAATACGGCCTACGTGCCGTCATATGTTTGTTGTGTGCTGTATTTGATACGCGACCTGCTCGTCGTGCCTCCCTATTTATATTCTGGTTGTAAATTAGATTTAGACTCGAATGTAACTCGAGTTTCAAAATTGTAATGTAAATTTTGAAGCGGTGGAAGGTCCACTCGAGACGGAGTTACGAGGAGGGCGCGAACAACACGAGGTGGTCAATGGAAGGAGCTTGAGAAGCTGTTGACCTTAGGTTGACCATCTGATCTTCTCATTGACTTGAGAATATCGTAGTAGGGCCATGACATAATCACAAAATTTAGTTAATTACTTGTGTATGTGATGCATGTTTAATTAAGTAATTAATTAGTGTCTAACGATTAAGATTAGATCTAAATCGTGCACAAGATGCACCCTTATGATTAGATTAGATCTACATCATATACAAGATGCACCCTATCGATTAGATTAGATCTATATCGAGTATATGATACAACATCGACATTTAGATTAGATCTAAATCACGTCAACTCTAATGCCTACCGTGCCATGATACCTATCACTACCTCGATCACATGTGTTGTTGAATCTGCCAAAGCAGAGCAACACATATTATCTTGGTAGGGTACGGAGGGACAATCTTGGTCCCGCCTATCAACGCATGGGTGAGTACAACTCAATTAGATTGAGTAGCTAGTTAACTCGGTTGGATCGAGTACAACAATAGGCATTCTTCCAACGGTTGGAAAGATAGGACATAAATCACATTTATATTAATTCTTGGGCGTATTAGCCAAAGCTAACTCAAGTTTTAATATAACTACGCATAATGATCCTATAAACAAGAGTTGCATAGAGATGTAATTGGTAATCGTTACCTACCGATCATACTAAATCTTGGGCGTATTAGCCAAAGCTAACTCAAGGGTTAGTATGATGTGAATCTTGTCCCACATGAATTATAGAATTTAGTGGGAGCATCATTTAGTTGAAGGCCTAATTAAATGATTTAAAAAGAATATGATATTTATTTTCTGCATTTTTCTGTTGTAGAATCGTCATGACGTCAAACACGAACATCTTCTCTCTGCGTTCTGTCCTTAAGAATGACAAGCTCAACGGAGCAAATTTCCTGGACTGGTACAGGAATCTGAGAATAGTTCTCACTCAGGAACGTAAACTGTACGTTCTGGAGCAGCCCATTCCGGAGGCACCTCCTACCACTGCCACGCGAGCTGACAAAGATGCTTATAAGAAGCATCAAGAAGACGCATTAGATGTGTCCTGTCTCATGCTCGCGACCATGAACTCTGAGCTTCAGAAGCAACATGAGTTGATGAGTGCTTATGATGTGGTTGAACATTTTTGTCACCTATATCAAGGACAAGCAAGGCATTGGAAGAGGAACTCCAAAGAATACTTGGAAGATCTTAAGAAGAAGAGAAATAAGATTTCTACTTCAGGTATACATGTTATAGAAGTCAACCTCTCTATTTCTTCATCGTGAGTATTAGATACCGGATGTGCTTCGCACATTTGTACTAATGTACAAGCGCTGAGAAATAGCAGGGCATTGACGAAGGGTGAGGTAGACCTACGAGTAGGCAATGGAGCACGGGTTGCTGCTATTGCTGTAGGAACTTACTATCTATCTCTACCCTCTGGGCTTGTACTAGAATTAGATGATTGTTGTTATGTGCCTGCCTTGACTAAGAACATAATTTCAGTTTCTTGTTTGGACAAGAAAGGATTTTCGTTTACAATAAAGAACAAATGTTGTTCCGTCTATTTAAACGATATGTTCTATTGTAGTGCACCTCTGATGAACAGACTCTATATTCTATACCTTGAGAGCCCTATCTATAACATAAATACCAAGAGGTTCAAGTCAAATGACATGAACCAAACCTACCTCTGGCACTGTCGCTTAGGTCATATAAATGACAAGCGCTTATCCCAGCTCCATAAGGATGATTTGCTGGACTCATTTGATTTTGAATCTTATGAGACGTGCGAGTCATGCCTACTAGGAAAGATGACCAAGACTCCCTTTAGTGGGCACAGTGAGAGAGCGACTGATTTGTTAGGACTCATACATAGTGATGTATGTGGCCCTTTCAATGTCACTGCTAGAGGCAGTTATAGGTACTTCATCACATTTACTAATGACTTCAACAGATATGGTTATGTGTACTTGATGACACATAAGTCAGAATCCTTTGAAAAGTTCAAAGAATTCAAGAATGAAGTACAGAACCTGCTTGGCAAGAGTATTAAGATACTTCGATCAGATCGAGGTGGAGAATACCTTAGCCATGAGTTTCGTGACTATCTAGCTGAGTGTGGGATTCTATCCCAACTCACTCCTCCTGGAGTGGAATGGTGTATCCGAAAGGAGGAATCGTACCTTATTAGATATGGTACGGTCTATGATGAGTCACACAGATCTTCCGACATTCCTTTGGGGCTATGCTCTAGACATGGCAGCTTTTATACTCAACCGAGTTCCATCCAAGGCCGTGATTAAGACACCATATAGGATATGGACTGGGAGAGATGCTCAGGTGTCTTTCATGAGGATTTGGGGTTGTGAGGCTTACGTTAGACGTCAAGTCTCAGATAAATTAGGACCCAAATTTGACAAGTGCTACTTTATAGGATATCCCAAGGAAACTAAGGGATATTACTTCTACATTCCCAGTCAGCACAAGATAGTTGTGGCAAAGACTGGAGTCTTTCTAGAAAGGGACTTTGTTTCTAGAAAGACTAGTGGGAGTACATTCGATCTTGAAGAAGTTCAAGATGCGGATCCTAGCACTGAAGCCTCGATAGAAGTTGAACTGGAACCAAAAAGTGTTGTGGATGATGTTGTTCCACAAAGAGTTGAGGAACAACAACCAGTTCAAGTAGACCTACCTCTTCGTAGGTCTGATAGGGTACGTCATTAGCCTGAGAGATACTCATTTCTCTTGTCTGACCATGATGACGTTGTGCTCATAGAGGATGAGCCTATCACCTATCAGGAAGCTGTGATGATACCAGATTCCGAGAAATGGCTAGAGGCCATGAGATCTGAAATGGAATCCATGTACACCAACCAAGTATGGACTTTGGTTGATCCACCTGAAGGGGTAAAACCCATAGGGTATAAATGGGTCTTTAAGAGAAAGACTGACGTGGATGGACTTATCTATAAGGGTCGCTTGGTAGCTAAAGGTTTCAAGCAGATTCATGGTATTGACTATGATGAAACCTTTTCTCCAGTAGCGATGTTTAAGTCCATTCGGATTATGCTTGCTATTACAGCTTACCATGACTATGAGATATGGCAGATGGATGTCAAAACCGTGTTTCTGAATGGAAACCTACTCGAGGATGTGTACATGACACAACCTGAGGGTTTTGTAGATCCAAAGCATACTAGCAGAGTATGCAAGCTGCATTGGTCCATTTATGGACTAAAGCAAGCTTCTCGGAGCTGGAATCTTCGATTCGATGATGCAATCAAATAGTTTGGTTTCATCAAGAATGAAAATGAGCCTTGTGTCTACAAGAAGGTTGTAGGGGAAATAGTTGTCTTCTTTATATTGTATGTGGATGACATACTACTCATTGGGAAAGACATCCCTTTGCTACAGTCTGTCAAGACTTGGCTAGGGACATGTTTCTCAATGAAGGACTTAGGTGAAGCATCTCGCATTCTAGGGATACAGATCTATAGAGATAGATCTAAGAGATTGCTTGGCCTAAGTCAGAGTACATATATTGACAAGGTACTCCTTCGGTTTGCCATGCAGAACTCCAAGAAGGGATTTATGCCGATGTCACATGGCGTGAGTCTTTCGAAGACTCAAGGTCCCTCTTCTAGAGAGGAGAGAGACCGCATGGATCAGATCCCTTATGCCTCAGCCATAGGATCTATCATGTACGTCATGCTATGTACTCGACCTGATGTCTCGTATGCTTTGAGCATGACAAGCAGATATCAGTCAGATCCAGGTGAAAGTCACTGGATAGCGGTCAAGAATACTCTTAAGTACTTAAGAAGGACTAAAGAATATTTTTTAATATATGGAGGCAATGATGAGTTAGCTGTAAAGGGTTACAGTGATGCTAGCTTCTAGACTGACCAGGATGACTATAGATCACAGTCGGGGTTCGTATTTTGCATTAATGGTGGTGTTGTGAGTTAGAAGAGTTCGAAGCAGGACACAGTAGCTGATTCTACGACAGAGGCCGAGTATATTGCTACATCAGAGACAGCAAAGGAGGCAGTTTGGATTTGCAAGTTTATCACTGAACTTGGGGTGGTTCCTATCATTGCTGATCCTATTGAGCTCTATTGTGACAACAATGGAGCTATAGCACAGGCGAAGGAACCTCGCTCACACCAGCGGACCAAACACATACTACGACGCTTCCATCTCATTCGAGAGATCATCGAGAGAGGAGATGTGAAGATTTGCAGAGTACCTACAGAGGCTAACATCGCAGCTCCCTTGACCAAGGCTTTGGCACAGAGGAAGCATGATGGTCACACTAGGTCATTGGGACTTAGAGCCTACACTGATTAGCACTAGTGCTAGTGGGAGATTGTTAGCTAGAGCCCTAGAGCCAATCATTTGATGATTGTATTTTGGACTTGCTGTATCATATTCAATATAAATAAAGACATTTGGTTTTTGGTTATTATACTTACTTGTATTGGTGCCAAATAAACTAAGTATAATAACATCCTTGAGTAGAAGGTTCTTACCTATATCAATCAATTGGTTGAATAAATAGTGAGATGATATAGGGAACACTACTCTTAATCATTCCTAGTCGAGTTTTAACATTCAGGGACAATGTTAATGCAATAAGACTAGCATGTAGGTCAACTCGATGACTTGATCTCACAAGTCATGGATATAGAGATATCAAGTTGACACATGGGTATGCATTAGAGAATGTATACTGAATGACCCGCCATGAGAAAGTATCATGGATCGTTATATGAGTGTCATATACTTTCTCATGTGACTATTAGTATGACTACTAGTCCTTAGACCTGAAGTCACCATGGTTCCCTACATAAGGAGTTATGTACTTTGGTTTCGTCAAACGTCACCCGTAACTGGGTGGACTATAAAGGAGATTACTGGGTATGTAACAAATTATGCGGAGGGATGTGAGTGATGTAGATGGGATCTATCCCTCCTATATGACGGGAGAGACATCGGTATTCTTGATAGAGTGAGACCACGAAGTGCATGGCCATGCCCAAATGAGTCAATATGAGATATTGAGCTCATTTGATTTAGTGAGTCTACTTGGAGTTCAGGATTTAGATTGATCAAAGGATGACACGGTCTATGCCTCACATTGATCAATCTAAATGTCTAGGATAGAAGGACACTTGTCATATATTGTGAGGAGTCACAATTAGTAGTCACAAGGTGATGTTGGATCTCAACATTCTTGTAACTTGGGTAGTAATGATGTATTGCTAGATACCGCTCATTACTTATGCTTCTAAATGAGTTTAGGGGCATTGCCAACGTTACAAGAACCTATTGGGTCACACACAAAGAACAAGTGGATCGAGATTAGGTTCATATAATGAACCAAGAGGATTATATTCATTTGATGAATCAAATTTGATTAAGAGTAATCCTAATTGGGCTAATTGAGTTGGACTCAAGTTGATTCATGTGTTCAATGAGTCTAATTTAGATTATGACTCATTGAATCAATTTAATTAAATGAATTAGATTCATTATATTAAATTGGCTTGAATTAAATGGTTGGATTAGATCAACTATGAGAGAGATTAAGTCAAGTTTGACTTGACTTGAGAGGAAGAGGAAGAGTCAAGTTTGACTTGACTTTATGCCACATCATATGTATGACTTGGCATTAAGTGGCCAATGATGATGTACCACATCATCATAGTTAATACATGATTGTGTCACCTAATGGAAGTTACATCTTCTCTTGGACTTAATGTGGCCGGCCACATTAATGAGAGGAGTTACTCTTGATGTGGTCGGCCACTCAAAATGAATGGGATGCATTATTTTTCATTCAAGGCTAATTGCATCTTCTTCCCCTCAAGCTTTCCTCAAGCTCTCCCTCTCCTCTTCTCTTGGCCGAAGGTTTTCAAGCAAGGAAGAAGGTGAATGATTTTGAGTTTCATGAAGAAAAAAGGTAGAGTGATTGTCACATAGAAGAAGAAGAAGAGTGTTCATAAGATCCATTCTATTTCTCTTCTCTATCCTTTTTCTTTTCATTCCCATCCGAGAGCCCTAGAAAGTGTTAGCACACTTGTGGTGCTCTCTTCTCCATCCTTGTGTGTTAGAGAACACATCTTGTTCGTGTGGATACTTCTAGAGGATTGTCTACGTTGACAATCTTGAGATCCGGCGTACCTTGGACTTGCGGGATTGCGAAGGGCTTCGCTTCAAAGGTATAACCTTTTTTCCCTTGTAGATCTAAGTGTAGATCTAGGTAAACTCGTACTCGTAGTTTTCGAAAAAAATTTCTTTTCACGGATCCGTTGGCTAGGGAGTTTCGGGGTTTTCGCAACGCGAAAAAGTGATTTTCGTGACCCGAAGAACCCAACAACAAGAACCTATAGAGTCATACACAAAGGGCAGTTAGATGGAATTAGGTTCATATAATGGACCAAGAGGATTAGGTTCATGTGATGAACCAAATTGGATTAAGAGTAATCCAATTAGACTAATTGTGTTGGACTCAATTTGATTCATATGTTGAATGTGTCTAATTTAGATTATGATTCATTAAGTTAATTTAAACCAATGAATAGAGATTCATTAAATTAAATTTATTTGAATGAAAGGGTAGATTTGATCAATCATGGGAGATAAGAGGTCAAGTTTGACTTGACTTGAGAGGGAAGACAAAAGGTCAAGTTTGACTTGACCAAATTCCACCTCATTGTGACTTGGCATGGGCCGGCCAATGATGATGTTCCACATCATCAAGGCTACATCATTGTGTGTCACCTCATGAGGAAGACCAAGAGTCATGACTCTTGGTATTACATGGAGGTATAAAACCTCTATTAAGTGGCCGACCATAGTAATGGAGAATAAGTGTGTGCTTACTCAAGGCTTCTTCTTCTTCTTCCTCTCTTGCTTTCTCTCATTCTCCTCCATTTCCGAAACCTCTCAAGAGTGCTAGCACACTCTAAGTGGTTCTCTCCACCTTTTGTCCGTGTGGATACGTGTAGAGGAGTGTACACTTGACACTCTACGAGATCCGACAACCATTTGGACGAGCGGGATAAGCGAAGGGCATTGCGACAAGGGTAAAATTTCCTTTTCATATAGATCTAAGGTAGATCTAGTGTAGACAAATTTGTACATGAATATTTTTATTTATCTTCACACGGATCCGTGGCTATCTACGAGGTTTCCGCAACGCAAAAAGCGGTTTTTACGGCTCGAAAGTTCTAACAGTGGTATCAGAGTCACGTGTGAAGCTTGTACATGTTTGTATTTGTTATTACGAAAAGGTTTCAGATCTGTAAGTTTCTGTAATTTTTCTACTTTTATGGATTTTGTGAGTATTTTTCTTGTAGAGGCGAAGCAACAAGTGCTTGGACACTTGTAGGCTTTAAATACCGAGAAAAACCTTCCGAAACGGTATGGTCTCGCCCAAACAAAATTATTTTTTTAGGATAGCGACTTAAGGTGCTATTAGATCAGTTTGGGACACTTGCGATATTCATTTCGCGAGAAGGGGCGCTGCCCCTAACCCCGCAAGGGGCATTGTCTCGCGATCGCGCCCGAAAATCTCTAAACGGGATCGTCGAGAAGTTGTGACTCATAAAATTGATAAAACAGTAGTAAAATTATAGAAATTTATGTAAATTACATAATTTAGAATTATGTATGATATTGTGATAGTCATGGCCCAAAACCCCCAATGTGATTGGTTAAAATTGTGTTGTAATTCATAATATGGCATGCGCGTCATTTTAGTATTGTGCGTGTTGTATATGATATGTGACCTGCGCGTCGTGCCTCCCTTTTTATGTTCCTATTGTAAATAGATTTTAGACTCGAATGTAACTCGAGTTTCATATTTGTAATGTACAAAATGAAGCGGTGGAAGGTCCACTCAAGAGGGAGTTACGAAGAGGGTGTTGTCAACACATGGCGGTCAAAAGGAGGCGCTTGAAGAAGTTGTTAACCCTAGGTTGACCGTCCGATCTTTTCATTGACTTGAGAAGATCGTAGTAGGGCCATGACCTCATCACAAATTAATTAATCAGTATATATATATATATCATTGCTTGTGTGTATGTGATACATGCTAATGTAGGGTAATTAGTGCCTTAATGTGTATATGATACACATTCATGATTAGATTAGATCTTAATCAAGTCAACTCGAAATGTCTACCAAGTTTTGATACCCATCACTACCTCGATCATTTGTTCTTGTTGAATCTGCCAAAGCATAGCAACGCATATTATCTTGGTAGGGTGCGGAGGGACAATCTTGGTCCCGCCTATCAAAGCTTGGGTGAGAACAAACTCAATTAGATTGAGTATGACTAGTTAACTCAATCGGATCAGGAAAAACTATAGGTATTTTCCAACGGTTGGGAAGATAGGATAAAGATCACATTTATCTTGATCCTATAAACAAGAGTTGCATAAAGATGTAATTGATAATTAGTTATCTACCGATCATACTAAGTCTTGGGCGATTTAGCCAAAGCTAACTCAAGGCGTAGTATGATGTGGATCTTGTCCCGCGAGAATTATAGCTAATTGGTTTGAATCTAGTAGTGTGGTTTGACCACATCCATGACTTGATTCTACAAAAGCCCTATAATTCAGTGGGAGCATCATTTAGTTAAAGGCCTAATTAAATGATAAGTGGAATATGATATTTACTTTCTTCTTTATTTATGTTGTAGATTGTCATGCCGACGAACACGAACATTTTCTCCCTATGTTCTATCCTTGACAAGGAAAAGCTCAATGGAGCTAATTTCCTGGACTGGTACAGGAATCTGAGAATCGTTCTCACACAAGAAAGAAAATTGTACGTCTTGGAGCAGCCCATTCCAGAGGCACCTCCTGCCACTGCCACGCGAGCCGACCGAGATGCTTATAAGAAGCATCAAGATGATGCATTAGATGTGTCATGCCTCATGCTCGCAACCATGAACTCTGAGGTTCAAAAGCAACACGAGTTGATGACTGCTTATGATATGGTTGAACATCTTCGTCAACCATATCAAGGACAAGCAAGGCACGAGAGATTTGAGATCTCTAAGGCACTGTTTCAGTGCAAGATGCAAGATGGGATTCCCGTAGGTCCATATGTACTCAAGATGATTGGGTATATAGAGAACCTACGTAGGTTGGGATTCTCACTTGGCCAAGAACTGACCACTGACTTGATCTTGCAATCCTTGCCAGAAAGTTACAGTCAATTTGTCATAAATTACAACATGAACGAAATTGATAAGTCACTGCCTGAGCTGATAAGCATGTTGCGAACTGCTGAGCTGAACCTTAAGAAGGTAAAGCCCAACTCTATTTTGATGGTGCAAAAGCATAAAGGCAAGGGCAAGCCTAAAGGTAAGGGAAAGTCCCAAGCCAATGGCAAAGGCAAGGTAACGAAACCTAAAGGAGGGGTTGCCAAGGATGCTACCTGCTTCCACTGCGGTCAGACCGGGCACTGGAAGAGGAACTGCAAAGGATGCCTGGAAGATCTTAAGAAAAAGAGAAATGAGATTTCTACTTCAGGTATATATGTTATAGAAGTCAATCACTCTATTTCTTCATCGTGGGTATTAGATACCGGATGTGCTTCTCACATTTGTACTAATGTACAAACACTGAGAAATAGCAGGGCATTGACAAAGGGTGAGGTGGACCTACGAGTAGGCAATGGAGCACGGGTTGCTACTGTTGCTGTAGGAACTTACTATCTATCTCTTCCCTCTGGGCTTGTACTAGAATTAGATGAATGTTGTTATGTGCCTGCTCTTACAAAGAACATCATTTCAATTTCTTGTTTAGACAAGAAAGGCTTTTCATTTATAATAAAGAACAAATGTTGTTCCGTTTATTTGAAAGATATGTTCTATTGTAGTGCACCTCTGATGAATGGACTCTACATTCTAGACTTAGAGAACCCCATCTATAACATAAGTACCAAAAGGTTCAAGTCAAATGAAATGAACCGAACCTATCTCTGGCATTGTCGCTTAGGTTATATAAATGAGAATCGCTTATCCCAGCTCCATAAAGATGGTTTGCTGGACTCATTTGATTTTGAATCATATGAGATATACGAGTCATGCCTACTGGGCAAGATGATCAAGACTCCCTTTAGTGGACACAGCGAAAGAGCAACTGACTTGTTATGACTTATACATAGTGATGTATATGGCCCTTTCAATATCACTGCCAGAGGTGGTTAGGTACTTCATTATATTTACTGATGACTTTATTAGATATAGTTATGTGTATCTAATGACACATAAGTCACAATCCTTTGAAAAGTTCAAAGAATTCAAGAATGAAGTACAAAACCAGCTAGATAAGAGTATTAAAATACTTCGATCAGATCGAGGTGGTGAATACCTTAGCCATGAGTTTCGTGACTATCTAGCTGAGTGTGGGATTCTATCCTAACTCACTCCTCCTGGAACACAACAGTGGAATGGTGTATCCGAAAGGAGGAATCGTATCCTATTAAATATGGTACGATATATGATGAGTCACATAGATCTTCTTATATCTTTTTAGGGATATGCTCTAGACACAGCAGCCTTCACACTTAACCGTGTTCTATCCAAAGTTGTGATAAAGACACCATATAGGATATGGACTGAGAGAGATGTCCAGATATCTTTTATGAGGATTTGGAGTTGTGAGGCTTACGTTAGACGTCAATTCTCGGACAAACTGAGACACAAATCCGATAAGTGCTATTTTATAGGATATCCTAAGGAAACGAAGGGATATTACTTCTACATTCCCAGTCACCACAAAGCGTTTGTGGCTAAGACTGGGGTATTTCTAGAAAAGAACTTTATTTCTAGAAAAATAAGTGGGAGTACGTTCGATCTTAAAGAAGTTCAAGATATGGACCATAGCACTGAAGCCTTGATGGAAGTTGAACTGGAACCGCAAAATGTTGTGGATGATGAGATTATTGTACAAGGAGTTGAGGAACAACAACCAGTTCAAGTAGACCTATCTCTTCGCAGATCTGACATGGTACGTCGTCAGCCTGAGAGATACTCATTTCTTTTGTCTGACCATGACGACGTTATGCTCATTGAGAATGAGCCTACCTCATATCAGGAAACTGTGATGAGACCAGATTCTGAGAAATGACTAGAGGCCATGAGATCCGAGATGAAATCTATGTACACCAACCAAGTATGGACTTTGGTTGATCCACCTGAAGGCATCAAACTCATTGGGTGTAAGTGGGTCTTTAAGAGAAAGACTGACATAGATAGACTTGTGCATACCTATAAGGGTCATTTGGTAGCTAAAGGTTCAAGCAAATTCATGGTATTGACTATGATGAAACTTTTTCTCCAGTAGCGATGTTTAAGTCCATTCGGATCATGCTTGCTATTGTAGCATACAACGATTATGAGATCTGACAGATGGATGTCAAAACCGTATTTCTGAATGGAAACTTGCTCGAAGATGTGTACATGACACAACTTGAAGGTTTTATAGATTCACTATATATTGGCAGAGTATGGAAGCTGCATAAGTCCATTTATGGACTAAAGCAAGCTTCTCGGAGCTAGAATCTTCGATTCGATGATACGATCAAACAGTTTGGTTTCATCAAAAATGAAGATGAACCCTGTGTCTACAAGAAGGTTGTTGGGAACACAGTTGTCTTCCTTGTATTGTATGTGGATGACATACTACTCATTGGAAATGACATCCCTTTGCTGCAGTCTGTAAAAACTTGGCTGGAGAATTGTTTCTCAATGAAGGACTTAGGTGAAGCAACCTGTATTCTAGGCGTAAAGATCTATAGAGATAGATCTAAGAGATTGCTTGACCTAAGTCAAAATACATATATTGACACGGTATTACTACGGTTTGCCATGTAGAATTCCAAAAAAAGATTTCTGCCGATGTCACATGGTGTGAGTTTTTCGAAGACTCAAAGTCCCTCTTCTAGAGAGGAGAGAGACCGCATGGATAAGATCTCTTATGCTTCAGCCATAGGATCTATCATGTACGCCATGCTATGTACTCGTCCTGATGTTTCGTATGCTTTGAGCATGACGAGCAGATACTAGTCAGATCCAGGTGAACGTCAATGGATAGCGGTTAAGAATATTCTTAAGTACTTGAGAAGGACTAAAGAATATTTCCTGATATTTGGAGGCGATGACGAGCTAGCTGTAAAGGGTTACAGTGATGCCAACTTCCAAACTGATCAGGATGATTATAAATCGCAGTCTATGTTCGTATTTTGCTTGAATGGTGGTGCTGTAAGTTGGAAGAGTTTGAAGCAGGACACAGTTGCTGATTCTATAACAGAGGCCGAGTATATTACTGTATTAGAAGCAGCAAAGGAGGCAGTTTAGATCCGCAAGTTCATTATTAAGCTTGGGGTGGTTCCTAGCATAGCAAATCCTATAGAGCTCTATTATGATAACAATGGAGCAATTACGCAGGCTAAGGAACCTCGCTCACACCAGCAGACCAAACACATACTACGGCGCATCTATCTCATTCGAGAGATCATCTATAAAGGAGATGTGAAAATTTGCAGAGTACCAACAGAGACTAACATCGTTGATTCCTTGACCAAGGCTTTAGCACAGAGAAAACATGATGATCACACTAGGTCATTGGGTGTTAGAGTGTACACTGATTTGCACTAATATTAGTGGGAGATTGTTAGCGAGAGCCCTAAAGTCGATCATGTGATAATTGTTGTATAGACTCGATGTATCATATTCCTATATATATTTATAAAGATATTTATTTATGATTATTATATTTACTTTTATTGGTGTCAAATAACTGAGTATAATAACGTCCTTGAGTAGAAGATTTTTATCTATATCAATCGATTGGTTGAATTGATAATGAGATGATATAGAGTACACTACTCTTAATCATTCTTAGTCAAGTATTAACATTCAGGAACAGTGTTAATGCGATGAGACTACCATGTAGGTTAACTTGATGACTTGATCTCACAAGTCATGGATATTAGATATCAAGTTGACACATGGGTATGCATTGGAGAATGTATACTGAATAACCCGTCATGAGAAAGTATCATGGATCGTTATATGAGTGTCATATACTTTCTCATGTGACTATTAGTATGACTATCAGTCCTTGGACCTGAAGTCACCATTGTTCCCTACATAAGGAGTTGCATACTTTGGCTTCGTCAAACGTCACCCGTAAATGGGTGGACTATAAAGGCGACTACTGGGTATGTAAAAAATTATGCGGAGGGATGTGAGTGATGTAGAAGGGATCTATCCCTTCTATATGACGGGAGTGATATCATGATTCTTGATAGAGTGAGACCACTAAGTGCATGGTCATGCCCAAATAAGTCAATATGAGATATTGAGCTCATTTGATTAGAGTGAGTCTACTTGGAGTTCAAGACATAGATTGATTAAAGAATGACACGGTCTGTGACTCAATTGATCAATTTAGATGTCAAGGATAGAAGAACATTGTCACATATTGTGAGAGTCACAATTAGTAGTCACAATGGTGATGTTGGATCTCAACATTCTTATAACTTAGGTAGTAATGATGTGTTGCTAGATACCGCTCATTGCTTATGTTTCTAAATGAATTTAGGAGCATTGCCAACATTACAAGAACTTATAAGGTCATGGCAGTTAGATGGAGCTTAGGTTCATATAATGGACCAAGAGGATTAGGTTCATGTGAGAAATCAAATTGGATTAAGAGTAATCCAATTAGATTAATTGAGTTAGACTCAATTTGATTCATGTGTTGAATGAGTCTAATTTAGATTATGATTCATTATGTCAATTTAAACCAATGAATAGAGATTCATTAAATTAAATTGATTTAAATGAAAAGGTAGATTTGATTAATCATGGGAGATAAGAGGTCAAATTTGACTTGACTTGAGAGGGACGATAAAGAATTAAATTTGATTTGACTAAATGTCACCTCATTGTGACTTGAATGAGACAACCAATGATGATATTCTATATCATTGAGGCTCTTAGTCCCTCCCAAATTCTAGAGAGAGGAGCTCCACCTTCTCTCTAGACCTCCTAGAGAGAAAGCTTGGAGTTTCCCCTCTCTTCTCCAAATCTGACCAAGAAAAGCTCAACTCCTAGGAGCAAGCTTCAGTGCAGAGAGCAGCTGAGGAAGGTGAAAAGAGGGGGAGGGCAAGCCTCAGACACGGGCTGAACATCGCCGGAGAAAGCAGTAAACTCCCGAGAGAAAACAGAGAGGAAGCAGGAACCATTCAGCAGCTTTGTTGCAGTCATTCAAGGGCCGGTTGATGCTGGAATTCTTGCAAAATGGATGTAGAAATCATATAGGGCACCTCTCTATCTGTACCACGAAGTGCGCCGGCAGAGGGTTCGGGTATCTCCTCTGTTTTGGTCCGCCCAGTGCTGTTTTTCAGTTGCAATCAGCTGCAGAAATCACATAGAGCTCCTCACCGGTGAGTACCACGAAGTGCCGGCAAAGGGTCCGGTGACTGGGGGGGAAGAGCGGCAGAAAGGGTGCTGTCGAGCTCATACATCGGCGAGGATGCAGGGGCTGTTCGCTGCTCTGTTTCTGCGACTGGAGGACTGTTTTGGGCGGTTTAATGGTTTTCCGGCGATCTGGCCGGCCAAGGAATAGCTCCGGCGAAGTCAGAGGAAGGTAACTACTTTGAGGACACTTGGGAAGAGAGGCAGCTGGTTCCATGGGAGGGAGATTCAAAATTCAAATGGGCTGATTTGGGAGGGATGAAAGCAGCGTTTGAAATTTGAAATTCAAACTACCGGTCAAGCTTCTTGTGCAGTGTTGGGAGGGATGAAGACCAAATGCTGGTCAAACTTCTTGAGCTGAGTTGGCAATGACAGTCAAACTTCTTGAAGCTGAGTTGGCATTTCAAATGATGGTCAAACTTCCTGCGCTGAGTTGGGAGGGATGAAAGTGGAGTTTGAATTTTGAAATTCAAACCGCCGGTCAATTACTCCTGGATTTTCTCCAAGCACGTCTGAGGTCAGCATGCATCATGGGGCTTTTAATTGGGCTCAAAATCAAACATGGGCTTGCAACACAGCCCAACGTGCAGGGCCTTTGGCCACTGTGCTTCTTCTCCAGCAACGTTGCCAGCCACTTTTGAAGCTGCTGGAGCACAACAGCAAGGTGAAGTGCCTTCTTTGATCAGTTCTCAAGGATTATGGAGCTCCCTGCTGGTATGAAGACCATGGAGTGCATATGGATGGAGAGGGTAGAGGCAACCTCCTGTTGATGGGCTGCCGGCAGTAAGGATTGGTGCTGAAATGGGCTGTGGACAGCTGAAGGGGAGGAGCTGTGAACCTCAGATCTGCCATCAAGGGACAGCGAGTTCTGGAGGCCGTCATCACATAGTCACCTTCTACTTCTACTGATGATTTGTGCCGTCGTTGGGGAGCTAGTTGGGTGGCCGGAGCTCCGGCCAACTGGCCGGATTTCTGCCGGAATTGCAGCGCGACGGACGAAGGGGCTGGGCTTACATTGTTGTCTTCCACCGAGATCAGTTTGCACCTGGAGGGGGCTGCCAGATCAGCGAGGTGTAGCCAGTTGTTTGGGAGGACGCCGAGACACTGTGGGCAGATGAGGATGAGCAGCTGTGACTGGTAGGATTGCACAGATGATGACGGTATACGTCGGTGTGTGAGACCGGTGTGAGAGATGTATGACCGTGATTGTATGTGTGATTGTGCTGGGATTGTGATTGTGTTTGTTGGTGATGTAGGTTGGTGTATCCTGCGCATACACCAGCCCATGTGATTGGTTCTCTGCCTTGTGCATGACACCAACCACTAGACGGTGCGGCGAGTACTCACACCGATTCAGCAGTTGTCTGGACATGAGGTGATTGGGACCGCTCGTACCATTGGCATGTATGTGCTTTTTTCGATGATATATATAATTTACCTTTCATCAAAAAAAAAAAGGCTACATCATTATATGTCACCTCATGAGGAAGACTAAGAGTCATGACTCTTGGTATTACATGGAGGTATAAAACCTCTATTAAGTGGCCGGCCATATTAATGAAGAATAAGTGTGTGTTTATTCAAGGGCTTCTTCTTCTTCTTCCTCTCTTGCTTTCTCTCCTTCTCCTCCATTGCCGAGATCTTTCAAGAGTGCTAGCACACTCTAAGTGGTTCTTTCCACCTTTTGTTTGTGTGGATACATGTAGAGGAGTGTACACTTGACACTCTACGAGATTCGGCAACCATTTGGACGAGCGGGATAAGCGAAGTACATCGCGATAAGGGTAAAACTTCATTTTCATGTAGATCTAAGGTAGATCTAGTGTAGATAAATATGTACATGAATATTTTTATTTATCTTCGCACGGATCCGTGGCTAGCTTCGAGGTTTTCGCAACGTAAAAAAGCGATTTTTGCGGCTCGAAAGTTCTAACAGGATCCATATCTTCTAATGGATTTGGATCTTCTTCCACCAACTCTTCAACCCGACCCATTAAGAAGCCTAATTCTTATCAACCTTCATACACGGATTCAGGGAGAGCCTCCGCACGCCACCACTTCTTCTTTCTCCTTCGCCATCCACTCCACCAAAGGGATGGCGGTTCACCTCCACTCCACCATCGTCGACCTGCCATTCCACTCCATCTCAATCTACGCCGCTACTTCATCTTCCTCCTGACGCCATTTCTGCCCAATGTTGCTTATCCACCATCCAGCATTTGTGCCACTAACGGAGATCCTCTCTTTTTTAGGTTAGAATAAAAGGGGCTCCGACCCCCTCCGTCCAGCATCCAAGCCTCCACCAAAGTTCCTCTCCTCCTCGGATCAGAAGTGGAGCTTCTCCCATCTTCAACGCGACTTCTTCCACCCTTGCTATTAGTTTTCACCAATCTGGCTGACCATCTCCTTCTTCAGGCTAGAAGAAGAGATTCAGCTCCCCTTCCCTGCATCAGTAGCCCCTCTTCACATTTCGACAGTTCTTGCTTCATTCATCCTCCGAGCAGCAGCTTTCTTCCAACCTGTGGTTGATCTTCATGTGTTGGTTGGGTTGATTTGGTTATGCATCATTTATGTTTGTGGATTTCTATTGTTGAATGTTAAGTGCTTGTATTAATTTGACCTCCTGATCCGGAGGTAAGGGTGGGGCCTACCTTGTAGAAGGTCATAGTCAAAGTGGTCAATGTCCTGGGCACTCGTTCGACCAGGCGAACCACCTTCCCGGTCGGTATGAAGAGTAGCCGATCCGACACTTCGACAGCTCGACCAAATACCGAGCTTCTGACGCTCAAAAAGCTCAAGCATGGAAAGTCGAAGGCTGAGCGACCGTGTCGCTCAGTTAAATGGTGGGTGCAACCCCGACCAGATAGGCAAGGCTCCCTCGCTCGACAGGACGGAGCTGGACAGCATACCATTGGCCGAGCGGACGCTCAGCCTGGCCATGGTATCACCCAGACGGCTGGATGAGCAGCTCTCCCGCCCAACCCAATAACGGACAAAAGGAGCAGTTGGGAATATCTTCCTAGGGACCAGTGTCGCCGACAGGCGGCATGGTTGGCGGCATGTTCAGACAGAGAATCGTACGGTGGAAATTTTCACTGTCACGTCAGGGATATGCTCGGGCTGTTAAGGTATGACGTCAAGCACATTTTTCTAACACATCCTTTCCAAGTATACTTTGAAAAGCGTGCACATATTGGGAAACGTGCACACACCTCTCGGGAGCCCTATATAAGGACTCTCAGACTTCGACGGAGGTATGTTCACTCCAACTGTAGCTACAGTTACGCTGCTTCTCTTTTCTCTTCTCCACTTCATTCGCTTGCCGTCGGTGACTGACTTGAGCGTCGGAGGGCCATCGCTGGGGAACCCCTCCCCGACTCAGCACTAACAATGTGTGGTTGCAGGCTTAGCTCGTCGGAGGCCCATGTCATCTTCAGTCTACATTCGGTCAACGTGAGCGCCACCTACCCAGCGTTCGTCGACTCGACTCTCGGACATGATCAAATTTGGCGTCGTCTGTGGGAGCGCACCTACATCCGAGCCAAGAAGATGGAAGAAGCTGGAAGACTTCACACCGTGACTGTAACACCCACAGAATTATAAGATAAGTATATGGGTGTTATTTGCTTTAGAGCATAAAAGTAAGAAGAATCAAAAGAAAAAGAAATAAGAGAAATAAAAAGAAGAGGTGAAGGTTTGAACCTTGAACCTCTCTCAAAGAATAGAAATAAAATTATGTATGATAACCACTAGGATAATGAACAACACACCGTGACTGTAACACCCACAGAATTATAAGATAAGTATATGGGTGTTATTTGCTTTAGAGCATAAAAGTAAGAAGAATCAAAAGAAAAAGAAATAAGAGAAATAAAAAGAAGAGGTGAAGGTTTGAACCTTGAACCTCTCTCAAAGAATAGAAATAAAATTATGTATGATAACCACTAGGATAATGAACAACATATGAATGGAAAATGATGGGAATGGTAGTTAAAAGTGAGGATATAATTAAGTGAGGGAACAAGAGAAAATCAAGTAGCTTTCTTCCTCTTGTTTACCTCTTGGTTAAGGAAAAGGAGTAAGCAAAAGACAAGTTGTCTTTTCTATTTTTTCTCCTTGTTTTCGTGGGGATTAAGAGAGTGAGAATGAGGAGAATTTAGGGAGATGAATGAGGACATATTCTCATTAGAAAAGTATATACATGAATTAAGGAGAAAGGGAAGCAAAGTTCATATTTGTTTCTTCCACCCACTTAGCATAAAAAGGAAAGCAAGAAAAGGGCTTCATTTTCTTTCTTCTTCCTCACCATTGCCGAAACTAGAGTCCTTCTTCTTCATCACCACAAGCCAAGTTTAGGTTTTCTCCCTAAGAGAAAACTAAATTACAAGAAGGAGCCTTCAAAGTGTACCCTTCCAAGCAAAAGAAACCAAAAGGAGTAGCTCTCTTCTTCCTCTTCACCAAGGGTACCATTTCCTTAAGGATTTACAAGTGAACACTAGGTAAGCTTCCCCTCACCTGTGGTACAATAGCTCATATGTTTTTTTTCCATGAAGATAGATTTCTAAAAAAAAAAGGAGAACCTAGGGTTGCTTTATGGAACTTTCGGCCAAGACAAAAGGAAGAGGCTAAGAAATTTTAAACTAGATATGCTTATTATTTTTCTTATGATATGTATCTTATGTAGGAGGTTAATCTAATGTTTTCACACTAGAATGATTAATTAGAACTTAGATCCATGAACCTTAGACTCTCGGCCAAGCATGAACAAGAGGACTAGGTAAGCTAAAGATTCAAACTAAACATGCTCCCTTGTTCTTGTGTTATGTACCCTATGACAATGTTGTTGTTAACTTTTCCTCTTACTTGTATGTTGATTTAAACTCCATTTTATGCTCATGAATAGTCGGCCATGGAAGAATAAAAGGCCTAGGAGAATTTTAAACCTAAAACTAAGCATGCTATGATTTTTTCTAAGACAAGATATGAAGCTAAGATGTTATGCCATGATTGTATGTTGGTTTTGAATTCTATTTCATGCTTGTGAAGATTCGGCCATGTTGAGATTTGAGGCCTAGGAAAAGTTTAAACCAAGTCTAAGATGCTCATGACCTTCTTGATGAAATGTTATGAAACTAGTTTGATGTTCCTATGGTTGCTTATTACATAGAAACTTGGCTACATGTAACTTTCGGCCACACTAAGTTTTAGGGCTAGGATGCTTAGATCTTTAAACTAAGTTTACTCATGTTGTTTCTTGTAATGATGCCATGAAAATTGTGTAAGGTTTCCATGCTTTTAAGCCACATGAAAGAACAATTCCATGCTCACATGTTTCGGCCACCATGGGTTTAAAGGCCTAGGAAATTTAGAACACAACTTAGATATGCTCATGATGTTTCTTGTGATAAGTGCTATGAAATGTAGTTGTGTTTTCCTTGCTCTTATGCCACTAGAAATCTAATTACATGCTCACATGTTTCGGCCGCCATGGGGTAAAGGCCTAGGAAATTTAGAACACAACTTAGATATGCTCATGATGTTTCTTGTGATAAATGCTATGAAATGTAGTTGTGGTTTCCTTGCTCTTATGCCACTAGAAACCTAGTTTCCATGTTTAATATGTTTCGGCCACCTTGAGTTAATGGGTTTAGAAAGTTTAGAACTTGAACCAAATGTGCTTATGATGTTCCTCATGAAATGTGTAGGATATTGGCTTAAGGTTCAACATTTTCATGCTACATGTAACCTAGAATAAGGCTTGCTAGGGTTCGGCCATGATAAGGTTAGAAGCTTAGGGAACTTAGAACCCAAATTAAACATGCTCAAGTTGCTCCTTATGAAATATAATGTGATATGAGTTTAGGGTTTACATGTTTGCATGTTGCTTAGAACTTGATTGCTCTTCATGAAGGTTTCGGCCATGAAAGAATTAGGAACCTAGGAGAGCTTAAAAATTTAGGTTAACATGCTTATGATCTTTCTTATGATAGGATGTGAAGTTATCATGAATTTCTTATGTTTGTATGTTGTTTAGAATTCATGTCCCTACTCTTGACTTTCGGCCATAAAAGGTTTAGTGACCTAGATGTGCCTCACATGCTATGTACTGAAATAAGAGATGTTATTTAAATGATTCCATGTATGATTATGTCTTTGTATGATGAGTGATATGTTAATTATGTATGCTTATGATCCATGCATGTGCTATGTGCCCAATTATGCATGCTTTATGATATGATAAATGACATGTCCATTATGTACGTTTATGATCCATGCATGTGCTGTGTGCCCAAATATGCATGCCTTATGATGTGATAAATGACATGTTCATTATGTATGCTTATGATCCATGCATGTGCTGTGTGCCCAAATATGCATGTTTTATGATATGTTAAGAAATATGATATGCATGAAATGATAAGAACTATGATATGTATGACATGCTACTTTACTTTATGTATGGCTTGTACCAAGGGTGGGCTCCATAAGCGCCCCGGGGTCGATGGACTAAGAAACGGGTCTCGTTAGGGATGGACTCCTAAGTGCCCCTAGGTCGATGGACTAAGAAACGGGCCTAGTATGTATGTCTTGTAGGGTTCAAGACTTGCTACCTTGGACCTACATAGGACGCGTGCATTTATGTATGTGGTACAAGCCGGGGCCCTAATCATGTTGAGATTATGTTTAAGTATGTATACTATAAGTTTTCAAAAGACATGTTGCATATGTTTCATGATACATGATTAGGAATTTACCTTGTTTATAAGTTATGATTATGCCATGATATTTATGATGATGTTATGCTATATCAGGATACATTTGATGATCATGTTATATTATGCCATGATACCTTATGATAGTTATGTTACGATATGCCATGATATGATGCTTGATATGATAGATTTGTTTCCATGCATTATGACTTATGATTTTGATATGCTATGCGATTTTTGTGAGTAGGAAAGGAACTTACTGAGCCATGAGTGCTCACAGCTTACTTTCTTGTACCGCAGATAAAGGCAAGGAATGGATGTACTAGGGGAGCAGTAGGAGGGGCTAGAAGGATGTGTGTGAAAGTGGCTCGGCTAAATGGAAAGACCTGCTTTTTGTTTAATAAGAAATATGTCATGTTATGTTATTACATTATGACTCCATGACATTAGTTATGTGTTAAGTATTATGTTTCAAAAATTCATGTTAAGTATGCTATGAGGTTTATATGTCCATGGTGATTTTAAAGTAAGGAAAAGTTTTAAATTCTCTAAGTAAGACTTCCGCTGTAGTAAGTAAGTATATATGTCCAAGTAACCCCCCGTCGCTTTAGCAGGAGGGGCGGGGCGTTACAGTGACGCTCACTCAGGAGAAGCTCGACACGCTCATACAATCACGAACGACAAAAATAGTCGAGCAGTAGCAGCACAAAGCGTTGGCCGATCGACTGGCGCAACAGGTGACATCAAACTCGGGAGGTCGAGCGGCGCAAGAAGATCGATCGGAACAGCTGTCCATCTGGGGACAGAATAAAGGGTTAACCGGCACGCAAGGGGAGGTGCCGCCCGCCCTGAAACCATTCCACCGGGCTTTGTTCCTGACGCCCTCCGAGATCGTGCAAGTAAACCAAGAGAGAGGTTCTTCATCAAATGAAGCGCCTGTTCGGGACGCGAGGAAAGGCAAAGCGGCAAAAGCTGATTTGTCTCCCGAGCGGATCAACCGCCAATTCTCCGAGGCGATACTACAAGATCCGCTACCGAGGCACTACACTCCTCTAGTGATTGGAGAGTACAACGGATCGACCGACCCGGACGACCATCTTGGTAAGTTCGACAACGCTGCTACTCTTCATCAATACATAGATGGAGTCAAATGCCGAGTCTTCCTCACTACATTATCCGGCTCGGCACAATGCTGGTTTCGGAGGTTGTCGGACGGGTCGATCAGGAGTTTCAAGGACTTCTGAACTGTTTTCCTCCACCACTTCGCGAGCAGTAGGCGCTATCAGAAGACAAGCGTCAGTCTATTCTCCATGAAGCAAGGGACAAGAGAGACTCTCCGAGCCTACATCCAGCGCTTTAACTAGGTAGCGATGGATATTCCCTCGGTCTCGTCTGAGACCATGATGAACGCGCTCACACAAGGGCTCGTGGACAGGGACTTCTTCCGATAACTCATCAGGAAGCCACCCCGAGACTACGACCATATGTTGAAGAATGCCAACGAATACATAAACGTGGAGGAAGCATAGGCTGCCAGAAGGAAGGAAGCGCCATCAGAACCATCGGCGTTGGCCGAACGAAAGTCGCCGACCAGCCACTAGCCACCAAGAGGGTCCCGAGCCGAAGGAGCACTACCACATCAGGAAGCAAGACCACACGCTGTCCAGCATGTGGCCTCCGAGGGGCCAAAGCCAAAGGGAAACGTATGGACTCCTATGTTCTATGCTTTCCATCAATCGACAACCCACAACACCCGCGATTGTCGCGGATTCCCCTCGGTCGCTCAAATGGCCCCTAGAAGTTATCACCACCAATCTCCTTCCCCCGACCGACGACATAGGAGTCAAAGCACCGAACGGTGGGAAGAGACCAAGCGATCACCCGAGCAACAGCACCATCGTCAGCCAGGAGTGACGACCATCTCCGAGCCTCACACGAACGAGGCAGACCATCCGCTCAGGAGGAGGAGAATAGAAGCAATGCCGCACGGGGCGAGATCAACATCATAGCTGGTAAACCGACCAACGGAGACCCCAATCGAGCCCAAAAATCATACGCTCGGAGGTTGGAGATCCACGCCGTAGGCTGCAGTCAAGAGAGGGCGAGCGGACCTAAGATCAACTTCGGCCCCCAGGATCTCGAGGGAATTGAAGTTCCACACAAAGACGCCCTCATTATCCGAGCACTAATTGCCAACTATACTATTCACCGCATATTCATTGACACAGGGAGCTCGGTCAACATTATTTTCAAGAAGGCGTTCGATCAGCTCCAGATCGACCGTGCCGAGTTGATGTCGATGACAAACCCTCTGTACGGGTTCACCGGCAATGAGGTTCAGCCGATCGGCTAAATAAGGTTGGTTGTATCACTCAGAGAAGAGCCACTCTGGGGGACACAGACTACCAACTTCATCGTAGTAGACGCTCCCTTCGCCTACAACATCATTCTAGGTCGACTGGCCCTCAATGAGTTCCGAGCGGTAGTGTCAACCTACTGCTAGAAGATTAAGTTCCCAGTCGAAGACTAGGTCGGGGAAGTCAATGGGGATCAGCTGGCAACTCGACGCTGCTACGTGAAGATGGTCAAGACAGCAGCCAAGTCTGCTCGGAAGACGCCCCGGCTAGAGGTACACGCCATAACTGAAAAACCTCCTAGTCTGGTTTATGAGGAAAAGGAAGAAGTGTAGATACATCCTGGTCGAGCAAAGGCGACGACCTTTATAGCGTCCGACATGGGGGTCGAGCAAAAAGTCAAATTGATCAACTGCCTCCAGCAAAACGATGACATTTTTGCATGGTCAACGCACGAGCTGCCCGGCATCTCTCCGAGCGTCGCGCAACATGAACTCCACGTCCAACCAGACGCTAGGCCAGTAAAGCAGATAAAAAGATATTTTAGTGCTAAGCAAAACCTGATCATCTGGGCAGAAGTCAAGAAACTCCTGGAGGTCGGCCACATACAGGAGGTTCAATTCCCGAGTTGGCTCGTGAACGTGGTGCTCGTCTCCAAACCAGGCAACAAATGGCAGGTCTGCTGTCACGCCCCAGAGGAGTCTCTGTCCGAAGAAATTTCGGCAGCATCTCCCCTGTACGGCGGACAATCTGAGACTTTTCTACAAGCACTATATACCTCAGCCACATGCGGCTGGAATAATACAATAAAAGAAAGCAAACACCACGCAGTTAATAATAAAGCAGCTCACTTGGCTGTACCAAAAACCAAAACACAAAACTGCTAGCCGGCTAGGCTTACACAACCAACAACAAATACAAAATACCACATAACGACATCAACACTCCAAAAACAAAACCGGAGTATAGAGCTAAACAAACTGATACATAAACAAACAAAACATACGTGAAATCGATAAGTCTTCTGATGTGACGTGGGGACCAGCAGACAGGATGTTCCAAGCGATACCATAAATAACCTGGTACCTGAAAAATATAGAGTCCACGGGGGTGAGTTCAACAACTCAGCGAATACCAATAGACATGCCTAGTAAGATATATCTAACAGCAATAAACATGGAATACAGCTTCCTAATCATATATCTAGGAAAGATGCAAAACTGAAAGGTAACTAAGGAAGCTGTACTCACCAGGAACTCCTATCCAAACAAAAGGGTCGTCAAACCGAAAGTGCCCTAAATCCTGTATGCATGTCAAACATATGCATCCAACCAAATGCAACAAATAAATGCAGCAAACACAATCACAAGAAATAAATGCATCAATGCATATGATGTCAATGATGCGTCCTGGTCACCCCTGACGCCAGTCAGTCATCTCACACACAAATGGCGAGACCGAGTGGGTAGGGTTATGACAACCGTGCACTCTGTCGTCACTGCTCCTGATGAGTGACCGAGTGGACGGGATGCTGTCGGAGTACTCCTGTCCTGTGACCCCAAATCATAAATGGGGGAGCTCAATGCTCTCAACTCCCGGTACACGATGACGGGGAGGAATCCCTGCCGGCTAACACGTTGTGTCACACTACCCATGAGCGACCAACGTAGCCAAACAAAGTCCCTGCTGCAACACACACTGCCTGAATCGACCACTAACCCATGAGTGGTGGTGTGTGCAGATCCATGTAACTGGCGATGTGCTCAACAACAATGGAGTCGACTATCGCACAGCATGCAATCATGATGCATGACACTAAGCATGGCAAAAACTGATCAACATAACCATATCCATACATACAAAATGGGTACTGTAAAAGCGATGGTCACATACCAAGATCTAGAGTACACAGGTCAGATAGAATATCAATAACCCTATGTCCTGAACATAATAAGTATGGAATATCCTGATCAGCATAGAAAAATCCATATATACATAATATGGGTACCACAGTATCAGTAAGTCAAATCCACGGATCTAGGGTATACAAGTCCTCTAAGGTATAACAACCTAGACCCAAATCATATCCCTCTTCCATAGCATATGTACCAACAATATACACAGATCAAAGAATCAGGGTCTAAACACCCGAATCATATATGATATACAAATAGAGGTACACAAATCTGATATGGCACAAAAACCTAAGTATCAGATAATCTAGATACACAGGCCAGAAACAACAATCCAAATCCTAGTCCTAACCTCAGTAAGCATGGGATGTCACTCTAGAAACTAAGATACTCATGGTAACAAGATAATCATGGCAACAAATCACGAGATATAAGCACGGATACATCACAGGTGACAAACCTAACATGCTATGGATATCAAACAGTGACATACCAAAGGCAAACATGTTCATTGCATGTAGTTATAAAATACTATGCATATCCAATGACAATATCATAAAAGATAAGTCAAAAGGTACCCGCCTCCGATATAGATCGAATCGAACCAATCCGATGTCGAGACGCCCGTCTCGAATCACAGTCCTGTAACAACACGATATACAGATTTAGCTAATTACAAAATCAACAACTAGCTAAACCTAGAACCTAATCCAATGTCGATTAGGTCACCCTGTTTAATTCCACATAAATATCCAAACCAAAGTAGATGATAAATCCAATAAGCAATTTGTACAGGAATATATCTTCTAGAATCCAACAAACATAACCACACTCACCTCAAACAGCCCCCAAAACTTCAACCGAAACCTTACTCAGCCGCAAAAATGCATAGGATAGAAATCTGCCTAGAGGAAGTCCATCAAGGAGTTGTTCCTATGCCTCCCACGAGTCCAACATCAGGAAGAACATCACAACGGAAACTAATGAGACCATTATCAATGAATTCTTCAAGATTCCAGACAAGCTTACCTAAATTGATCACCCTCTGGTGGTGGCACTCGAACAGAACAAAGAGGAGGAAAAGGGTAAGGATACAGCCATGATTTCTCGGTTAGAACCTGCTGTTCCGGTGATGCAACATCAATTCCGCAATGTCTCTGCTCTGTGGAGGAAACAAGGCACGAGAGGAGATCGGCCAAAGATGGAATCAGGGAAGGCTTGTCCGGAAATGGGTTGATCGCGAGCGAAGATCGATGCTAGGGCTTGGCTCCCCCTTCCTTGCCGAAGATCTTCCTGTGCAGGCGACAACCTTGAGAGGAAGATGACCCAATAACCTCCGGTGATCAGCGGAGAAGAAAGCAGGATCAGTGACTGCACAACACCTATGTGATCGGACGATGTCCGCCGGCAGCGCAGCATCAAGCAGCGTCGACTCGAGAGGAAGGAGAGGGAGTGGAGACTCGGTCAGGTTGTGAACCCAATATAGGGCTCAGGAAATCGGCAAAATCAGGCGGCGATGTCTCGGCCGGCAGTGGCTCGTGCTCGGCGTCGCTGTTGTGAAGAAGAAAAGGAAGGGCGGCGAGGAAGAAACCGCCGACCCGGCGGTTAGGGCTCGGATCGTCGGCGGCGTCGGGGAGAAAAGAGGGGCGCGCGGGGGATTGGTTCGGGAAGAAACGGCGACACAAGTAAATAAAAAGAAATAAAACAAAATAAAAGGAAAAGGATATATAAATATAATCTTTTCCTCGATTAAATGGGGTAATCTAAACAGGCTTTTCCGGGCCCCATTTTTGTCCCCGCTAACTCGTTCATACGAGCTCCAATAAATTCCCGATAAATTTCCAAAAATTCTAAAAAAATTCCCTTATTAATATTCGTCATTTTCCGGTATTTTACATTCTCCCCCACTTATAAAAATTTGATCCCCAAATTTCGTTTATCTACCATCAGCAAGTACTAACAACAGGTAACGAGTATAAATGCTGAACGGTAAATAAAATCACTTATCTCAAATGAAAAATGGGGTATCAAGCTCGGATAGTATCCTCGAGCTCCCAAGTAACCTCCTCGTCCAAATGATACTGTCATCCGACTTTAACCAATCGGATAGTCTTGTTCCGCAACTGACGCTCTTCCCGGTCTAGAATCCGTACCAGAACCTCCTCATAGGTAACGTCAGGCTGAATAGGAACTGAAATATCTGTCAACAAATCGGTCAAGTCGGATATATACCTCCTCAGCATAGACACATGGAATACGTCGTGAACACCTGACAGGAAAGATGGTAGTGTCAGACGATAAGCTACCGCTCCAATCCTCTCCAAGATCTGGAAAGGTCCAATGTATCGCGGAGCTAGCTTACCTTGGGGCCAAATCTCTTCACTCCTTTCGTGGGTGAAACTCGCAGAAATACATGGCTGCCAATAGAGAACGCTAGGGGTCTGCGTCTCCGATCAGCATAACACTTCTGGCGATCCTGTGCCTCTAACATTCTCCGTCAGATAGTACGGACCAACTCTGCGTCATGCTGAGCTCTATGAGGTCCCAACAACTGGGCCTCCCCAACCTCATCCCAGAGGATGGGTGTCCAAACAAGGCCTACTATACAACACTTCAACGGTGGCATTTGGATAGTCGAATGCAAACCGTTGTTGTAGGCGAACTTTACCAATGGCAAATGGTCCTCCCAACTGCCTCCGAAAATCCAATACACAAGACTTCAGCATGTCCTCTAGAGTCTGAATGGTCCGCTGTGACTATCCATCTGTCTGAAGATGGAAAACTGTACTGAAACAGAGCTGCGTGCCCAAGGCCTGCTACAGACTCTGCCAGAACCGAGACGTGAACCGGAGTCTCTATCCGAAATGATAGTCAAAGAAACACCATGTAATCTGATGATCTCCGGCAATATAGATCTACCAATCGATCCAGGAAATCTGTCCCCCGATTAGCTAAAAAAAATGCACGGATTTGGTTAATGGATCAACGCTTACCCAAATCGCGTCATGGTCTCGTCATGTCCTCGGCAAACTCACCACAAAGTCCATAGTAATGGGTTTTCATTTCCACTCAGGAATAGGAACCTGCTGAAGAAATCTGGCAGGTCTCGAGTGCTCAGCCTTCACCTGCTGATAAACAAGATATCTAGCTACAAAAATCTGCGATGTCTTTCTTCATTTCGTTCCACCAATAGGAACGCATCAAATCTTGATACATGCGGATCCCGCCTGGGTGAACCACAATTCGAAAGCGATGAGCCTCCTGAAGTAGCTCCTGTAAGACCGGATGAGACTGAGGTACGTATAAACTGTCTCGGAAGTATATAATACCCTCCTCGTCTCATGTGAATTCGGTCTACTGCCCGGAAGCTATCTGACTACAAATAACCCGCAAATACAGCCTAGGGCTCTCGGATCCTCGTCCTGATCGACGACTGAGCAACCATGGTAACCAGTATACCCTGCTCTGTATGTCCCTGCTCCTCAAGGTCTAACTCGGAGAAACCCAGAATCAAGTTCGTGACCACAACTCTGTGGCAAGCTAAAGTCCCTCTGAACTTCCTGCTAAGTGCATCGGTATAGAGCACAAATTCGTCCTCTCCAGAAGGTAAAACCAAAAATCGGAGCCGACACTAAACTCCGCTTCAGCTCCTATAAGCTGGTCTTGCAAACCTCAGTCCAAGTGAACTTCACGCCTTTCCTGATCAGGCGTGTAAGTAGCATAGCAATCCATGAGAAACCCTCAACGTATCTCCGGAAATATCGAGCCAAACAAAGGAAGTTGCGAGCCTCTTATATCGACTCCGTCTACTCCCAACGGTAACAACCTCGATCTTCTGTGGAACCACGGTATACTCCTACTGGTGACCACGTGTCCTAATCATCATCACATAAGATGATCCAAATAAGCACTACTGATCATCACATATAGATGTTCTCGTCGAAACATCTCTAGATCTAAGCAAAGGTGGTGTACGTGACTCACCGCGGATCCGAAATAGATCACAACATCGTCAACAAAGACAATGGGAACTGATCCAAACATTCTAGGGATACCCAAATCACCGAGTCCATGATAACATCTAGGGCACCGCAAGCACTAATGGTAAAACCAAGACACATAATGTCTGTGATTAACAATAAGATCCCCAACAATAAACAGATCTAATCACCAACGATATATAATCACCAAAGAAATAGAACCTCCAGTGTGAGAGCAATGCTCTATCACACGAAATATCATACATGTGGGAGCAACGCTCTACCACAAGAAATCCTCCATATGTGGGAGCAACGCTCCACCACAATAATCCAGAATATATATCCACAATAAATATGGGAGCAATGTTCCGCTACAAACAATCCGTAATATGTGGGAGCAACGCTCCACCACAAACAATCCAGAATATGTGGGAGCTACGCTCTACCACAAACGATCCATAACATGTGGGAGCTACGCTCTACCACAAACAATACATAAGTGCCCAAAGCACCTAACTATCTGGCTAGAGACTGCACAAGATCTCTCTACCACAGACCAATGTGGGTAGCCTAGGGTATAACCATCCAGTAAGCAAATCAAATCCATAGTCAACTCTATCGTCATCCTAGTGAGTCGGTCACCCACTAATAGGAGAATTAGTTGATAGGGTAAAACAACCAATATCATAATGTAGACCTTTAATATTCTACATTTAACATAGGTAGAATCATCATGATGCTACTAACCATACATCTGACATACATGCACACACCACATATGTATGATCGACATAATCCTCCAATTGGTTCACACCAAAAATACTCACATCATAGGTATAAATCACCGTGATACCTCCAACAATGTATACCGAACTCGTGTGCATATATCATCATAGATATAATCGACAATACACTTCAAACAACACTCACATGACAAATATACACATATGCCAAGAACATAATCAACATATACTTCCAGTAATCAACAAGATACCTCAGATACCACACCAAACACAGATGTACATATCACAACACCGATGTAGTCGACAAGATACTTCCAACATGGCATTCACACCCATGTGCACATACCACGACACATATTTAAATCGATAAGACACCTCCAATATGTCAATCAAACACGTACAGCTAACTAAATAGCTATAATCCACAAGAAACCTACAATAACCATATCTAGACGGAAATACCCTCACTATCCACAAATGAATTATCCATCATAGAACTCCTTCAACTCATAACAATCATATGTACACTTCATAGATATGCATAATCAGCATATTTAATCCAATCTATCACACAAATCATATGCCACCTTCTAAGTTATCCAATTAGGTACATACAGTCTAAAATTAAAGTATCCATAGAATATGATACATCGATCCTCCATAGACTGACCAAAATCGACAATGATATACGATCAACTCAGTCTTTTCCACATCAGTACAAAACATGTACTCAAATGTGCTTTAGATACCAAACTAAGCACAAACTACCCAAAGATTCAGATCGGACCAATAAAGCTAAATCGGTCATCTATTAACTAATCAAGAATACCTTAATCCTCCATAAGCTACTAAGGTATATCAATCTACGACTACCCAAGTCGACAAGCGTAAGTCAGTCTTTCACTGACCCATCTAACAAGAGTAAACCAGTTATCTACTGATGTAATTAATTAAGATAAAATGATATACTACTGGCTAGATCAACATGAAGATATAGATACTATCTACTACCCAGCTAATACTAGCAGAGGCTGGTATGTGCCTCAATATGCTAATCAACTAGTAGTAATAGAAGCTAATACTACTAATGGTGTGATATGAAAAATCAGCAGAGACCTGTAATCCTTGATCTCTATTCCGGTCTACCATGATCAGTGATTTACCTAACACATAAATTATATGATATATCAACTAGACAGGTACCAATAAATAATGCTAATACAGGTCATAAACTGTAATAGTGAACAGGGCATATACTAACAAAAAGGTAGGACAACAGTATACCAACATACCTCCTATAGCTTGGAGATGTCCTGCTGCTGCCAGGTCCCAAAATCTGAAAAGTCACATCGAGAAGACCAAAACATAAAATCCGAAACACCGGAAAAATAAGACACGTAAGTCGATCCCTGATACCAAATAAATTGATATCAGACCAATCTCGAAAATCCAAAACACATAGCAAGTATCGTATACCTGCTCTGATACCACTAAATTGTCACGCCCCAGAGGAGTCTCTGTCCGAAGAAATTTCGGCAGCATCTCCCCTGTACGGCGGACAATCTGAGACTTTTCTACAAGCACTATATACCTCAGCCACATGCGGCTGGAATAATACAATAAAAGAAAGCAAACACCACGCAGTTAATAATAAAGCAGCTCACTCGGCTGTACCAAAAACCAAAACACAAAACTGCTAGCCGGCTAGGCTTACACAACCAACAACAAATACAAAATACCACATAACGACATCAACACTCCAAAAACAAAACCGGAGTATAGAGCTAAACAAACTGATACATAAACAAACAAAACATACGTGAAATCGATAAGTCTTCTGATGTGACGTGGGGACCAGCAGACAGGATGCTCCAAGCGATACCATAAATAACCTGGTACCTGAAAAATATAGAGTCCACGGGGGTGAGTTCAACAACTCAGCGAATACCAATAGACATGCCTAGTAAGATATATCTAACAGCAATAAACATGGAATACAGCTTCCTAATCATATATCTAGGAAAGATGCAAAACTGAAAGGTAACTAAGGAAGCTGTACTCACCAGGAACTCCTATCCAAACAAAAGGGTCGTCAAACCGAAAGTGCCCTAAATCCTGTATGCATGTCAAACATATGCATCCAACCAAATGCAGCAAATAAATGCAGCAAACACAATCACAAGAAATAAATGCATCAATGCATATGATGTCAATGATGCGTCCTGATCACCCCTGACGCCAGTCAGTCATCTCACACACAAATGGCGAGACCGAGTGGGTAGGGCTGTGACAACCGTGCACTCTGTCGTCACTGCTCCTGATGGGACGGGATGCTGTCGGAGTACTCCTGTCCTGTGACCCCAAATCATAAATGGGGGAGCTCAATGCTCTCAACTCCCGGTACACGATGACGGGGAGGAATCCCTGCCGGCTAACACGTTGTGTCACACTACCCATGAGCGGACCAACGTAGCCAAACAAAGTCCCTGCTACAACACACACTGCCTGAATCGACCACTAAGAGTGGTGGTGTGTGCAAATCCATGTAACTGGCGATGTGCTCAACAACAATGGAGTCGACTATCGCACAGCATGCAATCATGATGCATGACACTAAGCATGGCAAAAACTGATCAACATAACCATATCCATACATACAAAATGGGTACTGTAAAAGCGATGGTCACATACCAAGATCTAGAGTACACAGGTCAGATAGAATATCAATAACCCTATGTCCTGAACATAATAAGTATGGAATATCCTGATCAGCATAGAAAAATCCATATATACATAATATGGGTACCACAGTATCAGTAAGTCAAATCCACGGATCTAGGGTATACAAGTCCTCTAAGGTATAACAACCTAGACCCAAATCATATCCCTCTTCCATAGCATATGTACCAACAATATACACAGATCAAAGAATCAGGGTCTAAACACCCGAATCATATATGATATACAAATAGAGGTACACAAATCTGATATGGCACAAAAACCTAAGTATCAGATAATCTAGATACACAGGCCAGAAACAACAATCCAAATCCTAGTCCTAACCTCAGTAAGCATGGGATGTCACTCTAGAAACTAAGATACTCATGGTAACAAGATAATCATGGCAACAAATCACGAGATATAAGCACGGATACATCACAGGTGACAAACCTAACATGCTATGGATATCAAACAGTGACATACCAAAGGCAAACATGTTCATTGCATGTAGTTATAAAATACTATGCATATCCAATGACAATATCATAAAAGATAAGTCAAGAGGTACCCGCCTCCGATATAGATCGAATCGAACCAATCCGATGTCGAGACGCCCGTCTCGAGTCACAGTCCTGTAACAACACGATATACAGATTTAGCTAATTACAAAATCAACAACTAGCTAAACCTAGAACCTAATCCAATGTCGATTAGGTCACCCTGTTTAATTCCACATAAATATCCAAACCAAAGTAGATGATAAATCCAATAAGCAATTTGTACAGGAATATATCTTCTAGAATCCAACAAACATAACCACACTCACCTCAAACAGCCCCCAAAACTTCAACCGAAACCTTACTCAGCCGCAAAAATGCATAGGATAGAAATCTGCCTAGAGGAAGTCCATCAAGGAGTTGTTCCTATGCCTCCCACGAGTCCAACATCAGGAAGAACATCACAACGGAAACTAATGAGACCATTATCAATGAATTCTTCAAGATTCCAGACAAGCTTACCTAAATTGATCACCCTCTGGTGGTGGCACTCGAACAGAACAAAGAGGAGGAAAAGGGTAAGGATACAGCCATGATTTCTCGGTTAGAACCTGCTGTTCCGGTGATGCAACATCAATTCCGCAATGTCTCTGCTCTGTGGAGGAAACAAGGCACGAGAGGAGATCGGCCAAAGATGGAATCAGGGAAGGCTTGTCCGGAAATGGGTTGATCGCGAGCGAAGATCGATGCTAGGGCTTGGCTCCCCCTTCCTTGCCGAAGATCTTCCTGTGCAGGCGACAACCTTGAGAGGAAGATGACCCAATAACCTCCGGTGATCAGCGGAGAAGAAAGCAGGATCAGTGACTGCACAACACCTATGTGATCGGACGATGTCCGCCGGCAGCGCAGCATCAAGCAGCGTCGACTCGAGAGGAAGGAGAGGGAGTGGAGACTCGGTCAGGTTGTGAACCCAATATAGGGCTCAGGAAATCGGCAAAATCAGGCGGCGATGTCTCGGCCGGCAGTGGCTCGTGCTCGGCGTCGCTGTTGTGAAGAAGAAAAGGAAGGGCGGCGAGGAAGAAACCGCCGACCCGGCGGTTAGGGCTCGGATCGTCGGCGGCGTCGGGGAGAAAAGAGGGGCGCGCGGGGGATTGGTTCGGGAAGAAACGGCGACACAAGTAAATAAAAAGAAATAAAACAAAATAAAAGGAAAAGGATATATAAATATAATCTTTTCCTCGATTAAATGGGGTAATCTAAACAGGCTTTTCCGGGCCCCATTTTTGTCCCCGCTAACTCGTTCATACGAGCTCCGATAAATTCCCGATAAATTTCCAAAAATTCTAAAAAAATTCCCTTATTAATATTCGTCATTTTCCGGTATTTTACATCTGCATTGACTTTCGAGACTTGAATAAAGTGTGTCCAAAAGACTTCTATCCCTTGTCCTGGATCGATCAGATGGTAGACTCCACTGCACCCGAGCTGATATGCATGTTAGACGCGTATCAGGGGTACCACCAAGTGTCACTCCCTAAGGAGGATCAGGAGAAGGTTAGCTTTATTACGACTGATGGAACCTACTATTACAACGTAATGTCATTCGGACTGAAGAACGCTGGAGCCACCTACCAGAGGCTGATGAACAAGGTATTCAGGCGTCAGATTGACCGCAATATGGAGGTATACGTCGATGACATACTGATCAAATCCCTCCGAGTGGCTAACCTCTGTGTAGATATCATGGAGACTTTCCAGACACTTAGGACGTACAGAATCAAGCTAAATCCGAACAAGTGCCTGTTCGGCGCAAGGAGTGGACATTTCTTGGGCTACATAGTCATCGAGCGGGGCATTGAGGTGAACCCTAGCAAAGTAAAGGCACTGCAAGATATGTCGCCTCCAAAAACTTTAAAGGAAGCTCAGCGTCTCACCGGTCAGATAACAGCATTATCTTGGTTCATCTCCAAGTCATCTGACAGGAGCCTACCCTTCTTCAAGATATTACGCCGAGCCACCAAATTCCAATAGGACGAAGAGTGCGACTAGGCCTTTGAGGAACTCAAGGCATATCTGAACTCGCTACCTGTACTGGCTAAGCCAACTGCCGGTGAGCCACTCCGAATCTATCTATCCTCGACCGAGCATGCTGTCGGGTCTGTTAGGACCAAAAGTAGCTAGAGGGGGGGTGAATAGCTCGTCGCGTTCGCTCGGTGGTCGGCGTTGCTTGTTCCTTCAAAGATGTGCAGCGGAAATACAAAGAAACAATCACACAACGCTAACACGGTTGGTTTACTTGGTATCCACCTCACAAGAGGTGACTAATCCAAGGATCCACACCAACACACACACCCTCCACTATGAATAACACTCCTTTATGGTAACTACCAAAGGCGGAGAAGCCCTACAACACTCTCAATACAAGAAGAAGAAAGGGAAATACAAGATAAGCAAAAGCTTACAAGATGTGCAATAAAAACCCTAACCCTAACTTCTTCCTCTTGCAATAGATCCGCCTCTTGACTTGAAAAGCCTCCAAGAATCTTCAAGAACTGGCGATCTGGAGCTTGGAGAGAGCTATGGATGTGCTGGAGAGTATCTGGAGTGAATCGGTGAAGGGATGCCGAAGGAATCGTGCGCCTGCGGCCTTTATCGACGACAACGGTCGGATCCTGATCGATTCGATTATTCCCAATCGATCGGGGAGGCTTTAGATCGATCCACGGATTGATCCAGAGCGCCTCTGTGCTCTGGGAAAAATGTCTGGATCGATCTACGGATAGATTCAGCGCTTATCGCGCGAAGCAGCCACGTCCCAATCGATCCACTGATCGATTGGGACATCTGGATCGATCCACGGATCGATCCAGAGGCTCTCTGTTCGCTAGGAAAGGCCTGGATCGATCCATTGATCGATCCAGCACTTGGTTTTTGCCCAAAACCAAGTCTCAAGCCTCTCAAACCAACATCCGGTCAACCTTGACCTGTTGGTACATCATGCCTAGCATCTGGTCACTCCTTTGACCTGCTAGGACTTCCCACCAAGTATCTGGTCAATGCCTTTGACCCACTTGGACTTTTCTATTCATGCCAAGTATCTGGTCACTCCCTTGACCTACTTGGACTTCCACCAGATGTCTGGTCAATCCCTTTGACCTATTTGTATTTCCTCGTGCCAAGTATCCAGTCAATCCTTTGACCTACTTGGACTTCCCAACACCAGATGTCCGATCATTCTTGATCCATCTGGATTTTCCCTTGCCTGGCTTCACTCACCAGGACTTTCACCTTGCTTCACTCACTAGGGTTTTCCATCTGCCTAACTTCACTCACTAGGGCTTTCACCTGGCTTCACTCACCAGGACTTTCCTTCTGTCTGGCTTCACTCACCAGGACTTCCATTCTACCTAACATTCCAGTTAGGACTTCCCAGTCAAGTATCCGGCCAACCTTGACCTACTTGACTCTTCTTCAATCAATTTCTTATTGTCAAACATCTAAACTCAAACCAAGACTCAGCTTGGTCAACCAGGTCAACCTTGACCTGAGGGATGTTGCACCAACAATCTCCCCCTTTTTGATGTTTGACAATACCACAATAACACTTACAATACCACATGTAAGTTAGGCTAATCCTATAGCCTCAATCTTCATGCCACTAGGTAATGAACACATAAATTAAGCTCTTCATTCTCCCCCTAAGAGGGCACACTCCCTCTAGGTAATGAAAGCCTAACTTACACCCATTCACAGGTCCTTTCATTCTCCCCCTATTGGCACACATCAACCCATCTTTGGGCACACATCAACTCATGCCCCAATTTTGGGTACACATCAACAAATCCATTTGTTGACGACTCTCCCCCTGAAGAGTTGCTCATCGTTGTTCACAACATCACTCGTTGTGATCAACACGATAATGAAGGTCCCATACCCTTCATTTATCCTTAACTTCTCCCTCAATGTAGACAAATACCCAACCTTGAGCATTTTCTAACCACTTGAGTTCCCACTTGAAATAATGAGGATATCCACTCCCCATTTCAAGTTCAAAAGCTCATACATGAGCATTTTCTTTAAAAAAGGTTAACCACCTTCCAAGGTTCATGAAAAATAATTTTTCATGTCTTTAAAGAGTCCCTTCCCCTAAAGACATGGTGGTAACTTCTATCATTGCACCAACAATGACTTGGAATCCCTAAACCTTTAGGAAACCCAAATTTAGAAGTTTTGAGGTTCAAATACTCAAAATTTGAAACAAACCTCAACCTAAACTTCAATGAAGCCTTCCTTAACCAATCCATCCTTGTTTTCACATGAAAACACCCTTTGTATGTATACAAATGTATTTTAGGGGTTTGGAATTGTTACATAGACTCAAAGAGGTTCAAAGATGCTGAAATCAGACCTTCCCAGCCAAAATCAGCAACTTGGATCGATTGGAGTTGGGTTCTAATCGATTGAACCTTTTTGAATCGATCCACTGATCGACTCAGACTACCTGGATCGATCAGCTGATCGATCCAGCGAGCTTCTGCTCGCGGGAGACTTGCCTTCTGAATCGATCCAAGGATCGATTCAGGCACTCCAATCGATCCATGGATCGATCGGAACTCTGATAGTTGCTGAAATTCCATTTCAGTCAACTTCAGAAAACCCTAGAAAATTCTACAAAAATCCAAAAATCATGAAATTTCGTGTAGACATTATTTAGGGCATACTTAATCATGGAAAAATAGTTTTCTATGAAAATACATCATATTTTCAAAGATTGACACAAGCTTGAAAACTTGCTAAAACTTTAGCGTTTTCTTCAAGTTTGTGTCTAACTATTCAATGGTGATTATTATCAAAAGATAGCCTTCACCATGGTTTTCCAAAAGCATTTTTAAAAACATTTTCAAAACCAATATCCCATCATGTTCCTTGGGCATAATGCACATGACTTGTACATTAGCTTTCCCAATGATGGGAAAAACACATAACTATGTGTTTTGATGAACTTAAAACTCAAAAGAATGCACTAAATCAACATCTTGAGTTTTGTTCATCATCCTAACATCTCACTTGTATCTAATGTGCACTAAAACACATACAAGTCATCTTATAGGTCTTTGTGAGATGTAGATTTTGGTTTTGCCCTAATCTAGGGATCATGCATATCTATCTAGGCATTTTAGAGATATTAGACATCCACCTAGGATGTCACTTGTTAATAAGTGTTGTTAAATGCCATTTGTCCTTAATTACAAGGAATTAAACTAATGCATGATAATGTTATGGCATACATCAAAATAAAATAACTTTCAAAAGAAAGATTCCTATAACTACATGATGTATGAATGTCATGACATGATATTTTTGGATTTTTCATAATAAAACATGAATGCAAAGATAGACATGATGTCATGGCATATAATGGGAAAACAATCATGGCAAGATTTAGCATAAATAAAATATACCTAGATTAACTATCTAAGTATCCTTAAAATCTTAGCTAAACTTACAACTTAAACCTAGATTGCCCTAAAGTGCTTCAAGAAAATGCCAAAGCCTAAATTGGCATTTCTAATTCCCTTGATTAATGTATGCCAATTGAAAATGAGCATATCCTCAAATGTTGGCATATTTCATTTTTCCACAAGAGTAGCACCTTTAAATTAAGGCCCGGATCGCCTTAAATTTCCTAAGAACATACCAAAAACCCAACTTGGTAGTTCTTATGAATTTCCCAATATGTGCCATTTAAGATTAAAATCAATTCTTCCACCATTAGACACATTTTACTCTTTCAAGGAGTAAATAATAATTCCATTTCATTTTCAAAGGTTAACAAAACCTTGAAAATGCTCCTTGAGTGTCAATTTCCTCAAAATTGGGTTAACTACCCTTCTAATCGGAGTTGACACTCTCTAACCCATTTATGGGGTAGAGAAAATGCTCCTAAGAACCCAACACCTATTGGTGCTCCTTGGATGCTCTAGGTACTCATTAGGGATAACTTTCCTAAATACCTTCCTAGTGACCTTGTTGGGCTTCTTAGAGGCCATGGTCACATTTTCTAGGTCAACTCTAGGGATAGCCTCCCTTGTGACCTTGTTAGTAACTTTCTTAGACTTCTTAGAAGTCTTAGTCACTTTTGTTGCAAAAATACTCTTAGGAATAACCTTCCTAGTATTTTTGACTTGACCGCTAGACCTAGGGTTGATTCCATAACTATATGGAACCCTATGATAATTAGGCACATCCTTTTTAGCTTTGGGTCTGTATCCCAAACCTCTATGGCCGTTGGATGGCTTTGCTTTTCCTAGCCCTAGGTATTGCTCATTTTGCCCTTGTAGGATATTTTCCATCCTTTTTAGGGTCTTTTCCATTTTATCAAGTCTTGACCTCAAGACTTGATTTTCTATCATTAAATCCTTAGGTTTTGGTCCATGAGCATTTTTGTTCTTGGGCATGTATCTATTTTCCTTAGTGTTCCCGCCCAAGTGTTTATCTACCTTCCTAACCTTAGGTTGGGTAGTTTTGGCATGTAGGGCCACATACTTTTCCTTAAAGCCCTCATGCTTTCTATTCTTATGGTAAATTGCATTAAAATGATAAAAATTAGAACTATCGTGCTTTTTACCATAATGTAAAGGGGTAGGCTCAATAAATGTTACCTTCTTCTTTACCTTGGAGGCTCCCCCTTGACTAGTGCCCCTTTGAGCCTTGACCATCTTCTTCCCCTTGGGGCATTGACTACGGTAATGCCCCTTTTGACTGCAAGAGAAGCATATAATATGCTCCTTGCTCTTCTTTGTGTTGGGGATGGTCTCCTTGGGCTTCACCTTGCCCTTTTGTGCCACTTGGCCCTTCTTCTTGGCCAATTTAGGGCACTTGCTCTTGTAGTGCCCATGTTCCCTACATTCAAAGCATATAATATGATTTTTATTATTAATTGAAATATTTATACCTTTGCTTGTAGGGGTGACATCTTTTCCTTTGAATCCGGAGCTAGAAGCTTCCTCTTGATCGGACCTTGATTCTCCTCCATTTGATTTTTCTTGACTTGTGGAGGTAGAATCTTCTTCCTCCTCTTCGTCTCTTGACCCGGATGTAGAAGCTTCTCCTTCTTCTTGATCCGGCGTCACCAAGGATTGCTCCCCCTCAATCCTAGAGGTGGAGGCTTCATCATCTTGAAAATGAAACAAGGAGTATGCTCTCTCCTTGTTCCCTTCGTTGCATTCCCTTGAGGATGAAGCTTCTTGGATTTCCTCTTCTTCAGAGGTTGAGCATCTCTCAACCTCGGAGTCCTCCTCTTGGTCTTGCCCCAAAGAGTCACCCTCTCTGGATTCTTCATGATCTTGTACAGTGGAGGGGATCTCTTCATGAAGCTTAGCCAATTTGCTCCATAACTCCTTTGCATCTTCAAATTTTCCAATTTTGCAAAGGATGGTGCTTGGCAATAAATTGACCAAAAGCTTGGTCACTTTGTCATTTGCCTCGCACCTTTGAATTTGTTCCGAGCTCCATTTGCTTTTCTTGAGAAGTTTGCCCTTGGAGTTTGTTGGAGCTTTGAAGCCTTCCATTAGAGCAAACCATTGCTCTATCTTCATCATAAGAAAATTTTTTATTCTTGATTTCCAAGAATCGAAACTCGTAGAGGTATATGGTGGAGCCACCCTTGTGTCAAATCCAAGTCCATCTTGGAATTGTATCTTGAAGTTAAGCTTGATAAAGTCTTGAACTTGAAGAGTTTGCTCCAACTTCATCACCCTCTAGCTTTTCTTGTTATGCTTGACCCTTCCGGCGATGATTCCGGTGAAGAGCGGCCTTGCTCTGATACCACTTGTTAGGACCAAAAGTAGCTAGAGGGGGGGTGAATAGCTCGTCGCGTTCGCTCGGTGGTCGGCGTTGCTTGTTCCTTCAAAGATGTGCAGTGGAAATACAAAGAAATAATCACACAACGCTAACACGGTTGGTTTACTTGGTATCCACCTCACAAGAGGTGACTAATCCAAGGATCCACACCAACACACACACCCTCCACTATGAATAACACTCCTTTATGGTAACTACCAAAGGCGGAGAAGCCCTACAACACTCTCAATACAAGAAGAAGAAAGGGAAATACAAGATAAGCAAAAGCTTACAAGATGTGCAATAAAAACCCTAACCCTAACTTCTTCCTGTTGCAATAGATCCGCCTCTTGACTTGAAAAGCCTCCAAGAATCTTCAAGAACTGGCGATCTGGAGCTTGGAGAGAGCTATGGATGTGCTGGAGAGTATCTGGAGTGAATCGATGAAGGGATGCCGAAGGAATCGTGCGCCTGCGGCCTTTATCGACGACAACGGTCGGATCCCGATCGATTCGATTATTCCCAATCGATCGGGGAGGCTTTGGATCGATCCACGGATCGATCCAGAGCGCCTCTTTACTCTGGGAAAAATGCCTGGATCGATCTACGGATCGATCCAGCGCTTATCGCGCGAAGCAGCCGCGTCCCAATCGATCCACTGATCGATTGGGACATCTGGATCGATCCACGGATCGATCCAGAGGCTCTCTGTTCGCTAGGAAAGGCCTGGATCGATCCACTGATCGATCCAGCACTTGGTTTTTGCCCAAAACCAAGTCCCAAGCCTCTCAAACCAACATCCGGTCAACCTTGACCTGTTGGTACATCATGCCTAGCATCTGGTCACTCCTTTGACCTGCTAGGACTTCCCACCAAGTATCTGGTCAATGCCTTTGACCCACTTGGACTTTTCTATTCATGCCAAGTATCTGGTCACTCCCTTGACCTACTTGGACTTCCACCAGATGTCTGGTCAATCCCTTTGACCTATCTGTATTTCCTCGTGCCAAGTATCCAGTCAATCCTTTGACCTACTTGGACTTCCCAACACCAGATGTCCGATCATTCTTGATCCATCTGGATTTTCCCTTGCCTGGCTTCACTCACCAGGACTTTCACCTAGCTTCACTTACTAGGGTTTTCCATCTGCCTAGCTTCACTCACTAGGGCTTTCACCTGGCTTCACTCACCAGGACTTTCTTTCTGCCTGACTTCACTCACCAGGACTTCCATTCTACCTAACATTCCAGTTAGGACTTCCCAGTCAAGTATCCGGTCAACCTTGACCTACTTGACTCTTCTTCAATCAATTTCTTATTGTCAAACATCTAAACTCAAACCAAGACTCAGCTTGGTCAACCAGGTCAACCTTGACCTGAGGGATGTTGCACCAACAGGGTCAGCGTTGGTTCGACAGAATGGCGAGGAACAACTTGTGTATTTCTTGAGTCATATTTTAAAAGATATTGAATACCGCTACACTGGTTTCGAGAAGCTTGCCTTTGCGTTGGTTCTGGTCGCTCGGAGGCTCCGCCCATATTTCCTCGCGCACACAATCATCGTGATGACCAACAACCCTCTAGAGAGAGTCCTCCTCAATCCAGAGGTGTTAGGATGGTTGATCAAGTGGACAACAGAACTCAGCGAATTCGACATCCAGTATCAGCCCCGAATGGCCATTAAGGCGCAGTCCTTGGAGGACTTCATCACTGAAGTATAGAATCCTGAGCCAGAAGCCACTTGGAGGGTGTATGTGGATGAATTGCCCACTCAGCAAGGAAGCGGGATTGGTATACTACTGATCTCCCCCCAGGAAGAGCGGATGCATCTGTCCGTTCGGCTGAATTATCGGGCGACCAACAATGAGGCCAAGTATGAAACACTCATAACAGGCCTGCAAGTTACTCGGCATGTTGGAGCCGTCAAGGTTTTAATTCACTCGGATTCCCAATTAGCCGCTCAGCAGCTTATCGGGACATTCGAGATAAGTAACACTCGGCTCAAGCTCTACACGGGGGGCTTTCGAAAAGCTGAAGGTCAATTTTCGAGAGGTCATCATACAAAAGATTCTCTGAGCGGAGAGCCAGGCGACGGATGAGTTGGCCAAACTAGCCAGCTCGCTATCACCCATTGTTATCACACAGCTGATCGAGCAGGTGTCTTTGGTGGCGCATATCGATCGGATGGAGGTACTCACTTTCCCCGGCGATTGGAGGACGACATTGATGGAGTTTTTACGATCGGGAGCTATACCGTCTGATCAGGAGGGGGCCCAACTACTCAGAAAAAGGCCAGTCGATTCACATTGGTCGGGGACCAGCTCTACAAGAAGGCTTTTTCTAGGCCACTGCTTAAGTGCGTTAGATCGGAAGATGCCGACTACATACTATATGAAGTACACCAAGGTTCCTGCGGAGGACATCTGAGCGGCCGATCACTGGCGAGGAAGATCTTGCTAGCTGGATATTTTTGGCCGACCCTACAAGCAGACGCCACTCGGACAGTGGGCACCTATCTGTCCTGTCAAAAGTACCATAACCTTACGCACCGACCTACTGAAGAAATGAAAACTTTCACGGTATCATGCCCGTTCAACCAATGGGGTATGGACATCGTGGGGCCCTTCCCCATGACGATAGGTCAGCGGAAGTTCTTGCTTATCGCAGTGGATTATTTCTCCAAGTGGGTCGAAGCCGAGCCACTAGCGAGGATAACCAAGCAGATGGTCCAAAGTTTATTTGGCAACACATCATCTGTCGGTTCGGGATTCCGTGTTGACTCATCTCAGATAATGGTAGGTAGTTCACCGGGAAGAAACTCAAAGAATGGTGTGAGGGGTATGACATTTAGCATATCTTCACCTCCGTAGCATACCCTTAGAGCAACGGACAGGCCGAAGTCGCCAATTAGGATATCCTGCGGATCTTGCAGGTTTAGCTCGACAACGTCGGAGGAAGTTGGGTGGGCGAGCTCCCCAGCATGCTATGGGCAATCCGCATGACCCCTAAGGAAGGTACGGGAGTAACCCCATTCCATCTGGTGTATGGAGGCGAAGCGGTCGTCCCCGTCGATATCGGAGTTGAGTCCGACCGGATACAAAACTACATCAAGGACAACGCCGAGCCGAGGCTATTGGAGCTGGACTTGGTGGATGAGGCGCGCGCTAAGGCCGTCGTTCGGCTGATGGCCTACAGACAAAGGATACGACAAAAGTACAATAGGAGGGTGATTCTGAGGTCGTTCCAAGTCGGGGAACTCGTATGGAAGAAGGTGAACTTGGTTGGCAATGTCACCAAACTAGAGGCTCCCTGAGTCGAACCCTTCAAGGTCGTGGAAAAGTTCCGCTCAGGCTCCTACTACCTAGAGGATGAGGACGGACGGTGACTAGAACGTCCGTGTAGCGCAAATCATCTCCAACCGTATCGAGCTGGATGAAAGGTGCGCTGATGTAGTTAATGTCATGTATTTTCCATTTTCCTATGCCCTTCAACTGCAGGATTGAAATCAAAAGCGAAAGGTTTGCAAAATTATGGCCGAACGGTTAGTTTTTATCAAATTGTCGAGCGGTGACGTTAAACCCAGGTCTCCATCGACGGTCGAGCGGCGACCTTAAACTCCTGCCTTAGAAGACCGTCGAGCGGCGACGTTAAACCCAGGTCTCCATCGACGGTCGAGCGGCGACCTTAAACTCATGCCCTAGAAGACCGTCGAGCGGCGAGGTTAAACCCAGGTCTTCACCGACGGTCGAGCGGCGACCTTAAACTCTTGCCCTAGAAGACCGTCGAGCGGTGACGTTAAACTCAGGTCTCCACCGACGATCGAGCGGCGACCTTAAACTCCTACCTTAGAAGACCGTCGAGCGGTGACCTTAAACTCCTGTCTTAGAAGACCATCGAGCGGCGACGTTAAACCCAGGTCTCCACCGACGGTCGAGCGGCGACCTTAAACTCCTGCCGTAGAAGACCATCGAGCGGCGACGTTAAACCCAGGTCTCCACCGACGGTCGAGCGACGACCTTAAACTCCTGCCTTAGAAGACCGTCGAGAGATGACGTTAAACCCAGGTCTCCACCGACGGTCAAGCGGCGACCTTAAACTCCTGCCTATGAAGACCGTCGAGTGGCGACGTTAAACCCAAGTCTCCACCGACGGTCGAGCGACGACCTTAACCTCCTACCTTAGAAGACCATCAAGCGGCGATGTTAAACCCAGGTCTCCACCGACGGTCGAGTGACGACCTTAAACTCCTGCCTTAGAAGGCCGTCGAGCGGTGCCCTTAAACTCCAGAGTCGAGCGGTGACTATAAACCCTAGAGGTATGTCCCTAATGAGTTCAATAATGGATATGTATCGTCCGTCCGAGATTGAAAGGCCAAAAGCTTAATAAGAAGGCAAGCAAATATGTGAAGAACCGCTAAACTTCATTGAAAGGCCAAAAGCTTAATAAGAAGGCAAGCTTAATAAGAAGACTGACTGGCTGAAGCCAGGAGAATACTAGATCGCAGAACCCTCCGTCGAGTCAGAGGAAGAGAGGCAAGTGGTCGGACTACGATCGGTTCGGGCGGTAGATCGACAAACGAGGGGGTCCGATCGAAGGAGATGGCCTCGACTGTCTCGGGAGCAGCTAGAGGCGAGGTGCCTACCCGCTCGGTGGAGCGCACCACCGAAGCTGCAGAGCGGGATGGGGTGGTCGTGCGGCGTCTCTTCCGCTGAAGTAATGGAACCTCACCAGAAGACCCCGACCCTTCTCCCTGAGCGGCTGGCTGGGACTCAGAAGGAAGCAGATCCCTGGTTGGTTCTGTGTGGGGTGTCTGACCGACGACACCCTCTCCTTCAGTTTGCGCAGCCTCGCTCTCACCCTCGAGAGAGCCGACCGGAGTCAGACCAAGGCTCGCCATCTCTTTTGCTGCTGCTACCTCGATCTCAGCCTGCTTGGCCTTCATGATCCCGGTGGCTAAGGAGCGCATCATGATGTTGGCTACAAAAGAAAGAAAGAATCATTTAGACTCAAAACAAGAAAGAAGAGAAAATTTCATACCTAGACTGCTCGGGAGCTTCGTCCGGATCGGACTCAGCCCGAACGTGTACATCACCCCCTCCAGCAGCAGCTTATAAATGTTGAATTTTTGGCCGGCCAGCAGGTTGGCTGCATGGAGATAGTCCGGGTGGCTCTTATATTTCAGCAGCTCCGGTTGAGGTGGGAGCCCGACCTGGCACTTGGTACGGAACCTTGGCCGCTCGGGGAGACGCATATAAAAAAAGTAATCTTTCCAATGTTTATTGGAAGATGACATTTTGTTGAAGAAAACCAAGCCGACTCGAGACTGGAAGAGATAGGTGCCCAGCTCGGACTATTTGGGGTAATAGAAGTAATAGAATACTTGAGGTGTGAGGGGAATACCATGCACCTTAAACAGTACAACCACACCGCACAAGAGACGAAAAGAATTAGGGACGAACTGCGCCAAAGGGACATGAAAATAATTGCAGACTTCGGTTATGAAAGGATGGATTAGGAAACACAGACTTGCCACGAATTGATCATGGAAAAAATAGACAATGTTGATCGACGGGTCATTGGGCCGATCGGACGGGGAGGGTAAGACTATTTCGTAGTCGGGAGGAATGTCAAAGGCGTTGACGAGGCTCGCAACGTCGCCCGCGTTGAACCGAGTCTCCATGGTATTGTACCAGAGATCGGGAGCGGGGTTAGACGGTCGCGAAGAACTAGCCATCGTCGGAAAACAAGATAGCAAGGAAACGGGTGGCAAAGAAGATGGGAAAAACAAACAGAAGTGGAAACACACTAATGAAAAGAACTGAGCGGTTACAAGGGTGGCGAAAGATCGAAAAACTTACAAAGAAAGAGTGCTAAAAATACCGAGGGTTACCGGAGCACTAAATGAACAGAATCGCCAGAGCACTGGATGAGCAGAACTGTTGGCAGCAATCAGGGAAGAAGATAGCGAAGTGGGCGCAGAGGAGGAAGCGGCGGCCTTATAAGGCTTAGCTCATCCGACCGAAGCCATCGGATCTAGGGCACAAGAACCAACGCACGGATCTAGTCGTCGAATTCGAACTCACCATCACATCAGCTCTGTCGCCTCGAGCGTACTGTGATGGCGATAATGCCACGTGGCGTCCTCTCACAGGGGGAATTTAATGAGCGCCATTATGAGGCGTGGTCGCATGCTCGGACCTTAATAGCGGGATTTGTATGAATTCCGAGGAGATTTGGGCGACTTCAGCATTGACTGTGTGGGTCGCGCCCATCCGAAGACGCCGAAGGAAAATTTTCCCAAGTGTAAATCCTCAAGGTGCCGAGCGGCCTAAGAGATCAACCCTACATGGGCCGATCGGGACGCAACCAACCATTGGTCGATCGGTCGATCGGTCACCAGACTACTTGTCCAGTCAGTCGGACTTACAACCTCCTTTGACTAGACTTGAGAGGGAGGCACGTGATCTGGTGGTAAGGGTGGAGTCCACCTTGTAGAAGGTCATCACCACGTGGAGGATCATAGTCAAAGTGGTCAACATCTTGGACACTCGTCCGACCAGGCAAACCACCTTCCCGGTCGGCATGAAGAGTAGCTGATCTGACACTTCGACAACTCGGCCAAATACTGAGCTTCCGATGCTCAAAAAGCTCAAGCATGGAAAGATGAAGGCCAAGCGGTCGTCTCGCTCGGTTAAACGATGGGCGCATCCCCGACCAGATAGGCAGGGCTCCCTCGCTCGACAGGATGAAGTTGGACAGCAAACCATTGGCTGAGCGGATGCTCAACCTGGCCATGGTATCACCTAAATGACTGGACGAACGGCTCTCCCGCTCGGCCCAATAATGGACAAAAGGAGCAGTTGGGAATATCTTCCTAGGGACCAATGTCGCCGACAGGCGGCATGGTTGGCGGCATGTTCAGACAGAGAATAATATGGTGGAAGCTTCCACTTTCACGTAAGGGATATGCTCGGACTGTTAAGGTATGGCGTCAGGCACACTTTTCTGACACATCCTTTCTAGGTATGCTCTAAGAAGCATGCAAGCCTTGGGAAGCGTACACACCTTGGGAAGCATGTACGCGCCTCTCGGGAGCCCTATATAAGGACCCCCAGACTTCGACGGAGGTATGTTCACTCCTACTGTAGCTACAGTTACGCTGCTGCTCTCTTCTCCACTTCATTCGCTTGCCGCCGGTGACTGACTTGAGCATCGGAGGGTCATCACCGGGGAACCCTGATAACGATGTCTGTCACACTCGTAAATCAAATTAACAATGTATTTCCACTAAACCCCTTAATTTCGTAATCATGTTGTAATAACGAGCCCAGGATCGAACCTCGAGGAACAAACGGTAGGATGTAATCTAGGATTGTCAGTTATTTCTATTTTTGGGGTTTTCAACATATAAATGGGGGTTTGAACTTTGAATATAAATCTAACAAATGAAAAACACAGAAAAATAAGAACTAACCTAATGCATAAATGAAACCTAATTATGTGTCAATAATCAAACCATAACGCATTGTCACCCTACGTTTTGATTAAATCATCAATACACTTAAACTAGAAAAGAAATACAAAACACAATTAAATCTAATCTTAAGTATAGAATAAAATAACAAGACATAGAATAAATCTATCCTAAAGCACCAATTAAAACCCTAGCTTAAACTTAACAACCTAACAATTAACCAAGCACAAATTAAACTTCAAAAAGGAAAGAAATACTAGATTACTTGCTAAAACAACTTAACAAACATCAAGAAATCTATGACAAGCTATAAACAATAACAAAATGAACTAAAAAGGTAAATCAATCCATTCTCACAATCAATCAATCAATCCTCACACTCTTGCCGTCACACAAGAGTGTCAAAGTCGAGAACACCCAATTCTGGACCTCAACGGAGAAGCTCTACAGCGTATCAGCTCGAGGAATGCTCAACAGTGGCGACGGACCACCCCGACACGCTGTGAACACCTCAAAACCAATCACCGACCCGAAAATGCTGGAAATCTGAAAATCTGGTCTCTAGATCTGGGATGAAGATGCGGATGATGGATTGTGGTCGGATGAAGCTCAGTAACACTGGAGGACCACCGCCGAACGTTTCTGATGGGAATCGAAGCTCAGATTTGGAAGAACACCTCCAAATCTGAGGTGTACAGAGAGATGCTGGGAGAAGAATAACACCGGAGAGAACACCCTCCGATGGCTCCAGAAGATCGGGATGGGCTGCCGTGAAGCTCTACAATGAAGTTGAAGCTCGAGAGGTTGATTAGAGAAGGAATCGAGGTCGAAATCCGGAAGAAGTCGTGCGCCGGGATGAAGCTGCACGATGTGGAGGATCGACACTGGAAAACACTGTAGCTTCTGAGTTTAAATCTGATCCAGATCTGAACGGATGGTTGAAATTGATTTGGAGCTTGATCAACGGTGGAAAGTGGCCTAAAATCTGATCCGAAGGTGCTTATCTCAATCTAGGGTCTGGATCTACTCTCCCTTAGGTTGGATTGACCAGATCTTCACTGGATGGTTCAGATCTGCCCAATCTTCGATGAACGGTCCAGATTAATTCGGGCTTGATCAATGGCTGTATGAACTCAGATCTGGATCAAAACCTCTGGATCTTCATCTATGGCTGAGATCTCCTCCTCATTAGGTTGGATGGGCCAGATCTTCAATGGATGACTCAGATCTGCTTGATTGTAGATGAACGGTCCAAATAACTCCAAGGTTTGATCGTCTCGTTTAAACTCCGATTCGAGCCCAATTTCGGTTCGAATAGATCCAAATCCAAGATCCTTTGATGTCTACAAAATAAGAATCAAATATAAGCATCAAATAACACCAAAAATAAGATAATTTACAATTAAGCCCAAAATAAAGACAATGCATGAAATGTGATGTAAATCTAGGTTTTAACTATGAACATAACATCAAACCATGCATAAATGAATCAAAATAATACAATAAAATTATGGTTATCAAATCCCCCACACTTAGTCTTGAACGTCCCGTGCAATAAAGAAAACTAAAAATCATCTCCACAAAAAATTCCCTAACAATACCTAGAAGATAGTAAAAAGAATTTAACTAAGATCATCTAAAGATCACAAACAATCATGAATACAATCCAAACAATAATCAGTAGGCATGGTAGTTTCAATCCAATTGAAAAATTAAGCAAGTTGCAATCTCACAAGGGATTTTACCTAATCTATCTCTCACACTCAAACATATGTATAAGTGGAGCTCACTCAATGTAACTCACAACATTTCACTACCATAAGCTTGCTTATTTTCTAATTCTCCACCACTATAGAACATAGCATACATGAATCAAAAAGATTTATTAACAAGAATTGAAACGAAAGCAAGAAGAGCAATTAAAGTGAATGAAATGGCAAAATAAAAGAATTCAATGAAAAAGTGAAGAGATAAGAGTATTGGAGGAATATACTTGATGAGTTGACCATTTTGATGTGAAAAGAAATGAATACCATTTGTTTTTATCAAGACAAAAGACCAAGCCAAACTCCCCTTCAATTTGATGGTTAACATAGAATCTTGATACTCTATCTCCACACTTGATACGCCTTTGTTTTGCCACTGTTTTTCCTTTCTTCTTCACTGTTTTTGTACTTCAATTTCAGCACTTTGAAAGCTCAAATAATCTCAACTCAACTTATGAAGAAGAGTTCCCTCCCCCACACTTAAAATCTTGGTCGTCTCGGGCAATGAAACAAAACATTCTATCCACTTACTTGATACACTTCCAACCACTCTTTACTATCTTCATTCTGCAGCTTTTATGGATATTCTGCCAGCAGCAATTAAGAAGAGCTTAGTTGACTGAGCAGCAATAAGAATCAGCAAGAAATAGGGTTCCAACATCAAATTTCCATAAATCCAAAATACAACATATTCCACATTTCATTGATAAATTTCTGCACCTTATGGATGCTTCTCAAATTCTGCATCACAACTGACTCAAGTTCATAAATCAGATTCAGCAAGATTTCATAAAGTTGAAACTTTCCAAGGCTTTTTCAAAATTCAGTCTCAAATCAACACACTGATTAATCAGTAATCTCCAGCTTAATTCATGAAAAGTTGAAATATCAGTTTAAGAATTTGCTAGACCTTCAATTCCAATTCTGCAACTCATGTTCCAGCAACAAAATCTAAAAGAATTTAAACTGCCGGCTGATCAATTGAAGGAACAAGTAATCCATAGATTGGAAATCAACAGAATATCCATTTCAAAATTCATTTCGAACTTCACTTATGCAACAACAGATTCAACTTAACAGCAGATTCAACTTATCCATCATGTTGTTCACTTATAGCAGCAACAGATTTAATCAATTTCTACATTCCAGCATACAGATTCAACTTAACAGAGCAAGGAAAAATTAGAAATCCCCGTTGTTTTAACCAGGAATATGAGTTGGCACATAACTCCAAATACTAAACAGTCAATAGAATGAGATAACAGCCAAATTCTCATCAAAATTTAGTCCAAACACAGGTTTAATTTAGACCTGCAATTCCAATTTTGGATCTGAACTTAAGTTCCCAGATTCTGCCACAAAATCAATTCTGTAAAATTTTCCAGCAAGTTGAGCTCTGGAAGATAGTTCATTTGACAATGAATCTAAAGAACTTTGAATTCCATCCATTTTGGATTAGAGATATCAAGAAAACTTTGGCACAAACTAAACATTCTAGAAAATCAGAATTCAGTTCCAGAGTTATGACTGCATTCCTTGCTTTCTCCCCTTTTTTTATTGGCATCCTCCTTTGCATATGATCTACAGCAAGACTTAACCGTATTTTCTTAAAATGACATAAAATTTCAACTTGAATTCTAACTCCCTTTTGCTGCAGTAACAGTCCAGAACCAAAGCTGTAGTTTTGTTTCAGTTTCCAGTTTTCAGCTTTGTTTCCCTGTTTAGTATCTAATTTCTCATCAAAAAATCTTGTAAACTCTAGAGAAGAAGGACAACCATTCATCAATACTAAATAGCAGCTGGGTTTCAGATTTTTTGATGGACCAGTAGCCCTTGAACTCCATTTTGCCCAGCCAACTACTGATTTCAATGTTTCTTCAATGCTAGACTTTGTATCAACCTATCATGTTTAGCCACAAAAAAAAATTGCAATACTCCTTCATCTTGTCTCTACAGACCCTTTACAATGCATATTCGAAGGCCTTCCATTTCCCAACAACTCTTGCTCATCACAACTCTCATCCCAATTTGGCACAAAAAATGTCAACTTCATTTCTGCAGAATCTACATTTCTTGAATTTCTGCACTTGAATTTCTGTGGTTCCAGTTCTTCATAGAAATGATTATACTAGATTGCAAAACTAACTATACAACTTCTTCATTTAAAAATTCAGATTTCAGAACTCAACCTCTTGTATCAGAATTTCAGGGCCTATCAAAGTGTTCCATTGAAATTTCAGTAACTATAATGTTCTGTCAAGTTCTTTGAGTTGCAAAATTCACACTGTTACATCAACACATATTCGAAATTTTAGTTGGCAAACTGTATCAAAATACAGCAACAAAGTACAAATTCATCCATGCTTCATTTATGAAAAGTCAGAATTTCATTCCTGCAGATTATCTTCCTGCATTCAGTTTAAGATTCAGCATTGTCATTATTCCACATTAATATTTCTGTATTCTTCCTTGTAAAGATTGAAGCACAACATAACATCAATTCTGGAACATGAAGATATTCAATTCTACATTTCCAAGTCCTATTTTTTTTTAAGTTTTTTGATCTCATGACATTCATATTTTTAATTTAGTATAAGCTTGAAAAGAATGGCACACCATTTGTTATTGAGCATACAATACATTTACTTGAATTTCTCAATGATTTGAGAATTTTAAGAGGAAGTTGGCACACAATTGGCACATCGATTCCAAAACTTCTTCACTGTTTTGAGTGGACTAAATCCTTCCTTCAAATAGAGAAATCAAAGTGCACCAAGAATTCAACTTGTTCCTTCACTCTTGAAATCTTTACCATATCTTCTTCTTTTCTTGATATTGCTTCTACATTCTTGGTACATTACTGCTTCCACACTAGCTGCATTTGTTTTCTTTTCTATTTCTGTAATCTCTTCAGCTTTTCATTCCTGTATCAAGCATGTCATTGTTTCATATTTTAAACCTGCAGCTTACATCATTACTCCAACTCTTCAATTATCCACCAAAAATTCAATAGATGAAGGATCAAACTGCATTCTGCAGTAATCCAGCTGACATTTCTACTTTTAGAAGATTCAATCAAGATATGCATCTCTATTCCAAATCTATATCAACTTTGATCACAAAATCCAGCATTAATCAATCACAGCTCCAAAACCAGCAATTCAAATCTATATCTGCAACTTACAATTTTTCAAAATTTACTTACTGCAGCAACCATTTTCTCTATTAAAATTCAGATTCTCAGCTCTTAAATTCAGAAATGATTTTAGAATTCTGGTTTTCCAAAGTTTCCTATTAAAGAGTTTAAAGAGTAAACTTTAGTAATCCACAACTTCCTGCAGCAACCAGCTGAAACATTTCAGAAATCCAGATCTGAATTATTATTCCATGGTAGCTCCAATTAAAATTACACAGAATTTAGCTTGGAAAAGAGAATCATTTGGCACTGAAATGATAGGAGCTTGAGTTCAGTTCATATTCTTAACAGGAGTAACATGATGAATTGACACAAAACAGGGCTGATTTCTTGTATATTGCATATATTAGGTTTTAGAATTAGAATATTAATGGCTCCTCAGTTAAAACCACAGAAACTTCAGTTTGGAATAAGACATCATTTAACATTAACTTAATAAGAGCAGAGATTCACATTGTTTCTGGTTAGGAATAGCTTTAAAATGCCAAAATTTGGTGCAAAACAGGGTTACAGATTTCTTCCTTTTCTTCTCTGAATTCTTCCTCATTGTATTTCAGTTCTGAGCATTTAAATTCCAGACATAAAGCTGAGGGTTCCCTTTCCTGATCAAATGTTCTTTTTTGGTCTTTCACTGATTTGAGTACTGCTAATAAGCTTTTGGTACAAACTTGATACATCATGACTAAATTACAGCACCTACTCTCACTTCAGTTTCACTTCCTGCCATTTCCTTCTATTTTCCTATTTTTCCCAAGTAAACTCTAGTACCCTTGTTAGCATTCCATAATTCTCAGCTCCTAGCAACTACAGCTCAATAACCAAATCTAGGAAAATAGTTTGATAAATTCAGCTCCATTCTGATTTCTGGATGTCAGATTCCAGCTCCATACTCTATTCTGTACATAGCAGTTTTTGCATTTTTTTCTCTACTGATCTCCCTTCAGAATTTCAAGTTTCATCATTTATCTTCTTTAATGAACTGTCTCATCCATTGCCTCATTTCAAGCTTGAACAATTTATTTCCATAGAACTTTCATAAAGTCAAATGATAGCTTGATTTCCAATTGATGCTAGAAACAGTTACAGCAACTTCAGAATCCAGCAATTTGATGCTGTCAGAATCCTATCCAACAGGTTTGCAGAGTATGGAAAGAATTTAAACAATTGCTGCTGTTTTTTCAAGAGTTCCAATTCATTTCCAAGGGTTTCAAGACTGATAATGAAAAGTCGCACACATTTGTTTTTTTTTTCATTTGTTTCTGAATTCTGTTTCTCCATTTTTACCTCACTGTTTAATGCACCAAATGTTGCCCTTTTCTTGAACTTTTCAAAGTAAATGATACTCCATTCAAGTGCTCCATTGATGAAAGATTAACCACCAATCAAATCCTAATTATCATCCTTTCTGGTCAGATTACAGCAGCTACAAAGGTTCACTGTTCCGGCATTCTTTTGTGTCCAGAATAAGTTCTGAAACCATCATTCCTTATTTTGCAGATGCTATAAAAAGTTGTATACCATTTGTTTCAGCATAATCTTAAATTTCAACTAAACTTCCACACATTTGAATATTGCATTCTGAATTTTGATACAAACTGATACAAAATTTCAGCTCTGCACTTGAATTTCTGCATATTTCCACAGCTCTTGAATTTCTACAGATTCCCAATCTGATCCAATACTCCTTTTCACAATCAAATGTATTCACTGATATGTTTTATTGAATTGGAATTTCTGAATTCAAGAACGTATTAGTACAAAATTAAAACTACAGAATTTAAAATTTTCATTAGCCTCTCTGTTTTGGTCATTTGTAACATTAAATTTCCATAAGAAATTCAGATATGCAGATTCACTTTTTGTCAACTTCTGCATGTTATCAGCTTCACTTCCAACTACTCAACTGTTTATCAATTACTTCTAATAACTTCATTAGCATTTCAAAGTGAAATTCATTCTGTACAATTCCAATTTTTCAAGTTCAATACATATCCAGAAATTCGAGGAAGAATTATGAACAAGAAAAGACTTCAGTTAGCCCTGCAATAATCAAAACTTGAAATTTAAACCTTCCCATTCAAAAATAGCATCACTAATTGGAATAAATAACTCTCACACAAACAATCCTGATTTTTTTTTTTCAAATTTGAACTGAATTCTTACTTCTCTTGCTTAAGCTTTCTTCATTTTACTTGATACTGTCCAGAGAGTTTGTAAAAGAAGTTGGCACAAATCAAGTTCAGCATTTAGCTTCAGCTTCCCTCTAATAACTTGCAAACAGCCTTTTAATTGGCACAAAGATAAATCATAGAGATGAAGGGGTTTCTATACACCACTGAATTACCACTTTTAGCAAATCATAGAGATGAAGGACTCTTGTCACTTCCATTTCATTCCCGAAAGTCAAAAAGCAACCCTCATGAAGCCATCAAAAATCCTTCAAGCCCCCTAATTTTTGTCCAAAATCTTCCCCCACACTTATAACCTTGTCATCTTGCACAATCTAACTCATCAAGAATTCAACCAATACTCTCAATAGAAACATGACAAGCAAAGATGTTCAAAGGTTAAAATGCTAGATAAGAATGTTTCAAGAAAATTGTGGAGAAAGAAATTAGAATTTATGATGAAACGAGAATGACAAATTTCCTTAATTTCCATGCACACATATGCTATTGTGACTTTGAAAAGAAACTAAGCAAGTTATAGAGTTTCAATTGTTGTAAGTGCATGCCACACAAAGATAAAATAGTGTTTAGGCTTAAAGTGGTCCTCTCTAAATATTTTTATGCAATCAAGCTTAATTAATCATAATGGAATCTACCACCATTTTAACCAATATCATGTAAGAAAGGCATCCAATCATGTTAAATGACCTAAAATTGATGATTAAATTTAAGGAACTTTTACCATCTTAAAAATATTACTAAACAATTCACGGAGAATTTTATTCAAACGACATGCTATGTATACCAACTAAATGCAAAGTATGGAAGCAAATGTGGAAATAAAATGCAAAATGTAAAAACAAAGTGCAAATGCAAAGTATGAAACCAAAGAAACGTATAAAGAATTTATTAGACACAAAGCATGAATTAAAATGCAAAAGCAAGCTAAATTAGAACCAACTCCCCTTTCATTCCCGGTGGTTGAAGAAGGTTTAGAAGAAGTATCCACCCCGGAAGTGGAGTAATCATGGTTCCACTCAAATTCTTCTTATTAATCATTTTTCCCTTTAAAGCTTTTTCTGGAGGCCGAAGGCGATTCAGTTCAAGTACCCACTCTAGAAGCTTATGTTCTCCTTATCGTGTTGAAAGGTACCCGGAGTGGAGACTGTTACCTCCTCTTCATCATGTAAATGCTCAAGTTCTGGTTCAAGTGATGGTTCAGGTGGATGTACAACTTCATATAGTGATTCTTGGGTGCTTGGCTCCATAGCACAAGTCCATACACTTACATCTTCAAATTCAGGTGATCCTTGAGGTATTGCTTCCAGTAAGCATTCCCCTACACTTAAATCATCTTCAATAACAATACCTGCATCATTCTCAACATCTAAAGCAACACTATTAGTAGAATCAAAAATTTTTACAACTACATCATCATCACAAATTAAACTAGAAAATTCTTGTGAAGAAATGGGAGTAGGGTTAGGCCTGACAGAATCACTACTTTCCATCTCTCTACTGGAGTTCTGTGCTTGCAACTGATTGATGGATAATGCAATCTGATCTAACTGACTCTGAATATTCTGTATCCTTGCAAATTGTTACTCTCGATGCTTACTCATTTGTTGAATAACTTCATTGCATTTCCAAACTGACTCTGCAAATTGTTCTTGTACTTCCTCATACTGATATTCAAGCGCTTAAATCCCAATCTGAAGCTGATAATAATGACTTTGACTCCAATCTCCAAAATGCTGATAATATGGATCCATGATAAAAAGAATTTCCTGTTCTTACACAACAACTAGCAAATAAAATCAAAAGACTCAGGAACAAATAAAATCAAACACATGGATATATAAGCATAAAAGCAATCAAAACAACAAAATTTTTAAAGTTTTCAAAAATAAAAACAATCCTAAAATTACCAAATACTGCATATCATTTTCCCCGGCAACGGTGCCAAAATTTAGTAACGATGTCTGTCACACTCGTAAATCAAATTAACAATGTATTTCCACTGAACCCCTTAATTTCGCAATCATGTTATAATAACGAGCCCAGGATCGAACCTCGAGGAACAAACGGTAGGATGTAATCTAGGATTGTCAGTTATTCCTATTTTTGGAGTTTTCAACATATAAATGGGGGGTTGAATTTTGAATATAAATCTAACAAATGAAAAGCACAGAAAAATAAGAACTAACCTAATGCATAAATGAAACCTAACTATGTGTCAATAATCAAAGCATAACGCATTGTCACCCTACATTTTGATTAAATCATCAATAAACTTAAACTAGAAATGAAATACAAAACACAATTAAATCTAATCTTAAGCATAGAATAAAATAACAAGACATAGAATAAATCTGTCCTAAAGCACCAATTAAAACCCTAGCTTAAACTTAACAACCTAACAATTAACCAAGCACAAATTAAACTTCAAAAAAGGAAAGAAATACTAGATTACTTGTTAACAAACATCAAGAAATCTATGACAAGCTATAAACAGTAACAAAATGAACTAAAAAAGGTAAATCAATCCATTCTCACAATCAATCTATCAATCCTCACACTCTTGCTATCACACAAGAGTGCCAAAGTCGAGAACACCCAACTCTGGACCTTAGCGGAGAAGCTCTACAGCGTATCAGCTCGAGGAATGCTCAACAATGCCGACGGACCACCCCCGACATGCTGTGAACACCTCAAAACCAATCACCGGCCCAAAAATGCTGGAAATCTGAAAATTTGGTCTCTGGATCTGGGATGAAGATGTGGATGATGGATTGTGGTCGGATGAAGCTCAGTAACGCTGGAGGACCACCGCCGAACGTTTCTGATGGGAATCGGAGCTCAGATTTGGAAGAACACCTCCAAATCTGAGGTGAACAGAGAGATGTCGGGAGAAGAATAACACCGGAGAGACCACCCTCCGATGGCTCCAGAAGATCGGGATGGGCTGCCGTGATGCTCTACAATGAAGTTGAAGCTCGAGAGGTTGATTGGAGAAGGAATCGGGGCTTAAATCCGGAAGAAGTCGCGCGCCGGGACGAAGCTGCACGCTGTGGAGGATCGACACTGGAGAACACTGTAGCTTCTGGGTTTAAATCTGATCCAGATCTGAATGAATAGTTGAAATTGATTTGGAGCTTGATCAACGGTGGAAAGTCGCCTAAAATCTGATCCAATGGTGCTGATCTCAATCTAGGGTCTGGATCTACTCTCCCTTAGGTCGAATCGACCAGATCTTAACTGGATGGTTCAGATCTGCCCAATCTTTGATGAACGGTCCAGATTAATTCGGGCTTGATCAATGGCTGTATTAACTCAGATCTGGATCAAAACCTCTGGATCTTCATCTATGGCTGAGATCTCCTCCTCATTAGGTTGGATGGGCCAGATCGTCAAAGGATGACTCAGATCTGCTTGATTGTAGATGAACGGTCCAAATAACTCCAAGGTTTGATCGTCTCGTTTAAACTCCGATTCGAGCCCAATTTCGGTTCAAATAGATCCAAATCCAAGATCCTTTGATGCCTACAAAATAAGAATCAAATATTAGCATCAAATAACACCAAAAATAAGATAATTTACAATTAAGCCCAAAATAAAGACAATACATGAAATGTGATGTAAATCTAGGTTTTATCTATGAACATAATATCAAACCATGCATAAATGAATCAAAATAATACAATAAAATCATGGTTATCAAACCCCTCCCAGGCTTGGCACTAACGATTTATGGTTGCTGGCTTAGCTCATCGGAGACCTACATCATCTTCAGTCTACATCCAGTCAACGTGAGCGCCACCTCCCTAGCGTCCATCGACTCGACTCTCAGACAGGATCACCTCCTATGTTTTAAATTGCACACAGTATGATTTAATTGACTCATGCCCACCAAGTATTTGATTAAATGTTTCTTCCATTCGATAAGTTTTAGTTGATGCAATTTCTTTAGTTTAATTCTTGCAATGCTTTGTAGGTAGATGATTTATGTTCCCATGTTGTTTGTTCTTTATTTGAATGCAATTAGTTTAGGTTTCGTTCATGCTCTAATTTTCGTTTCACTAGATGTTCACCTAATGTATTTTTTACTTTACATGCAATCATAGATTAGGTTAGATTAGGTTCTCTCTACTTGCACTATCTTTCATTAATTAGAATTAGATTTCATAATTATTTTACTATTTAATTTCTTAATTTTAGAACCAAACATAAAAACCCCCAGTTTTATAACAAAAACGAAAAGCAATAATCAATCCTAAAGTTATTATCATATCGTTACATTCGTTGGGAGACGGCTCGAGTCATCTCTATCCAACTTTAGTGTGGAGGGGTTCGATAACTTTAATTATAATTTGATAAGCTCCCGTAGTACAACACTCGAGAGCTCGTATCAAATTTTGGCACCATTGCCGAGGAACTGTAATGGTGTTTGATAATTTTAGGATTACTTACTTATTTTTCTACAAAAAATTTTTAAAAAAAATTGTCAAGTATTTTAATATTCATATATCTATGTATTTGATATCATATGTTCATGTGTCTTCTAATCTTGTCTGCTAGTGTTTCAGTATAAGACCAAGATAATTCTTTCAGTTCAACATGGATATCTATTCTCAGCAATTTGGAGATTTCAATAAATATCACAATTTAGATACGGGGCAAGTGAGACGCATATGTACTAATTGTGGCAGTCCATCTCAACCAATTGCTATATGGCATCTCATTCAAAGAACTGCTAGATTTCCTATAGAACCCCAATATTCCTAACATCAATATCAAGAGGAGTATGATCCAGCTCCTAGTACCTATAGTCATGACTGAGGCAATTATTCGACTCGGTACTTTCAACCCCAGATTCCAGAGCAGCATGGATACTTTCAACCCCAATACTATCAACCCCAACAGATTCTTGAGTAGTATGGAAATACACAACAACAAGCTATTGAGCATCCTCAGTGTTACAATTCAGACTGGATGGACCATAAAAATTTCATATATGGGAATAAGCAACAACAATTAGATCAATCTTTTCCATCATATCAGAGGCCACAAGAATTTCAGGATGATTCTATGCCCACATGGTCACATTCAGTCCAGTAGATTGATCCAGTACCTTGGGAAACATTTCAAGGGTTCACTGAAGAAGTTTGTGCCCATAGTTAATCAAAATTTCAAGATCTAAAGGAGTTAATGCAGTAGATGCAGCAACAACAAGAGGCATATATCCAGTCTCAGCAAAGAAATGAAGCATCACTATAGAATTGCCAAATGTATCTGGATCAAATTGCAACATCAATCAGCCAGCGACAAGCACAACTATCTAGTGAGGAGATGAATTATAGAGCTTGTGACAACCCTGATCCTAATTCTAAAGCTCTACATAACTCATCTGATTTTGTGTGTTGTGATGATATAGTTGTAGTTGATCCTAACTCTAATGACAATATTGTTGGCCAACTGAGCTTTATTACACATCTATTGATGAGGAAAGTGTAGGGGCTTGCATGATGAAAGTAATGTCCCAAGAATCACCTATTTTTGTTGCATGACCACCTGATGATGAGAGTGTAGGGACTGATACTATAGAAGCAGAGCCCCAAGAATCGCTTCCTTTGGTAGCAGAATCACTAGAGCCAGAACCTGAAGAGGAAGTCACATCCACTCTTCTAAAACCTTCAGGTACCTTTTAGCATTTCAAGGCTAGTAAGTTTTGTGATCTTTCAGAAAATTTTATTGAGGTACCTATTATTTATTTTATTAGATGTGATGTATTTTTTGATACATGCTTTGTAGAGACTAGTATTATTTCATCTATTTCTTACTCCGCTTGCGTGCGGGAGGTGCTCTCTTACTTTAACTTTATAGGTCGTCGTAGGCTTCCAAATTGGTTGCTCCATCTAAACCGCCTCTGACCTCCCGAAAGAATTTTTAAAGAGCAAGTGGTGGTAGGAGAAGTGATGACCCCAGCTCAGGTAATTCCACTTCCAAAGTGGATTCTACACCTAAACTGTCTCCAACCACCTGGGAGTGTCATTGATGATACAATAAGTGTGGGAGGGATGCTTCATTACACTGATCACATAAAGAAGATCCTCACTTCTACTCATACCACCCTACTACCAGCGTGGCTTCTACTTCTGAACCGTCTTCAGCCGCCAGGAATAAAGGGGAGTTCATTCCTTTCCTTTCCTTTTCTTCCTTTCCTTTATCTTTATACTTGCATGTTTGTCTTCTTCTACACTTTGCTTTCTTGTTCTGCATTTTGTTTGGTCTTGTTTATACCATGCTTGATTTTGAGTCATATCTCCCTACATGTTCCTTTATAATGCTTTGAGAATCATAAAAGATAGTTAAGTTTGATTATCAAGTTTTAGTTTCTTGGTATGGTTGGGTACATTAATTGTATTTAGTCATTTGTTGTGGTGATGGACTCTATCTTGTTAGATTATGCATGATGATATGGGTTATGATAAGTGGACCCTTTTGTAAGAGAAGGAAAGGGGATAATAAAGACAAGGAAGGCTAAAAAGGGCGAGATAAGGGACCGCCCAGAGAAAGTTAGAACCACCAAGGGAGGTCGCTATGCGTACGGTAGATAGAGATAGATCGGACGTAATAGACCGGTTGATCATGTAAGACCGACCGAAAAAGACCAACCGAGTATGTTTGGTCAGTCAGATATAAAGGATCGACCCGGTGTAAAGAAAGTTTAACCTTAGGCAGTCTGGAACATGGCAAGGTCACTCGAGTATATGAGTTGGGTAAGCAAAGACCGATCGAGCACAGGTACTCGACCGAGCATACGTGACTGACCAAACATAGAGAGTCGGCCGAGTATAAAAGTTCTTAGCCTTGTACACAATGGAAAGAGATCGGACGAATGTAATATGTCGATCAAGCCTATAAGTTCGACGGGCAAAGGCTGACCGGGTTCCATAGACCGGCCGAACACAGATGCATTTAGTCTCATATAACCCTTAGCCTACAGCCGACTGAAGGAAGGGTTATTGGGTAAGGGTGTCTCTATAATCCCGACTGGATGATTTTGGTCAATGATGTAGGGTCGGACGTGCTCAATAGACCGGCCGAACATATGAGTTCGGTAAGCAAAAATCGGTCGAGTGTAAGAGACCGATTGAAAGTAGAAGTACTTAGCATTAAGCTGGCCTAATGGCCTCTATATGCTCGACCGATTAGTCTCAGCCAATAAGGTAAAACTGGCCAAGCTTAATAGATCGGTCGAGCGCAGAGGCATTTAACAGCACAAGATCGACCAAAGGAAGAGTTAAAAGGGCAATGGTGCCTTTATACACCCGATCGATTAATCTCGGTCGGCAAGGTATGACTGTCTGGATTCAATTGACAGACCGAGTATGAGAAGTAGATCGAACATAAAAGTCTTCAACTTTACATGGGTTTTAACATATTTATAATAAGGTCTTAGTCGGGTATAAATAACCGATCGAGTATAGAAGGTCGACTGAGACTAGTACAGAAAGTAGATATTCCTCATATATACAAAATGAGCTTATGTGGCTAACCAAGTATGTGTAACAGATGAACCGTAACAATATGGAATCATATGAAAACATAATCAATTTGGCGGCAAATAGCTTCTAGAAGTCTCCACAAGTACACTAAACGACAAAGAAGGTACATCTGGGGTAAGAAAATGATTCCTTAAACTATTATTGCAGTTCTGGCTTACGTCATCTCTTAACAAACTCTAAAAAACCGGGGTCCACCTCATGACTGTGGAGGTTAGATGAGGTGGAATAAAAAGGGGAATCCCCTCCACTGGCAAGGTACACAAACATACGCATTGCATCCAAATCAAACCCTAATTTTCTTATTGCTTCTTCTTCATCTCGCCGGAGACTAACTTGAGCGTCGGAGGGCCTAGCCAGGGATTCCCACCATGGTCTTAGGTCACTAACACTTTGTCAGTTAGTCTCATTGTGTGTAGGAAGACAAGGACATCTATTGGATTGTTGGGTTTTGGCTGATTAATGTGGGTTACCTCGCCGAAACTCCTTTTTGCAAGGTATTACTCATAGATCCGCTTTGTTATTCTTGGGTCTATTGTTCTACATTTAAGTATTTGGGAGGTCCGCTGTGATTTTCTCGGACCCTTCACTGTTCTTCAACATCAGAGTCATTATTCATCACCACTCTTCGTCGCCCAGTGCTTCATCTCACAAGCTCTCAGACAGGATCAAATTTAGCGACGTCTGTGGGAACTCTTACCTGGATCTAAGATTACGTGATGGAGGACGCTGGAAAGCCTAACACTATTACTCTAACTAAAGAAGACTTGGAGTTGCTCATCAACTCCCGGGTTCAAAAAGCATTACAACAGCAACAGCAGCAGCAAGCAAACACTGGAGGTACCCTACCTGTAGCAATAAATCCGGTAATTGTTCGCTCTCCGCAAGTGTACGAAAATGTCGCAAGTAATATAAAAAATTATCATATCCACAGGGACTGTTGATTAAGCATTAGTTAACTTCGCACGGCGAATTATCTAGACAATCTAAAGTTGTTAACAAACTCTAAAGAGAATGAAAAGAGAAATGAGAGAAAGAAAAGAGCGTAAATGAATGAAAGGGGAATAGATACTAGGATTTCGGTTTCTTTGTGATGTTATTCAATGTAAATGATCTACCAAATCTTATTTCTCAATTGTCTAACATTTGTAGAAGATTGCCGGTTCTCTCTTGCAATAGACAACCGACTTAGGATTGAAATATGCACCTAAATGTGATCAATTGGATATGAATCTACGATGTCCTTACACAGGATTGCACCTATTACTATGCTTCCCTCGAATATCAACATAGGAATTCATAACTTCTCAACCCATTAAGATACAAAGATTAAACAAACAATCTATACTACCCTCTTGAATAATCCATTTCCCCTTTTCAAGGTTATCCCTCAAACATCCTTACACGGGCTTGCACTGTCACGTGAATCCCTCAGAAAATTGAGTGAGAAATAATCTCTACGAGATCTATAGACATTCAAACATTCAATCAAGCATGGTCATTAAGCCAAATCACAACATTCCACACAAGATCAAATAGATACAAACAAGACAATATCATAGAAATAGGAAATTGGCAAATCCAAAAGAGTTTTACATCATCATCACATCACAAATACTTCCTACATTCTAGATCTAGAGATCTACTCCATTGCAAGATAATTACAATCAAGAGACAAGAAATAAAGCAATATACAACTCAAAACATAAGGAGAAGAGAAGAGAAAGCTTATCCATGTAGCACCGATCTTCTTGGATGCAATCCTTGCTCCAGAGGTGGACGGATCGGCGAAGGATGGAAGATCTAGGCTTCCCCCAAGAGGGAGAACCCTTCCCCAAGCAATGGGGAAGAAGCCCCAAGCCAAAGACCAACCAAAAGATCTGAGAAAAGGGGAAGAAAACCCCTTTTATAGGCTTGGCGCAGGCACCACACGACCCATGGCACGACCGTGTGAGGCTCACATGACTTGCACCACTTCCTTCTCTGCCAACCTCACACGGCCGTATGAGGTTGGCACGGCCGTGGCCTGCTCTGCCACTGCCCCCTTGCATGGCCATGCAGATCTACACGGCCTGCACTGCCTCTAGTTCTGGTACCCTTACACGGCCGTGTCTGGGACACGATCATATTCTTCTCCTTCTCTGTCAAAGTTACACGGCCGTGTAGATTCACATGGCCATGCCATTCTTCTCCTCTGGAAACATTACACGGCCGTGTGGCTCACACGGCCATGGGCCATGTACCTCACACGGCCGTGTGGAGCTCACACCCCCTTGCATGGCCCTTGCACACCCCCTTGCATGGCCCTTGCACACCCCGTGTCTTGGCTCTGAATGGATATGTTTCATTGCAATGTCTTTGAGACCACCAAGATGGGGGTTTCTCCAGTTGAAGTCTTCATCAAAGTTGTAGATCTTGAAGTTATCTACAAATCGGTATAAATAACATCCCAAAACTCTAACCGAGCACAAAGTTATGGTCATTTTACTTTTGATCTATTGTGTAGGAAATCTCACACGGCCTTCACACGGTCGTGTGAGGTTCACACGGCCCCAACATGACCCCTACATGGCCTTGACATGCCCATGTGGTCTCTACATGGCCAGAACTTGAAAGAACTTAGTTTTTACATGCCCATGACACTCTGGAAGCTCTAGACTTCATTTAAGCTCCGTTTTTGCTCCAAATCACGTTCTATCAATCAAAATAAGCAAAGAGTAGATCTCCGAACAAAATATAATGGAAGTATGACATTACAATAAAATAGGGTGCAATAAACATAGATTATGCTAATGAAATACAAGTAGATGTGCGTCAAAGCATGCATAAAAGTGTATATAATCTACGCACATCACACCCTCAGACTTAAACCTTTACTTGTCCTCAAGCAAAACCCGCAATCTAGATTCATGTGGTTAGATTGTGCATCATAATATCTAGCAAGTCAAACTAATCCTATAAAATGATTTCATTGGTGAGCAAGATACAAAAGTAGTTTGAGTATGACCTAAATAGTAGTCCTCCGTGCTCAGTGCGAAAGTGGCCTAAATTTATCAAGTTTCAATCCCTAAGTCTAGTCAAGTCGTCATAAAATTGTGTTCCTTATGCTTCCGGCGATAGACACTTACCTGCCACACGCAAGGTTCGTTCCCCACAAAAATGCATATTATGCATCGTCTACACAAGGTCTCAAAGGAATACTCAGTATCAAGAGAAACATAGCATTCATTTCCCCAGTAACCTAACTCGGTCTCAAAGGGGTGAATTATTAGCTTCCACTCACGACAACTATTTTTTTATCCCTTATTTTTTTTTCTTTTTTTTTAATGTTTGCAAAGTATCAAACTTGAACAAACTTTCATTTTTTTGGGATTGATTTTTTTAAATGAGCTTACATGATCTGAGTTTATCCAATAACCAAAATGTAGTTGAGAGGTCACTATAGAAGCTCAAGTACTAGTCCAATTCTATGAATCATGACTATCTTAGAGTTATCGACCATCAAAAATAGGCAGTGTATAGAGGTCCTAAAACAAGGCCAATACTTAAACTCTTATAGTAAAACATTGCTTACTTCATGCTATCATAGATAGAAAAAGATAGATCACTAAACATACTAGCACTATAAGTAAGCCATAAACCACATAAAATCTAGAATAAACGTGCTAGTATTTTACATTAAGGACAAACAATCATGATATGATGTAAGATGGAACTAACAAAAATAAAAAAATTTATTATGCAAAAACTAAACAAAACCAAATGCATCTAATGCATCCCCCCAGACTTAAACTTTTTATTGTCCCAATGAAAACTAAAAACAATGTAGAGGAGATTTTAAGTAAGAGAAGTTACCAAGTGATGAGCTCCAAATGGTTGACATTCATGTTATTAAAGATACTCCTCCATCCAATACTCACATTCCTCCATAACTTAGAATTCTACAAAAATAAGATAGACAAGAAAAATTAAGTAGAGGATACATGTTTATTATAAAGAAAGAACTAAAGACATAAAAGAAAACAAGGAAAATGAACTTGGGTTGCCTCCCAAGAAGCGCATGTTTAAGGTCATTAGCTCGACCACCTCATTAGATTCATCGAAATCTCGCTCTTGGAGGGGTAAGATATTTTAGAACCCTCCTACCAAGGGCTCTTATTATGGAGGGAGCTTTCAATAAAGGAGTTAAAAAATTTAAGTATCACTCTCTCCATCTTCGTCTTCTTTGAAGTTCTTTCGGGTGGTCGAAGACGGTTCAGTATGAGCTTCCAATTATTGGCCTCTTGAAAACCTACACACCTAAAAGAAAAGCAAACCTCCCACAAGAATGTAATATAAGAAGGAACTAGAACCATATTACTATGAATTGAGTATGTATCAAAAAATGAATCACATCCAACAAAATAAATTATAGGTACATCTATGAAATTTTCTAAAATATCACTAAGAATACTAACCTTGTAGTGCTGAAAAGTACCTGAAAGTTCTAAACAAGTGGATGTGACCTCTTCAGAATTTTGTAATGGTTCTAGCTTTGGTTCGAGTGGTGGTGCCTCTAAAAGTGGTGATTCTTGGGGCTTTGCTTCCATTGCATAAGTCCCTACACATTTAACATCATCAACCGGTTGTGCAACCAAAAGAAGTGATCCTTGGGACAATTCCTCCATAGTACATGCCCCTACACTTTTATCTACCAGATCATCATCATAAGTAGTGAAGAGTCCACTAACATCAATATCATCAATAGAAGAATCAACAGCTTTATTAGAAATTTGTAGTAAAAATTGTAAAGCTAGGATCCCCCGTTGTACCATTATCTCTTCAGAAACTTGTGTTGTGGTCTCCATCTGACTTGGAGCAGGAATATTTGTGTCTTGGGAGTCCTCCAAGTCAATCGGCTCATCTGGTTGTGAATGATGTGGTCTATACAATGAAAAATCATCTTGAAACTCTGAGAGACTCTGAGATTCTTGAAAAGAATGATCAACACCTTGCACGCTTCTATCAATTTTGATAATCCATCCAATCTTGATTGTAGTGCTGAGGTGGGTCAGAGTTCTGCTGCTGGGAAAATGACTGCTCACTCTGCTCTGGAAATAGTTGGGGTTGAAGGTTCTGAATTTGATAATCTTCCCAGTCATAGCCATAAGTATCAGGAACTTGCTCATATGTATCTTGATGTTGAGGCTGAACCAAACACTGAAGTTCCGGAGTTATAGCAGTCTTTTGAAAAAAATGACAAATAGCAGCTGGATGAGATGTGCTACCACACACTCTGCAAAGAAACTCAAATTGATCATCTTCTGAATCATAATATTCATCAATGGAAGATCTTGCGCTTATGGGTGTGAAAAATTCTCTTGAAGCCCTGCTTGACATGTTAGTACTCAAGATATCTAAAAAAAAATTGCAAGAAAAACTAAAAATGCAGAATTAAAGACAAGAAATAAAATGCATAATGAAAAGCAAGAAGGAAAATGCAAAAAGAAAAAAAAAAAGTCTAGAGTAACTCATATGCTAATTAACTAATGTTAATCGGAAACAGTCCCTGGCAACAGGACCAAAAACTTATTCGCTCTCCGCAAGTGTACGGAAATGTCACAAGTAATATAAAAGATTATCATATCCATAGGGACTGTTGATTAAGCACTAGTTAACTTCGCACGACGAATTATCTAGACAATCTAAAGTTGTTAACAAACTCTAAAGAGAATGAAAAGAGAAATGAGAGAAAGAAAAGAGCGTAAATGAATGAAAGGGGAATAGATACTAGGATTTCAGTTTCTTTGTGATGTTATTCAATGTAAATGATCTATCAAATCTTATTCCTCAATTGTCTAACATTTATAGAAGGTTGTCGGTTCTCTCTTGCAATAGACAACCGACTTAGGACTGAAATATGCACCTAAATGTGATCAATTGGATATGAATCTACTTTGTCCATACACAGGATTGCACCTATTACTATGCTTCCCTCGGATATCAACATAGGAATTCATAACTTCTCAACCCATTAAGATACAAAGATTAAACAAACAATCTATCCTACCCTCTTGAATAATCCATTTCCCCTTTTCAAGGTTATCCCTCAAACGTCCTTACACGGGCTTGCACCTGTCACGTGGATCCCTCAGAAAATCGAGTGAGAAATAATCTCTACGAGATCTATAGACATTCAAACATTCAATCAAGCATGGTCATTAAGTCAAATCATAACATTCCACACAAGATCAAATAGATACAAACAAGACAATATCATAGAAATAGGAAATTGGCAAATCCACAAGAGTTTTACATCATCATCACATCACAAATACTTCCTACATCCTAGATCTAGAGATCTACTCCATTGCAAGATAATTACAATAAAGAGACAAGAAATAAAGCAATCTACAACTCAAAACATAAGGAGAAGAGAAGAGAAAGCTTATCCATGTAGCACCGGTCTTCTTGGATGCAATCCATAAGAGGTTGGCACGGTCGTGGCCTGCTCTGCCACTGCCCCCTTGCATGGACGTGTAGATCTACACGGCCTGCACTGCCTCCAGTTCTGGTACCCTTACACGGCCGTGTCTGGGACATGATCATATTCTTCTCCTTCTCTGTCAAAGTTACACGGTCGTGTGGATTCACACGGCCATGCCATTCTTCTCCTCTGGAAACATTACATGGTCGTGTAGCTCACACGGCCATGGGCCATGTGGCTCACACGGCCGTGTGGAGCTCACACCCCCTTGCATGGCCCTTGCACACCCCCTTGCATGGCCCTTGCACACCCCGTGTCTTGGCTCTGAATGGATATGTTTCATTGAAACGTCTTTGAGACCACCTAGATGGGGTTTTCTCCAGTTGAAGTCTTCATCAAAGTTGTATAACTTGAAGTTATCTACAAATTGGTATAAAGAACAACCCAAAACTCCAACCGAGCACAAAGTTATGATCATTTTACTTTTGGTCTGCTGTGTAGGAAATCTCACACGGCCTTCACACGGCTTCAACATGACCCCTACATGGCCTTGACATGCCCATGTGGTCTCCACACGGACAGAACTTGGAAGAACTTCGTTTTTACATGCCCGTGACACTCTGGAAGCTCTAGACTTCATTTAAGCTCCGTTTTTGCTCCAAATTACGTCCTATCAATCAAAACAAGCAAAGAGTAGATCTCCGAACAAAATATAATGGAAGTATGACATTACAATGAAATAGGGTGTAATAAACATAGATTATGCTAATGAAATACAAGTAGATGTGCGTCAAAGCATGCATAAAAGTGTATATAATCTATGCACATCAGTAATCTCAACTACAGATCACCGCAAAAATAGAGGTATGGAAGAAGATGATGTAGCCTATATATAACTCTTGCTCCCGTTTCTCCTACTCGACACCCTCGAACCTTCTTTCACACCCCTGTGGAGCAAGGAGGATGAAAGCCGGTGCTGCAAGAATCTTCGGATGAGGCACCAATGAAGGAAAAGCGCAAGGGAAAGATGGTAACCAGTGATAGTTCTCCTTAGATAATTGTTACTCCATTCTCTCAGAGGGTTCTTGATGATCCGTTTCCAAAACGCTATCAGAATTTGAATGTCGGAGAATACTCTGGAACTACAGACCCAGAAGATCATCTTGCTAAATTTGAAAATGTCGCTCTGCTACAGTAATTTTCTGATGGGGTTAAAATGTCGAATGTTCCTTACCACTCTTGGTGGAGCAACCTAAAGATGGTTTAAACGATTACCAGAAGGCTCTATTCGACGTTTCAAGGACTTCCACAAAGAATTTCTGCATCATTTCTCTAGCAACCGAAAATATCATAAGACCCCATGGAGTCTTTTCTCTATCAAACAAGGGCCTAAGGAAAGCATCAGAGCATATATTAAGAGATTTAATCAGGTAGCTATTGATGTTCCTAATGCCACTACAGAGATCTTAGTAAGTGCTTCCTCCCAAGACCTCAACGATAATGATTTTTTTAAGGACTTAGTGCATAATCCCCCAACCAATTTTGATTTATTAATTGAGCGAGCTACTGAATTCATTAATGTTGAAGAAGCCCAAGCAGCTCGTAAGAAGGAGAATGTAGTGCCTATCTCAACCACAGTCCACGAAGGAGCTGTAGCTCCTGTTCATCCGCCAAGGTGGCCTCGCGGAGCTCCCCCTCCACCTCATCAGCCTAAATGAAGACCGCAAGCAGTCCAGCATGTACAAATACCACAAGAAGTCCCTCGAAGAGGGTGTACCTATCATATGTCGGGTACTCACTACACTAAAGATTGCTTTGCCTTGAGGAACCAGAGAACCAATAACAATCGTTATCGCCGATGATCTCCTAACCGACAACCCTACCAAAGGTAGAACAGTCCGCCTAAGCGGGAATATAAGGCGACTGAGACACAACAGAGGGCATTGCAACTACTGGGTGGGTCATCCCAGGCGCATGAACTAGCACAGCCTGAGATAGCAATTGCTCGACAGGAAGAAAATCGGAGCAATGCTGCCCGAGGAAATATAAATATGATAACGGACGGGCCTACTGATGGTGATTCTAATCGGGCGAGAAAGGCACACATTTGGTGACTGCAGATTCATGCAGTTGGATGTAGCACAGATAAAGCAGCGGGACCGGAGATTAGTTTTGTCCCAAAGATCTGGAGGGGGTAGAAGTACCCCATGACGACGCTCTTATAATAAAAGTTGTCAGAGCTAACTATAAAATTTCCTATACTTTTATTGCTACTGGTAGCTCTGTCAATATTATTTTCAAAAAAACTTTTGATCAGTTGCAGATAGATCCGAGCGAGCTCCAACCCATGGTAACTCCTCTTTATGGTTTCACGTGCAATGAAGTTCAACCACTCGGTCAGATAAAATTAGCCATCTCTCTAGGGGAGGAGCCCCTAATGAGAACCAGGAGATCTTATTTCATGGTGGTGGATGCACCTTCTGCATATAACATTATACTGGATCGGCCAGCCTTGAACGAGTTTCGGGCGGTCGTTTCTACTTTTTGTCAAAAGGTGAAGTTCCCTGTTGATGACCGAGTGGGAGAAGTCCGTGGAGATCAATTACTTGCACGAAAATGCTATGTGGAAATCATTTGAACAGAGGATAATGTCGCTCGCAAAGCTCAGAGGATGGAAGTTAATGCTATCCAGGAGAAACCGCCTAGTTTGATATACGAGGAAAAGGAGGAAGTACAAATATAAACCGGGCGACCAGAAGATGTAACATATGTGGCGGCCGACCTAGACCTTCCACTAAAGACTGAGTTAATACAGTGTTTAAGCCGGAATAACAATGTTTTCGCATGGACTCCCAAGGAGGTCACAGGTATTTCTCCTCTAGTAATGGAATATTCATTACATGTTTATCCTGATGCTAGGCCTGTCAAGAAAAAGAAAAGAGATTTTGGAGCCGACCAAAACCAGATCATCAAGGAAGAAGTGGATAAGCTACTGGAGGCGGGATATATTCAGGAAGTACAATTTCTCAGCTGGTTATCTAACGTCGTCCTAGTACCTAAACTAGGAAATAAGTGGAGGGTGTGTATTGACTTCCGTGACCTCAACAAAGTTTGCCCAAAGGATTACTATCCTCTATCATGCATTGACCAAGTGGTAGATTCTACCACCGGATGTGAGTACATTTGTATGTTGGATGCCTACCAGGGCTATCATCAAGTACCTCTTGCTAAGAATGATCAGGAAAAAGTTAGTTTTATTACAACTGAAGGTACCTATTGTTATAAAGTTATGTCTTTTGACCTAAAGAATGCAGGGGCAACTTATTAGAGGCTTATGAATAAAGTCTTTCAGAAATAGATAGGAAGAAATATGGAAGTATATGTCGATGGCATCTTGATTAATCTCTTCAGGCTGTTGATTTGTACAGAGACATAAAGGAAACATGTCGAATCTTGAGACAATATGGACTCAAGCTCAATCCTGGCAAGTGCTTGTTTGGAGCCAGAAGTGGCAAATTCCTGGGCTATATGGAGACCGAGCGAGGGATAGAAGCAAATCCCAATAAAGTCCAAGCAATCCAGGATATGGAGCCCCCACATAATATGAAAGAAGCTCAAAGATTAACCGAGCGAATCACTGCGTTATCCCGCTTCATCTCTCGATCAACCAATTGAAGTTTTCATTTCTTCAAGATACTTCGGAAGGCCAATAAATTTCAGTGGGATGAAGAATGTGACAACACATTTCGAGAATTAAAAGATTACTTGTCAACCTTACCTGTGCTTGCTAAGCCTGTAGTAGGAGAAACCTTATGGGTTTATCTTTCAGCAAATGAGCATACTGTAGGCTCAGTACTGGTGAGGCAGGACGGTAAGGAACAACAACCAGTGTATTTTTCAAGTCGTCTATTGAAAAGAGCTGAGTGTAGATATACTACACTTGAGAAATTAGCTTATACTTTAATTTTGACATCTAGAAGATTGCGCCCTTACTTCTTATCGCATGCAATTATAGTGCTAACTAATAGCACTCTCGGTCGAGTGATCCTTAATCCAGAAGCATCAGGGTGATTGATCAAATGAACAACCGAGCTTAGTGAATATGATATACAATATCAGCCTCGTTCGGTAATTAAAGCACAAGCTCTTGCAGATTTTATAATAGAAGTGCAAGGTCCCAAAGAAGAAGGGACTTGAAAAATTTATGTAGATGGATCTTCTACCAGACAAGGTAGCGGTATTGCCATTCTTCTTATATCTCCCCGGGAGGATCGAATTCAACTTTTTGTCCAGCTAAGTTATAGAGCCACCAACAATGAAGCAGAATATGAATCATTGATAGCTAGCTTACAAGCAGCTCGGTATGTGGGAGCTGCTCGGGTATGGATTATTCTGATTCTCAGCTGCCAGCACAACAATTGTCAGGCAATTTCGAGATTAGTAGTGATCAACTTAAGTTATATGCTTCTCTTTTGATAAATTGAAAACTACATTCCAAGAAGTAAATATACAGAAAATCCCCCGATCAGAGAATCAAGTGGCAGATGAACTAGCAAAGCTTGCGTCAGCGATAGTACCTTGGAACCTAGACCGACCAGTGGAGCAAACAGTATTAGTGTCTTGTATTGAGAGGCAAGCTAACATAGAAATACAGGGTGACTAGAGAGCACTGATTATATCATTTTTGCAACAAGGTGTCTTACCAACTGATGTCGAACAAGCTAGAGTCTTTAAGAAGAAAGTCACCCGATATACTTTGATAGGGGATCAGCTTTACAAAAGGTCCTTTTCCAGTCCCTTGCTCAAATGCATTGGACCAGAGGATATACTGCTAGAGTGTATACTAAAAGTCTAGTTTTTTTATAAACAATTATTTTGAAATAAGAATCGCATTGGTCAAATGTCTACATTTATGCTAAGTGTAGTTGTCCATTTAATTTATATTGTAGATAACATGGTGTGAAGTAAAACACAGAAGATCATGTTATCAGTTCCTTATAAATTATAAATAGTTGCTCACAACCAAGATGGAATTGGATAAACCATTGGAATGGTTGTAGTGTAATTTGATATTAGTTTATCTTAACTATAAAATTACACTAGTACTCTCTGAGTATATTGAGTAGGACCATTTGAGATAGTTTCTTTTTATACTGACTACATAAAAGAACAAAGCCTCTATTATTATGGAAGTGTGTACTCTTAATCATGATATAATAACAAGCACATATATTTAATATTTATTTCTTTAATTTATCAAAGGGTGCGATTTAGTTTGTTAAATCAAAAGGCCCGATAAGTTGGGAAATGGTATTATTTATATGGTGTGTTGTTGATTATAGAATGAAACTGTGTCCTAGTAATCTAGGTTGATGATGTCCCCTTGAGGAGCTCATAAGGATTGTCATGTAAACCCTGCAAATGGACTTAGTCCGACATGACAATAAGGTTGAGTGGTACTACTCTTGGAGCTAGATATTAATTAAGTGAGTTGTCAGTAACTCATTTAATTAGTGGGCATTCGATATTTTAAACACAGGGAGACTAACGAACTCATGATAAGAAGGAGCTCATATTGTAATATGGGATTGGTGCGGTAGTGCAATAATAACTCTTTAGTGGTATGAGTTATTATTGATGAACTTGAGTTGGATATTCGGGACGAACACGGGAAGCTCAAGCTCATCGGGAGATCAAAATCAATTCCTCCTCTCGGTCCCTGTTATAGCCTCTTATTGATAAAGTCTTATATCCACTTAAAGTCAAGCTTCTTACCCATCTTGTTGTGGCTGGCCTATTGGTTGCTACTCGGAATACCGTCCTAGTTCCCCTGTATAAAAATTTTGTTCAAGCATAGAACTATCCTAGCTACCCATGTGCTATACTAAAGTTAAATTTGGATTGCAAATGATGCTTAACATTATTAATCTAAATTTCCCCTTTAGAAGTTAAACTTGGTTTGGGAACAAAACTTAACATTCTTACTCTAAGTTCAACCGATGAGATCTTCCTAAGTTAAACCATATTACAAAAGTTATCAAATATCTATTTCAAAGATCGGCTTCCAAGTTAAACATGGCGAGACACTAGGCCTTCTTGGGTATGGGATTATCCACCACTTCCTAGACAAAGTCTTTCAAAGAAATTAGATATTTAACTTCTTACAGTAAACTCGGTTTAACTATAGAGACCTCAATAGAAACACAATATCGAAACATGAAATCGAAAAATAAAATTGATAACAAAACGATAAACTAAAACTGATAGCCTCTTGTGTTTGGTTTTCCAAGATCTATACAAAGAACATGAACTAGTTATGATGCGGAAACAAATAACTAGTTATACCTTTCTTTGTAGCTAAAGACCTCTTGATCTTCTATTGTATTCCTCTTCTCCTCTTCGACGTTGTGTGGGCAATGATCTACCAAGATGGAATCCACTCGAACCACTTCTTCTCCTCCAAGACTCTCGAGCCACCAAGGGATACCAAAATAGGAAACTCGTTCTCTTCTTCTTCCACGTTTCGGCCACCAATAGCTTCTCCTTTTTTTTCAATTTTCGGCCGCCAAGAATAGATGGAAGCCGACCTTAGAAAGAAGAAAAGAAGAGAAGAAAAGATGGTGCCGCCGGCCTTAGGAAAAGGAAAGGGAGAAAGGAAAAACCAGCCACCAAGAATTAGAAGATGAGGAGATGCCCTAGATTGTGTGTTCCGCCGGCATAAGAGAATAGAACAAGGAGAAGGGGTCGGCCACACAATGCTAAGATGAGAAGCTTCGAATTCCTACTCATGAGGCATCCTCTACCTCTCTTTTATAATCCTTGTTCAAGGCAAAAATGAAAAGTTTTAAACATAATTAAAACTTCCTTATTTGTGACCTCCTATTAAAAAAAGGAAATTTTAATAACAATTAAAATCTCTCTTTTCTAAATTTCCTATTGTACATGGCAATAAAGGAAAATTTTAAAATTAATCTCTCTCTTTTAAAACATGTAGACAACTACAAAAAGGAAAGATTAATTAAAACTTCTCCTTTTAAATCATGGTTACAAAAAAAGGAAAGTTTTATCAAAAATTAAAATCTCTCTTTCAAACATTATAGATAACTACAAATAAGGAAAGATTTTAACAAAATTAAAATCTCTCTTTAATCTTTTGTAGATAGCTATAAAAGGAAAGATTTTAAAATTTTAAAACTCTCTTTTAAAACCATGAGGATGGCTATAAAAGGAAATTGAAATCTTTCTTTTATCCATTGTAGATAACTACAAAAAAGGAAAGATTTTAATAAAATAAAATCTCTCTTTTAACCATTGTAGATAACTACAAATAAGGAAAGATTTTAACAACATTTTGTTTCAAAACAAAACTTCCTTTTCCTTTTATTCTACATGTGGACAACCCTTAGCTTGAGCATCAAGCTTTGGCTGGCCAGCTCTTGGCTTCCAAGCTCATGCTTGGCCGACCCCTTGCACCAAGCAAGGATGTGGTCGGCTCATTACTTGGGTAAGAAGTGGATTTTGTGGATACAAGGGTATATAGAGGCTACAATAGGGACCGAGAGGAGAAATTGGTTTTGGTCTCCTGATGAGCTTGAGCTTCCTGTGTTCGCCCCGAACACCCAACTCAAGTTCATCAATAATAACTCATACCACTAAAGAGTTATTATTGAACTACCGCACTAATCTCAAATTAAATTATGGGCTCCTTCTTATTATGAGTGCATTAATCTCCCTATGTTTAATATATAGAATGTCCACTAATTAAATGAGTTACTGACAACTCACTTAATTAATATCTAGCTCCAAGAGTAGTACCACTCAACTTCATTGTCATGCCAGACTAGGTCCACCTGTAGGGTTTACATGACAATCCTTATGAGCTCCTCAAGGGGACATCATCAACCTAGATTACTATGACACAATTTTATTCTATAATCAACAACACACCATATAAATAATATCATTTCCCAACTTATCGGACCTATTGATTTAACGAGCTAAATCACACCCTTTGATAAATTAAAGAAATAAATATTAAATATATGTGCTTGTTATTATATCATGATTAAGAGTATGCACTTTCATAATAACAGAGGTTTTATTCTTTTATATAGTCAATATAAAAAGAAACTACCTCAAATGGTCCTGCTCAATACACTCATAGTGTACTAGTGTAATTTTATAGTCTAGATAAACTAATACCAAATTACACTACAACCACTCCAATGGTTTGTCCATTCTATATTGGTTGTGAGCTACTATTTATAATTTATAACGATCTGATAATATGATCTTCTGTGTGTCTCCTCACATCATGTTATCTACAATATAAATTAAATGGACAACTACACTTAGCATAAATATAGACATTTGACCAATGTGATTCTTATTTCTAAATAAATATTTATATAAAAGCTAAGCTTTAAGTATACATTCCAACAATCTCCCACTTATACTAAAAGACTATGCTGCCATATACCCTACCATACATCTGATTCCCAACCCCTCAACATGCCCATCAAAACCTCTTGCCTTAAGGGTCTTAGTGAAAGGATCTTCCAAGTTATCATCTGATGCAATCTAGGCGACAACAACTTCTCCTTGTTTATATGATGTCTCGTATTAAGTGGTACTTGCGCTCAATGTGTTTATTTACCTTATGGACTCATGGTTTCTTCGAGTTTGCTACTGCACCACTATTATCACAATAATTTTTTGGACAAACCAGGAATCATATCTAAATCCATTATGAAGTTTTTGAGTCATATAACTTCTATGGTTGCCTCAAAGTCTGCCATATACTCAGCTTCCATAGTGGAGTCTGAAAAAACACCTATGCTTAACACTCCTCCATAGTTATGGCTTCACTTCCTAAAGTAAACACAAAACCCCGATGTTTACTTACTATTATCCCTATCAGATTGGAAGTACGAATTCGTGTAACCCACAGGGAGCAAATCATTTACCTTGTAAGCTAGTATATAATCTCTAATCTCTCTCAGGTACTTTAATATATGCTTTACGGCAGTCCAGTGTCCCGGTCTTGGATTACTTTGATATTTGCTAACTATGCCCACGGTAAAACAGATATCTGGTCTCGTGTATAACATAGCATACATTAGGCTTCCTACAGTTGAAACATAAGGAACTGCCTTCATTTATTCTATCTCTTTTGATGTCTTCGGAGACATCTCTTTAGATAAAGATACTCCATGCCTAAAAGGTAGAAAACCTTTCTTGGAGTCTTGCATGCTAAAACGAGCTAAGATCGTATCGATATATGAAGCTTGGGATAAGCACAACATTCTTTTCTTGCGATCCCTTATTACTTTGATCCCGAGAATATGTGCACATTCTCCCAAGTCCTTCATATCAAATTGCTTGGACAACCATACTCTTACTTCCGACAACACTTTGATATTGTTTCCAACTAACAAAATGTCATCTACGTATAGTACATGAAATACCACCACGTTTTCATCACACTTCTTGTATACACAAGACTCATCCAAACACTGAATAAATCCATACGACTAGATTACTTCATTACACCGGATGTTCCAAGACCTTGAAGCTTGCTTTAGTCCATAAATAGACCGATTGAGCTTACATACTAGATGCTCTTTGTCCTTTGTAATAAACCCTTCTGGTTGCTTCATATAGATATTTTTTTCAAGACTTCCATTAAGGAAAGCTGTCTTGACATCCATTTGTCAAATCTCATAATCCATATGAGCAGCAATAGATAAAAGAATCTGGATAGACTTAAGAATGGCTACCGGTGAAAAAGTTTCCTCATAATCGATACCCTTTTTCAACAAGCCTTGCTTTGAAGGTTTCCACCTTCCCGTCTGCCCCTCTTTTATTTTTGTATACTTATTTACACCCAATGGCTTTTACACCATTTGGTGGTTCTACATGCTCCCAGACTTTATTAGAATACATAGATTCTATTTCTGTATTTATTGCTCTTTGCCAAGATGCTGCATCTTTATCTTGGAGTGCTTCGTCATACGTCCGGGAATCAGGTTCATGTTTATCAGGCATCAAGTCCAAAGACTCTCCCAAAACATGAATTTTTTAGGTTGCCTAACAACCCTCCCACTATGATGATAAACTATCTGTAATTGTGCATCATTTGTGACACGTGTTGTAATTTCTTGTGGTATCTCATCTTGTACTGTTGGTACTAGATTAGACGTGTCCTTTATTATTTTCTTAAGAATAATTTTACTTATAGGCTTGTGGTTCATTACATAGTCCTCTTACAAAATCGGGCATTGGTGCTAACAATGACCTTCTGATCTTTAGGACTATAAAATAAACCACCTTTCGTTCCTCTAAGATTACCCACAAACAAGCGAACTTCTGTATGTGATTCCAACTTATCAGTGTCTCCCTTTAACACATGTGCTGGACTACCCCAAATCCGAATATGTTTCAGACTAGGCTTAAGCCCATTCCATAATTCTATGGGAGTAGAGGGTACTGACTTAGAAGGTACCATATTCAGAATGTACACTGCTATTTTCAAAGCATATCCTCAAAATGAATTTGGTAATTCTAACCATTTCCATAAGAGCCCTGTTCCTTCGTTTTGCCACACCATTCTGTTGGGGTGTACCTGGTGCAGGCAGTTGAATCCCGACCTCTGATAAGTAACTCCTAAACTCTCCTATGAGGTACTCGCCACTACGATCAGATCGTAGTGTCTTGATACTTTTACCAAGATGTTTCTCCACATCAGCCTTGTACTCTTTGAACTTATCAAAGCACTCAAACTTGTGGCGCATCATGTAAATATACCCGTATCTCAAATAGTCGTCTAAAATAGACGAAATATTCGAAACCACCTCTTGTCTGGATAGACATAGGCACAAATCAGAATGAACCAACTCCAACACATCTTTGGCTCTATACCCCTTAGTCTTAAAAGGCCTTTTGGTCATTTTCCATTCCAAGCAAGACTCGCAGGTTGGAAAGTTTTCCACCACCAATGAACCCAAAAGTCCATCGGCTATTAACCTTTGAATCCTACTTAAGTTAATGTGACCTAGCCTTAGATGCCAAAGATATATTTGGTTCTTTTCCGAAGGTTGCTTCCTCTTATTTAGAAGATGTGTTATTAATTTCCTAATGTTGCATCGTGGGAGTATTGCCATCCAACATACCAGAACAGATAACTTCCCTATTTTTCTTGATAACTACTTTATCATCAAAAGTGACAGAATATCCATCCTTAAATAGTTTTAGAAATCGAAATCAAGTTCTTTCTAAAATTTGGTATGTAAAGACAATCAATGTTTTATTCCTATCAAAGGATAAACATCTCCCACTACAACAGCTGCTACTTTTGCAGCAGTGCCCATGTAGACAGTGATTTCCCCTTCATATAGTTGTCGGATTTCCTGAAACCCCTACAATGAATTACAGACATGATCAGTGGCTTCTGTATCTACACACCAGGTACCAGTAGATAATACCACTAAACATGTTTCAACAACTAATGAATAAAATACACCTTTATTGTTCTCATTATTTAGGGGACAGTCTACCTCAGTGTCCAAGTTTTGTTTCCAATCATTATAATTGAGACTAGTAAGTGTATTCTCTAACATCTAGGGGATTGAAAAACATTTGAAATCCTAAGAATCACAAAAATATTTGGTCAAGACCAACACCTCAAAATCCCCATGAATTTTGTATGCCACGTTAGTGTGGACGTATACAAATTCAAATATTTGTAAGAGGAGATTTTAACTATTAATTTTATTATCTTGTCAACCTATCTTTATGACAAATAAAATTAATAGTTGGTCTGTCTTCGATCAAATATTTGGTCAAAATTTTAGAATTTAAAATAATATTGATTCCTCAAAACAATATCATTTAAATTCACCAACACCTCAAACACCATGAATTTTGTATGCCACGTTAGTGTGGACCTATACAAATTCAAACATTTGTAAGAGGAGGGTCTTACCCATTAATTATCTTGTCAACGTTAAATTACCTCAAACACTATGAATTTTGTATGCCACGATAGTGTGGACGTATACAAATTCAATTATTTGTAAGAGGAGGTTTTACCCATTAATTTTATTTTGTCAACCTAACTTTATGACAAATAAAATTACCTCAAACACCATAAATTTTGTATACCATGATAGTGTGGATGTATACAAATTCAAACATTTATAAAAGGGGATTTTACCTAGCTTTATGACAAATTAATAGTTGGTTTTTCTTCGGTCACACAAATAATAGCAGTGACTCCGATGGAGAGGATACTATTAAATGTGTCTAAGTGTATACCATTACTTGATATTAAGTCCACTAAATAGAATTGTGCCCCTTCAGTTGGAGAAGATCACACACATCCTATATAATTTCCTATAATCATCCATTAAGGAAGTTTGATCTAGTGATCCGCAAACAAACTCATCCGATGTGGAGGAAGACACTCAGAGCCAACGTGCAAGTTTGAATGCATCACTTACAAACCAGTAATGGAGACCGTGAAATTTAATTAAATTCCTCTCCCACTTAGTTATTTAGAACGAGTAACTTTAACATGCATACAAGCATACAAACACAACCACACACAGCATAAAAGGCAATAAATAAGAAAAATAATTTTCCAACTATTATGGCCTTTATCCATAGCTGCCCTCCGTGTGCCATTAACCCTAGCTTTACAATCTCTAGTTCTTCTCAAGTACTTTAATATATATTTTACAGCAGTCCAATGTCCTTGTCCAGGGTTACTTTGATATTTGCTAACCATGCCCATGACAAAACAGATATCTGGTCTCATGCATAGCATATATTAGGCTTCCTATAGTTGAAGCATAAGGAACCACCTTCATTTCTTCTATCTCTTTTGATGTCTTCGGAGACGTCTCTTTAGATAAATATACACCATGCCCAAAAGGTTGAAAAACCTTTCATGGAGTCTTGTATGCTAAACGAGCTAGGATAGTATCGATATATGAAGCTCGGAATAAGCACAACATTCTTTTCTCGTGATCCCTTATTATTTTGATCCCGAGAATATATGCACATTCACCCAAGTCCTTTATATCGAATTGCTTGGACAACCATACCCTTACTTTCGACAACACTTTGATATTGTTTCCAACTATCAATAATGTCATCTACGTATAGTACAAGAAATATCACCAAGTTTCCATCACACTTCTTGTATACACAAAACTTATCCGGACACTGAATAAATCCATACGACTGGATTACTTCATTAAACTGGATGTTCCAAGACCTTGAAACTTGCTTCAGTTCATAGACCGATTTAGCTTGCACACTAGATGTTCTTTGCCTTTTTCAATGAACCCCTCTGGTTGCTTCATATGGATGTTTTCTTCAAGACTTCCGTTAAGGAAAGCTATCTTGACATCCATTTACCAAACCTTATAATCCATATGAGCAGCAATAGATAAGAGTATCCGGATAGACTTAAGCATAGCTACTGGCGAAAAGATTTCCTCATAATTGATTTCCTCTTTCTGAGTATACCCCTTCACAACAAGCCTTGCTTTGAAGGTTTCCACCTTCCCGTCTGTCCCTCTTTTTCTTTTGTAGATCCATTTACATCCAATAGCTTTTACACTATTTGATGGTTCTACTAGCTCTCAGACTTTGTTAGAATACATAGATTCTATTTCTGAATTTATTACTTTTTGCCAAGATTCTGCATCTATATCTTGGAGTGTTTCGTCATATGTTCGGGGATCAAGTTCATGTTTACTTGGGACCAAGTCTGACGACTCTTCCAAAAAACATGAATCTCTCAGGTTGCCTTACAACCCTCCCACTATGACGAGGCACTGTCTATGGTTATGTATCATTTGTAATACATGTTGCAGTTTCTTGTGATATTTCATCTTGCACTGTTGGTACTAAAGTAGGTGTGTCCTCTCGCATTTCTTCTAGAACAATTTCACTCATGGGTTTATGGTTTATTACATAATATCCCTCTAAAAATCGAGCATTGGTGCTAACAATGATCTTCTGATTTTTAGGATTATAAAACAAACCACCTTTCGTTCCCTTAGGATATCCTACAAACAGACAAACTTCTATACGTGATTTTAACTTGTCAGTATCTCCCTTCAGCACATGTGCTGGACTACTCCATATCCAAATATGACTCAGACTAGGTTTACGCCCATTCCATAATTATATGAGAGTAGAGGGTACTGACTTAGAAGGTACCATATTCAGAATATACACTACTGTTTCCAGAGCATATTCCCAAAACGAATTTGGTAATTCTGAATAACTCATCATTTATCTAACTATTTCTATAAGAGTCTTATACCTTCGTTCTGCCCCACCATTCTATTGGGGTGTATCAGGTGCAGTCAGTTGGGATTGAATCCCGACTTGTGATAAGTGACTCCTAAACTCTCCTAAGAGGTACTTACCACTACGATCTCACCGTAGAGTCTTGATACTTTTACCTTGACGTTTCTCCACATCAGTCTTGTACTCTTTGAACTTATCAAAGTACTTAGACTCGTGGCGCATCTCTTAGTAAGAGCCCTAGAGCCGATCATGTGATGATTGTTGTATGGACTCGATGTATCATATTCCTATATACAAAGGTATTTCTTTATGGTTATTATAATTACTTGTATTGGTGTCAAATAACTGAGTATAATAGCGTCCTTGAGTAGAAGGTTCTTATCTATATCAATCGATTAGTTGAATTGATAATGAGATGATATAGAGAACACTACTCTTAATCATTCCTAGTCAAGTATTAACATTCAGGGATAATGTTAATGCGATGAGACTAGCATGTAGGTCAACTCGATGACTTGATCTCACAAGTCATGGATATTAGATATCAAGTTGACACATGGGTATGCATTGGAGAATATATACTGAATGACCCGCCATGAGAAAGTATCATGGATGATTATATGAGTGTCATATACTTTCTCATGTGACTATTAGTATGACTATCAGTCCTTCGACCTGAAGTCACCATGATTCCCTAAATAAGGAGTTACATACTTTGGCTTCGCCAAACGTCACTCGTAAATGGGTGGACTATAAAGGTGACTACTAGATATGTAACAAATTATGCGGAAGGATGTGAGTGATGTAGAAGGGATCTATCCCTCCTATATGACTGGAGTGATATCATAATTCTTGATAGAGTGAGACCACTAAGTGCATGGTCATGCCCAAATAAGTCAATATGAGATATTGAGCTCATTTGATTAGAGTGAGTCTACTTGGAGTTCAAGACATAGATTGATTAGAGGATGACACGGTCTGTGCCTCAATTGATCAATTTAGATATCAAGGATAGAAGGACATTGTCAAATATTGTGAAAGTTACAATTAGTAGTCACAATGGTGATGTTGGATCTCAACATTCTTGTAACTTGGGTAGTAATGATGTGTTGCTAGATACCGCTCATTGCTTATGTTTCTAAATGGGTTTAGGAGCATTGCCAACGTTACAAGAACCTATAGGGTCACACACAAAGGGAAGTTAGATAGAGATTAGGTTCATATAATGGACCAAGAGGATTAGGTTTATGTGATGAACCAAATTGGATTAAGAGTAATCCAATTAGACTAATTGAGTTGGACTCAATTTGATTCATGTGTTGAATGAGTCTAATTTAGATTATGATTCATTGAGTCAATTTAAACCAATGAATAGAGAATCATTAAATTAAATTGATTTAAATCAAAGGGTAGATTTGATCAATCATGGAAGATAAGAGGTCAAGTTTGACTTGACTTGAGAGGGAAGATGAAGAGTCAAGTTTGACTTGACTAAATGCCACCTCATTGTGACTTGACATGGGTCGGCCAATGATGATGTTCCACATCATCAAGGCTACATCATTGTGTGCCACCTCATAAGGAAGACCAAGAGCCATGACTCTTGGTATTACATGGAGGTATAAAACCTCTATTAAGTGGTCGACCATAGTAATGGAGAATAAGTGTGTGCTTACTCAAGGCTTCTTCTTCTTCCTCTCTTGCTTTCTCTCCTTCTCCTCCATTGCCGAGACCTCTCAAGAGTGCTAGCACACTCTAAGTGGTTCTCTCCACATTTTGTCCATGTGGATACGTGTAGAGGAGTGTACATTTGACACTCTACGAGATCCGACAACCATTTGGATGAGCGGGATAAGCGAAGGGCATTGCGACAAGGGTAAAACTTCCTTTTCATGTAGATCTAAGGTAGATCTAGTGTAGACAAACATGTACATGAATATTTTTATTTATCTTCGCATGGATCCGTGGCTAGCTTCGAGGTTTCCGCAACGCAAAAAAGCGGTTTTTGCGGCTCGAAAGTTCTAACAGTGGTATCAGAGCCACGTGCCAAGCTTGTACATGTTTGTATTTGTTATTACAAAAAGGTTTCATATATGTAAGTTTCTATAATTTTTCTACTTTTATGGATTTTGTGAGTATTTTTCTTGTAGAGGCGAAGCAACAAGTGCTTGGACACTTGTAGGCTTCAAATACCGAGAAAAACTTTCCAAAACGGCAAGGTCTCGCCCAAACAAAATTATTTGTTTGGGACAGCGACTTAAGGCACTATTAGATCAGTTTGGGACACTCGCGATATTCATTTTGTGAGAAGGGGCGCTGCCCCTAACCCTACAAGGGGCATTGTCTCGCGATCGCGCCCGAAAATGACTAAACGGGATCGCCGAGGAGTTGTGACTCATAAAATTGATAAAACTATAGTAAAATTATAGAAATTTACATAAAAATACATAATTTAGAATTATGTATGATATTGTGATGGTCATGACCCAAAAACCCCAATGTGATTGGTTAAAATTGTGTTGTAATTCATAATATGGCCTGCACGCCATTTTAGTATTGTGCGTGTTGTATATGATACGCGACATGCGCGTCGTGCCTCCCTTTTTATGTTCCTATTGTAAATAGATTTTAGACTCAAATGTAACTCGAGTTTCATATTTGTAATGTACAAAATGAAGCGGTGGAAGGTCCACTCAAGAAGGAGTTACGAAAAGGGTGTTGTCAACACATGGCAGTCAAAAGAAGACGCTTGAAGAAGTCGTTAACCCTAGGTTGACCGTACGATCTTTTCATTGACTTGAGAAGATCGTAGTAGGGTCATGACCTCATCACAAATTAATTAATCAGTATATATATATATGTGTGTGTGTGTGTGTGTGTGTGTGTGATGCATGCAAATATAGGGTAATTAGTGCCTTAATGTGTATATGATACACATTCATGATTAGATTACATCTTAATCAAATCAACTCGAAATACCTACCAAGTTTTGATACCCATCACTACCTCGATCATTTATTGTTGTTGAATCTGCCAAAGCAGAGCAACGCATATTATCTTGGTAGGGTGCGGAGGGACAATCTTGGTCCCACCTATCAAAGCTTGGGTGAGAATAAACTCAATTAGATTGAGTATGACTAGTTAACTCAATCGGATCGGGTAAAACTATAGGCATTTTCCAACGGTTGGGAAGATAGGATAAAGATCACATTTATCTTGTTCTTATAAACAAGAGTTGCATAGAGATGTAATTGATAATTAGTTATCTACCGATCATATTAAGTCTTGGGCGATTTAGCCAAAGCTAACTCAAGGCGTAGTATGATGTGGATCTTGTCCCACGAGAATTATAGCTAATTAGTATGAATCTAGTAGTGTGGTTTGACCACATCCATGACTTGATTCTACAAAATCCCTATAATTCAGTGGGAGCATCATTTAGTTAAAGGCCTAATTAAATGATAAGTGGAATATGATATTTACTTTCTGCTTTATTTATGTTGTAGATTGCCATGTCGACGAACACGAACATTTTCTCTCTACATTCTGTCCTTGACAAGGACAAGCTCAATGGAGTTAATTTCCTGGACTGGTACAGGAATATGAGAATCATTCTCACACAAGAAAGAAAACTGTACGTCCTGGAGCAGCCCATTCCGGAGGCACCTCCTGCCACTGCCACGCGAGCCGACCGAGATGCTTATAAGAAGCATCAAGATAATGCATTAGATGTGTCATGCCTCATGCTCGCAACCATGAACTCTGAGCTTCGGAAGCAACACAAGTTGATGACTGCTTATGATATGGTTGAACATCTTCGTCAACTATTTCAAGGACAAGCAAGGCACGAGAGATTCGAGATCTCTAAGGCACTATTTCTGTGCAAGATGCAAGATGGGACTCCCGTAGGTCCATATGTACTCAAGATGATTGGGTACATAGAGAACCTACAGAGGTTGGGATTCTCACTTGACCAAGAACTGACTACTGACTTGATCTTGCAATACTTGCCAGAAAGTTACAGTCAATTTGTCATAAATTACAACATGAAAAAAATTGATAAGTCACTGCCTGAGCTGCTAAGCATGTTGCGAACTGCTAAGCTCAACCTTAAGAAGGTAAAGCCCAACTCCATTTTGATGGTGCAAAAGCATAAAGGCAAGGGCAAGCCTAAAGTAAGGGAAAGTCCCAAGCCAAGGGTAAAGACAAGGTAATGAAACCTAAAGGAGGGGTTGCCAAGGATGCTAACTGCTTCCACTGCGGTCAGACCGGGCACTGAAAGAGGAACTGCAAAGGATACCTGGAAGATCTTAAGAAGAAGAGAAATGAGATTTCTACTTCAGGTATATATGTTATAGAAGTCAATCACTCTATTTCTTCATCGTGGGTATTAGATACCGGATGTGCTTCTCACATTTGTACTAACACTACAAGAAAATTGGGATTACACAACACTTAAAAGACAACGCTTTTTAAAAAAAAACATTGTCTTTTTTCTTTTTACAACGCTTTTAGTAAAAACTGTTGTCTTTATTTTTTATTTCTTATTAAAGACAACGCATTTTTAAATATGTGTTGTCTATTGGTATTTTTTTATATCAAAGATAATGTTTTTTAAAAAGCGTTGTGTTTAAGTGTTGTCTATTACATAATTTTTTTTAGTATACATATGTAGACCAATGCGTGATTTTTTACAAGTGCCCACAAAACCCTCCTCCTCCCTCAAACCCACACGAAGCCCTCCTCTGCCTAACCCACCGCCGAAACCCTAGCTCCTCCCCAAACTCATCTCCATGAAAACTCATCTCCGCCAAAACTCATCTCCATGAAAAACCTAGCCTCCAAAACCCATCGCTCGCACCTAGCCACCTCCACCACATCTCCACACCGACCGGGACCTTGCCTCCTCCGCCACTCCTTCATGCCGCCAATGACCTAGCTTCCTCTGCTACTCCTCCACGATGCCTATGACCTAGCCTCCGCGGCTTAAAAATCTGAGGTGATCTTCATCTTTTTGATGCCAACTTAAACATTGGAACATAGCTGCCCAATTTTGTTGCTGGAAAGATCATTCATTTGGATATGTCAATTTCTTTTCTTTTCTATTTGAATTTTTGGTCACTCCATCACATTGAGTTATGCGAGGCAAATAACTTGTGTTGGTAAAATGGAGTTACCTGTCTACCTCATGGATCAACTCACTACGGACGAAATCGTTTTCCATAAGTCCTGTTTCAAGTGCAATAACTGCAAAGGAACCCTCACGGTATCGTCGTTCGCCTCTATCTGTGTTCTCCCTTTTGGAATTTTATGTTGTTATTTGAACTTTACTTTGTTTGTAATCATCTCTTTTCATTGGAAGTAGCGAGTTTAAGTAAGATGTGTTCGTCTGATGCATTCCAAATAACTTGGAACGTCGAGATTCCTAGTAAATGATCAATGTTGTAGATTTGATATTCGAGCTAGTTCTGTAGAGTAAATAAATATTCTATTTTTGGATCATGATAAAAGTAGAAATTTTATCTTCGTATCTTGTCACTCATGTTATGCAATCCAATAGTTGACTCTATAAATTTATTGTTAAAAAAAATACAATTTTGTCTACAGTCTTTCTTTGTGTTGGAAACTTAGTAGCACTAAATTGCTTTAGGTAGTATCCTCAACAAAATATATATCAAGATTGAGTAAATCTAGAATGATTCATTGCTTGATAGCATATAGTGAGCAATATTCCTATTCAAGTGAGAGCAATATTAGTTCTGGTACATTTTTGCTACGTATGATTCTCAACCATTGGCAATTAAATCAATGCAAGTTATGTATCCTTGCTTAATTTAGAACTCCAATGACAAAAGAAGTGTTGTTCCTCATAACCTATTTCTAGTTTATGCTACTAATAAGAAATTGTAGCTCGATAGGATCATCTGCAACCACTTCAACGTTGAGGTGATGATGATGATGGGAGGCTATAATATTTTGGCTCTATTGGATTTCAACTTTCTTAATTCTGATGGAATATTGCTAGGTATGATAATTAACCACTATCAGTTGAATAAGTTAAATCACGTTATGAAAAATTTCAATCATTTTTGTAGAAAGCGGTTGGTAATTGCATAAATAATGATTTAACATTAGAAGAGTTTTTCTACTCTTCATCTTTTGTTTCTTTAATGGAAGGTGTTTTGTATTGTAAGCCTCGCTTTGAACAACTCTTCAAGGAATCTGGCAACTTCAACAGAATTTTCAATCACGTAAGTCTTCATAACCAGTTATAAATAATTTGATCTTTCTCACCAGTTATTATGTGATGCAATTTATGAGACATATTATTGAAGAAGTTGAAATTATTGAGAGAGATTCACTGCGATCAATAGTAATATTATCTTGCTTATTTCAAATTATTTGAAATAAACTATTTAAAATTTGCAAAGTCAACATTGATTGTTTTGAGACAATTTAAATCTGAGAATTGTTTGTATGCTAGTTAAGTTGGTTCTATTGTTTTCTTTAGATTGTGGAAGTAGTGCATGTTGGATCGAGAAGCGCTAGAGGGGGTGAATAGCGCTCGTGGCTATTTCATTTTTTTAATTCGTAAATCGTACGAAAAACTAACAGAGTAATAAGTAGCGGAAAATAAGAACAAGCACACAGACATGAAGGAATTTACTTCGTTCAGAGTCTGTGACGACTCCTACTCGAAGGCCCGCGATCCTTGATCGCTTTCCATGGGCAACAACTATAAGTTCGAATAGAGTACAAATATTACAATTAAGTACAATTGAAAAAGACAGTTATACCGATAACAGTATAGTAATCTGAAGATTCGAAGCTCCGGGTCATCGGTGTCGAGTCGCAGCACTTCTGGATCGTCTTGTTAGCAGCTAGTTACAAAAGGATCACTTGGAATTCGTTGATTAAAGGTGCTACTCGAAACCCCCTTTTAAACAGTGCTCAAGGCGCCTTAAAGCCCATCCAGGGCGCCTTAAACTAGTCGAGTCAGCCGCATGGATTACATCGAGCCAGGTCGCACTTATCTGTTTCAAGGCGCCTTATGCCTCATTCAAGGCGCCTTAAGCAACTGGTTCAAGGCGCCTTATGACTCATTCAAGGCGCCTCTAGAGTGCTTCGCAGCCAGCTCCAGCTTTGCACCCGAGGCGCCTCCAAGCCCCATGGAGGCGACTCGGACACTGTTCATCTGAGGTGTACTTTGTGTTTTTGGTACCTGCATACATGTTAGTCCCAAAATACCTACAACACAAAGTTAATACACAATAATAGTATGAATATGAAAGTTTGACAGTCTCTAGACTGTCCGGGTCTGACTTCGGATTTCAAACCGGAAACCCTAGGTCGACCCGACGCCTACTGTTCCCTCCACGGGGAACGCGTCCTCACCTACTCCACTCAGGAGATTTACCTGTTGCCAGTGCGATCCTCCAGATCGACTGGACTTTTGCTCGCTGCTCGATGCTTCCAGACTTTCTGCTGGACTTCCGCTTCCCGGCTGGTCCAGTCTTTCAACTGGTTCGCGACACCAGGACTTTCCACCTAGGGTTCCCCTCCTAGGACTTTTGCATGAAGCACTCGACCCACCAAGACTTTCCGCATAGGGTTACCACCCCCTATGACCTAGGGTTACCGCCCTTAGGGTTTTCACCTTGCCTAACCGCAACTAGGACTTTCCTGAAACACTCATTCAACATGTTAGATAACAAAGAATCTTAACTTTAAATCTCTTTGCCATTATCAAAACTTAGGTTCGATCGTCGGATGCTTCCCGCGCCAACAATCTCCCCCTTTTTTATTATGGCAACAAAAATTCAAAGTTAAGAAAATAATGCCATAAAAAGATAAGCATGAAAATACAAGCATAATGATAGTTAAGTGCAGAGCTAAATTAAGTGCAGAGCTCCCCCTTAGTGAGAAACTTAAATATAAAGACTCCCCCTTAATAAAAGTTCACCTTTTAAAATTTGAATTTCTTTAAATTTTCTTTAATTCTTTGAATTTCCTTATACTCTCCCCCTTTGCCATATATCAAAATACACAAGATAGTAGTTTGTATAGGCCTTAGTTTGTTTTTGTAAAAACTGCACTTTTCAGAATAGAGGGTTAAGTAAACACTTAGATACCAAGTAGATAAAAATAATATAGGGCTCTAAAGATACTTTGATAAATACTTAACTTTTTAAATGAATTTGTTCTAAATATTTAAAACTTAAGTGTAATTTTTTCCTTTTTGAACAGAGTTTTCAAATGACTGTAAAAGAATTTTCAAACATTCTGAAATTCATTTTGAAATTGATTTAGAAATTGATTTTCAAAATATAATTTATAAATGATTTTGTAATAAATTTTCAAAGCATTTTTAAAGTAATTTTTTCAAATGATTTTCAAAGTATTTTTAAATAAGTTTTTCAAATATTTTTCAAAGGATTTTTAAATATTTTTCAAAGGATTTTTAAATAGGTTTGTCAAATAATTTTTAAAGGATTTTTAAATAAGTTTTTCAAATATTTTTCAAAGGATTTTGAAATAATTTTTAAAAGGATTTTTAAATAATTTTTAAAAGGATTTTTAAATATTTTTCAAATAATTTTAAAGGATTTTTAAATAAATTTTTCAAATAATTTTCAAAGGATTTTGAAATAATTTTTAAAAGGATTTTTACATATTTTTCAAATAATTTTTAAAGGATTTTTAAATAAGTTTTTCAAATATTTTTCAAAGGATTTTGAAATAATTTTTAAAAGGATTTTTAAATAGGTTTTTCAAATATTTTTCAAATGATTTTTAAATAAGTTTTTCAAATATTTTTCAAAGGATTTTGAAATAATTTTTAAAATAATTTATAAATAGGTTTTTCAAATAATTTTTAAAGGATTTTTAATTAAGTTTTTCAAATATTTTTCCAAGAATTTATTAAAGAATTTTTAAAAGGATTTTGAAATAATTTTTAAAAGAATTTTTTAAAAGGATTTTTAAATAGGTTTTTCAAATAATTTTCAAAGGATTTTTATAAGGATTTTGAAATAATTTTTAAAATAATTTTTTAAAAGGATTTTTAAAAGAATTTTTAAAAGGATTTTGAAATAATTTTTAAAATAAATTTTAAAACGATTTTGAAAGAATTTTTAAAATAATTTTTAAAAAGATTTTTAAAAGAATTTTTAAAAGGATTTTGAAAAGATTTTTATAATAATTTTTAAAAGGATTTTTAAAAGGATTTTTAAATAGATTTTTCAAATAATTTTGAAAGGATTTTTTAAAGGATTTTGAAATAATTATTAAAATAATTTTTTAAAAGGATTTTAAAAGAAATTTTAAAAGGATTTTGAAATAATTTTTAAAAGGATTTTTAAAAGGATTTTGAAATAATTTTTAAAAGAATTTTTAAAAGCATTTTTAAAAGGATTTTGAAATAAGTTTTAAAAGGGTTTTTAAAAGATTTTGAAGTAATTTTTAAAATAATTTTTAAAACGATTTTTAAATAGGTTTTTCAAATATTAAGTTTTTAAAATATTTTTAAAAGAATTTTGAAATAATTTTTAAAAGAATTTTTAAAAGGATTTTTAAAATATTTTTCAAAGGATTTTGAAATAATTTTTAGAAGGATTATTAAAAGATTTTTTAAAAGGATTTTTAAAAGATTTTTTAAAAGGATTTTAAAATAATTTTTAAAAGATTTTTAAATAGGTTTTTCAAATATTAAGTTTTTCAAATATTTTTCAAAGTATTTTGAAATAATTTTTAAAATAATTTTGAAATTATGTTTTAAAATGATTTTTAAAAGATTTTTCAAATAATTTTGAAATTAAGTTTTTAAAGATTTTTAAAATGATTTTTAAAAGATTTTTCAAGTAATTTTGAAATTAAGTTTTAAAATATTTTTAAAATGATTTTTTAAAGATTTTTCAAGTAATTTTGAAATTAAGTTTTAAAATATTTTTAAAATGATTTTTTAAAGATTTTTCAAGTAATTTTGAAATTATGTTTTAAAATATTTTTAAAATGATTTTTTAAAGATTTTTCAAGTAATTTTGAAATTATGTTTTAAAATGATTTTTAAAAGATTTTTCAAATAATTTTAAAATTAAGTTTTAAATGATTTTTTAAATAAAATTCAATAATTTTTTTATTAAAAGATAAATCGAATATTTCGTTTAATTTATTTGATTAAATAAATTATTTTGATTAATTAGTTAAGTTACTTATTTAAGTTTAATTCGAATTAGTTTCAGTTGAATTAAACTAAGTTCAACCTAGATCCATCTCACCCGATCCTAAATTATCAATCAGGGAATCTTAAATAGTTTTGTAAGATGGTTAATCTTTGATTTAGATTATGTCTAAGTATTAATTTACATTTGAGTTAAACTTAGGTTTTTCAATTAGTCGATTAAATACACATTTCAATGATTGGTTCCCAGGTCAGGGCGAGGCTCTAGGCCTTCTTGGGTATGGGATCATCCACCCCTTCCTAGACAGAACTGTTCAAGGAAAATATATATTTAATTTTCTTTTTGAAACTCCTAGATTTAACTAGCAAGTGTAAATTATGCCTAGATCCTTAAGCTATCCTAGTCTAAGCATGTATGTGCAATAAACAAGCATTAATCAATTTTATCTATTTATTGAGATGGTTTTTCTATTGGCTCCCCCTGGATCATAGCCTCGATGTGGTCTATCAAGGAAATGGATCTGATCCTTGGGGACCCAATAGTGACCAGGTCCAACTTGATTAACCAAGTTGGACTTTGGTACCCATGCTTGGACAATTTTTCTATTATTTCTATTAACTAGCGATAAATATGATTTGTATTTTATTTTAGCTTTAAATCCAAGTCCGGTTTTGTTGTAAACGGCTCGCTGTTTTCCAAGAATCATATCTAAATTCTTGGAACCCATGGTGAACCGTTCCAACGTATCCTTGAGTTCTTTAATTTGAGTTTTCAAATTGGAATTTTCTTGCTCAAGTTGTTGGACTTGAGTTGAACTTCCAATTTGAACTGGCTCAGTTAAAGAACTCGAGTCAGTCGCTTCCTTAAGGGATGTTACCTCCTTTTGGAGCGACTTGACCCGAACATTGGATTTAGCCAATTTCTTAAGCAAATAAGGAACTAAATTTTTCGAGTCATCTAGGTTAATACTGGACATTAAAGAACTTACAGTGGGTTTGGGTCCTTCGGAAATGGATGCGGATCCGTGGCTTTGCTCGGACTCGGTCTCTAACTCGTTCTCGGCTTCAGACTCGAACTCGGTCTCGGTTTCGATGGTATTTGCTTGTGCCGGTAGAGCGAGGGAGCTCGTTTGTTTGAGCTCTTCATCGGAATCTTTGGAGGAGGACTCATCCCACGTCGCCTGCAACACCTTCTTCTTTCTAGCTTCCTTAGTCTTGATCGTACCTGCAACTAACACAACACCTTCCTCGGCCGAAGTAGTATCAGTTTGCTCATTTAATTCAAATAAATCATCTATTAAATTACACTTACTTACGTTTATATCGGAAATACCTTCGTGTAGCTTGATCAATTTTTACCACAATTCTTTTGCACTTGAGAAGGGGCCGATTCGGTTTAGTTCTTCATTGGTTAGGCTGCATTGTAGCATGCAGGTTGCTTTGGCATCGACTTCAACCTTTTTCATTATGCTAGAATCCCAGTTGATGCATGAGATAAGTTTTCCGGTGCCATCACGTGGAAGCTCGAGTCCGGTCTAGATAATGATCCACATCTCGACTTGCGTCTTGAGGTGGTATTCCATCTGGTTCTTCCAATATCCAAAGTCCTCGCCGGAAAAGATTGGCGGGTGGACGGTGCAAAATCCTTCTTGGAATGCCATTTAAAATCTAGCACAGAAATAAACAAAAAAACTGTTCCAAGACTTGGTCTTGGATTAGTAGTGCGAGAGAAGGATAAAAATAGGAATTCACGAATTTTGAGAAAAAATAATAAAATATTATTAAAAAATTAATAGAAAATATTATTGCAAATTTTACAAAATGTGATATTTCGTTAATCTCAACTAATTGTGAAAAGATGAAAATTAATTTTTCGAAAACAGTTTTGGAGGGAAAAAAAATGAAAGGCGTAAGGTTTTATTTTTAATGCAAACGATATCTAATTTTGTTTTCAAAAAGTAACCCCCACTTTGATTGGTGGTTTCACCAATTCAGAGCGGTCTGGCTCTGATACCAATTGTTGGATCGAGAAGCAGTAGAGGGGGGGGTGAATAGCGCTCGTGGCTATTTCATTTTTCGAATTCGTAAATCGTACGAAAAACTAACAGAGTAATAAGTAGCGGAAAATAAGAACAAGCACACAGACACGAAGGAATTTACTTCGTTCGGAGCCTGTGACGACTCCTACTCGAAGGCCCGCGATCCTTGATTGCTTTCCGTGGGCAACAACTATAAGTTTGAATAGAGTACAAATATTACAATTAAGTACAATTGAAAAAGATAGTTATACCAACAACAGTATAGTAATCTGAAGATTCGGAGCTCCGGGTCGTCGGTGTCAAGTCGCAGCACTTCCGAGTCGTCGGTGTCAAGTCGCAGCACTTCCGGGTCATCTTGTTAGCAGCTAGTTGCAAAGGGATCGCTTGGAATTCATTGATTAAAGGTGCTGCTCGAAACCCCCTTTTAAACAGTGCTCAAGGCGCATAAAAGCCCATCCAAGGCGCCTTAAACTAGCCGAGTCAGCCGCATGGATTACATCGAGCCAGGTCGCACTTATCTGCTTCAAGGCGCCTTATGCCTCATTCAAGGCGCCTTAAGCAACTGGTTCAAGGCGCCTTATGACTCATTCAAGTCGCCTCCAGAGTACTTCGTAGCCAGCTCCAGTTTTGTACCAGAGGCGCCTCCAAGCCCCATGGAGGCGCCTCGGACACTGTTCATCCGAGGTGTACTTTGTGTTTTTGGTACCTGCAAACATGTTAGTCCCAAAATACCTACAACACAAAGTTAGTACATAATAATAGTATGAATATGAAAGTTTGACAGTCTCCGGACTGTTCGGGTCTGACTTCGGATTTCAAACCGGAAACCCTAGGTCGACCCGACGCCTACTGTTCCCTCCACGGGGAACGCGTCCTCACCTACTCCACTCAGGAGATTTACCTATTGTCAGTGCGATCCTCCAGATCGACTGCACTTTTGCTCGGTGCTCGATGCTTCCGAACTTTCTGCTGGACTTCCGCTTCCCGGCTGGTCTAGTCTTTCACCTAGTTCGCGACACCAGGACTTTCCACCTAGGGTTTCCCCCTAGGACTTTTGCATAAAGCACTCGACCCACCAAGACTTTCCGCATAGGGTTACCACCCCCTATGACCTAGGTTACCACCCCCTAGGGTTTTCACCTTGCCTAACCGCAGCTAAGACTTTGCTGAAACACTCATTCAACATGTTAGATAACAAAGAATCTTAACTTTAAATCCCTTTGCCATTATCAAAACTTAGGTTCGATCATCGGATGCTTCCCGCACCAACAGTGCATGCCTCAACGAATCTGATTCACAAGTTTTGTTGTGTTGGTATCATGCTGTGATTGTTCTGTTTTATATTATAATTGTTGTTGTGGTTCTAGGTGCTTCCATTTAGGATTTAAATTTTAAATCTGAATTTTCTGTGAAGCGTGGGGATAATTCCATTTTTCTTTCTTTTTCTATTTGTTGTTATTCTATATATGTTTAGTATGTGTTAAGTCCCCGTTTACTGTGAAAAACCAGTTATGCAACTATCAAGAGTAAGGTACCATTTGTTGATGCATAAGTAGTTTTTTTTTTAAGAATGATGTGAGTTCTTAAATTGTTATCTATAAAAATTGTTGTGGTTATAACCTGTTATTGTATATGTACTTTCTGTAACTGTAATGTATAAATTGTTCTTGTTGACTTTCATTAAATATTGAGATTTTGGAAATTTTACATGCAGTGTCTTTTCAGATATTTTGAATGGTAAATGGAGATATTCAGAAACTCTAACTAAATAGCTCGGATATAGATGATTATAGGAGCAGCAACTACATGCTATGTGACACTGCATCCAAACTTCAAGGGTGTGATTGGAAAGTACTTCGACGAAGAACTATTAAGAAGACTTTGGGATTTAAACAAGAAGATGGTTAAAGTCAATGAGTAAAGAACATTCAAGTCAAGAGGATAAGTAGCATCTATCAAGATTCTTTAAGTTCATGCAATAAGATGTAGTCGATAGGAGTAGTTTTGAGTGTTTCCTAATTAAAATTTCTTTGTATGCAAGTAATTATGTTTGTTATAGATGTGTAAGGATGATAATTTTTATATTGATCTTAGTTGTTTATTTAATAATATGTTGTTGATTGAAATAGATTTATTTTCATTTATCTTTTATTTGTCTTTCGTATTAAAAGACAATAGTTTAAAACTTCTTATCTTTTACTAAAAAAATAACGCTTTTTTATGCATTGTGAAACTGTTGTCTTTGCTAAAAAAGACAACGCTTTTTATGCACTGTCTTTAACAAAGACAACGCTTTTTATGTGTTGTCTTCAATAAAGACAACGTTTTTTTATATATTGTCTTTAACAAAGACAACGATTTTTATGCATTGTCTTTGTAAAAAATGACAACGCTTTTAAAGCGTTGCAAAAGCGTTGTCTTTGCTACAAACAACAACACTTTTAAAGCGTTGTCTTTGAGCAGACTTTTAACAACAGTACTTTTAACAATACTTTTTCAGCCACATAGACAATGCTTTTAAAGCGTTGTCTATTAGCTTTTTTCTTGTAGTGTAATGTACAGGCACTGAGAAATAGCAGGACATTGACGAAGGGCGAGGTGGACCTACGAGTAGGCAATGGAGCACGGGTTGCTGCTATTGCTGTAGGAACTTACTATCTATCTCTTCCCTCTGGGCCTGTACTAGAATTAGATGAATGTTGTTATGTGTCTGCTCTCACAAAGAACATCATTTCAATTTCTTGTTTAGACAAGAAAGGCTTTTCATTTATAATAAAGAACAAATGTTGTTTTGTTTATTTGAAAGATATGTTCTATTGTAGTACACCTCTGATGAACGGACTCTACATTCTAGACTTAGAGAACCTCATCTATAACATAAGTACCAAAAGGTTCAAGTCAAATGAAATGAACCGAGTCTATCTCTGACATTGTCCCTTAGGTCATATAAATGAGAATCGCTTATCCCAACTCCATAAAGATGGTTTGCTAGACTCATTTGATTTTGAATCATATAAGACATGAGAGTCATGCCTACTGGGCAAGATGACCAAGACTCCCTTTAGTGGACACAACGAAAGAGCAACTTACTTGTTAGGACTTATACATAGTGATGTATGTGGCCCTTTCAATGTCACTGCTAGAGGTGGTTATAGGTACTTCATTACATTTACTGATGACTTCAGTAGATATGGTTATGTGTATCTGATGACACATAAGTCACAATCCTTTGAAAAGTTCAAAGAATTCAAGAATGAAGTACAAAACCAGCTAGGCAAGAGTATTAAGATACTTCGATCAGATCGAGGTGGTGAATACTTTAGCCATGAGTTTCGTGACTATCTAGCTGAGTGTGGGATTCTATCCCAACTCACTCCTCCTGGAACACCACAGTGGAATGGTGTATCGAAAGGAGGAATCGTACCCTATTAGATATGGTATGATCTATGATGAGTCACACAGATCTTCCTATATCTTTTTGGGGATATGCTCTAGACACAGCATCCTTCACACGTAACCGTGTTCCATTCAAAGTTGTGATAAAGACACCATATAGGATATGGACTGGGAGAGATGCCCAGATATCTTTTATGAGGATTTGGGGTTGTGAGGCTTACGTTCGACGTCAAGTCTCGAACAAACTAGGACCCAAATCCGATAAGTGCTATTTTATAGGATATCCCAAGGAAATGAAGGGATATTACTTCTACATTCCCAGTCACCACAAAGTGTTTGTGGCTAAGACTGAGATATTTCTAGAAAAGGACTTTGTTTCTAGAAAAACTAGTGGGAGTACGCTCGATCTTGAAGAAGTTCAAGATATGGACCATAGCACTGAAACCTTGATGGAAGTTGAACTGGAACCACAAAATGTTGTGGATGATAAGATTGTTGCACAAGGAGTTGAGGAACAACAACCAGTTCATGTAGACCTACATCTTCACAGGGTACGTCGTCAGCTTGAGAGATACTCATTTCTCTTGTCTGACCATGACAATGTTATGCTCGTTGAGAATGAGCCTACCTCCTATCAGGAAGCTGTGATGAGACCAGATTCTGAGAAATGGCTAGAGGCCATGAGATCCGAGATGGAATCCATGTACACCAACCAAGTATGGACTTTGGTTGATCCACCTGAAGGCGTCAAACTCATTGGGTGTAGGTGGGTCTTTAAGAGAAAGACTGACATAGATGGACTTATGCATACCTATAAGGGTCGTTTGGTAGCTAAAGGTTTCAAACAAATTCATGGTATTGACTATGATGAAACTTTTTCTCCAGTAGCGATGTTTAAGTCCATTTGGATCATGCTTGCTATTGCAGCATATCATGATTATGAGATCTAACAGATGGATGTCAAAACCATATTTATGAATGGAAACTTGCTCGAGGATGTGTACATGACACAACTTGAAGGTTTTGTAGATCCACTGTATACTGGCAAAGTATGCAAGCTGTATAAGTCCATTTATGGACTAAAGCAAGCTTCTCGGAGCTAGAATCTTTGATTCGATGATGCGATCAAACAGTTTGGTTTCATTAAGAATGAAGATGAACCTTGTGTCTACAAGAAGGTTGTAGGAAACACAGTTGTCTTCCTTGTATTATATGTGGATGACATACTACTCATTGGAAATGACATCCCTTTGCTGCAGTCTGTAAAGACTTAGTTGGGGAATTGTTTCTCAATGAAGGACTTAGGTGAAGCAGCCTGTATTCTAGGCATAAAGATCTATAGAGATAGATCTAAGAGATTGCTACGGTATTACTACTGTATTCTAGGCCTAAGTCAAAGTACATATATTGACACGGTATTACTACGGTTTGTCATGCAGAATTCCAAGAAAGGATTTCTGCCGATGTCACATGGTGTGAGTTTTTCGAAGACTCAAAGTCCCTCTTCTAGAGAGAGACCGCATGGATAAGATCCCTTATGCTTCAGCCATAGGATCTATCATGTACGCCATGTTATGTACTCGTCCTGATGTTTCGTATGCTTTGAGCATGACGAGAAGATACCAGTCAGATCCAGGTGAACGTCATTGGATAGCAGTCAAGAATATTCTTAAGTACTTGAGAAGGACTAAAGAATATTTCTTGATATTTGGAGGCGATGGTGAGCTAGCTGTAAAGGGTTATAGTTGTTAGTTAGAGCCCTAGAGCCAATCATTTGATGATTGTTGTATGGACTCATTGTATCATATTTCTTATGTATATTGATCCTGTCTGAACGCTGAATCGATGGACGTTGGGCATGTAGCACTCTCCAAACCGATGACGTGGCTCTCTGACTAACCGTATGGAGCTCCGGCGAACCTGCAAAGAAGTCGAGCCGGGAAGGGGTTCCCGGCGACGACCCTCCGACGCTCAAGTCAGGCAAGGGGAAAACAAGAAGGTGGCTCCAAGGATCGAAGATTGTGTATTTCCGGTGAAATCTGAGGGCTCTTATATAGAGCTATGGTGAGCTTGGTGCACACACATCGAGGTGGACACGTGTTCTGCACCGTACCTCAGTATGGGTTTGTCAGAAGAACATGCCTAACACCATACTGCTACAGTCTGAGCACCTCCTTGATGGGACAGAAGAGTCTTCCATTGTACGATTCTGCGTATGGCCTAGTTGTTGAACATGCCTGTTGTCAAAAGATGATGTTCCACAATGTCCCCTTGCCTTTATCTCCCTTTTTCTTCCCAGAGCCGGGCATCCAGCCGACCGGGTGTAGGTATCGGTCCGACCGGGAGGATTCCCGGTCACAGACTACCCCGCTTGGCCCTATTGCTGCTTTACGCCTTGGCCGAGCGGGCTATCCGCCCGGCCGTGCGACCTTGTTCACCCTGATCGTTGGAAACCCGACTCCCCGTCAAGTTATCTTTGATTCCGCCCGGACCCGTTCGACCCGTTCGGCCGGTTGACCCGGCCCTTCTGACTCCTACGTGTCGTTGACCCTTTGCCCATGAGGGCCCCCTGGCCTTATCGCAGGATCACTTGCCTCCCCTTCAAGTCTAGTCGAAGGAGGCGCTAAGTCCGACTGACTGGACCCCCGTTCTGACAGAGTAACAGCGCTCGGACGGTCCGTGGAATGCTTATCCATTCGGCTTACATTCTTCATCACGCCCGTTCGGCGCTGTCAACGGATGGACGGTCAAAACTGGCGCCTTTGGGATCCCCTCGGAATGCGTGTCAAATCCGCCCCATTAAGGCCGAGCACGCGCGCTGTGTGCGGTAATGGCGCTCATTAAATGTGCCCCATGCGGTAGCGCCACGTGGCATCTCTGATGTCGTCAGCGTACGGCGACGGCGTTACCTCCGATGGGACAGTCGCTGTTTAAAATGGATGGTTAGATGTGGGCATTGATCCTCGTGACCTGCATCCAACTGCTGAGGCCACTCGAGCCAATCCCTATAAAGTCCTCTCCTTCTCCTCCGCTGCGTTCCTGCTTTCGCGTGTTCCACAACTCTCCCTCCGACGACCTTGTTTCTCTGCGTCCAGGCGATCTCCAGCGCCCTTGCAACCCATTTTTTCGATCGTCTTCGTCCTTGTAAGCTCAGTTCTCCTGTTATTCCGTCATTCCTTCACATCGTTCTTTAGCTGTTCCTCCTTCTGCCATCTGTTTTCTCGCTTCTTTCCGTCTTTTATCGCGTTTACTCTTCCGACCATGTCGAGCACTTCACAACCGTCGGCCTCCGCTCCTGGTCTTTGGTATACAGCCACGGAGAGCCGGTTTGATGAAGAAGACGCACTACGCCTCGTGCGTACTTATGAGTTCCCCACTGACCTTGAAATAATATTAGCCACTCCTTCCGATCGGCCCAATAACCCGCCGTCCGGCACTGTTTGCTTTTTCTAGGATCAATTTTTGGCCGGCCTACGATTTCCCCTACATCGCTTCATTTTGCAAGTATGTAATTACTTCCGCCTCCCGCTCAGCCAACTCGTTCCGAACTCCATTAGGCTGCTGTGCGGGGTGGTGATTCTGTTCAAGCTAAACGATATCCCTCTGGACACCAAAATCTTTCATTACTTCTACTATCCAAAACAGTCCGAGTGGGGCACCTTCATTTTCCAAACTAGGATTGGTTTTGTTCTTTTTAGCAATATGCCGAGCTCCAACAAGCACCGGAAGGAATACTTTTTCTATGTGCGCTTCCCCGAGCTACCGACTTTCCGAACAAAGTGGCAGACCACGGTGCCGACCCAACCAGAGCTCGGCAAATACAAGAGCGATCCGGCCTACCTCCATGCGGCTAACCGCCTGGTCGGCCAATGATACAACATTGATAAGCTGCTACTTAAGGGAGTGATGTACTTGTTCGGCTTATCTCCCGTTCGGGCTGGCATTCCCTGCAGCATGGGTAAGGATTACTCTTTATCTTTCTCCTTTGCTCTAACTGATTTATTTTTCTTTTCCGCAGCGGAGATCATGTGGCGTGCTAAAGCCACCGAGCGCCTGAAGTTGAGAGCCGCTGAGATTGTGGCGGCTACGGCAAAGGAGGTCGATGCGCGGGGGCTCGTCCCCGCCAACTCGGGGGCTGAAGAGACACAGTCCGCCCCTGAAGTATCAGTCGCTAGGGCCCCCGTGCACGAAGCCGTGGGTGACGCTACTTCATCTGCCCCGGTCGAGGCGGAGATTCTCCCTATTGACGACGTTCCACTGAGGACCCGGAAGAAACGCCGGATAGACCCAACTCCACCCTCGGTCCCTTCTGGTGAACAACTTTCGGAGCGGAGTGGTATTCCTCCCGAGCGGGAAGAAGGAGCTCCGGCGTCTGTTGAGGCACTCTCTTCGGAGCGAACACTTTCCCAGCTTGGCTTGCCCGCGGCGCTCCCCGAAGTGGAACCAACTGATTCCCTCCCCCGCACCCGCCGTTGCCTTAGGCGCTTGGGTGAACTTTCTACTATTGGGGGGCCTTCCAATCAGGCAGCTGAGACCCAGGATGATCCAAGCGGCCTTCGGGTGATCAAGACTGTTCTGCGCTTTCCCTCAGAGGAATATCTTTTGGCGGTCGATCGGCCGGCTAGCCCCGAGCAGCAAATTACCCTAACAGGACCTCTTGCCAAAGTTTGGGAGGATGCCCGGATTTGCGTCGCGCTCATGACTCCCAGTCAGTTGGGAGACAGCAATCTACAGCAGGCCACCGGGGTATGTTCTTTCTCCCTTGGTGTTCCTTTTTAATCAACCTTTGACATCTCTTCTGCGCAGACCTGGGTGGAACAGATTGCAATTAGCAATCGCCTGGCTGAGCTGGAAAATGAGCTGAAAAAGCTCAAACTCTCGGGGGAAAGTCAGGGGCAGTCATCCGCCGAGCTGGAGAATACTAAAAAGCTTTTGGAATCCGAGCGGCAGAAGTCTTCTGAGCTGACGGCGGAGGTGGCTCGGCTTGAAGTTGTGGTCAAGAAGCGTGACCATGACATAAAGCTTGCGACAAACCGAAAGCTTTAGGCCATCTCAGACTTGGATATTATGAAGGTGGAGAACCGGGGTTTGGATCAACGCGTCAAGGAGTTGGGCACCCTCTTGTCCACCGAACGGGAGGACCGCTCGGCCGATCAGGCTAAATTTGAAGGGGATTTGAAAGATCTCCAGGCTGCCCTTGACGCTTCTTGAGTCGCGCTCAAAGAATATCAAGACGGGGAGCCTGGCCGGTCGGCTGAAGTGCGGAAAGCTTTCGCCCGCTCGGACGAGTTCGGTGAAAAGTTCAGCGACAAGCTGTCTCTAACTTTTGAAGAGGCGATCAAGGTGGCGGTTGATTATTTGAAGACTAAGGGCCATCTACCCGCCGAGCTGTCCGTCCCCCCAGAAGATCTGGCTGTCATGATGGGCTCTATCCCCGACGCCCTTTTTAATTTCGATGAGTGAGGAGTATTTGAACCGTTTTTTGTATGCCCGTCGTTCGGTGCAAATACTCTTGCTATTACTTCTTTTGTCTGTCCGTCGTTCGGCGTAAATGAACTCTGTTTTTTGTTTGTTATTTGATTGCTCGACCAGTATTCATCCTTAACCTTTGTTTCGGCCAGAATTTTTTCACGCTAAGTATTCTTTATAAGGGAGTCGCTCGGCCGTAATATTCTTGACTTAATAGCAGGACTTGTTACTGGTCGGCGCTTACAACCGGGTCGTACCATGCGAAAAGCTATCCGTCTAGAGGGTTTATAGACGTCGTTTTGTCTCTCGATTTTTAACGTCGGAGCTCGACGGTCTTCCTGCCGGAGGGTATATAGACGCTGGTTCGTCTCTCGATTTTTAACGTCGGAGCTCGACGGGCTTCCTGCCGAAGGTTTTATAGACGTCGGTTCGTCTCTCGATTTTTAACGTCGGAGCTCGACGGGCTTCCGGCCGAAGGGTTTATAGACACCGGTTCGTCTCTCGATTTTTAACGTCGGAGCTCGATGGTCTTCCGGCCGGAGGGTTTATAGACGCCGGTTCGTCTCTCGATTTTTAACGTCGGAGCTCGACGGTCTTCCGGCCGGAGGGTTTATAGACGCCGGTTCGTCTCTCGATTTTTAACGTCGGAGCTCGACGGTCTTCCGGCCGGAGGGTTTATAGACGCCGGTTCGTCTCTCGATTTTTAACGTCGGAGCTCGACGGTCTTCCGGCCGGAGGGTTTATAGACGTCGGTTCGTCTCTCGATTTTTAACGTCGGAGCTCGACGGGCTTCCGGCCGGAGGGTTTATAGACGCCGGTTCGTCTCTCGATTTTTAACGTCGGAGCTCGACGGGCTTCCGGCCGGAGGGTTTATAGACGCCGGTTCGTCTCTCAATTTTTAACATCGGAGCTCGACGGGCTTCCGGCCGGAGGGTTTATAGACGCCGGTTCGTCTCTCAATTTTTAATGTCGGAGCTCGACGGTCTTCCGGCCGGAGGGTTTATAGACGCCGGTTCGTCTATCGATTTTTAACGTCAGAGCTCGACGGTCTTCCGGCCGGAGGGTTTATAGACGCCGGTTCGTCTCTCAATTTTTAACGTCGGAGCTCGACGGTCTTCCCGCCGGAGGGTTTATAAACGCCGGTTCGTCTCTCGATTTTTAACGTCAGAGCTTGATAACCATGATTTTCATTGCATTATTTTGATTCATATATGCATGGTTTGATGTTAATTTCATAGTTTAAATCATGGTTACATCACATTTTGTACATTGTGTGTATTTTTGGGCATAATTGCAAATTATCTTATTTTTGGTGTTATTTGGTGCTAATATTTAATTCTTATTTTGTAGACATCAAAGGATCTTAGATTTAGATCTATTTGGACCGGAATTGGGCTCGAATCGGAGTTCAAAAGACAAGATCAAGCTTTGGGTCGATTTGGGCCATTCATCAAGAATAGGAGAGATCTGGACCATCCGTTGAAGATCTGGCCGATCCAACCTAATGGGGAGCAGATATGAGCCATTGATGAAGATCCAGAAGTTTTGATCCAGATCTGAGTTCATCTAGCCATTGATCCAGCCGAAATAATCCGGGCCGTTCATTGAAGACTGGGCAGATCTGGGCCATCCAGTGATGATCTGATCGATCCGACCGACGGGAGGGTAGATCCAGACCCTAGAGCAAGATCAGTACCTTCAGATCGGATTTTGGGCAAACTTTCACCGTTGATTTAGCTCCAAATCAATCCCATCCGTCCATTCAGATCCAGATCTGATTCAAAACAGAAGCTACAGTACCCAGCTTCCTTCGTCGATCTCTCCACGCACAGCAGCTTCGTCCCGGCGGCATTTCTTCGGATTTCGACCCCTTTCCTTTCTCCGATCATCCTCTCAAGCTTCAACCTCGGTGGATAATCTCTACATCAGCTCTTCCCGATCATCTGGTGTCGTCGACGGGTGTTCTCTCCGGCGCAATCTCCACTTCTGCGATACCTCTGTTCACCTCAGATTTGGAGGTGTTCTTCCAAATCTGAGCTCCGATTCCTATCAGCAACGCTCGGCGGTGGTCCTCCGACGTTACTGAGCTTCTTCCAATGCCCATCCGCAGTCCACATCTTCATTCCAGATTCAGAGGTCAAGGATGGCAGATTTCCAGCATTTTCGGCACTTGAGTGGGTTTAGGGTTGTTCTTAGCTCGCCGGGGGTGGTCCGTCGGTGTAGTTAAGCACTCCTTGAGCTGATACGCCATTGAGATGTTCCATTGAGGTCCAAAGTTGGGTGGTCTCGACTTTGGCACTCTTGTGTGACGGCAAGAGTGTGAAACTTGTGGAATTGGTTGTGAGTTGGATTGGTTTACATTTTAATTCATTTTGTTATTGTTTTTGTAGCTTAGCACAGATTACTTTTATATTTTGTTATATTTTTATGCAAGTAGTTAGCATTCTTTCCTTGTTGAAGCTTAGTTTAAGTTTTAGTTGATGCTTGGTTACTTGTTTAGTGTTTAAATTCTAAGCTAGGGTTTACATCTTGCTTTAGATCAGATTTAATTGTGTCTTGCTATTTTATATCTTTAGTTTAAGTGTGTGTCGATGGTTTAATCACATCGTAGAGTGACAATGCGTAATGATTTGTTCATTGGCACATAGTTAGGTTTCACTCTTGCTTTAGATTAATTTCTTAATTGCTGTGTTTTTCCTCTGTTAGATTTAGATTTAAAGCTTTTAAACCCCCAACTCCATTTTTATATCGAAAACCCCAAAAATAGGAATAAAAAGACAATCCTAAATTACATTCTACCGTTGGTTCCTCGGATCGATCCTGGGCTCGCTACTACAACATTATCATTTAGTTAAGGGGTTCAGTGAATATAATACATTGTTAATTTGATTAGCGAGTGTGACAGACATCGCTTATCAAATTTTGGCGTCGTTGCCGGGGAAAAAAAAATGCAATGTTTGGTAATTTTAGGATTGTTCTTTATTTTGGAAAACTTTAAAAATATTATTGTTTTGATTGCTTTCATGATTATATATCCATGTGTTGATTTTATTTGTTCCCGAGTCTTCTGATTTTATTTACTAGTGTTTCAGTGTAAGAACAGGAAATTCATGTGACCATGGATCCATATCATCAGTATTTTGGAGATGGGATGGAGAATTATTTTTATCAGCCTCAGACTCAGTTCTATCAGTCCTACTTACCTATGGAGCAACGGAATAGGTATGAGGATGCACAAGAACAAATTGAAGAATCAATGTGGAAATGCAATGAAGTTATGCAACTAATGAGAGAGCATCAAGAGCAACAATTTGCAAGGATACAAAACATTCAGAGTCAGTTAGATCAGATTGCATCATCCATTCATCAGTTACAAACACAAAACGTCAGTGGGGAGTTGGATTATGGAGCTCTTGTCAGGCCTGACACTGCATCTACTTCTTCACTAGATTCTTTATCTACTTTTTATTGTTGTGATGATGTAGTTGAACCTATTTTTGATTCTACTACTAATAATGTTGCTCTAGATGTTGTGAATGATGCAGGTCTTGTTGTAGAAGATGATTTAAGTGTAGGGGAATGTTTACTGGAAGCATTACCTCAAGAATCACCAAGAATGGAGGATGTAAGTGTAGGGACTTGTGTTATGGAGCCAAGTGTTGGTGCAACCTTAGGTCAAGGTTGACCTGGTTGACCCGACTCGAGGTGACTTGACTCGAGTTGTATTTTGATGTTTGACTTGGGAAGATTGTCGGTGCAACCTTAGGTCAAGGTTGACCTAGTTGAGTTGCATGTTGATGTTTGACACTCGTGAGAGAGTTCTATTCTTGATGTGAGACAAGAATAGATGGTTGGGAGTTTATTGGTCCAACCCTAGGTCAAGGATTGACCTGGTTGACCTGAAAAGTCCAAGTATGGAGACTTGGCACTGGGAAAGTCCAAGCAGGGAGCTTGGCACGCAAAAAGTCCAAGTATGGAGACTTGGCACTGGAAAAGTCCAAGCAGGGTGCTTGGCACGGGAAAGGTCCAAGCAGGGAGCTTGGCAAGTGGGAAAGTCTTAACTGGGATGTTAGGCAGTGTGGAAAGTCCTGGTGAGTGAAGCCAGGCAGTGGGAAAGTCCTAACTGGGATGTTAGGCAGTGTGGAAAGTCCTGGTGAGTGAAGCCAGGTGAAAATCCTAGTGAGTGAAGCTAGGTGAAAGTGGAAGTCCTGGTGAGTGAAGCCAGGCAGTGGGAAAGTCCTGGTGAGTGAAGCCAGGCAGTTGGAAAGTCCTGATGAGTGAAGCCAGGCAGTTGGAAAGTCCTGGTGAGTGAAGCCGGGCAGTGAGAAAGTGAAGTTAGGCAGGTGTGAAAACCCTAGTGAGTGAAGCTAGGTGAAAGTCCCGTGAGTGAAGCGCAAGGGAAAATTCAGATGGATCAAGGATGATCGGACATCTGGTGTTGAGAAAGTCAAGTAGGTCAAGGGAGTGACCGGATACTTGGTACGGAGAGAAAAGTCTAAGTGGGTCAAAGGGATTGACCTGACACTTAGCAGGGAGTCCTAGCAGGTCAAGGGAGTGACCGGATGCTAAGCATGATGTACCAACAGGTCAAGGTTGACCGGATGTTGGTTTGGGAGACTTGGTTTGGGCGAAAACCATGAGGGATCGATCGGTGATCGATCCGGATCTGAATATTCGATCGGTGCGGTGATCGATAACACATCGATGCATATCAGTGTGTTAACTGATCGATCCGGTGACCGATCGAGTCGATCGAGCCGAACAGAGAGAGGCGCAGAGGGGCTGATCGGTGCGGGACCGATCGGCCTGCTGATCGGTCCCGGACCGATCAGGAGGTTCCTGATCGGTCCATGGACCGATCAGGGAACAGGCTGACGGGGGGGAATGGATCGGTCTGTGGACCGATCCACATGGAGCCTGATCGGTCCACAGACCGATCCAGGCACTAGCCGTTGCGACGCAACGGCTAGATTTCTTCTGTGTTTCTTCGTTTTCTTCGCAGGTTATAAAAGGAGGGCTGCTGCTGCGAGCCTCCTTCTTCTTCTTCTTCCTTCTTCCTGTTCTTGGTGCTGCTAAGCTTTAACTGAGCTTTGTTGAGCTCACTTCCGAAGCCCCGCGTGAGCTTCTTTCGGCTGAGTTGCTTGTTGGCATTCGTCCGTGAAGTTGCTGCTTCCAGGACTTCAGTCGACGACAAGAAGGCAAGCTTGTATTGTTACATTCATTGTATTTACTTCTTGTATTCTGTTGTACTCTTAGCTTGCTGTTGCAAGTGATTGTGGCGAGGTTTCTCCACCCACAAGGAGTTGATATTAGCCGGTTCTCCGGGGACTCATCCACCGACGGATTGATAGGGCTCGTCCACCTTACGGACACGCCGAGGAGTAGGAGTATCATCTCCGAACCTCGTTACATCGCTGCGTCTAAGGTTTGATTTCTCCATTTACGTTTCTGTTGTTATTTTTCCGCTGCGCTAACCTGATTTGTAGAAAGAAACGAGCGATTTGGGGCGGCTATTCACACCCCCCCCCTCTCTAGCCGAGTACGTAGGATCCTAACAAGTGGTATCAGAGCGAGGTCGCTCTTCGCCGGATTAACACCCGAGGGAGCACAAGCTAGAGATGGATCAACTCGGAGAAGACATCACCATTCCACCCTTCTACGATCGCGACGACTTCGCGTATTGGAAGGTAAGGATGAAGTATTTCCTTATGACTAACATTGAAAATTGGACTTGTGTACAATTAGGTTTCACTCTTCCGATGGATAAAGAAGGAAAACCTCTTGAGAAGAAGAAGTGGACGAAGGAGCAAATCCACCAATCCACAATCAACGACGAGGTAATGAAAATATTTGAATTCTCATTACCTAACGATATATTGTGTAGGATAGATGGATACAACAATGCCAAGGAGTTGTGGAACAACTTGGCTAAGTTCCATGAGGGGAACTCCACTTCAAGCCATGAAGAGGAGTCAAGTGAGCCAAGTAGCTCACATCATGGAGAAGAGGAATTAGAAGTTGAGGGCTACTCAACATCTAAGGAAGAAGAGGAGGAGAGTTCTTCTTCAAGAATGGAGCAAGAGGAAGAAGCTTCTATCTCCGGAAGGGATGAAGAAGAAAGCATACATCCCACCTCAACCCTAGGTAACTCAAGCATTTCAATCTCAAATAAATTACACATAATGTGCTTTGAGTGTAGGGAGTATGGACATTACAAGAGTAAATGTCCAAAGAGGGTAAGAAAGACTCCACCGGCGCCAAAGGTCAAGGAAGCCGGAGTCCCGAAACGCAAGGGCAAGGAGCACATCGTGTGTTTCCAATGCAAGCAAAGGGGACACTATAGGAGCCATTGTCCGAGGGGGAGGCAACCTCACAAGGGCAAGAGACCGGGCACATCGATAGGGGGAGCTAAGGCAAACCCTAAGGTAACCTCTAAGGTTCATTTTTGCAATTCTAATAAAATGCATGCTAGGAATTTTATTGCACTTGTCGATAATAACAAGCATGATAACCTTAGGAATCAATACATGTGCTTAGGAGCTAAACATGTTAGCCTAGGTAAGGATAACACTAGAAATACCAACCCTAGGATTAACGCTTCTAAAGTTAAGGAAAACTTAGGTAGGAATCCCAAATCAACTAGACATATGCCTAGGAATGCCTCAAAGAACAATGACAAATTAAAACTTAAGGTATTAGAGAAGGAGAATCAAGTCTTGAGGTCAAGACTTGATACTTTGGAAAAGGCTCTTAAGAACTTGGAGAAGTCATCTCTAGGGTTTAAGGGTCAAAAACCAATGTCCAAGGACAAGAAACCTAAGTCCCAAGTGGTCAAGCCCACTTATCATAGTGTTCCATTCGATTATGGAACAAAACCTAGGGCTAGGAAGACCACCACCAAGGTCACAAGGGGAGTCACCCCTAGAGTTGATCTTGATGAGTCCCAAATGACCAAGGCTTCAAAGCCTAGGAGGGTCATTAGGAGGGTTGCTAGGGAAGTCATCCCTAGTGAATATTTAGTGAACCCAATGAGCTCACATAGATATTGGGTTCCTAGGAGCATCTTCTCTATCCCATAGATGGGTTAGAGAGTGTCAACTCCAATTAGAAGGGTAGTTAACCCAACTTTGAGGAAATTGACACTCAAGGAGCATTTTCAAGGTTTTGATAACCTTTGAAAATGAAAAAGAATTATTATTTACTCCTTGAAGAGTAAATTGTGCCATATTTGAAAAATATCGATTTTAATCTTATTTGGCACAATTTAAGAAAACCTAGAGAAATACCATAATTGGGATTTTGGTTTTCTCTTAGGGATATATGGGCAATCTAGGGTTAGATTTTAAGTTAGCTAAGGCTAAGGATACTTAGATAGGGAATTTAGGTATTTTATTTGTGCTAACTTGCCATGATTGGTTGCCATATGCCATGCCATGACATCATATTCATTTTATTATCATTTGAAATGTCATGATAATGCTTAGGCTAGTTTATATGTCATGCTTTATTTAAGTTTTCAAACTTTATGCCATGACATCATGACATTGGCACATGTTTTTACTTATGATATCATTATATGCCATGTCATCATCTCTTGCATTATAATCAATGAAATTGATTTGAGAACAAACATATAATTTGATATTGAGATCAAATTGGTGTTTAGAAAATGCATGAGAACTTAGCCTAAGTTGACCTTAACCCATATCTCACATCAAATTGACTTGAATGTGGTTTGATACACCTTAGATGTGTGTGAGATATTAGGATCATGAGTTAGGATCAAGGTGCATTGTCCTTGTACCTAGATGACCCTAATTCAAGAAATTAAGGATCATAGGGAAAGCTTGTGTACAAGTCATGTACATCTAGCCCTAAGATTATGGTCCTAAATTCAAATGGTTTTAAAAGCATTTTAAAATTGATTTGAAAAACCTTGATGAAGCTTTCCTAGTGATAGCATTCATCATTGAACATTGTGATACAAAGTTGAGTTAAACTTGAACTATTTCAAAGTTTTTGAACTTTGTATCAAGATTGAAAAATGGAAACTATATTCATAGAAAACTATTTTTCCTTGATAGTGTATGATATGAGGAATGTATCCTCAAAGTTTCGTAATTTTTGGAATTTTCTGTAATTTTCTGTGAGTTTCTGAACTTCTCCCGGAGAGAAAATCAGAAATCTCTGATTTCAGTGGCTGGATCGGTCCGGGGACCGATCCAGGGAAGATCTGATCGGTCTGCGGACCGATCCAGAGTATTGTGGATCGGTCTGCAGACCGATCTGGTGAAGGGCTGATCGGTCTGGGGACCGATCAGGGCGTGCCGAATTTCTGATTTTTCAGCTGTTGTCTGAAATTTCAGTTATGGAAGTGGTGTTTTTGGATTTCTAAAGGTTTGGAACTCTCAAAGACATTGTTGGTGCAATGGTCAAAGGGGGAGTTGACCTTTAGGGGGAGTTTTACCTAATTGTCAAGGGGGAGTTGACTTTTAGGGGGAGTTTTTACTCCTTAAGACTTTTGAGGATTAGTGATATGGGATTATCACTAAGTTGATTGTTGAGTTTAGTATCAAGGGGGAAATTAAGAGTTTCAATGAAAGGTATGGGACTTTCATTAGGAAGAAACTTTTGACCTTGATACCCTCCTTTTTCTTTTTGATGTGTGTCAAAAAGGGGAGAGTGTTCATTGGAGAGTTATTGGAGAACCCAAGTTAGGTTATCGGGTTAACCTAAGCTAGGGAAGAATGTCAAGGAATGTTCGAGGAAGAACATTGGAATTCTTTTGATGTGTGTCAAAAGGGGAGAATATTGGAGAACAATTGGGTTATCGGGTTAACCTAAGGGGAGAATGTCCAGAGAATGTTCAAGGAAAGAACATTGGACATTGGAAGATAGTTGGAAAACCTAAGTTAGGTTATCGGGTTAACCTAACTTGATTATGGGTTTTGTCAAACATCAAAAAGGGGGAGATTGTTGGTGCAACCTTAGGTCAAGGTTGACCTGGTTGACCCGACTCGAGGTGACTTGACTCGAGTTGTATTTTGATGTTTGACTTGGGAAGATTGTCGGTGCAACCTTAGGTCAAGGTTGACCTAGTTGAGTTGCATGTTGATGTTTGACACTGTGAGAGAGTTCTATTCTTGATGTGAGACAAGAATAGATGGTTGGAGTTTATTGGTCCAACCCTAGGTCAAGGATTGACTGGTTGACTGAAAAGTCCAAGTATGGAGACTTAGCAGAAAGTCCAAGCGGGGAGCTTGGCACGCAAAAGTCCAAGTATGGAGACTTGAAAAGTCAAGCGGGAGCTTGGCACGGAAAAGTCAAGCAGGGAGCTTGGCAGTGGGAAAGTCCTAACCGGGATGTTAGGCGGTGTGGAAAGTCCCGGTGAGTGAAGTCGAGCGTGGGAAAGTCCTAACTAGGATGTTAGGCGGTGTGGAAAGTCACGGTGAGTGAAGCGGTGAAAATCTAGTGAGTGAAGCTAGGTGAAAGTGAAAGTCCAGTGAGTGAAGCAGGCGGTTAGAAAGTCGATGAGTGAAGCCGGCGGTTGGAAAGTCTGTGAGTGAAGCGAGGCGGTGAGAAAGTCCTAGCGGGATGTTAGGCGGTGTGAAAACCCTAGTGAGTGAAGCTAGGTGAAAGTCCCGGTGAGTGAAGCGGGCGAGGGAAAATTCAGATGGATCAAGGGTGATCGGACATCCGGTGATGGGAAGTCCAAGTAGGTCATGGGAGTGACCGGATACTTGGTACGGAGAGAAAAGTCTAAGTGGGTCAAAGGGATTGACCGGACACTTAGCGGGAGTCCTAGCAGGTCAAGGGTGACCGGATGCTAGGCGTGACCAACAGTCAAGATTGACCGGATGTTGGTTTGGACTTGGTTTGGGCGATAGGTTGGATCGATCCGGTGATCGATCCAGTGATACTGAGAATATTCTGATCGGTCGGTGACCGATCGCAACACATCGTAGCATATCAGTGTGTTAACGATCGGTGGTGACCGATCGTGAGTCGATCGAACAGAGAGAGGCGCAGAGGGCTGATCGGTGCCGGGGACCGATCAGAAGCCCTGATCGGTCCGGACCCGATCGGAGGTTCTGATCGGTCCATGGACCGATCGAGGAAACAGCGAAGGAGGAGAATGGATCGGTCGTGGACCGATCCACTGATCGGTCCACGGGCGATCAGGCACTAAGCCGCTTGACATGCAACGCCAGATTTCTTCATGTTTCTTCGTTTTCTTGCAGTTATAAAAGGAGGCTGCCACGAGCCTCCTTCTTCTTCTTCTTCCTTCTTCGCTTGGTGCTGCTAAGCTTTAACCGAGCTTTGTTGAGCTCACTTCCGAAGCCCGCGTGAGCTTCTTTCGGTGAGTTGCTTGTTGGCATTCGTCCGTGAAGTTGCTGCTTCCAGGACTTCAGTCGACGACAAGAAGGCAAGCTTGTATTGTTACATTCATTGTATTTACTTCTTGTATTCTGTTGTACTCTTAGCTTGCTGTTGCAAGTGATTGTGGCGAGGTTTCTCCACCCACAAGGAGTTGATATTAGCCGGTTCTCCGGGGACTCATCCACCGACGGATTGATAGGGATCGTCCACCTTACGGACACGCCGAGGAGTAGGAGTATCATCTCCGAACCTCGTTACATCGCTGCGTCTAAGGTTTGATTTCTCCATTTACGTTTCTGTTGTTATTTTTCCGCTGCGCTAACCTGATTTGTAGAAAGAAACGAGCGATTTGGGGCGGCTATTCACACCCCCCTCTCTAGCCGAGTACGTAGGATCCTAACACCAAGCACCCAAGAATCACTACATGAAGATGTACATACACCAGAACTGGAGTCTGAGCATTTATTTGATGAGAAAGAGGTAACAATCACCACTCCAGGTACCTCTCAAGATGACAAGGTGAGTATTTTGTGTAATTTTTTAGAGAATTTTATAGAGGTACCATTTATTGATTTTATTAGTTGTGATTCATTTCTTGATATACTTTCTACTCACACTAATATTCTCCTATTTTCTTTTTACCCCACATGCATGTGGGGGGTATTTTCTTTTATTGATGTGGTAGGAGAACATGAGCGTCCGGAGTGGATGCTTACACTGAACCGACTTAGACCTCCAGAGAGAATTTTGAAAGGAAAAATGAGTAATAAGAAGAATTTGAGTAGAACCACGATTACTCCATTACCGGGGTGGCTTCTTCTTTTTAACCTTCTTCAACCACCGGGAATGAAAGGGGAGTTAGTTCCAATTTTGTTTTCTCTTGCATTTTAATTCATGCTTTGTGTTTAGTTTTTCTCTAATAAATTAGTTATATATTTCTTTGGTTCTATACTTTGCATTTGCACTTTGTTTTTACATTTTGCATTTTATTTCCATACTATGCATTTAGTTAGTGCATAACATTTCATTTGAATAAAATTCACCATGGGAATTTTCTAAGTAATACTTTTAAGATGGTAAAAGTCTCTTAAATTTGATCATCAATTTTAGGTCATGTGACATGATTGGATGCTTTTCTTACATGATATTGGTTAATTTGGTAGAGGATTCCAATTTGATCAATTGGGCTTGATTGCATAAAAATACCTAGAGAGAGCCACTTTAAGCCTAAACACTATTTTATTTTTGTGTGGCATGCGCTTGCAATAATTGAACTCTAGAACTTGCTTAGCTTCTTTTCAAAGCCATAATAGCATATGTATGCGTGGTAAGGAAGGATTTTGTCATTCTTATGCTACCCTAATTTTTAATTTCTTTCCCACAATTTTCTTTAAACAATTTCATTTCATCTAGCATTCAAACCCTTGATTATCTTTGCTTGTCATTATTTCATTGAGAGTGTTGTTTGAATGCTTGATGAGTTAGATTTGGCAAAATGACAAAGGATTAAGTGTGGGGGAGATGTATAGAGCTTTTGAATGCTTGGATTCATTTGTTAATGGATGGGATTCAAATTCAAGCCAAAGATGAAGTTTTGGGAAGATGTAATGGAGTTAAATGCTTAAAGTTTTTAAAGTTGGGATGCTACTGTTCTAGAAAAGAAAATGCTGAAATTGTTGCCATGAATGAAGTGCTTTTAAGATTGCAATGCTAAATGAAAGGATTCTTTAAGCTTACTCATGTGAAGAACAAGCACAATTAGCTTTGAATTTTGGAATTTGATACTATGGTGATACATTCAAAACATCATTGGCAGGTTTGAGAGAAAGTTTTGAAATTACTGAATTCTGAATTCTGAAATCTGGCCATGCTGAACACTGCCAGTCAAGGAAACCATAGAAATCTACACTGCTCGAATCTAGAAGCCACAACCATTTTGAACATCACTGATTTCGAAAACATCACTGATTTTGAACATTTCTGTTTTGTTTTCAATTTGAATGCGGAGGAAATTCAGAATGGAATTTACAATAGAACATGAATCTGAGAACTGTAGAACATGAGAAGTGCAAAGGTTATATACATTGTATGCCAGAAATAAGTAGCAATCATATATCTCCTTGATTGGTTGTGAAGTTGCAAACCCATCTCAGTTGCATACCTATTGAAGCAAAAGTTCAGCATTCTTTCTTCAGCAAACCAACCTCAAATTCTACTCCACACTACAGCTTCAGAAAAAAAAAAAAATCTGTTTACAGAAATTGGGTTCTGTGACTTCATTTTTCTGAATTCCTTTCTGTGCAGAAATGTAATACAAGTTACTGCTGCTCTAAATTTAATTGACAATATACATGTAGGGCTTCTCTTGAGGTTTATTGATAAATCCCCACGAGACTTGGCACATTTCAAAAAATTTTCAGATTCATTTCAGAGAGTTCCTGCACTTCAGACTTCAGAAAATTCTAATTTCTACAGCTCAGTTTACTAAAAGATCTCATTTAGTATTGAATAAACAAGAGCTCAAACTCAAGTTGTTTAGATTTGCTACTGATTGCTACTTCAGAAATCAGTTTCGAAATCTGTAAGGAATTGGATGTGTTGAAGTGGTTGCTGAGAGTGCAGAATTCAGAATCATGATTTGTTGTTGTTCCAGAGTAGGAAATATGGCTGTGAGTTGCATCTGCATTTAGCTAGGTGGTAGTATTCTTGTGCAATATCAAAAATTAAAAGGTTGTTGATTAGTATACCACAAGCTACTTAACATGTGCATACATTTAAAAAATGTTAATGAAGAATGCAAGAATGCTACCGTGGAGTAATGGCAATGCTGAATCTGAGTTTGAATGCATGATGAAAATCTGCAGGAATGAAGTTCTGAATTTTCAGAAACTAAGCTTGGCTGAAATTTGATATTCAAATGAAGATGTGGCTGACATGTGATATTTTCTGCCAGTTCTGAAGTAACTCGTAGATCTGGACTCTTAATCAGGGATTGAATATATGAATTCCATCTCAGAAAGCTCCTTTAATTTAGAAAGAATTAGGAAACAGAGGGAATGGAAATGGTTTTTGAAGTGCTGGAATTTCACAGAATGTGCAGTGGTGTATCAGTTGTCTGCCAAATTTTGTTATAAGCATTCGGTTTGTAAAAGTTCAAGTAAGCAGGTTCTTGAAATTGTCCAGCTCCATTGTAGTGCAAGAAATCAGCAAAGTGGAATGATAGCTGCTGCTGAGAAAAGCTTTCCAATGCTAGTGCAAGATCCTAACATTTGGAATGAGATAGAAACCTTTTTCCAACGAAGAACATTTGATTAGCAAAGGGAACTAGAAGCTTAATTTCTGGAATTTAAATGTTATGGAATGAATTAATATTTTCTGGGCAGCAATTTCATAAATAAGAGCCATTTGATGTGTCCATGGAAGTCATTCTGTATTGCCTCTAAATTTCTGAGAACACAAGAGCTTAATTTAATTTCCTTATGATTGCCTTTTAATGATCTTAATCTGAAATTGAGCATCTCAACTTCTACAAATCAAGTTTGCAGAATCAGTTTTGATACTTTCAACTTCTTTTCTCATAAATGAGGAAACTGACAAGTGCTTGCTGAAATTGCTGAAAATGTAGCTGTTGAGTTTTCTGCTGTTTATGGTTAGAAACTCCTTCAATTGATTCAATTCTGTTCAGCATTGTTTTCAAGTGAAGCTTTTGTTCTAGCGTTATTATTATTTGGTGTTTCTATCTCCAAAATTCAATTGCTTCCAAGGAGAAATTCAAGAAGCAGAAAGTTGCTGGATTTTATTATACTAGTGTATTTGTCAGGCCTGAAAACAGAATGTGGAGGCTGGTATAAAAGCAGAGAGTTATAGGAACGTAAGGGTATCAAGCTTAAGCTGGTTTCTGAAATTCAGTCCAGCAACTGTAAATTGAGATGCAACAATTCTTAATCAGATCAGAATCTGTTTGAATGAACATAAAAATGGAAGAAAGTAGTGTTGTCACATTTTAAAGGCTGATGAAGTAAAAATGGATGATTGAGTGTGCCATTTTAAGAAGTGTTTGTGCCAAAAATATTGAATGAAGTGTAAGATGGTGATTGGATTAATGTGGAGTGGCAATCTTGGAGAGTCATTTGATGTTACAATCTTCCTTGAAGGTTACATTTGGATTATAAGAGGGAAAGGTGAATGGTGAACCTGAAAATTGTTGCTGCTTTAATGTTTGTTGACTCTATTTTCATGCACCATGAATATAATCCTTAGTAGTTTGAGAGATGCTTTTAAATCAGATTTCTTGTATTCATGTATAAACATTGAATAGAATTGTCTCCTATCTTGATTCCGAGGTTGAATCTGTAAAATTAGAAGTGAATAGAATGTAAAATGAAGCAAGTGGACTGATTCTGAATTTTTGTACAAGAGAGTTCTTTTAAAGGCTGAGAGGAGTGATTGTGGCTCATATTCAGGAATTATTCAAGGATCGGTAAAGTATCACTTAAGCCAGTTTGTTGAAATCTGTTCCTTTATAGAATCTAAGCTACTCTCAGCAGATTCAGAATTTGAATTTCAAGAGAAAAACAGAATGGAAAGTGATGCTGTCATTGAAGCATAAACTTCAACATGTGTATGACTTGGTCTTGTTAGTTCTTAATTAACAAATAGGCCAAGTGAGCTATTTTTATCTCTTTGACAAATAGAGTTGAATGGATTCAATCAATGAGGGATACTATCTTGTGCCAACTGATGTTGCTGTCCTCGTCAACAAAGCTATGCAGAAATAAAGAAGATTTTGATTTCTTGAAGCTGAGATGTGGCAATTTATTTCTTTTGCTGCTGGACATAGAATCTGTTTCGATTTGAAATATAATTTTAGAGATGGACCAAGCTGCTGAATCTACAAAAGAGTTGATGAAATTGATGAAGTAAAGACAAGGAAAGTAAGATGTCTGCAGAATGAAAACAAACACAGTAGTTTGAGGTGTATCAAATTGGTTTGGATGGAGTTTTATTGCCCGAGACGGCCAACACTTTAAGTGTGGGGGAGGGAGCTATTAGGGAGCTATTCTCCATAGGGTGATTCAAGATTGTTTTAGCTTCAAGATTCTGAAATTGAAGTGGAAAAAGAGCAAAAACAGTGAAAGAATTTTTTTTGAAAATTGGCACATTCAAGAGAGTATCAAAAGGGAGACAATGTATCAAGATTCTATGTTGGTCATCAAATTGAAGGGGAGGTTAGCTTGATATGTTGAATTGGTAATAACAAATGGTATTCATCTCTTTTTACATCAAAATGGTCAACTCATCAAGTATATTCCTCCAATACTCTCATCTTCTCATTTTCTTCATTTAAGCCTTTTCTTTTGCCTATTCTATTCATTTTCATTGTTCTTTTTGCTTCTAGTTAAATTCTTCATGATGAATTCCTTTTGATTCATGTATGCTATGTTTTATAGTGGTGGAGAATTAGAAAATAAGCAAGCTTATGGTAGTGAAATGTTGTGAGTTGCATTGAGTGAGCTCCATTTATACACATGCTTGAGTGTGAGAGATAGATTAGGTAAATCCCTTGTGAGATTGCAACTTGCTTAAATTTTTCAATTGGATTGAAACTACCATACCTACTGATTATTGTTTGGATTGTATTCATGATTGTTGTGATCGTTTAGATGGTCTTAGTTAAATTCGTTTTACTATCTTCTAGGTATTGCTAGGGAATTTTCTATGGAAATGATTTTTAGTTTTCTTTACTTTCACGGGACGTTCAAGACTAAGTGTGGGGGATTTGATAACCATGATTTTCATTGCATTATTTTGATTCATATATGCATGGTTTGATGTTAATTTCATAGTTTAAATCATGGTTACATCACATTTTGTACATTGTGTGTATTTTTGGGCATAATTGCAAATTATCTTATTTTTGGTGTTATTTGGTGCTAATATTTAATTCTTATTTTGTAGACATCAAAGGATCTTAGATTTGGATCTATTTGGACCGGAATTGGGCTCGAATCGGAGTTCAAAAGACAAGATCAAGCTTTGGGTCGATTTGGGCCATTCATCAAGAATAGGAGAGATCTGGACCATCCGTTGAAGATCTGGCCGATCCAACCTAATGGGGAGCAGATATGAGCCATTGATGAAGATCCAGAAGTTTTGATCCAGATCTGAGTTCATCTAGCCATTGATCCAGCCGAAACAATCTGGGCCGTTCATTGAAGACTAGGCAGATCTGGGCCATCCAGTGATGATCTGATCGATCCGACCGACGGGAGGGTAGATCCAGACCCTAGAGCAAGATCAGTACCTTCAGATCGGATTTTGGGCAAACTTTCACTGTTGATTTAGCTCCAAATCAATCCCATCCGTCCATTCAGATCCAGATCTGATTCAAAACAGAAGCTACAGTACCCAGCTTCCTTCGTCGATCTCTCCACACACAGCAGCTTCGTCCCGGCGGCATTTCTTCGGATTTCGACCCCTTTCCTTTCTCCGATCATCCTCTCAAGCTTCAACCTCGGTGGATAATCTCTACATCAGCTCTTCCCGATCATCTGGTGTCGTCGGCGGGTGTTCTCTCCGTCGCAATCTCCACTTCTGCGATACCTCTATTCACCTCAGATTTGGAGGTGTGACGTTCGGCGGTGGTCCTCCGGCGTTACTGAGCTTCTTCCAATGCCCATCCGCAGTCCACATCTTCATTCCAGATTCAGAGGTCAAGGATGGCAGATTTCCAGCATTTTTGGCACTTGAGTGGGTTTAGGGTTGTTCTTAGCTCGCCGGGGGTGGTCCGTCGGTGTAGTTAAGCACTCCTTGAGCTGATACGCCATTGAGATGTTCCATTGAGGTCCAAAGTTGGGTGGTCTCGACTTTGGCACTCTTGTGTGACGGCAAGAGTGTGAAACTTGTGGAATTGGTTGTGAGTTGGATTGGTTTACATTTTAATTCATTTTGTTATTGTTTTTGTAGCTTAGCACAGATTACTTTTATGTTTTGTTATATTTTTATGCAAGTAGTTAGCATTCTTTCCTTGTTGAAGCTTAGTTTAAGTTTTAGTTGATGCTTGGTTACTTGTTTAGTGTTTAAATTCTAAGCTAGGGTTTACATCTTGCTTTAGATCAGATTTAATTGTGTCTTGCAATTTTATATCTTAGTTTGATGTGTGTTAATGGATTTATCACAACGTAGAGTGACAATGCGTAATGATTTGTTCATTGGCACATAGTTAGGTTTCACTCTTGCTTTAGATTAATTTCTTAATTGCTGTGTTTTTCCTCTATTAGATTTAGATTTAAAGCTTTTAAACCCCCAACTCCATTTTTATATCGAAAACCCCAAAAATAGGAATAAAAAGACAATCCTAGATTACATCATACTGTTGATTCCTCGAGAGCGATCCTGGGCTCGTTACTACGACATTATTGTTTAATTAAGGGGTTCAGTGGGAAATACATTTGTTAATTTGATAAGCCTATTTGTGACATTTAATATAGATTTTAGGCCACATCAGAGCTCGACGGGCTTTTAAGCCTAATTTGGGCAATGTCTACCTGGCCGAACTACGCAAGGTCTTCGTCATCGAGCCTTTGGCTCGGATAATACACCTCCGTCCGAACGGTACGGGGTCTTCGGTCAATAAGCCGTTCGGCGAACAATATTATTCGAGTTTTCACTTCGTTCCTGCATAAAGAGGATATAACCGAATAGCAAGTGTACAAAGCATATTACATTGGCGCACCTCTCACCCCGCCCGGTAAGGCTGGAGGTGGATAGCGCTCCACGGTCGATCTAGCTGCCGTCCGTCTTCATCTTCCAGATAATAGGCGCCCGAGCGGAGTTTTTCGACAACCTTGAATGGGCCTGCCCATGGGGCCTCCAGCTTGCGAACGTCCCCGACCGGCTTTACTTTCTTCCATACTAAGTCGCCGACTTGGAACGCTCTGGGGATCACGCGCCGGTTGTAGGTTGCTTCATTCTTTGTCGGTACGCCATCAACCGGACGGATGCCTTAGACCGTTCTTCGTCGACCAAGTCTAGCTCCAGCTGCCTCCGCCCGGCGTTGTCTTCATCGTAGTTTTGGACCCGGACGGACTCTATGCCCACTTCAACTGGAATCACTGCTTCACCACCATACACTAAGTGGAATGGTGTCACGCCCGTTCCCTCCTTGGGGGTCGTTCGGATGGCCCATAGGACGCCTGGCAGCTCGTCCACCCAGCTTCCTCCCATGTGGTCGAGCCGAGCCCGAAGAATGCGAAGAATCTCTCGATTGGCTACTTCCGCTTGGCCGTTGCTCTGGGGATACGCCACGGAAGTAAAGTGTTGCTCGATGCCATAACTTTCACACCATTCTTCAAGCTGCTTTCCTACGAACTGTCGTCCGTTATCAGATACGAGCCGGCGAGGAATGCCGAACCGACAGATTATATGCTGCTAGATGAACTTTTTGACCATTTGCTCGGTGATCTTCGCCAACAGCTCGGCCTCCACCCATTTGGAAAAGTAGTCGACCGCCACTAGAAGAAACTTTCGCTGACCGGTCGTCATAGGGAACGGACCCACAATATCCATTCTCCACTGATCGAACGGACAGGAGACTGTAGATGCTTTCATTTCCTCCGCCGGTCGGTGGGAGACATTGTGGTACTTCTGGCAGGAGAGGCACGTGGCGACGGTCCGAGCGGCGTCTGCTTGCAGGGTTGGCCAAAAGTACCCGGCCAGCAAGATCTTCCTGGCCAGAGATCGTCCGCCCGGATGTCCTCCGCGCGATCCTTGGTGTACTTCCTAGAGGATGTATTCAGCATCCTCCGAGCTCACGCACTTCAAAAGTGGGCGGGAGAAAGCCTTCTTGTAGAGTTGGTCGCCAACGAGTGTGAACCGACCGGCTCTCCTTCTCAATAGATGGGCTTCCTCCCGATCGGACGGTGTCGCACTCGAGCGTAGAAACCCTGTAATGGCTGCCCTCCAATCGCTCGGGAATGCGATGTCCTCCATCCGATCGATATGTACCACTAAGGACACTTGCTCGATTGGCTGCTGGATGACGACCGGCGTCAATGCACTAGCTAACTTGGCTAACGCGTCTGCTGCCTGGTTCTCCGTTCGGGGCACCTTTTGGATAATTACCTCCCTGAAGTTGGGCTTGAGCTTCTCGAAGGCTTCCGCATATAGCTTGAGTCTTGCGTTATTTATCTCAAAAGTCCCCGAGAGCTGCTAGGCGGCTAGTTGAGAATCTGAGTAAAGGGTGACCCGGCCGGCCCCTACGTGCCGAGCAGCTTGCAATCCGGCTATGAGGGCCTCATACTCTGCTTCATTGTTTGTCGCCCTGTAGTCCAGCCGAACGGAGAGATGCATCCGCTCTTCTTGCGGAGAAAATAATATTATACCAATTCCACTTCCAAGCCGAGTGGACGATCCATCCACAAATACTTTCCACATAGCTTCAGGCTCTGGCTTCTGCACCTCAGTCACAAAATCTGCTAAGAACTGTGCTTTAATTGCCGAGCGGGGTTGATATTGAATGTTAAATTCACTCAACTCCATTGTCCACTTAATAAGCCATCCGGACACTTCTGGATTCAGGAGTACTCGTCCCAGTGGGCTATTAGTTTTGACAATGATGGTATGCGCCAGGAAGTATGGGCGAAGCCTCCGAGCGGCTAGGACCAAAGCAAACGCTAGTTTCTCGAGCCCAGTGTACCGAGATTGAGCATCTTTTAAAATATGGCTTAAGAAATACACGGGTTCTTCTCCGCTCGCCCTCACTAAGGCCGAGTCTACTGCCTGCTCGGTTGAAGATAGATAGATACAAAGCAGCTCACCCATAGCTGGCTTGGCTAGCATGGGCAAAGAGTTCAGATATGCCTTCAATTCTTCAAATGCCCTATCGCATTCCTCGTCCCAATGGAACTTAGTAGCTTTGCGCAAGATTTTGAAAAAAGGGAGGCTCCGATCGGCGGTCTTGGAGATAAATATGGACAACGCAGTTATCCAACCGGTCAGGCGCTGTACTTCCCTTAGATTTCTTGGGGGCGGCATATTTTGCAATGCTTTGACCTTGCTGGGATTTGCCTTTATGCCCCGCTCGGTCACTATATAACCCAAAACATGCCCGCCTTTTGCTCCGAACAGACACTTCTGAGGATTCAGCTTAACTCCATACTTCCTCAGCGTTCGGAAAGTCTCCTCCATGTCTTTAAAGAGATCAGCCGCTCGGACAGACTTGATGAGAATATCATCTACATATACCTCCAAATTTCGTCTGATCTACTCCTTGAACACTTTATTCATCAAGCACTGGTAAGTTGCTCCCGCGTTCTTCAGTCCGAATGGCATCACATTGTAGCAGTAAGTGCCGTCAGCTGTAACGAAGCTGACCTTCTCTTGATCTTCTCGGGCGAGCGGCACTTGATGGTAGCCCTGATAGGCATCGAGCATGCATATCAACTCGCAGCCGGCTGTGGAGTCCACCAGTTGATCAATCCGGGGTAAAGGATAAAAATCCTTTGGGCATGCTTTGTTGAGATCCTAGAAATCAATGCAAACTCTCCACTTGTTGCCCGGCTTGGAAACTAGTACCACGTTTGCCAGCCAGCTTGGGAACTGGACCTCGCGTATGTGGTCGGCCTCCAGGAGCTTCTTGACCTCCGCTCGGATGATGGCATTTTATTCGGCGCTGAAGTCTCTCTTCCTTTGCTTCACCGGCCGAGGGTCCGGTCGGACGTGGAGTTCATGCTGCGCTATATTTGGCGAAATTCCGGGCAGTTCATGCGTCGACCAAACGAAGACATCACAGTTTCTCTGGAGACATTTGATTACTTCCTCTTTCTGGCTTGCCTCCAGATCGGCTGCAATGAATGTGGTGGCCTCCGATCGGGTCGGGTGAATCTGGACTTCCTCTTTTTCTTCATAAACCAAAGAGGGTGGTTTTTCGGTTATAGCGTTCACCTCGATCCGTGGCGTCTTCCGAGCGGAATTAGCTTCGGCTTGAACCATCTCGATGTAGTATCGCCGAGCCGCCAGCTGGTCTCCCCGCACTTCGCCAACTTTATCTTCGACCGGGAACTTAATCTTCTGGTAGAAGGTGGAAACGGCCGCTCGGAACTCGCTGAGCGCCGGCCGCCCCAAGATGGCATTGTATGATGAGAGAGAATCAACCACGACGAAGTTTATCATCCGCGTCCTTCTGAGCGGCTCTTCTCCCAGCGAAATAGCCAATCGGACTTGTCTGACCGGCAAAACTTCATTGCCCGTAAACCCGTAGAGGGGGGTTGTCATGGGCAGCAGCTCGCTCGATTGATTTGCAGTTGGTCTAAAGCTTTCTTGAATATGATGTTGACCGAGCTGCCTGTATCAACGAAAATACGGTGAATAGTATAATTAGCTATTACCGCTTTGATGAGGAGGGCGTCATCATGTGGCACTTCGACTCCCTCCAAGTCTTTGGGCCCGAAACTGATTTCGGGCCCGAAACTGATTTCGGGCCCACTCGCCCGTTCTTGACTGCAGCCGACCGCATGAATCTGGAGCTGCCTAACACTCGCCTTCCTTGCTCTGTTGGAATCACCTCTGGTTGGCCCGCCAGCGATGATGTTGATTTCGCCGCGGGACGTGTTGCTTCTATTTTCTTCTTCCCGGGCGGACGGCCTAGGCCGCTCCTCAGATACCCGGGGATTGTCCTCGTGCCTCTGAGGGCGATACCGCTCGGGAGACTGCCTTCGATCGGCCTCATGGTGTCGTTGTCGCCTGTCGGATGATGGCGATCGACGGTGGCCACCCCGAGGCACGGGGTGGGCGATCAAGGGAAGGCTCCGGCAATCTCTCGTATTATGCGTGTCCGTCCGGTGGAATGAGCAAAACATTGGGGTCTATACCTTCTTTTTTTGGTTTGGGTCGCTCGGCAGATACCTCTTGAATGGCGTGGGATCTTGCATGTGGCTGAGGGCGGGCTGCTTCAGCTCGCGGTCCTCTAGGCGGCTGGTGATTAGTGTGAGGCTTCCGCTCGGCAGGGGATTGCCGCTCGGTTGGAACTTCTTTCCTTCGGGCCGCTTGGGCTTCCTCCACGTTGATGTACTCGTTGGCCCGGTGCAGCATATGATCATAATCCCGGGGCGGCTTTCGAATGAGCGAGCGGAAGAAGTCACCATCTGTCAGACCCTGAGTGAATGCATTCATCATTGTTTCTGAGGTGGCCGTTGGAATATCCATGGCCACCCGGTTGAATCGCTGGATGTAAGCTCGGAGCGATTCTCTGGGCTCTTGTTTGATGGCGAATAGACTGACACTAGTCTTCTGATAATGCCGACTGCTTGCAAAATGGTGGAGGAAGGTCGTGCGGAAGTCCTTAAAACTTGTGATGGATCCGTCCGGCAGCCTCCGAAACCACCGTTGCGCCGATCCCGAGAGAGTGGTAAGGAATACCCGGCACTTTACTACATCTGTGTATTGGTGTAGGGTAGCTGTGTTGTCGAACTTACCCAGATGGTCGTCCGGGTCGGCAGTTCCGTTGTATTCCCCGATCGTTGATGGAACATAATGCTTTGGCAGAGGGTCCCGCAAGATGGCCTCTGAAAATTGCCGGTTGATCCGCTCGGGGGATGTACCCGTTCGGGTCGCCTTTCCCTTTCTGTGGTCCCGAACGAGGGCATCGTCAGACGAAGATCCTGGCTCAGGGTTAGCCGGAGCAACTTCCAGAGGCGTACGGAATAGGGCCCTATGGAAGCCTCCTGTGACTATATGCTCCGGTTGGTCCACTGGGCCGCCCGACAGGCAGATGTCGAAGTAGCATGCTGCGGCGCCCGCTCGACTTGAGCCTTCTGCTTCTGCTGCTCCATGAGTTTAGCAGCCCTTGCCTCGACCAGGGCGTCCAGTTCCTCTTAAGAGAGTGTCACGGTGTGCGGTCATCCAGCTTCGTCCATCTCTTCCGCTCGGATACAGGTGCGTTCCCACAGACGACGCCAAATTGATCCTGTCCGAACGCTGAATCGATGGACGCTGGGCACGTAGCGCTCTCCAAACCGATGACGTGGCTCTCTGACTGACCATATGGAGCTCCGGCGAACCTGCAAAGAAGTCGAGCCGGGAAGGGGTTCCCGGTGACGACCCTCCGACGCTCAAGTCAGGCAAGGGGAAAATAAGAAGGTGGCTCCAAGGATCGAAGATTGTGTATTTCCGGCGAAATCTGAGGGCTCTTATATAGAGCTATGGTGAGCTTGGTGCACACACATCTTGGTGGACACGTGTTCTGCACCGTACCTCAGTATGGGTTTGTCAGAAGAACATGCCTAACGTCATACTGCTACAGTCTGAGCACCTCCTTGATGGGACAGAAGAGCCTTCCATTGTATGATTCTGCGTATGGCCTGGTTGTTGAACATGTCTGTTGTCAGAAGATGATGTTCCACAATGTCCCCTTGCCTTTATCTCCCTTTTTCTTCCCAGAGCCGGGTATCCAGCCGACCGGGTGTAGGTATCGGTCCGACCAGGAGGATTCCCGGTCGCAGGCTACCCCGCTTGGCCCTATTGCTGCTTTACGCCTTGGCCGAGCGGGCTATCCGCCCGGCCGTGCGACCTTGTTCACCCTGATCGTCGGAAACCCGACTCCCCGTCTGGTTATCTTTGATTCCGCCCGGACCCGTTTGACCCGTTCGGTCGGTTGACCCGGCCCTTCTGACTCCTGACTCCTACGTGTCGTTGACCCTTTGCCCATGAGGGCCCCCTGGCCTTATCGCCGGATCATATATAAAGGCATTTGTTTATGGTTATTATACTTACTTGTATTTGTGCCAAATAACTAAGTATAATAGCGTCCTTGAGTAGAAGGTTCTTACCTATATCAATCGATTGGTTGAATCGATAGTGAGATGATATAGGGAACACTACTCTTAATCATTCCTAGTCAAGTATTAACATTCAGGGACAATGTTAATACGACGAGACTAGCATGTAGGTCAACACGATGACTTGATCTCACAAGTCATGGATATAGAGATATCAAGTTGATACATGGGTATGCATTGGAGAATGTATACTGAATGACCCGCCATGAGAAAGTATCATGGATCGTTATATGAGTGTCATATACTTTCTCATGTGGCTATTAGTATGACTATTAGTCCTTGGACCTGAAGTCACCATAGTTCCCTACATAATGAGTTGCATACTTTGGCTTCGTCAAACGTCACCCGTAACTGGGTGGACTATAAAGGCGATTACTGGGTATGTAACAAATTATGCGGAGGGATGTGAGTGATGTAAATGGGATCTATCCCTCCTATATGACGGGAGTGACATCATTATTCTTGATAGAGTGAGACCACTAAGTGCATGGCCATGCCCAAATGAGTCAATATGAGATGTTGAGCTCATTTGATTGAGTGAGTCTACTTGGGATTCAAGATTTAGATTGATTAGAGGATGACAAGGTCTTTGCCTCATATTGATCAATCTAGATGTCAAGGATAGAAGGACGCATTGTCATATATTGTGAGGGGTCACAATTAGTAGCCACAAGGTGATGTTGGATCTCAACATTCTTGTAACTTGGGTAGTAATGATGTGTTGCTAGATACCGCTCATTACTTATGCTTCTAAATGGGTTTAGGAGCATTGCCAACGTTACAAGAATCTATAGGGTCACACACAAAGGGCAATTAGATGGAGATTAGGTTCATTTGATGAACCAAGAGGATTAGGTTCATGTGATGAATCAAATTGGATCAAGAGTAATCCAAAGTAAACTAATTGAGTTGGACTCAATTTGGTTCATATGTTAAATGAGTCTAATTTAGACTTAGACTCATTAAGCCAATTTAATTCAATGAATAGAGATTCATTAAATTAAAATTGACTTGAACCAATGGTTAGATTTGATCAACCATGGGAGAGAAGTGGTCAAGTTTGACTTGACTTAAGAGGAAGATGAAAGGTCAAGTTTGACTTGACCATTGCCACCTCATTTGTGAGTTGGAATTAAGTGGACTATTGATGATGTGCCACATCATCAAGCAGAGCACATGTGTGTGTCACCTCATGAGGGAGATCAAGAGTTGTGACTCTTGAAATCCCATGAAGGTTTATAAGCCTCAAAAGGTGACCGACCACTTAATTCACAAGTGTGAGTTTCATTTGGTTTTGGTAACCTCCTTCTTCTTCCTCTCTACCTTTCTTCTCTCCCTCTCCTCCACCATTTCTGATCCTCTAAGGTTGCTAGCACATCTTTAGAGGTTCTCTCCATCGATTTGTTCGTGTGGATACACATAGAGGGTTGTACACTTGACAAACTTGAGATCCGACGAACCTTGGACGAGCGGGATTTGCGAAGGGCTTCGCATCAAGGGTAATCTCTTTTTCTTTGTAGATCTAGTGTAGATCTAGGTTAGATAAACTCGTACACGTAGAAAATTTTATTTTATAACTTCGCACGGATCTGGTGGCATGGGATTCGGGGTTTCCGCAATGCAAAAAGCGGTTTTTGCGCCCGAAAAACCCAACAGTGGTATCAGAGCCACGTGCGAAGCATGTATGAGTTTCATTTGTGTTTTTATGAAAAATATTAGTTCTATAACTTTCTGTAAATTTATGATTTTTATGTATTTTATGGGCATTTTTCTCGTAAAAGTGAAGCAACAAGTGTTTGAACACTTGTAGGCTTCGACTACCAAGTAATACCTTCCGAATCGGCAAGGTCTCACCCAAAATGATTTGGGACAGCGGGCTAAGGCATTGTAGGATCGCTTAGGAACACTCGCGATGGTTATATCACAAGTAGGGGTGCTGCCCCTAACCCCGCAAGGGGCTTTGTTCCGCGATCGCGCCCGAAAATCGCTAATCGGGACCGCCGAGAAGTTGCGACTCATAAAATTATAAAAATATTAGAAAAATTACAGAAATTTATGGAAATCACATAATTTAGAATTATGTATCATTTTGTGATGGTCATGTCCCAAAGAACCCAATTTGATTGGAAATATGTGTTGTAATTCATAATATGGCCTGCGCGCCATTTTGTGTGTTTGTGCGTGTTGTACTTGATTCGCGACCTGAGCGTCGTGCCTTTCTATTTATATTCCTGTTGTAAAATAGTTTTTAGACTCGAATGTAACTCGAGTTTCACCTTTTTTTAATGTATAAAATTGGAGCGGTGGAAGGTCCACTCGAGACGGAATTACGAGGAGGGTGTGAGCAACACATGACGGTCAAAGGGAGGAGCTTGAGGAAGCTGTTGACCCTAGGTTGACCATCCGATCTTCTCATTGGCTTGAGAATATCGTAGTAGGGTCATGACTAATCATAAAATTTAATTAATTGCTTGTGTGTGTGTATGTGATGCATGCTAGATTAGTACTTAATTAGTGCCTTAACGATTAGATTAGATCTAAATCGCGTACATGATGCACCTCCACGATTAGATTAGATCTAAATCGCGTATATGATACACATCGTTGATTAGATTAAATCTCAATCGCGTCAACTTGAAATGCCTACCATGCCGTGATACCCATCATTATCTCGATCACATGTTGTTGTTGAATCTACCAAAGCAGAGCAACGCATATTATCTTGGTAGGGTGCGGAGGGACAATCTTGTTCCTGCCTATCAACGCATGGGTGAGTACAACTCAATTAGATTGAGTAACTAGTTAACTTAATTGGATCGAGTTTAACTATAGGCATTTTCCAATGGTTGGTAGATAGGTCAAAATCACATTTATATTAACTCTTAGGCGATTTAGCCAAAGCTAACTCAAGTTTTAATATACATGCGGATCTTGATTCTATAAACAAGAGTTGCATAGAGATGTAATTGGTAATTAGTTACCTACCGATCATACTAAGTCTTGGGCGATTTAGCCAAAGCTAACTCAAGGCGTAGTATGATGTGGATCTTGTCCCGCACGAATTATAGCTAGTTAGAATCTAGTAAGTGTGGTTTGACCACGTCCATGACTTGATTCTACAAAGATCTATAATTCAGTGGGAGCATCATTTAATTAAAGGCCTAATTAAATGATTAATAGAATATGATATTTATTTTCTACATTTTTCTATTGTAGATTGTCATGTCGTCAAATACGAACTCCTTCTCCCTACGTTCTATCCTCGATAAGGACAAGCTCAATGAAGCTAACTTCCTAGACTGGTACAGGAACCTGAGAATAGTTCTCACTCAGGAAAGAAAACTGTACGTCCTGGAGCAGTCCATTCCCGACACATCCTGCCACTGCCACGCGAGCTGATCGAGATACTTACAAGAAGCATCAAGATGACACATTAGATGTGTCATGTCTAATGCTCACGACCATGAACTCTGAGCTTCAGAAGCAACATGAGTTGATGGGTGCTTATGATATGGTTGAACATCTTCATCAACTATATCAAGGACAAGCGAGGCACGAGAGATTCGAGATCTCTAAGGCATTGTTTCAGTGCAAGATGCAAGACGGGACTCCCGTAGGCCTATATGTACTCAAGATGATTGGGTACATAGAAAACCTACAGAGGTTGGGATTCCCACTTGGCCAAGAGCTGGCCACTGACCTGATCTTGCAATCCTTGCCAGATAGCTATAGTCAATTTGTTCTAAATTACAACATAAACGAAATTGACAAGTCACTGCCCGAGCTGCTTAGCATGTTAAGAACTGCTGATCTCAACCTTAAGAAGGTTAAGCCCAACTCTATTCTGATGGTTCAGAAACACAAGGGCAAGGGCAAGCCCAAAGGTAAGGGAAAGTCTTAAGTCAAGGGCAAAGGCAAGGCACTAAAACCCAAAGTAGGGGTTGCCAAGGATGCTACCTGCTTCCACTGCGGTCAGACCGGGCACTGGAAGAGGAACTGCAAAGTGTACCTGGAAGATCTTAAGAAGAAGAGAAGTGAGACTTCCACTTCAGGTATATATGTTATAGAATTCAATCTATCTATTTCTTCATCATGAGTATTAGATACCGGATGTGCTTCTCACATTTGTACTAATGTGCAGAAGCATTGACGAAGGGCGAGGTGGACCTACGCGTAGGCAATGGAGCACGGGTTGCTGCTGTTGCTGTAGGAACTTATTCTCTATCTCTGCCCTCTGGGCTTGTACTAGAATTGGATGATTGTTGTTATGTGCCTGCTCTGACTAAGAACATTATATCAGTTTCTTATTTAAACCAGAAAGACTTTTCATTTATAATAAAGAACAAATGTTGTTCAGTTTATTTAAATGATATGTTCTATTGTAGTGCACCTCTGATGAACGGACTCTATATTCTAGACCTTGAGAACCATATCTATAACATAAGTACCAAGAGGTTCAAGTCAAATGACATGAACCAAACCTATATTTGGCACTGTCGCTTAGGTCATATAAATGACAAACGCTTATCCCAGCTCCATAAAGATGGTTTGCTGGACTCATTTGATTTTGAATCTTATGAGACATGTCAGTCATGCCTACTGGGCAGGATGACCAAGACTCCCTTTAGTGGACACAGCGATAGAGCGACTGACTTGTTAGGACTTATACATAGTGATGTATGTGGCCCTTTCAATGTCGCTGCCAGAGGTGGTTATAGGTACTTCATTGCATTTACTGATGACTTCAGTAGATATGGTTATGTGTATCTGATGACATATAAGTCAAAATCCTTTGAAAAGTTCAAAGAATTCAAGAATGAAGTACAAAACCAGCTTGGCAAGAGTATTAAGATACTTCGATCAGATCGAGGTGGTGAATACCTTAGCCATGAGTTTCGTGACTATCTAGCTGAGTGTGGGATTCTATCTCAACTCACTCCTCCTGGAACACCACAGTGGAATGGTGTATCCGAAAGGAGGAATCATACCTTATTAGATATGGTACGGTCTATGATGAGTCACACAGATCTTCTCATGTATCTTTGGAGTTATGCTCTAGACACAGCAGCCTTCATTCTCAACCAAGTTCCATCTAAGGCTGTAATAAAGACATCATATAGGATATGGACTGGGAGAGATGCCCAAGTGTCTTTTATGAGGATTTGGGGTTGTGAAGAATTTTGAAGAAAAATTACTAAACTAGCATTTTAAGCATAAGATTTGCAATAAATAAAATTGCAACAGTATTTAGAAAAATTTAAATTTTTAATTTTCCTAACTCCCCTTAAACTTGTACTTTTCTCTCCCACTTTGATCACAGCAAAAATGGGGAAGCAAGTCCTAAAAAAAAATTTCTAAGTAAAAATCTATTTTCTAAGTTAAAAAAAATTTTAAAAAAAAATCCAAAACTTAGAAAAGTCAAAAAAAAATGTTTGTACACTTTCAAAGCATTTTAATTCTACTTTTAATGCTTTTTCGGAAAGTTAATTAAACATTTTGTTTCAATATTTCAGCTTCCAGGTCGTGGCGAGACACTAGGCCTTCTTGGTTATTGGAGCAACAACCACTTCCTTAGACAAAGCCTTCATAAGGAAAATGTTTAATTTTCTCTCTATAAAGCTTTTAATTTAAAGAGCTTAGTTTAGCACAGATTTTGGAACCCAATAAAGGTTCCTTCCTATAGGATTAGTCAAAAACTTAGGGGGTATATAATTCTTAGGAATTTTCCTATGTTGACCCTGATGCTTCCTTATATACCAGTTTAATTTTCCATAAATTTTAAGTTTTGATTTTGGAAAATTATTTATCTTTAAGCATGCATCAGATTTCAATTTTTTAATTTCTAATAATAAAACCTCATTTTCTGATTTCAAATATTCATTTTCTTTTTCTAATTTATCTAATTCTTTAGAAAGAGCTTTAATAAATTTAAAAGATTGAGTTGGGGTTAGATTGCGTACCTTACTTACCTGGTCTGGTGACGCTCCCCCTTCACTGCTGCTTTCTTCTTCTGATGTTCCTCCCCCTTCATCAATGCTCATTTCTGAGCTAGATGTTTCTTCTAGCTGATGGTTGGCCATCAGTGCTAGTCCCGAGAATTCTTCAACTTCTGACTCGGAGGATGAAGAGTCGTCCCATGTGGCCTTCAGATTTTTGTGCTTGGGTCAAGCTGGCTTCTTGCTTCTTTCCTTCTCTTTCTGTTTGCTCTTCAATTTTGGGCAATCATCCTTGATGTGCCCTTCTTCGTTGCAATTGTAGCATCGGACTGTCCTTCCTTTTTAATGACGCTTACTTGACTGCGATCTAAACTTGTTAGATTTAAAAAACTTATTAAAACTCCTTACCATTAACGCAACTTCGTTTTCGTCGATTGATGCTTCGGAGTCGGGATCGTCCTTTTCAGCTCGTAGGGCAATGTTGAGATTCGACTTCTCTACTGGTTTCTCTGCAAGTCGAGACTCGTGAAGTTCGAAAGTTGAAAACAAGTTTTCTAAACTACTTACCTCAAGGTCCTTAGAGATGTAGTAAGCATCTACTAAGGACGCCCATTCTGAAGTCCTCGGGAAGGCATTGAGCGCGTATCGAATGGAATCCCGGTTGGTTACTTCTTCTCCAAGGTTCGTTAGTTGCGTTATCAGCTCCTTGATTCTTGCTTGGAGTTGCGCTACCTTCTCGTCGTTGTTCATCCGGAGGTTTGTTAGTTGTGTCCGGAGGATGTCGCGCCTTGCTAGCTTTGCTTCGGAAGTACCTTTGTGAAGCTCCAGGAATTTTTCCCAGAGATCTTTCGCGGAGTCGTAGCTTCCGATCCGATTTACCTCCTGCGGTGGCAGAACGCTGAGCAAGTGGAACTCAGCCTTTCCATTGGCGACAAAGTTGGCTTGTTCCTTCTTGCTCCACGTGTTTTCTTCTTTATCTTTCGGCGCTGCATATCCATATTTCATTATTAAAATTATATTAAATTCAGTTTTAAAGAATACCTCCATTTTTCGCTTCCATGTAGCGAAATCTCCGTCGAACTTTGGGGGATGAATATTCGCGCCGGCCATTGTTCTGATCTTTGTGCTTCAGATGGCGGTTAGTCCTTCTGAGGCTGTTGGGCTCTGATACCACTTGTAGGTGCAGCGGGGACCGGCAAAACGGGGGTGAATTGCCTGCAAATAAAAATAACCCTCCTCAAAGCTTTTCAACTCTAAATAAAGCAACACTAAATAAAAAGAGAACTGAAGACAGAATTTTAACCTGATTACAACCAAGAGAGTTGTTAATCCAGGGCGATGGAAAGCGCAGTAAGAAACTCCTTCTTTGAAGGTGGAGAAGCCTTTTACACTTTGACAGCATAGTAGTTGCTAAGAGAATGAGATTATAAGAGTTGAGTTTCGCTCGTGATCGTTGTTCTTTAAAGCTGCCCGAGACCCTCCTTTATATAGGGGTTCTAGAGCTTATCGGATGACCTGATCTTCGGGATCAGGTTTTGACTCGAGAGGGATCGGTCGACCGATCCCCAGGTTCGGTCGACCGAACCTGCTGTACCTGCCCAGCTTTCCGTACAGGTGCAGTCTCTGTGGATCGAGCTCAGGTTCGGTCGACCGATCCTTTTGTTCGGTCAACCGATCGGCCAACGGTCTTCCTCTGCGCTGGCCCGATGAAAACGCTCTACTCAGTCTCTGGATAAACTTGGGTTCGGTCGACCGATCATGAGGTTCGGTCGACCGATCATGAGGTTCGGTCGACCGATCACTTCACCGCTGACAGATGTGTTACTGACGTGTTGTTGGTGCAACCTTAGGTCAAGGTTGACCTGGTTGACCCGACTCGAGTTGACGTGACTCGAGTTGTATTTTGATGTTTGACTTGGGAAGATTGTCGGTGCAACCTTAGGTCAAGGTTGACCTAGTTGTGTTGCATGTTGATGTTTGACACTCGTGAGAGAGTTCTATTCTTGATGTGGGACAAGAATAGATGTTTGGGAGATTATTGGTGCAACCGTAGGTCAAGGTTGACCTGGTTGACCTGATTCGGGAAAAGTCCAAGTATGGAGACTTGGCACGGAAAAGTCCAAGCAGGGAGCTTGGCACTGGAAAAGTCCAAGTATGGAGACTTGGCACGGAAAAGTCCAAGTATGGAGACTTGGCACGGAAAAGTCCAAGCAGGGAGCTTGGCACGCGGAAAGTCCAAACAGGGAGTTTGGCACGGGGAAAAATCCTAGTGAGTGAAGCTAGGTGAAGGTGAAAGTCCTGGTGAGTGAAGCCAGGCATTCGGGAAAATCCTGGTGAGTGAAGTCGGGCAAGGGAAAATCCAGATGGATCAAGGGTGATCGGACATCTGGTGTTGAGAAGTCCAAGTGAGTGAAGCTTGGCATATGGAGTCGGAGAGGGCTCGGTAGCTCGTTCTCCGAACTAGGTTAGAGAGGGCACTCTAAGCAGGAGTTGGATCGATGCGGTGGCCGATCCGGTGATCTGCGTTTGCCGATCGGTCGGTGACCGATCGAATTAGATCGATGGCTCGCGGTTGCAATCGATCGATGCGGAGACCGATCGAGGCAACGCAACCTGCGAGAAGAAACCGTGGATCGGTCTGGCGGCCGATCCACCTTTGATCGGTCGGCGGACCGATCGGAAGAGATCGATGGCGAGAGGCGAAGGCGGTCGGTCTATGGACCGATCGAGGTTCCCTGATCGGTCCACGCCGATCGGGGCTTGATCGCGACACTGATCGATGCGGGGACCGATCGGTGACAAGTAAGCTTCGCGCCTGGGCTGATCGGTGCGGACCGATCGGTGTTCTAACGTTGCGATGCAGCGGCTAGTTTCTTCATGTTTCTTCTTGGCGGTATAAAGGTGAGGGCTTCTACAGGGCTTCTTCTTCTTCTTTCTGGAAGTACTCTTCTGCCTGAAGCTTTTGCTTCTTCTTCCTGCTGAGCTTTGTTGAGCTCGTTGGGTGCTAAAGCTTTGCGTGAGCTTCTTCCCGTTGCTGGTTTTCTAGCTAGGCTTGGATCCGAGAAGCTGCTGCTTCACCAGGGTTCCTGCTGACTTCAAGAAGGCAAGCAAGTGTTGTTTACATTTCTGTTCTTGTTTTCTTGTTCCTATTTGTACTTCTATTGCTGTTGCAAAGATTGTGGTGAGGTTTCTCCACCCACAAGGAGTATCTATTAGCCGGGTTTCCGGGGACTCATCCACCGACGGATTGATAGGCTTCGTCCACCTTACGGACACGCCGAGGAGTAGGAGTTCATCTCCGAACCTCGTTATATGGTTTGTCCTTCTTCTCCTGTATTCTTTCTGCATCTATTTTTCCGCTGCGCTAACCCTAGTTTATAGAAAGAAATGAGCGATTTGGGGCGGCTATTCACACCCCCCCTCTCTAGCCGAGTACCCAGGATCCTAACAAGTGGTATCAGAGCGAGGACGCTCTTCGTCGGATCAACACCCGTGGGAGCAAAGCTAGAGATGGATCAATTCGGAGAAGACATCACGATTCCACCCTTCTACAACGACAACTTCACATATTGGAAGGTAAGGATGATGTATTTTCTTAGGACTAATATGTTGAACTGGTTTTGTGTACAAGAAGGGTTTTCTCCTCCAATGGATAAAGAAGGAGAGCCTCTAGAGAAGAACAAGTGGACGAAGGAACAAGTCCACCAATCCACGATCAACAATGAGGTAACTAAAACAATTGAATTTTCATTACCTACTAATATTTTGTGTAAGATAGGTAAATACAACAATGCCAAGGAATTGTGGGATAACTTGGCCAAGTACCATGAGGAGAGCTCCACTTCAAGCCATGAAGAGGAGCCTAGTGAGCCAAGTAGCTCACATCATGGAGGGAGCAAATTGGGAGTTGAGGGCTACTCAACATCCAAGGAAGAAGAGGAGGAGAGTTCCTCTTGCTCAAGTTCGGAGCACGAAGAAGAAGCTTCTACCTCCGGGAGGGATGAAGAAGAGAACATCCATTCATCCTCAATCCTAGGTAACTCAAACACTTTAAGTTCAAGTAAATTGCATATAATGTGTTTTGAGTGTAGGGAATTTGGGCACTACAAGAGTAAGTGTCCAAAGAGGGTAAGAAAGACTCCACCGGCGCCAAAGGTCAAGGAAGCCGGAGTCCCGAAACGCAAGGGCAAGGAGCACATCGTGTGCTTCCAATGCAAGCAAAGGGGACACTATAGGAGCCATTGTCCGAGGGGGAGGCAACCTCACAAGGGCAAGAGACCGAGCACTTCTATAGGGGGAGCTAAGGCAAACCCTAAGGTATCATTTAAGTCTCATTCGTGCAATACTAGTAAGATGCATGCTAGAAATTTTATTGCACTAGTCAATAATGATAAGCATGATAACATTAGAAATCGATACACATGCTTAGGTGCCAAACATGTTAGCCTAGATAAGAACAATTCTAGAAATGCTAACCCTAGAATTAACTCATCTAAGGCTAAGGAGAACCTAGGTAGAAACCCCAAAACAACTAGACACATGCCTAGGAATACCTCAAAGAAAAATGACAAATCAAAAATTGAGGTATTAGAGAAGGAGAATCAAGTCTTGAGGTCAAGACTTGATACTTTGGAAGAGGCTCTTAAGAACTTGGAGAAGTCATCTCTAGGGTTTAAGGGTCAAAAACCAAAGCCCAAGGACAAGAAAGGTTTGGGTCACAAACCTAAGTCCCAAGTGGTCAAGCCCACTTACCACAATGTTCCATTCGATTATGGAATAAAACCTAGGGCTAGGAAGATCACCACCAAGGTCACAAGGGGAGTCACCCCTAGAGTTGATCTTGATGAGACCCAAATGACCAAGGCTTTAAAGCCTAAGAGGGTCATTAGGAGGGTTGCTAGGGAAGTCATCCCTAGTGAATTTTTAGTGAACCCAATGAGCTCAAGTAGGTATTGGGTTCCTAGGAGCATTTTCTCTACCCCATAGATGGGTTAGAGAGTGTCAACTCCAATAAGAAGGGTAGTTAACCCAACTTTGAGGAAATTGACACTCAAGGAGCATTTTCAAGGTTTTTGGGAACCTTTGAAAATGAAAGGGGATAATCTTTATCATTCACTCCTTGGAAGAGTAAAGTGTGCCAAAGTGAGAATATTTTAATCTTATTTGGCACAATTTAAGAAACCTAGAGAAAAACCATAATTGGGATTTTGGTTTTCTCTTAGGGATATATGGGCAATCTAGGATTAGAATTTAAGTTAACTAAGAGATTAAGGATACTTAGATAGGTAATCTAGGTATTTTATTTGTGTTAACTTACCATGGTTGTTTGCCATATGACATGTCATGACATCATGTTTAGTTTTATCATCATTTGAAATGTCATGATAGTGCTAGGCTAGTTTATATGTCATGCTTTATTTAAGTTTTCAAACTTTATGCCATGACATCATGACATTGGCACATGTTTTTACTTATGATATCATTATATGCCATGTCATCATCTCTTGCATTATAATCAATGTAATTGATTTAAGGAAAAACACATTTTGATATTGAGATCAAATTGATGTTTAGAAAATGCATGAGAACTTAGCCTAAGTTGACCTTAACCCATATCTCACATCAAATTGACTTGAATGTGGTTTGATACACTTTAGATGTGTGTGAGATATTAGGATCATGAGTTAGGATCAAGGTGCATAATTCTTGTACCTAGATGACCCTAATTCAAGAAATGGAGGATCATAGGGAAAGCTTATGTACAAGTCATGTACATTTAGCCCTAAGATTATGGTCCTAAATTCAAATGGTTTTAAAAGCATTTTAAAATTGATTTGAAAAACCTTGATGAAGCTTTCCTAGTGATAGCATTCATCATTGAACATTGTGATACAAAGTTGAGTTAAAACTTGAACTATTTCAAAGTTTTGAACTTTGTATCAAGATTTGAAAATGGAAACTATTTTCATAGAAATTATTTTTCCATGGTAGTGTATGATATGAGGAATGTATCCTCAAAATTTCACAATTTTTCGAATTTTCTGGAATTTATTAGGGGTATCAGAAATCCCTGTGATCAGTGTCTGGATCGGTCGCTGGACCGATCCAGGGAGGGCTGGATCGGTCACTGGACCGATCCAGAGTTCTATGGATCGGTCTGGTGACCGATCCAGTGAGGTCTGATAGCGTGCCAATGTGCTGAAATTCGACTGCATGTCTGAAATTTCGGCTGAAAGTTGGTTTTTAGATTTCTAAAGGTTTGAAACTCTCCAAGACATTGTTGGTGCAATGGTCAAGGGGGAGTTGGCCTTTAGGGGAGTTTTAACTATCAAGGGAGTTGACTTTTAGGGGGAGTTTTTACTCCTTGAGGATTAGTGATATGGGATTATCACTAAGTGGATTGTTGAGCTTAGTATCAAAGGGAAAATAAGAGTTTCAATGAAAGGTATGGGACTTTCATTAGGAAGAAACTCTTGACCTTGATACCCTCCTTTTTCTTTTTGATGTGTGTCAAAAAGGGGAGAGTGTTCATTGGAGGATTATTAGAGAACCTAAGTTAGGTTATCGGTTTAACCTAAGCTAGGGGAAGTTTGTCAAGGAATGTTCGAGGAAGAACATTGGAATACTTTTTGATGTGTGTCAAAAAGGGGGAGAATTATTAGAGAACCCAAGTTAGGTTATCGGGTTAACCTAAGGGGAGAATGTCCAGAGAATGTTCAAGGAAAGAACATTGGACATTGGAAGATGATTGAAAACCTAAGTTAGGTTATCGGGTTAACCTAACTTGATTATGGTTTTGTCAAACATCAAAAAGGGGGAGATTGTTGGTGCAACCTTAGGTCAAGGTTGACCTGGTTGACCCGACTCGAGTTGACGTGACTCGAGTTGTATTTTGATGTTTGACTTGGGAAGATTGTCGGTGCAACCTTAGGTCAAGGTTGACCTAGTTGTGTTGCATGTTGATGTTTGACACTCGTGAGAGAGTTCTATTCTTGATGTGGGACAAGAATAGATGTTTGGGAGATTATTGGTGCAACCGTAGGTCAAGGTTGACCTGGTTGACCTGATTCGGGAAAAGTCCAAGTATGGAGACTTGGCACGGAAAAGTCCAAGCAGGGAGCTTGGCACTGGAAAAGTCCAAGTATGGAGACTTGGCACGGAAAAGTCCAAGTATGGAGACTTGGCACGGAAAAGTCCAAGCAGGGAGCTTGGCACGCGGAAAGTCCAAACAGGGAGTTTGGCACGGGGAAAAATCCTAGTGAGTGAAGCTAGGTGAAGGTGAAAGTCCTGGTGAGTGAAGCCAGGCATTCGGGAAAATCCTGGTGAGTGAAGTCGGGCAAGGGAAAATCCAGATGGATCAAGGGTGATCGGACATCTGGTGTTGAGAAGTCCAAGTGAGTGAAGCTTGGCATATGGAGTCGGAGAGGGCTCGGTAGCTCGTTCTCCGAACTAGGTTAGAGAGGGCACTCTAAACCGAGGAGTTGGATCGGTCTGGTGACCGATCCAGTGATACTGCGTTTGCCCTGATCGGTCTGGTGACCGATCAGAATTAGATCAGTGGCTCACTGATTGCAATCTGATCGGTCTGGAGACCGATCAGGAGGCAACGCAACCTTGCGAGAAGAAAACCGTGGATCGGTCTGCTGACCGATCCACCCATGGCCTGATCGGTCGGCAGACCGATCAGGAAGAGATCAGTGGCGAGAGGAGCCGAAGACTGATCGGTCTATGGACCGATCAGGAGGTTCCCTGATCGGTCCACAGACCGATCAGGGCTTCGATCGCGACACCTGATCGGTCCGGGGACCGATCAGGTGACAAACAGAAGCTTCACGCGCCTAGGCTGATCGGTCTGCAGACCGATCAGTGTTCTAGCCGTTGCGATGCAACGGCTAGTTTCTTCGCTGTTTCTTCTTCGCAGGTATAAAGGGGCTGAGGGCTTCTACAGGGCTTCTTCTTCTTCTTTCTGGAAGTACTCTTCTGCCTGAAGCTTTTGCTTCTTCTTCCTGCTGAGCTTTGTTGAGCTCGTTGGGTGCTAAAGCTTTGCGTGAGCTTCTTCCCGTTGCTGGTTTTCTAGCTAGGCTGCTGCTTCACCAGGGTTCCTGCTGACTTCAAGAAGGCAAGCAAGTGTTGTTTACATTTCTGTTCTTGTTTTCTTGTTCCTATTTGTACTTCTATTGCTGTTGTAAAGATTGTGGTGAGGTTTCTCCACCCACAAGGAGTATCTATTAGCCGGGTTTCCGGGGACTCATCCACCGACGGATTGATAGGCTTCGTCCACCTTACGGACACGCCGAGGAGTAGGAGTTCATCTCCGAACCTCGTTATATGGTTTGTCTTTCTTCTCCTGTATTCTTTCTGCATCTATTTTTCCGCTGCGCTAACCCTAGTTTATAGAAAGAAACGAGCGATTTGGGGCGGCTATTCACACCCCCCCTCTCTAGCCGAGTACCCAGGATCCTAACACGTGTCACCAATGATTGGCTTCAGTTAATGAAGGGTTCGGTCGACCGAACCGTTGACAAGTCAACTTCCAATTGACTTGCTCCAGTTCGGCTCCTTGGGTGATTGCGACCTACCGGAATAGGGCTCACCCGAACCCAATTCCCGGCCTTCTCCTCGAGCAGTCTTCCGTCCGGCTTCTCGTCCCTCTAACGCCGTGCACGTTATTCTCGCTCCACCGAAGTACTCTTCTGCAGCTCTCTCGTCCTTCGGATCCACCGAGCCTGTCGGCTCCCTTCCCGTGCCGTCCTTCTCGCTAGCTGCGTCTTTCGCTCGACTTCTTGCCCTCCTTGTTGGGTTTTTCGGGCCGCGAAAACCGCTTTTCACGTCGTGGAAACCCCGAATCACCCAAAGTCGTAGATCCGTGCAAGGAAAACCGAACGAAAATTACGAGTACGAGATTTTAAATATCTAGATCTACTCCTAGATCTATGTGTTAAGAAGTATACCTTGAACCGTGCCCTTTCGCGTTCCCGCTCGTCCAAGGAATTGCCGGATCTCTAGACCGTCAAGCGTCGGTCCTCTAGAAGTATCCACACGGACACGTAGGTGGAGAAAACCTCACACAAAGGTGTGCTAGCACCTTGGTAAGATTCGGCCAAGCAAGGAGGAGAGGGAGAGGGAGAGCTTCAAGAGGAAGAAGGAAGAATAATGCACACATGAATCAAAAATGAATTCTCATTCAAACCCAAAGTGGTCGGCCACTCTCCATCATGTAACTCCCAAATTAATTGCATTAATTGCAATTAATATGAAGCCATTAAAGAGAATGGCTTTGTAACTTCCATGAGGTGGCACCCATGATGATGTGGAATAACATCATTGGCCACATCAATGCCAACTCACCAATGAGGTGGCATAAAGTCAAGTCAAACTTGACTTTTAATCTTCCTCTCAAGTCAAGTCAAACTTGACCAAATCTCTTCCATGGTTGATCGAATCCAACCATTTGATTCAAGCCAACTTAATATAATGAATCTAATTCATTTAATTAAATTGATTCAATGAGTCAAAATCTAAATTAGACTCATTGAACACATGAATCAACTTGAGTCAAACTCAAGTTAGCCCAATTAGGATTACTCTTAATCCAATTTGATTCATCAAATAAATCTAATCCTCTTGGTTCATCATATGAACCTAATCTCCATCTAATTGTCCTAAGTGTGTGACCCTATAGGTTCTTGTAAAGTTGGCAATGCCCCTAAACTCATTTAGGAACATAAGTAATGAGCGGTATCTAGCAACACATCATTACTACCCAAGTTACAAGAATATTGAGATCCAACATCACCTTGTGACTACTAATTGTGACTCCTCACAATATATGACAAGTGTCATTCTATCCTAGACATCTAGATTGATCAATATGAGGCATAGACCATGTCATCCTCTAACCAATCTAAATCTTGAACTCCAAGTAGACTCACTCGATCAAATGAGCTCAACATCTAATGTTGACTCATTTGGGCATGGCCATGCACTTAGTGGTCTCACTCTATCAAGAATACCGATGTCGCTCCCGTCAAATGGGAGGGATAGATCCCATCTACATCACTCACATCCCTCTACATAATTCGTTATATACCCAGTAATCGCCTTTATAGTCCACCCAGTTACGGGTGACGTTTGACGAAACCAAAGTACATAACTCCTTATGTAGGGATCTATGGTGACTTCAGGTCTAAGAACTAGTAGTCATACTAATAGCCACATGAGAAAGTATATGACACTCATATAACGATCCATGATACTTTCTCATGGCGGGTCATTCAGTATACATTCTCTAATGTATACCCATGTGTCAACTTGATATCTCTATATCCATTACTTGTGAGATCAAGTCATCGAGTTGACCTACATGCTAGTCTTATTGCATTAACATTGTCCCTGAATGTTAATACTCGACTAGGAATGATTAAGAGTAGTGTTCCCTATATCATCTCACTATCGGTTCAACTAACCGATTGATATAGGTGAGAACCATCTACTCAAGGACATTATTATACTTAGTTTATTTGGCACAAATACAAGTAAGTATAATAACCAAAATCCAAATGCCTTTATTTAAATAGAATATGATACAATAAGTCCAAAATACAATCATCAAATGATTGGCTCTAGGGCTCTAGCTAACAATCTCCCACTAGCACTAGTGCCAATCAGTGTAGGCTCTAAGCCCAAATGACCTAGTGTGACCATCATGTTTCCTCTATGCCAAAGCCTTGGTCAAGGGATCTGCGATGTTAGCCTCTGTAGGTACTCTGCAAATCTTCACATCTCCTCTCTCGATGATCTCTCGAATGAGATGGAAGCGCCGTAGTATGTGTTTGGTCCGCTGGTGTGAACGAGGTTCCTTCGCCTGTGCTATAGCTCCATTGTTGTCACAATAGAGCTCAATGGGGTCAGCAATGCTAGGAACCACCCCAAGTTCAGTGATGAACTTGATCCAAATCGCCTCCTTTGCCGCCTCGATGCAAAGAATGTACTCGGCTTGTAGAATCACCATCGATCCTCGCTTGAACTCTTCCACACCACCATTAATGCAAAATACGAACCCCGATTGCGATCTATAATCATCCGGTCTGGAAGCTAGCATCACCGTAACCCTTTACACCTAGCTCATCATTGCCTCCATATATCAAGAAATATTCTTTAGTCCTTCTTAAGTACTTAAGAATATTCTTGACCGCTATCCGATGACTTTCACCGATCTGGTATCTGCTCGTCATGCTCAAAGCATACGAGACATCGGGTCGAGTACATAGCATGGCGTGCATGATCGATCCTATGGCCGAGGCATAAAGGATCTCGATCCATGCGGTCTCTCTCCTCTCTAGAAGAGGGACCTTGAGTCTTGAAAGACTCACGCCATGTGACATCGTAAATCCCTTCTTGGAGTTCTGCATGGCAAACCGAAGGAGTACCTTGTCAATGTATGTACTCTGACTTAGACCAAGCAATCTCTTAGATCTATCTCTATAGATCTGTATCCCTAGAATGCGGGATGCTTCACCTAAGTCCTTCATTGAGAAGCAACTCCCTAGCCAGGTCTTGACAGACTGAAGTATAGGGATGTCCTTCCCAATGAGTAGTATGTCATCCACATACAATATGAGGAAGATAACTATATCCCCTACAACCTTCTTATAGACACAAGGCTCATCTTCGTTCTTGATGAAACCAAACTGTTTGATTGCATCATCGAATCGAAGATTCCAGCTCCGAGAAGCTTGCTTTAGTCCATAAATGGACCTATGCAGCTTACATACTCTGCTAGTATGTTGTGGATCTACAAAACCCTCAGGTTGTGTCATGTAAACATCCTCGAGCAGGTTTCCATTCAGAAACGTGGTTTTGACATCCATCTGCCAGATCTCGTAATCGTGGTAAGCTGCAATAGCAAGCATGATCTGAATGGACTTAAACATCGCTACTGGAGAAAAGGTTTCATCATAGTCAATACCATGAATCTGCTTGAAACCTTTAGCTACCAAGCGACCCTTATAGATAAGTCCATCCATGTCAGTCTTTCTCTTAAAGACCCACTTACACCCAATGGGTTTTACCCCTTCAGGTGGATCAACCAAAGTCTATACTTGGTTGGTGTACATGGATTCCATTTCGGATCTCATGGCCTCTAGCCATTTCTCAGAATCTGGTCTCATCACAGCTTCCTGATAGGTGGTAGGCTCATCCTCTATGAGCACAATGTCATCATGGTCAGACAAGAGAAATGAGTATCTCTCAGGCTGACGACGTACCCTATCAGACCTGCGAAGAGGTATGTCTACTTAAACTGGTTGTTGTTCCTCAACTCCTTGTGGAACAACATCATCCACAACACTTTGTGGTTCCAGTTCAATTTCCATCGAGGCATCAGTGCTATTGTTCGCATCTTGAACTTCTTCAAGATCGAACGTGCTCCCACTAGTCTTTCTAGAAACAAAGTCCCTTTATAGAAAGACCCCAGTCTTTGCCACAACTACCTTGTGCTGACTGGGAATGTAGAAGTAATATCCCTTAGTTTCCTTGGGATATCCGATGAAATAGCACTTGTCGGATTTGGGTCCTAATTTGTCTGAGACTTGACGTCGTACGTAAGCCTCACAACCCCAAATCCTCATGAAAGACACCTGGGCATCTCTCCCAGACCATATCCTATATGGTGTCTTTATCACGGCCTTGGATGGAACTCGGTTGAGAATGAAAGCTGTCGTGTCTAGAGCATGGCCCCAAAGGTATGTCGGAAGATCTGTGTGACTCATCATAGATCGTACCATATCTAATAGGGTACGATTCCTCCTTTCGGATACACCATTCCACTGTGGTGTTCCAGGAGGAGTGAGTTGGGATAGAATCCCACACTCAGCTAAATAGTCACGAAACTCATGGCTTAAGTATTCACCACCTCGATCTGATCGAAGTATCTTAATACTCTTGCCAAGCTGGTTCTGTACTTCATTCTTGAATTCTTTGAACTTTTCAAAGGATTCATACTTATGTGTCATCAAGTATACATAACCATATCTACTGAAGTCATCAGTAAATGTGATGAAGTATCTATAACCGCCTCTAGCAGCAACATTGAAAGGGCCACATACATCACTATGTATGAGTCCTAACAAATCAGTTGCTCTCTCGTTGTGCCCACTAAAGGGAGTCTTGGTCATCTTGCCTCGTAGGCATGACTCACATATCTCATATGATTCAAAATCAAATGAGTCCAGCAAACCATCCTTATGGAGCTGGGATAAGCGCTTGTCATTTATATGACCTAAGCGACAGTGCCAGAGGTAGGTTTGGTTCATGTCATTTGACTTGAACCTCTTGGTATTTACGTTATAGATGGTGCTCTCAAGGTCTAGAATATAGAGTCCGTTTATCAGAGGTGCACTACAATAGAACATATCGTTTAAATAGACGGAACAACATTTGTTCTTTATTATAAACGAAAATCCTTTCTTGTCCAAACAAGAAACGGAAATTATGTTCTTAGTCAAGGCAGGCACATAACAACAATCATCTAATTCTAGTACAAGCTCAGAAGGAAGAGATAGATGGTAAGTTCCTACAGCAATAGCAGCAATCCGTGCTCCATTGCCTACTCGTAGGTCTATCTCACCCTTCGTCAATGCCCTGCTATTCCTCAGCGCTTGTATATTAGTATAAATGTGCGAAGCACATCCGGTATCTAATACCCACGACGAAGAAATAGAGAGGTTGACTTCTATAACATTTATACCTGAAGTAGAAACCTTATTTCTCTTCTTCTTAAGATCTTCCAGGTATTCTTTGGAGTTCCTCTTCCAGTGCCTTGCTTGTCCTTGATATAGTTGACGAAGATGTGCAACCATATCGTAAGCACCCATCAACTCATGTTGCTTCTGAAGCTCAGAATTCATGGTTGCGAGCATTAGACAGGACACATCTAATGCGTCATCTTGATGCTTCTTGTAAGCATCTTTGTCAGCTCGCGGGGCATTGGCAGGAGGAGCCTCCGGAATGGGCTGCTCCAGAACGTACAGTTTACATTCCTGAGTGAGAACTATTCTCAGGTTCCTGTACTAGTCCAGGAAATTTGCTCCGTTGAGCTTGTCCTTCTTAAGGATAGAACGCAGGGAGAAAGAGTTCGTATTCGACGTCATGGTTATCTACAACAGAAAATTTGCAGAAATAAATATCATATTCTTTTAAAATCATTTAATTAGGCCTTTAATTAAATGATGCTCCCACTGAATTCTATAATTCTTGTGGGACAAGATCCACATCATACTAACCCTTGAGTTAGCTTTGGCTAATACGCCCATGACTTAGTATGATCGGTAGGTAACGATTACCAATTACATCTCTATGCAACTTTTGTTTATAGGATGCAATCCGCATGTATATTAAAACTTGAGTTAGCTTTGGCTAATACGCTCGAGAATTAATATAAACGTGATTTTGTCCTACCTTTCCAACCATTGGAAGAATGCCTATAGTTGTACTCGATCCAACCGAGTAAACTAGGAATACTCAATCTAATTGAGTTTGTACTCACCCACGCGTTGATAGGCGGGACCAAGATTGTCCCTCCGTACCCTACCAAGATAGTATGTGTTGCTCTGCTTTGGCAGATTCAACAACATCATGCGATCGAGGTAGTGGTAGGTATCACGGCATGGTAGACATTTAGAGTTGGTTCGATCGAGATCTAATCTAATCGAAAAAGGATGCATCTTGTGCACGACTTAGATCTAATCTAATCGCAAGGGTGCATCATGTGCACGACTTAGATCTAATCTAATCGTAAGGCACTAATTAATCAATTACTTATTAAACATGCATCATATACATAAGCAATTAACTAATTAATCTATTTGTGATTTAGTCATGACTCTACTACGATCTTCTCAAGCCAATGAGAAGATCGAATGGTCAACCTAGGGTCAACAGCTTCTCCAAGCTCCTCCCTTTGACCACCTTGTGTTGCTCGTGCCCACCTCGGAATTCCATCTCGTGTGGACCCTCCACCACTCCAATTTGTACATTACAATTTGAAACTCGAGTTACATTAGAGTCTAAATCTAATTTACAACCAGAATATATGAGAAAGGCACGACGCGCAGGTCGCGGAAAAATAAAAACATACAACACGCACAACCACATAACGGCACGCAGGCCGAATTATGAATTACAACACAATCCAATCATATTGGGTTTTTGGGCCATGACTATCACAAAATTAATATATAATTCAAAATTATATATTTTCATAATTTTCTATAATTTTAAAATTAATTTTTACAATTTTTACGAGTAAAATTTCCCGGCGGTCCCGTTTAGCGGTTTCGGGCGCAATCGCGGAACGGATCCCCTTGCGGGGCCAGGGGCAGTGCCCCTACCCGCGATCTAACCATCGTGAGGGTTCCTTTGCGATCCTACAGTGCCTTAGCCCGCTGTCCCAAAACAATTTGGGACGAAACCTTTGAGAAGAATTTTCCCGGCGGTCCCGATTAGCGATTTCGGGCGCAATCGCGAAGCAAATCCCCTTGCGGGGTTAGGGGGAGTGCCCCTACCCACGATCTAACCATCGTGAGTTGTTCCTAAGCGATCCTACAGCGCCTTCGCTCGGTTTCCCAAATGGATTTGGGTCGAAACATCACCGTTTTGGAAAAATCTTCCCGGTAGTCGAAGCCTACAAGCGTCTAAACACTTGTGCTTCGATTACTCGAGAAAAATACTCATAAAAACCCAAAAATCATAATTTTACAGAAAATTACAGAAACTTTAGTTTTCATAAAACCAAAAATTAAACTCGTACAAGCCTTGCACGTGGCTCTGATACCACTGTTGGGTTTTTCGAGCCGCGAAAACCGCTTTTCGCGTCGCGGAAACCCCGAATCACCCAAAGCCGTAGATCCGTGCAAGGAAAACCGAATGAAAATTACGAGTACGAGTTTTTAAATATCTAGATCTACTCCTAGATCTATGTGTTAAGAAGTATACCTTGAACCGTGCCCTTTCGCGTTCCCGCTCGTCCAAGGAATTGCCGGATCTCTAGACCGTCAAGCGTCGGTCCTCTAGAAGTATCCACACGGACACGTAGGTGGAGAAAACCTCACACAAAGGTGTGCTAGCACCTTGGTAAGATTCGGCCAAGCAAGGAGGAGAGGGAGAGGGAGAGGGAGAGCTTCAAGAGGAAGAAGGAAGAATAATACACACATGAATCAAAAATGAATTCTCATTCAAACCCAAAGTGGTCGGCCACTCTCCATCATGTAACTCCCAAATTAATTGCATTAATTGCAATTAATATGAAGCCATTAAAGAGAATGGCTTTGTAACTTCCATGAGGTGGCACCCATGATGATGTGGAGTAACATCATTGGTCCACATCAATGCCAACTCACCAATGAGGTGGCATAAAGTCAAGTCAAAATTGACTTTTAATCTTCCTCTCAAGTCAAGTCAAACTTGACCAAATCTCTTCCATGGTTGATCGAATCCAACCATTTGATTCAAGCCAACTTAATATAATGAATCTAATTCATTTAATTAAATTGATTCAATGAGTCAAAATCTAAATTAGACTCATTGAACACATGAATCAACTTGAGTCAAACTCAAGTTAGCCCAATTAGGATTACTCTTAATCCAATTTGATTCATCAAATGAATCTAATCCTCTTGGTTCATCATATGAACCTAATCTCCATCTAATTGTCCTAAGTGTGTGACCCTATAGGTTCTTGTAAAGTTGGTAATGCCCCTAAACTCATTTAGGAACATAAGTAATGAGCGGTATCTAGTAACACATCATTACTACCCAAGTTACAAGAATGTTGAGATCCAACATCACCTTGTGACTACTAATTGTGACTCCTCACAATATATGACAAGTGTCCTTCTATCCTAGACATCTAGATTGATCAATATGAGGCATAGACCGTGTCATCCTCTAATCAATCTAAATCTTGAACTCCAAGTAGACTCACTCGATCAAATGAGCTCAACATCTAATGTTGACTCATTTGGGCATGGCCATGCACTTAGTGGTCTCACTCTATCAAGAATATCGATGTCGCTCCCGTCATATGGGAGGGATAGATCCCATCTACATCACTCACATCCCTCTACATAATTCGTTATATACCCAGTAATCGCCTTTATAGTCCACCCAGTTGCGGGTGACGTTTGACGAAACCAAAGTACATAACTCCTTATGTAGGGATCTATGGTGACTTCAGGTCTAAGGACTAGTAGTCATACTAATAGCCACATGAGAAAGTATATGACACTCATATAACGATCCATGATACTTTCTCATGGCGGGTCATTTAGTATACATTCTCCAATGCATACCCATGTGTCAACTTGATATCTCTATATCCATGACTTGTGAGATCAAGTCATCGAGTTGACCTACATGCTAGTCTTATTGCATTAACATTGTCCCTGAATGTTAATAATCGACTAGGAATAATTAAGAGTAGTGTTCCCTATATCATCTCACTATCGGTTTAACTAACCGATTGATATAGGTGAGAACCATCTACTCAAGGACATTATTATACTTAGTTTATTTGGCACAAATACAAGTAAGTATAATAACCAAAATCCAAATGCCTTTATTTAAATAGAATATGATACAATAAGTCCAAAATATAATCATCAAATGATTGGCTCTAGGGCTCTAGCTAACACTCCTAAGTTCCTGCACACTCAGACACAGGGTTCAGACAAAACGCAGGACCTAACTAACTTGGTTGATCACATCAAAACTACCACGGAGTCCAACAACCCGCCATGAGAAAGTATCATGGATCGTTATATGAGTGTCATATACTTTTTCATGTGGTTATTAGTATAACTATTAGTCCTTGGACCTGAAGTCACCATGGTTCCCTACATAATGAGTTGCATACTTTGACTTCCTCAAACGTCACCCGTAACTGGGTGGACTATAAAGGCGATTACTGGGTATGTAACAAATTATACGGAGGGATGTGAGTAATGTAAATGGGATCTATCCCTCCTATATGACGGGAGTGACAATATTATTCTTGATAGAGTGAGACCACTAAGTGCATGGACATGCCCAAATGAGTCAATATGAGATGTTGAGCTCATTTGATTGAGTGAGTCTACTTGGGATTCAAGATTTAGATTGATTAGAGGATGACACGGTCTATGCCTCATATTGATCAATCTAGATGTCAAGAATAGAAGGACGCATTGTCATATATTGTGAGGGGTCATAATTAGTAGCCACAAGGTGATGTTGGATCTCAACATTCTTGTAACTTGGGTAGTAATGATGTGTTGCTAGATACCGCTCATTACTTATACTTCTAAATGGGTTTAGGAGCATTGCCAACGTTACAAAAACCTATAGGGTCACACATAAAGGGCAATTAGATGGAGATTAGGTTCATTTGATTAACCAAGAGAATTAGGTTCATGTGATGAATCAAATTGGATCAAGAGTAATCCAAAGTAAACTAATTGAGTTGGACTCAATTTGGTTCATGTGTTAAATGAGTCTAATTTAGACTTAGACTCATTGAGCCAATTTAATTCAATGAATAGAGATTCATTAAATTAAAATTGACTTGAATCAATGGTTAGATTTGATCAACCATAGGAGAGAAGTGGTCAAGTTTGACTTGACTTGAGAGGAAGATGAAAGGTCAAGTTTGACTTGACCATTGCCACCTCATTTGTGAGTTGGAATTAAGTGGACTATTGATGATGTGCCACATCATCAAGGCTAGCACATGTGTGTGCCACCTCATGAGGGAGATCAAGAGTTGTGACTCTTGAAATCCCATGGAGGTTTATAAGCCTCAAAAGGTGGCCGACCACATAATTCACAAGTGTGAGTTTCATTTAGTTTTGGTAACCTCCTTCTTCTTCCTCTCTACCTTTCTTCTCTCTCTCTCCTCCACCATTGTTGATCCTCTAAGGTTGCTAGCACATCTTTAGAGGTTCTCTCCATCGATTTGTTCGTGTGGATACACATAGAGGGTTGTACACTTGACAAACTTGCGATCCGGCGAACCTTGGATGAGCGGGATTTGCGAAGGGCCTCGCATCAAGGGTAATCTATTTTTCTTTGTAGATCTAGTGTAGATCTAGGTTAGAGAAACTCGTGCACGTAGAAAATTTTGTTTTATAACTTCACACGGATCCGGTGGCATGGGATTCGGGGTTTCCGCAACGCAAAAAGCGGTTTTTGCGACTCGAAAAACCCAACAACAGTGATGTCAGCTTCCAAACTGATCAGGATGATTATAGATCGCAGTCTGGGTTCGTGTTTTGCTTGAATGGTGGTGCTGTGAGATGGAAGAGTTCGAAGCAGGACACAGTTGTTGATTCTACAACAGAGGCCGAGTATATTGCTGCATCAGAAGCAGCAAAGGAGGCGGTTTGGATCTGTAAGTTCATTATTGAGCTTGGGGTGGTTCCTAGCATAGCAGATCCTATAGAGCTATATTGTGACAACAATGGAGCAATTGCGCAGGCTAAGGAACCTCATTCACACCAGCGGACGAAACACATACTGCGACACTTCCATCTCATTCGAGAGATCATCGATAGAGGAGATGTGAAAATTTAGAGAGTACCCACAGAGGCTAACGTCGTTGATCCCTTGACCAAGGCTTTGGCACAGAGAAAGCATGATGGTCACACTAGATCATTGGGTGTTAGAGCCTACACTGATTGACACTAGTGCTAGTGGGAGATTGTCAGTGAGTGCCCTAGAGTCAATCATGTGATGATTGTTATATGAACTCGATGTATCATATTCCTATATATAAAGGTATTTCTTTATGGTTATTATACTTACTTGTATTGATGTCAAATAATTGAGTATAATAGCGTCCTTGAGTAGAAGGTTCTTATCTATATCAATCGATTGGTTGAATTGATAATGAGATGATATAGAGAACACTACTCTTAATTATTTCTAGTCAAGTATTAACATTCAGGGATAATGTTAATGCGATGAGACTAGCATGTAGGTCAACTCGATGACTTGATCTCACAAGTCATGGATATTAGATATCAAGTTGGCACATGGGTATGCATTGGAGAATGTATACTGAATAACCCGCCATGAGAAAGTATCATGGATCATTATATGAGTGTCATATACTTTCTCATGTGACTATTAGTATGACTATCAGTCCTTGGACCTGAAGTCGCCATAGTTCCCTACATAAGGAGTTGTATACTTTGGCTTCGTCAAACGTCACCCATAAATGGGTGGACTATAAAGGCGACTACTGGGTATGTAACAAATTATGTGGAGGGATGTGAGTGATGTAGAAGGGATCTATCCCTCCTATATGATGGGAGTGATATCATGATTCTTGATAGAGTGAGACCACTAAGTGCATGGTCATGCCCAAATAAGTTAATATGAGATATTGAGCTCATTTGATTAGAGTGAGTCTACTTAGAGTTCAAGACATAGATTGATTAGAGGATGACACGGTATATACCTCAATTGATCAATTTAGATGTCAAGGATAGAAGGACATTGTCACATATTGTGAGAGTCACAATTAGTAGTCACAATGGTGATGTTGGATCTCAACATTCTTGTAACTTGGGTAGTAATAATGTGTTGCTAGATACCGCTCATTGCTTATATTTCTAAATGGGTTTAGGAGCATTGCCAACGTTACAAGAATTTATAGGGTCACACACAAAGGGTAGTTAGATGGAGATTAGGTTCATATGATGGACCAAGAGGATTAGGTTCATGTGATGAACCAAATTGGATTAAGAGTAATCCAATTAGACTAATTGAGTTGGACTCAATTTGATTCATGTGTTGAATGAGTCTAATTTAGATTATGATTCATTGAGTCAATTTAAACCAATGAATAGAGATTCATTAAATTAAATTGATTTGAAACAAAGGGTAGATTTGATCAATCATGGGAGATAAGAGGTCAAGTTTGACTTGACTTGAGATGGAAGATGAAGGGTCAAGTTTGACTTGACTAAATGCCACCTCATTGTGACTTGACATGGGTCGGCCAATGATGATGTTCCACATCATCAAGGCTACATCATTGTGTGCCACCTCATGAGGAAGACCAAGAGCCATGACTCTTGGTATTACATGGAGGTATAAAACCTCTATTAAGTGGCCGACCATAGTAATGGTGAATAAGTGTGTGCTTATTCAAGGCTTCTTCTTCTTCTTCCTCTCTTGCTTTCTCTCCTTCTCCTCCATTGCCGAGACCTTTCAAGAGTGCTAGCACACTCTAAGTGGTTCTCTCCACCTTTTGTCCATGTGGATACGTGTAGAGGAGTGTACACTTGACACTCTACGAGATCCGGTAACCATTTAGACGAGCGGGATAAGCGAAGGGCATTGCGACAAGGGTAAAACTTCCTTTTCATGTAGATCTAAGGTAGATCTAGTGTAGATAAACATGTACATGAATATTTTTATTTATCTTCGCACGGATCCGTGGCTAGCTTCGAGGTTTCTGTAACGCAAAAAGAGTTTTTGCGGCTCAAAAGTTCTAACAGCATCAAGTAAATGTACCCATATCTCAAATAATCATCTATAAAAGAGACAAAATATTAGAAACCACCTCTTGCCTGGATAGACATAGGACCACACAAATCAGAATGAACGAGTTCTAACACATCTTTGGCTCTATACCCCTTGGCCTTAAAAGGTCTCTTGGTCATTTTACCTTCCAAGTAAGATTCACAAGTTGGAAAGTTTTCCAACACTAATGAACCCAAGAGTCCTTTGAATCCTACTCAAGTTAATATGATCAAGCCTTAGATGCTAAAGGTATATTTGGTTCATTTTCGAAGGTTCCTTTCTCTTATTAGAATTAGAAGATGTGCCATTAATTTTCATTTGTTGCATCGTGAGAGTTATTGGATTTAGAGTATACAAATTGCCAACGAACGTACCAGAACAGATAACTTTCCTATTTATCTTGTTAACACCTTTGCTATCATAAATAGACAGAATATCCATCCTTGTATTATTTTAGAAACTGAAATCAAGTTCTTTCTAAAACTTGGTACGTAAAGATAATTTCTTAAAACCAATATTTTATTCCTATAAGAGAACAAACATCTCCCACTGCAACAGCTACTACTTTTGTAGCATTACCCATATAAACAGTGATTTCTCCTTTATGTAGTTGTCAGGTTTCCTGGAACCCCTGCAATGACATGATCAGTGGTTATTATATCTACACGCCATGTACCGATAGATAACACCACTAAACATGTTCTAACTACTAGAGAATAAGATATACCTATATTGTTCTCTTCCTACGAGGACAGCCCGCCTACAAATGTCCAGACTGCTTGCAAATGAAGCACTTACCTTTCGGCTTCTTCATTCTTTTTTTTAGTCCAGTACCTAGAGATCATACAGTCTTGCCTGTCAGCCCGATTCTAGTGTCCGAAGAGTTCCTTGAGCTTGTACATCATGTCTTGGCCAATAGGCATGGTCTGATGCTGATGTTGCAGCACATTTGATATAAAAGCCAAATGTAACTCCGCACCATCTTATCTGCTTTGACCTATTTCCTATGATACTTAATCTCCTCTTCACTAGAATCGTTATTAGGCACATTAGAGCAGACCTCTAACAGTACAAACTAATAGCCTTCAGCAGTTAGGACAATGTCCAGGTTTCTTTTTCAATCTATGTAGTTGGGACCAGTAAGTTTGTTCTCTTTTAGTATAATAGCTAGTGGGTTGAAAGTCATTCTAAGAATCACAAAATAAACTTTTGATCAAGACTCTAAATTTAGAATAATATTGATTCCTCAAACAATACTATTTAAATTTACCAATACCTCAAACACCGTGAATTTTGCATGCCACGATAATGTGGACGTATACAAAATCAAACATTTGTAAGAGGAGGTTTTACCCATTAATTTTATTCTTGTCAACCTAACTTTATGACAAATAAAATTAATAGTTGATTCATATCGTCACATACATCGAGCTTCCTTTTCTGCTGTGTCTCTAGTCCTCAAATAGCACCACGCCTCGCAAGGATACGATTCGAGACAAAAATAAAATTTTACATATATCGATCCTATATTCCACAAAAGAATATACATAAAGTCTAGATCGAATAAAATGTAAAATCCTAAAACTAATATAGCTCCTGCTGTATTTAATAAATATAATTATGCACACACATAAAATGCCCTCGACATGTCCGAGGGTCCAATCACACACAATCACAATAGGCCATAATAGTTGGAGCCTGCAACCACAGAGTTAATCTATTTACATTTCCTACTATTATCCTGCCTAAAATATGTATCACATGTGCATAATTAAACTAAAACCAAATACACAGAGGTATAATCTAGCTCTGATACCAATTATTGATTGCTACTCGGAATACCATCCTAGTTCCCCTGTATAAAAATGTATACAAGCATAGAACTATCCTAGCTACCAATGTGCTCTACTGAAATTAAATTTGGATTGCAAATGATGTTTAACATTATTAATCCAAATTGTCCTTCAAAAGTTGAACTTGGATTAAAAACGATACTTAACATTTTTACTCTAAGTTTAACCGATGTTATCTTCCTAAGTTAAACCATATTATAGAAGTTAATCAAATATCTATTTCAAAGATCGGCTTCCAGGTTAAACATGGCAAGGCACTAGGCCTTCTTGGGTATGGGATCATCCACCACTTTCTAGACAAAGCCTTTCAAAGAAATTGAATATTTAACTTCTTACAGTAAACTAGGTTTAACTATAGAGACCTCAATAGAAACACAATATTGAAACATGAAATCGAACAATAAAATCGATAACAAAAATGATAACATAAAACTGATAACCTCTTGTGTTTGGTTTTTCAAGATCTATACAAAAGATGAACTAGTTATGATGCAGAAACCAATAACTAGTTATACCTTTTGAAGCTTATAGACCTCTTGATCTTCTGTTGTATTCCTCTCCTTCTCTTGGACGTCGTGTGGATGACGATCTTCTAAGATGAAATCCACCTAAGCTTCTTCCTTTGCTTCTAAGATCCGACCACCAACTAACCTCCAAGGGATGCTAGACAAGAGAGCTTCCTTCTCTTATTCTTCTCCTTCAAGCAACCGGCCATCAAGAGATCACCACACTTGATGCCGCCGGCATCCAAGGAAGAAAACAAAAGGAGAAAAGAAAATGACAAGGGCCGGCCACCAAAGGATTGGAAAAGAGGAATAGAAGATGTGTTATCTCATGAGGCACCCTCTCCATCTCTTTTATAATCCTTGGTCTTGGCAAAAAAGGAAAGTTTTAAATATAATTAAAACTTCCGTATATTCCTTGCCAATGACTAAAAAGGAAAGTTTTAAAATAAAAAAATTAAAACTTCCTTTAATGCTTGTCATGCCCGACCCTATACTTGTGCTCCAAACAAGGAAAGTTTTAAACTTAAAATTAAAACTTCCTTATTTGTTTCCTGTAAGAAATTTTAATAAAAAAAATATCTCTTTTAAATCCCTTGTTGGTTATAAAAGGAAAATTTTATAAATTAAAATCTCTCTTTTAAAAACATGTGGATGGTTACAAAAAAAGAAAGTTTTATCAAAAATTAAAATCTTTCTCTTAACTACAAATAAGGAAAGATATCAAACCTTTCTCTAATCCTTTGTAGAAAGCTATAAAAGGAAAGATTTTAAAATTTAAAAAACTCTCTTTTAAAACCATGGCTTCTACAAAAGGAAAGATTTTAAAATTTAAAATACCCTTTTATTTTAATGTGGCCGACCACCTAGCTTGGGCTCCAAGCTTGGCCGGCCACAACTTGGCTCCACTCTTTGGCTTGGCCGGCCCTAACTTGGGCTTCAAGCTTGGCTTTGTTGGAATATATACTAAAAGTCTAGCTTTTGTGTATAAACATTTATTTAGAAATAAAAATCACATTGGTCAAATATCTACATTTATACTAAGTGTAGTTGTCCATTTAATTTATATTGTAGATAACAAGGTATGAGAAGACACACAGAAGATTATATTATCATATCCTTATAAATTATAAATAGTAGCTCACAACCAAGATGGAATGGACAAACCATTGGAGTGGTTCAAGTGTAATTTGATATTAGTTTATCTAGACTATAAAATTACATTAGTACACTATGAGTGTATTGAGCAGGACCATTTGAGGTAGTTTCTTTTTATACTGACTATACAAAAGAACAAAACCTCTGTTATTATGGAAGTGTGTACTCTTAATCATGATATAATAACAAGCACGTATATTTAATATTTATTTCTTTAATTTATCAAAGGGTGAGATTTAACTCGTTAAATCAATAGGTCCGATAAGTTGGGAAATGATATTATTTATATGATGTGTTGTTGATTATAGAATGAAACTGTGTCCTAGTAATCTAGGTTGATGATGTCCCCTTGAGGAGCTCATAAGGATTGTTATGTAAACCCTGCAAGTGGACTTAGTCCGGCATGACAATGAAGTTGAGTGGTACTACTCTTGGAGCTACATATTAATTAAGTGAGTTGTCAGTAACTCATTTAATTAGTGGGCATTCTATATCTTAAACACAGGGAGATTAATGCACTCATAATAAGAAGGAGCTCATAATGTAATTTGGGATTGGTGCGGTAGTTCAATAATAACTCTTTAGTGGTATGAGTTATTATTGATGAACTTGAGTTGGGTGTTCGGGGCGAACACAGTAAGCTCAAGCTCATCGGGAGACCAAAACCAATTTCTCCTCTCTGTCCCTATTGTAGCCACTATATACCCTTGTATCTATAAAGTCCACTTCTTACCCAAGTAATGGACCGGCCACATTCTTGCTTGGTGCAAGGGGTCGGCCAAGCATGAGCTTGGAAGCCAAGAGGTGGCCAGCCAAAGCTTGATGCTCAAGCTAAGGGTCGGCCACATGTAGAATAAAAGGAAAAGGAAGTTTTGTTTTGAAATAAAATTTTGTTAAAATCTTTCCTTATTTGTAGTTATTTACAATGGTTAAAAGAGAGATTTTATTTTATTAAAATCTTTCTTTTTTTGTAGTTATCTACAATGAATAAAAGAAAGATTTCAATTTCCTTTTATAGCCATCCTCATGGTTTTAAAAGAGAGTTTTAAAATTTTAAAATCTTTCCTTTTATAGCTATATACAAAAGATTAAAGAGAGATTTTAATTTTGTTAAAATCTTTCCTTATTTGTAGTTATCTATAATGTTTAAAAGAGAGATTTTAATTTTTGATAAAACTTTCCTTTTTTGTAACCATGATTTAAAAGGAGAAGTTTTAATTAATATTTCCTTTTTGTAGTTATCTACATGTTTTAAAAGAGAGAGATTAATTTTAAAACTTTCCTTTATTGCCATGTACAATAGGAAATTTAAAAAAGAGATATTTTAATTATTGTTAAAATTTCCTTTTTTTTTAATAGGAGACCACAAATAAGGAAGTTTTAATTATGTTTAAAACTTTCCTTTTTTGCCTTGAGCAAGGATTATAAAAAAGAGGTAGAGGATGCCTCATGAGTAGGAATTCGAAGCTTCTCATCTTAGCATTGTGTGGTCGGCCCCTTCTCCTTGTTCTATTCTCTTATGCCGGCGGAACACACAATCTAGGGCATCTCCTCATCTTCTAATCCTTGGTGGCCGATTTTTCCTTTCTCCCTTTCCTTTTCCTAAGGCCGGTGGCACCATCTTTTCTTCTCTTCTTTTCTTCTTTCTAAGGCCGGCTTCCATCTATTCTTGGTGGCCGAAAATTGAAAGAAAAAGGAGAAGCTATTGGTGGCCGAAACATGGAAGAAGAAGAAGAGAAGGAATTTCCTATTTTAGCATCCCTTGGTGGCTCGAAAGTCTTGGAAGAGAAGAAGTGGTTTGAGTGGATTCCATCTTGGTAGATTGTTGCCCATGTTAGAGTGTATACTAAAAGCCTAGCTTTTTTGTAAACATTTATTTTTTAAATAAAGAATCACATTGGTCAAATGTCTACATATATATGCTAAGTGTAGTTGTTCGATTAATTTATATTATAGATAACATGGTATGTGGTGTCACACACAGAAGATCATGTTATCAATTCCTTATAAATTATAAACAGTATCTCACGACTAAGATGGAAAGGAACAAACCATTGAAATAGTCGTAGTGTAATTTGGTATTAGTTTATCTTAACTATAAAATTACACTAGTACACTCTAAGTATATTGAGCAGGATCATTTAAGGTAAGTTATTTTTATACTGACTGCATAAAAGAATAAGACCTTTGTTATTATGGAAGTGTGTACTCTTAATCCTGATATAATAACAAACACATATATCTAGTATTTATTTCTTTGACTTATCAAAGGGTGTGATTTAGTTCGATAAATCAATAGGCCCGATAAGTTGGGAAATGATATTATTTATAGTGTGTGTTGTTGATTATAGAAGGAAACTGTGTCATAGTAATCTAGGTTGATGGTGTCCCCAAGAGGAGCTCATAAGGATTGTCATGTAAACCCTGCAGGTGGACTTAGTCTGACATGACGATAAGGATGAGTGGTACTACTCTTGGAGCTAGATATTAATTAAGTGAGTTGTCAGTAACTCATTTAATTAGTGGACATTCTATATCTTAAACACATGGAGATTAACACACTCATGATAAGAAGGAGGTCAAAATGTAATTTGGGATTGGTGCGGTAGTTCAATAATAATTCTTTAATGGTATGAATTATTATTGATAAAATTAAGTTAGGTGTTCGGGGCGAACACGGGAAGCTTAATTTCATCGGGAGACCAAAACCAATTACTCCTCTCGGTCCCTATCGTAGCCTCTTATTTATAAAGTATTATACCCACTCATACCCACCTTCTTATCCACCTTAAGGTGGTCGGCCAAGCATACCTTGGAACTCAAGCTAGGGCCGGCCAAACCAAGGTGAGTTGGTTTCATTAGATGGTCGGCCCTAGCTTGAACCCAAGCTTGGTGTGGCCGACCACAATAAATTAAAAGGTTTTTTATTTTTTAAAATCTTTCTTATGTGGAAGTCATGGTTTTAAAAGAGAGTTTAAAATTTAAATCTTTCCTTTTATAATTTTCTACAAAAGATTAAAGGTTTGATATCTTTCCTTATTTGTAGTTAAAAGGAATATTTTAATTTTTGATAAAACTTTCTTTTTTTGTAACCATCCTCATGATTTAAAAGAGAGTTTTAAAATTAAATCTTTCCTTTTATAGTTTCTACAAAAGATTAAGAAAAGATTTGATATCTTTCCTTATTTGTAGATTGAAAGGAAGATTTTAATTATAGAGAAAACTTTCCTTTTTATAAATCATCCACATGTTTTAATAGAGAGATTTTAATTTATAAAAGTTTCCTTTTATGACCAACCATGAAGGGAATTTTCAAAATAGAAATTTTTATTCAAAAATTTCTGGAAACAAATTAGGAAGTTTTAATTTTGTGTTTAAAACTTTCCTTGTTTGGAGGGATTAAGGTGGTCGTCTATATATAGTTTGAAGAGGAAATTTTATTAAACTTTCTTTTCATTGGCAAAGAGAATAAGGAAGTTTTAATAAAACTTTCCTTATTTGCCAAGACCAAGGAATATAAAAGAGAGGGTAGAGGTGCCTCACCTCACACAACAATATCTCTTCTATTCCTTGGTTGGTGGTCGGCCCTCTCTCCCTTCTCTTCTCCTATTCTTCTTCCTTGTGTGGTCGGCGGCATCTTCATCTCAAGGAGCTTGGTGGTGGCCGGATTTTTCTAGAGGAAGAAGAAGAGATAGGAGGTTTTGTTTCTTTTCATCCCTTGGAGCTTGGTTAGTGGCCGAATCTCATCTTCTCTTGGAGTTCTTGTGGTGGCCGAAACTTGCTTGAAGAAGAAGGAAGCTTGGGTGGTTCTCATCTCGGTAGATCGTCGCTCACACGACATCCGAGATAAGAAGAGGAATACAATAGAAGATCAAGAGGTTATTGCTTACAAAGAAAGGTATAACTAGTAATTTTATTCCATATTATACTAGTTTTCTTTGTATAGATTTTGAAATACCAAACATAAGAGGCATATGATTCTAGGTTTCAAATTTGTGATTCGAGTTTGTGTTTTTTTTATTTTTTCGAACTTGTGATTCGATTGTTCTTTTTGGTTAAACCTATGGTTACTATAAGGAAATTAAATATTAAATTTCGTTGAAAGGCTTTGTCTAGGAAGTGGTGGATGCTCTCATACCCAAGAAGGCCTAGTGCCTCACCATGTTTAACCTGGAAGCCGATCTCTGAAATTAATATTTAATTAAATTTGTAACATGGGTGGATTTGGATCAATAATGTTAAGTATCGTTTGTGATTCAAGTCTAAACCTCTAAGAACAGATAAGTTAAATTTGGAATCAATAATGTTAAGTTCCGTTTGCGATTCCTAATTTAATTTCTAAAGAACACAATAGGCTGTTAGGAATGGTTCAGGACTTGTACAAAATTTTTGTACAGAGGAACTGGTACGATATTCTGAGTATCAACCAACAATTGATATCAGAGCTAGGGTTTGCCTCTGTGTGTTTGGTTTTAAGTTTAATTATGCACATGTCATACATAATTTAGGCAGGATAATAGTAGGATGTACTAACTCTGTGGTTGTAGACTCCAACTATTATGGCTTATAGATATTGTGTGTGATTGGACCCTTGGACATGTCAAGGGTATTTTTGTGTATGCATGATTGTATGTATTAAATATAGCAGGAGCTGTATTAGTTTTAGGATTTTACATTTTTGTTTCGATCTAGATTACATGTACATTCCTTTGTGGAATATAGGATCGATATATGTAAAATTCTATTTTTGTCGTGGATCGTATCCTTGCAAGGCATGGTACTTTTTGAGGATCAGAGATGCAGCGGAAAAAAAAGCAAGATAGATGCGGCAACTAGACCCGATTGCAGTGGCTAAAGACGGCAGCAACTAAGGTTGGCAGCACACGGAAGACAGTGATGGAAAAGACCATAATAGTTGGAAAATTATTTTTCCATATTTGTTGCTTTATTTGCTGTGATGTGTGCTTGCATAGTTAAAATTCCTCACCTTAAATAACTAAGTGGGAGAGGGATTAGTAGATAAATTCTACGGTCTCCATTACTGGTTTGTAAGTGATGCGACAAACTTGCGCGTTGGCTCTGAGTGCCTCCCTCTCCATCGGATGAGTTTGTTTGCAGATCACTAGATCAAACTTCCTTTATGGATGGTTATAGGAAATTATTTAAGAGTGTGTGATCTTCTCCATCTGAAGGGGCACAATCCTATTTAATGGATTAAGTATCAAGTAATGGTATACACTTAGGCGCATTTAATTGTATCATTCCCATCGGAGTCACTGCTATTATTTGTGTGACCGAAGGAATACCAACTATTAATTTTATTTATCATAAAGTTAGGTTGACAAGAATAAAATTAATGGGTAAAACCTCCTCTTACAAATGTTTGAATTTGTATACGTCCACACTATCGTGGCATACAAAATTCACGATGTTTTGAGGTGTTGGTGAATTTAAATGATATTGTTTGAGGAATCAATATTATTCTAAATTCTTAAGTTTTGGCTAAAACTTATTTTGTGATTCTTAGGATGACTTTCAACTCACTTGCTATTATTCTGAAAGAGAACAAACTTACTAGTCCCAATTATATAGTTTGTAAAAGAAACCTAGATATTGTCTTAACTGCTGAAGGCTATAAGTTTGTACTGTCAGAGGTCTGCCCTAATAAGCCTAATAGTGATTCTAGTGAAGAGGAGATTGAGTATCATAAGAAATGGGTAAAGGCAGATGAGATGGCGGTGTTACATTTTGACTTCTATGTCAAATGTGCTGCAACATCAGCATCAGTCCATGCCTACTGCCTATAACATAATATACAATCTCAAGGAACTCTTCGGACACCAGAATCGGGCTGCTAGGCAAGAGGTTATGAGAAACTTAATGACAACCACAATGTCAGAGGGGACACCTGTAAGGGACCATATCCTCAAAATGATGGCTTACTTGAACGAGATATAAATCCTTGGAGCTGAAATCGATGGGGAAACCCATGTCGATATTATTCTCCAAACGCTATCCAAAAGTTTTGAGCAGTTCCGCCTGAACTATAATATGAATAAAAGGATTTATTCATTGGCGAAAATACTGACAGAACTTCAAGCAGCAGAAGGGTTATTTCGTCATAGTTCTCAAATTCACTTTGCTGAAAATGTTTCTACTTCTAAGTCGAAAGGCAAGAAAAAGAAGAAGAAACAAGCTGGCTCGGCAAAGAAAGTGAATCAATCTCTAGGTAATGGACTAAAGGCAGGAATGAAGAAGCCGAAGGGCAAGTGCTTCATTTGCAAGCAGTCTAGATATTGGAAGGCGAACTATCCTCGTAAGAAAGAGAACAATAAAGGTATATCTTTTCTCTAGTAGTTGAAACATATTTAGCGGTGTTATCTACCAGTACTTAGTGTGTAGATACAGGAGCCACTGATCATGTCTGCAATACATTGCAGGGGTTCTAGGAAACCCGACAACTATATGAAGGAGAGATAACCGTCTACATGGGAAATGCTACGAAAGTGGCGGCTGTTGCAGTGGGAGATGTTTACTTATCATTTGATAGGAATAGAACTTTGATTTTAAGAAATTGTCTTTATGTACCAAGTTTTAGAAAGAATTTAATTTCAGTTTCTAAATTATTTTTGGATGGATATACTATTTCTTTTGTTGACAAGGTGGTTATCAAGAAAAATAGGGTAGTATCTATTCTGGTATATTAGTTGGCAATTTGTATACTCTAAATTCAATAACTCCCACAAAGTAACAAATGAAAATTAATAACACATCCTCTAATTATAATAAGAGAAAGGAACCTTCGAAAATGAACTAAACATATCTTTGGCATCTAAGACTTGGTCATATTAACTTGAGTAGGATTCAAAGGCTAATAGCCGATGAACTTTTGGGTTCATTAGTGTTGGAAAACTTTCTAACGTGCGAATCTTGCTTGGAAGGAAAAATGACCAAGAGACCTTTTAAGGACAAGGGGTATAGAGCAAAAGATGTGTTGGAATTGGTTCATTCTGATTTGTGTGGACCTATGACTATCCAGGAGAGAGGTGGTTTCGAATATTTTGTCTATTTTATAGATGACTATTCGAGATATGGGTACATTTACTTGATACGCCGCAAGTCTGAGTGCTTTGATAAGTTCAAAGAGTACAAGGCTGATGTGGAGAAACGTCATGGTAAAAGTATCAAGACACTATGGTCTGATCGTGGTGGCGAGTACCTCTCAGGAGAGTTTAGGAATTACTTATCAGAGGTTGGGATTCAATCCCAATTGTCTGCACCTGGTACACCCCAACAGAATGGTGTGGCAGAACGAAGGAATAGGACTCTTATGGAAATGGTTAGATTGATGATGAGTTATTCAGAACTACCAAATTCGTTCTGGGCATATGCTTTAGAAATGGAAGTGTACATTCTGAACTTGGTACCTTCTAAATCAGTACCCTCTACTCCCACGGAATTGTGGAATGGGCGTAAGCCTAGTCTGAGTCATGTCCAAATTTAGGGTTGTCCAGCACATGTGTTGAAGGGAGATGCTGATAATTTGGAATCTCGTACAGAAGTTCGTCTATTTATAGGTTATCCTAAAGGAATGAAAGATGGTTTGTTTTAGAAGGTCATTGTTAGCACTAATGCCTGATTTTTAGAAGATGATTATGTAATAAACCACAAGCCCATGAGTGAAATTGTTTTAGAAGAAAAGAGAGAGGACACGTCTACTTTCATATCAACAGTGTAAGATGAAATATCACAAGAAACTGCAACACGTATCACAAATGATACACAACTATAGACAGTGCCTTGTCGTAATGGGAGGGTTGTGAGGCAGCCTAAAAGATTCATGTTTTTGGGAGAGTGTTCAGACTTGATCCCAGGTAAACATGAACCTAATCCCCGAACATATGATGAAGCACTCCAAGATAAAGATGCAACATCTTGGCAAAGAGCAATGAATTCAGAAATAGAATCTATGTATTCTAACAAAGTCTGGGAGCTAGTAGATCCATCAAATGGTGTAAAATCTATTGGATGTAAATGGATCTACAAAATAAAAAGAGGGACAGATGAGAAGGTAGAAACCTTCAAAGAAAGGCTTATTACGAAGGGGTATACTCAGAAAGAGGGAATCGATTATGAGGAAACCTTTTCGCCAGTAGCTATGCTTAAGTCTATCTGGATACTCTTATCTATTGCTACTCAGATGGATTATGAGGTTTAGAAAATGGATGTCAAGACAACTTTCCTTAACAGAAGTCTTGAAGAAAACATCCATATGATGCAACCAGAGGAGTTTATTGCAAAGGGCAAAGAACATCTTGTATGAAAGCTCAATCAGTCTATTTATGGACTGAAGGAAGCTTCAAGATCTTGGAACATTCGATTTAATGAAGTAATCCGGTCTTATGGATTTATTCAGTGTCCGGATGAGTCTTATGTATACAAGAAGTGTGATGGAAATGTGATGATATTTCTTGTACTATACGTAGATAACATTTTGTTAGTTGGCAACAATATCAAAGTGTTGTCAGAAGTAAGGGTATGGTTGTCCAAGAAATTCGATATGAAGGATTTGGGAGAATGCAGACATATTCTTGGGATCAAAGGAATAAGGGATCGTAAGAAAAGAATGTTGTGCTTATCCCAAACTTCATATATCGATACTATCCTAGCTCGTTTTAGCATGCAAGACTCCAAGAAAGGTTTTCTACCTTTTAGGAATGGAGTATCTTTATCTAAAGAGATGTCTCCTAAGACATCAAAAGAGATAGAGGAAATGAAGGCAGTTTCTTATGCTTCAGTTGTAGGAAGCCAAATGATGAAATGTTATGCACGAGGCCGGATATCTGTTTTGTCGTGGGAATGGTTAGCAAATATCAAAGCAACCCAGGACCGGGACATTGGATTGCCGTAAGGCAGATAATTTGCTCCCTGTGGGTTACACGGATTGGGACTGAAAGGAACAATAGTAAGTCGACCTTGGAGTTTTGTGTTTACTTTAGGAGGTGGAGCCATAACAATGGAGGAGTGTTAAGCAGAGATGCATTTCAGACTCCACCATGGAAACTGAGTATGTGGCAGCCTCTGTGGCAACCATAGAAGTTGTATGACTCAGAAACTTCATGATGAACTTAGATGTAATTCTTGGTTTGCCCGAAATTATTATAGTTTATTGTGATAATAATGGTGCAGTAGCAAACTTGAAAGAACCATGAGCCCATAAGGCAAGTAAACACATTGAGCGCAAGTACCACCTAATACAAGATATCGTATAAACGAGGAGAAGTTGTTGTCGCCTAGATTGCATCAGAAGATAACCTGGAAGATCCTTTCACTAAGGCCCTTAGGCGAGAGCTTTTGATAGACATGTTGAAGGGATGAGAATCAGATGTATGGCAGCATATATGGCAGCATAGTCTTTTAATATAAGTGGGAGATTGTTAGAGTGTATACTAAAAGTCTAGTTTTTGTATAAACAATTATTTTGACATAAGAATTATATTGGTCAAATGTCTACATTTATGCTAAGTGTAGTTGTCCATTTAATTTATATTGTAGATAATATGGTGTGAGATGACACACAGAAGATCATGTTATCAGTTTCTTATAAATTATAAATAGTTGCTCACAACCAAGATGGAATGAGATAAACCATTGGAATGTTGTAGTGTAATTTGGTATTAGTTTATCTTAATTATAAAATTATACTAGTACACTCTGAGTGTATTGAGTATGACCATTTGAGGTAGTTTCCTTTTATACTGACTACATAAAAGAACAAAACCTCTATTATTATGGAAGTGCATACTCAATCATGATATAATAACAAGCACGTATACTTAATATTTATTTCTTTAATTTATCAAAGGGTGAGATTTAGTTCGTTAAATCAATAGGCTCGATAAGTTGGGAAATGATATTATTTATATGGTGTGTTGTTGATTATAGAATGAAATTGTGTCCTAGTAATCTAGGTTGATGATGTCCCCTTAAGGAGCTCATAAGGATTGTCATGTAAACCCTGCAGGTGGACTTAGTCCGACATGACAATAAGGTTGAGTGGTACTACTCTTGGAGCTAGATATTAATTAAGTGAGTTGTCAGTAACTCATGTAATTAATGGGTATTCGATATCTTAAACACAGGGAGACTAACGAACTCATGATAAGAAGGAGCCCATATTGTAATATGGGATTGGTGGGGTAGTGCAATAATAACTCTTTAGTTGTATGAGTTATTATTGATAAACTTGAGTTGGGTGTTCGGGGCAAACACAGGAAGCTCAAGGTCATCGGGAGACCAAAACCAATTTCTCCTCTCGATCCCTGTTGTAACCTCTTATTTATAAAGCCTTATATCCACTTAATGCCAAGCTTCTTACCCATCTTGTTGTGGTCGGGCAAGCCAAGCTTGGAGCCCAAGCTAGGGCTGGCCAAGCCAAAGAGTGGAGCCAAGTTGTGGTCGGCCAAGCTTGGAGCCCAAGCTAGGTGGCCGGCCACATTAAAATAAAAGGGTATTTTAAATTTTAAAATCTTTCTTTTTGTGGAAGTCATGGTTTTAAAAGAGTTTTTTAAATTTTAAAATCTTTCCTTTTATAGCTTTCTACAAAGAATTAAGAGAAAAGTTTGATATATTTCCTTATTTGTAGTTGAGAGAGATTTTAATTTTTGATAAAACTTTTCTTTTTTATAACATCCACATGTTTTTAAAAGAGAGATTTTAATTTATAAAATTCCCATTTTATAACCAACAAGGGATTTAAAAGAGAATTTTTTTTTTTAAAATTTATTACTGGAAACAAATAAGGAAGTTTTAATTTTATGTTTAAAACTTTCCTTGTTTGGAACACAAGCATAGGGTCGACCATGACAAGCATTAAAGGAAGTTTTAATTTTTTTGTTTTAAAACTTTCCTTTTATAAGGAAGTTTTAATTATGTTTAAAACTTTCCTTTTTTGCCAAGACCAAGGATTATAAAAGAGATAGAGGGGTGCCTCATGAGATAACACATCTTCTATTTCTCTCTTCCAATCCTTTGGTGGTCGACCCTTGTCCTTTTCTTTTCTCCTTTTGTTTTCTTCCTTGGAGGCCAACGACATCAAGTGTGGTGATCTCTTGGTGGTCGGTTGCTTGAAGGAGAAGAAGAAGAGAAGGAAGCTCTCTTGTCTAGCATCCCTTGGAGGTTAGTTGGTGGTCGGATCTTGGAAGCAAAGGAAGAAGCTTTGGTGGATTTCATCTTGGAAGATCGTCGCCCACACGATGTCCAAGAGAATGAGAGGAATACAATAGAAGATCAAGAGGTCTATAAGCTACAAAAGGTATAACTAGTTATTAATTTCCGCATCATAACTAGTTCATCTTTTGTATATATCTTGAAAAACCAAACACAAGAGGTTATCGGTTTTAGGTTATCATTTTTGTTATTGATTTTATTGTTCGATTTCATGATTCGATATTGTGTTTCTATTGAGGTTTCTATAGTTAAACCTAGTTTACTGTAAGAAGTCAATATCTGATTTCTTTGAAAGGCTTTGTCTAGAAAGTGGTGGATGATCTCATACCCAAGAAGGCCTAGTGCCTCACCATGTTTAACCTGGAAGCCGATCTTTGAAATAGATATTTGATTAACTTCTGTAATATGGTTTAACTTAGGAAGATCACATCGGTTAAACTTGGAGTAAAAATGTTAAGTATCGTTTTCAATCCAAGTTCAACTTCTGAAGGATAATTTGGATTAATAATATTAAGTATCATTTGCAATCCAAATTTAACTTCAATAGAGCACATAAGTAGCTAGGATAGTTCTATGCTTGTACAAATTTTTGTATAGGGGAACTAGGACGGTATTCCGAGTAGCAACCAACATATACAATATATTTTATGGGAAGTTCATCAAGGTTCATGTGGCAGTCATATTGGAGGAAGATCTTTAGCGTATAAGATACTATTGGTCAGGTACTTTTGGCCTACTCTGCAAGAAGACGCGGCTCAACTCGTAAGGACATATATGTCCTGTCAAAAGCATCAGAATATCCCACATCATCCTACCCAACTGTTGAAGACTTCTATCATTTCTTGTCCTTTTGATCAATGGGGTATGGACATAGTAGGTCCATTTCCCCTGGCCACGTCTCAAAGGAGGTTTCTATTGGTAGCCGTAGATTATTTCTCAAAATGGGTGGAAGCTGAACTGTTAGCAAGAATTACTGAGAATGCAGTCATCAAATTCTTGTGGGAACACATTATTTGCATATTCGGTATTCCCCATAAATTAATCTCTGATAATAGAAGACAATTCCAGGGACAGAGAATTAGAGAATGGTGTGCAGGATATGGCATTACACAGGCATTCACCTCTGTAGCATATCCACAGAGTAATGGGCAAGCCGAAGTGACCAATAGAGAAATCATCAGAGGACTTAAGACTAAGCTAGATCATGTTGGTGGTAGTTGGGTAGATGAGTTACCCAGTGTGTTATGGGCTTACCGTACCACCCCTCGAGAATCTATAGGGATAACTCCATTTCAACTAGTATACGGGGGAGAAGCAGTGGTCCCCATTGAGGTGGGGGTAGAATCTGATCGGAGATGACTTTATGATGAAGATAATAATGGTCGACGTTTTATGGAACTCGATCTTATCAAGGAAGCTCGGGACAAGGCAGTAACTCGTCTCACATCTTATCGACAGCGAATGAGATAGACCTACAACAAAAAAGTTATTCCCTGATTTTTTTCAAGTAGGAGATTTAGTGTGGAAGCGTATTAAACCTATGGGAGATGTTACTAAATTAGCACCCCAATGGGGAGGATCATACAAAGTTATACAGAAACTTGCTTCCGACTCTTATTATCTCCAAGGCTCAGAAGGGAGAAATCTTGAGAGGCCTTGGAGCACGAATCACTTACAACCATACAGAGCCTAACAAGTACGTCTATAATTTGTCCATATATTCCATTTAATTTTTGGATATAATGAAAAAATATTTACTCTTTACTCAATACATATATTTGCTAGAATGAACCAAACAATTCTTTATTCGAGTGTGCTTCCTCCGCTCGCCGACAGCCGATTGGGGACCTTAAAGAGTGACCGGTCTAGCTTCCTTATGGGGAACCGGAGACTTTAAACTCTTGATAGTCGAGCGTGCCTCCTCCTCTCATTGCTATTCAAGCGTGCTTCCTCCACTCGCCGACAGTCGATTGGGGACCTTAAGGAGTGACCGGTATGGCTTCCTTGAGGGGAACCGGAGACTTTAAACTCTTGATAGTCGAGCGTGCCTCCTCTGCTCATTGCTATATGAGCGTGCTTCCTCCGCTCACCGACAGTCCATTGGGGACCTTAAGGAGTGACCGGTCTGTCTTCTTGAGGGGAACCGCAGACTTTAAACTCTTGATAGTCGAGCATGCCTCCTTCGCTCATTGCTATTCGATCGTGCTTCCTCCACTCACCGACAGTCGATCGGGGATCTTAAGGAGTGACCGGTTTGGCTTCCTTGAGGGAAATCGGAGACTTTAAACTCTTGATAGTCTAGCGTGCCTCCTCCACTCATTGCTATTCGAGCGTGCTTCCTCCGCTCGCCGACAGTCGATCGGGGGCCTTAAGGAGTGACCGGTCTGGCTTCCTTGAGGGGAATCGGAGACTTTAAACTCTTGATAGTCGAGCGTGCCTTCTCTGCTCATTGCTATTCAAGCATTCTTCCTTCGCTCACCGACAGTTGATCGAGGATCTTAAGGAGTGACCGGTCTGGCTTCCTTGAGGTGAATCGGAGACTTTAAACTCTTAATAGTCGAGCGTGCCTCCTCCGCTCATTGTTATCTGAGCATGCTTCCTCCGCTCGTCGACAATCAATCAGAGACCTTAAGGAGTGACCGGTCTGGCTTCCTTGAGGGGAACCAGAGACTTTAAACTCTTGATAGTTGAGCGTGCTTCCTCCGCTATTGCTATTCGAGCGTGCTTCCTCTACTCGCCTATAGTCGATCGGGGATCTTAAGGAATGATCGACCTAACTTCCTTAAGGAGAACTGGGGACTTTAAACTCTTAAAGTTCGAGCATGCTTCCTCCGCTCGACACCGGTTAATCAGGAAATTTTAAGGAAAATCTAGCTGCATTTCTTGGGGGATGGGCGAAAACCCTAATCCTGGAACCGGTACATATCAGATTGCAACTTCCTCAATATATCATTATCACAGGATAACTCGCTCGGGATTGCATGCCCGACCGAGATATACCAATATTCTGGCCTTCTTATATTAATGCAAATTCGCTCAGGATTGCATGCCCGACCGAGATATACCAATATTCTGGCCTTCTTACATCAATGCAAATTCGCTCAGGATTGCATGCCCGACCGAGAGATATCAATACCCGCGCCTCCTCACATCATGCCAAATTCGCTCGGGAGCACAGTCCCAACCAGAATATATCAATCTGCCGGATTTCAAGCGTGGTCCTATATTCGGTTGGGAAATATATGTTAGGATCCTTCGTACGGCTAGAGAGGGGGGTGTGAATAGCCGACCCCAATCTTTCTCGTTTCTTCCTACGATTAGGTCAGTGCAGCGGAAATACAACGTAGAAAGAAAACAGGAGAAGAAAGACAAACCATATAACGAGGTTCGGAGATGAACTCCTACTCCTCAGCGTGTCCGTAAGGTGGACGAAGCCTACCAATCCGTCGGTGGATGAGTCCCCGGAAACCCGGCTAATAGATACTCCTTGTGGGTGGAGAAACCTCACCACAATCTTTGCAACAGCAATAGGAGTACAAATAGGAACAAGAAAACAAGAACAGAAATGTAAACAATACTTGCTTGCCTTCTTGAAGTCAGCAGGAACCCTGGTGAAGCAGCAGCTTCTCGGATCCAAGCCTAGCTAGAAAACCAGCAACAGGAAGAAGCTCACGCGAAGCTTGAGCACCCAACGAGCTCAACAAAGCTCAGCAGGAAGAAGAAGCAGAAGCTTCAGGCAGGAGAGAACTTCCAGAAGGAAGAAGAAGTAGCTTAGAGAGAGACTCACCGAAGTCCTGTAGCCCTCTTTATACCGCGAAGAAGAAGAGAGAACTAGCGTTGCTACGCAACGGCCAGTGCGTGACCGATCGGTGGCTTTGATCGGTCTTGGGACCGATCGGGACTGTCGATCGGTCCCCAGACCGTGCCTAAGAACAAAGAAAATGATCATGGGGCCTTGCCTGCCTACTCATTCTATGCTTGGTTACTATCACTGAACCGCTTTTTCTGCGAAAAAAATCGTAGCACATGTCTCCATCCGCGGCCTGAACTTCTAAGGGAGACAGATCGATCGATCCATCCATCGATCCAGAGCTTGGGTTTTGCCCAAACCAAGTTCCAAGTCTTCCAAACCAATATTCGGTCAACCTTGACCTATTGGTATCTCATGCTTAGCATCTGGTCACTCTCTTGACCTGCTAAGACTCCCTACCAAGTGTCCGGTCAATCCCTTTGACCCACTTGGACTTTTCTCTTCGTGTCAAGTATCCGGTCACTCCCTTGACCTACTTGACCTTCTCAACACCAGATGTCCGATCACCCTTGATCCATCTGGATTTTCCTGCCGGCTTCACTCACCGGGACTTTCACCTAGCTTCACTCACTAGGGTTTTACCTGCTTCACTCCCAGTGATTTCTCACTGCCTGGCTTCCCCGGCTTCACTCATCAGGACTTTCCAACTGCCTGGCTTCACTCCCCCGGACTTTCCCACTGCCTGGCTTCACTCACCAGGACTTCCACTTTCACCTAACTTCACTCACTAGGATTTTCACCTGGCTTCACTCACCAGGACTTTCCACACTGCCTAACATCCCAGTTAGGACTTTCCCACTACCTGGCTTCACTCACCAGGACTTTCCACACTGCCTAACATCCCAGTTAGGACTTTCCCACTTGCCAAGCTCCCTGCTTGGACTTTTCCCGTGCCAAGCTCCCTGCTTGGACTTTTCCAGTGCCAAGTCTCTATACTTGGACTTTTCAGGTCAACCAGGTCAATCCTTGACCTAGGGTTGGACCAATAAACTCCCAACCATCAAGAATAGAACTCTCTCACGAGTGTCAAACATCAACATGCAACTCAACTAGGTCAACCTTGACCTAAGGTTGCACCGACAATCTTCCTAAGTCAAACATCAAAATACAACTCGAGTCAAGTCACCTCGAGTCGGGTCAACCAGGTCAACCTTGACCTAAGGTTGCACCAACAATCTCCCCCTTTTTGATGTTTGACAAAACCCATAATCAAGTTAGGTTAACCCGATAACCTAACTTAGGTTTTTCACTCATCTTCCAATGTCCAATGTTCTTTCCTTGAACATTCTCTGGACATTCTCCCCTTAGGTTAACCCGATAACCTAACTTGGGTTCTCCAATAATTCTCCCCCTTTTTGACACACATCAAAAAGAATTCCAATGTTCTTCCTCGAACATTCCTTGACATTCTTCCCCTAGCTTAGGTTAACCCGATAACCTAACTTGGGTTCTCCAATAACTCTCCAATGAACACTCTCCCCTTTTTGACACACATCAAAAAGAAAAAGGAGGGTATCAAGGTCAAAAGTTTCTTCCTAATGAAAGTCTCATACCTTTCATTGAAACTCTTAATTTCCCCCTTGATACTAAACTCAACAATCAACTTAGTGATAATCCCATATCACTAATCCTCAAAAGTCTTAAGGAGTAAAAACTCCCCCTAAAAGTCAACTCCCCCTTGACAATTAGGTAAAACTCCCCCTAAAGGTCAACTCCCCCTTTGACCATTGCACCAACAATGTCTTTGAGAGTTCCAAACCTTTAGAAATCCAAAAACACCACTTCCATAACTGAAATTTCATACAACAGCTGAAAAAATCAGAAATTCGGCACACCCTGATCGGTCCCCAGACCGATCAGCCCTTCACCAGATCGCACTCGTGCTACTGGAACTCACTGGATCGGTCTGCAGACCGATCCACAATACTCTGGATCGGTCCGCAGACCGATCAGATCTTCCCTGGATCGGTCCCCGGACCGATCCAACCACTGAAATCAGAGATTTCTGATTTTCTCTCCGGGAGAGGTTCAGAAACTCACAGAAAATTACAGAAAATTCCAAAAATTACGAAATTTTGAGGATACATTCCTCATATCATACACTATCAAGGAAAAATAGTTTTCTATGAATATAGTTTCCATTTTTCAATCTTGATACAAAGTTCAAAAACTTTAAAATAGTTCAAGTTTAACTCAACTTTGTATCACAATGTTCAATGATGAATGCTATCACTAGGAAAGCTTCATCAAGGTTTTTCAAATCAATTTTAAAATGCTTTTAAAACCATTTGAATTTAGGACCATAATCTTAGGGCTAGATGTACATGACTTGTACACAAGCTTTCCCTATGATCCTTAATTTCTTGAATTAGGGTCATCTAGGTACAAGGACAATGCACCTTGATCCTAACTCATGATCCTAATATCTCACACACATCTAAGGTGTATCAAACCACATTCAAGTCAATTTGATGTGAGATATGGGTTAAGGTCAACTTTGGCTAAGTTCTCATGTATTTTCTAAACACCAATTTGATCTCAATATCAAATTGTATGTTTGTCCTCAAATCAATTTCATTGATTATAATGCAAGAGATGATGACATGGCATATAATGATATCATAAGTAAAAACATGTGCCAATGTCATGATGTCATGGTATAAAGTTTGAAAACTTAAATAAAGCATGACATATAAACTAGCCTAAGCATTATCATGACATTTCAAATGATAATAAAATGAATATGATGTCATGGCATGGCATATGGCAACCAATCATGGCAAGTTAGCACAAATAAAATACTTAAATTCCCTATCTAAGTATCCTTAGCCTTAGCTAACTTAAAATCTAACCCTAGATTGCCCATATATCCCTAAGAGAAAACCAAAATCCCAATTATGGTATTTCTCTAGGTTTTCTTAAATTGTGCCAAATAAGATTAAAATCGATATTTTTCAAATATGGCACAATTTACTCTTCAAGGAGTAAATAATAATTCTTTTTCATTTTCAAAGGTTATCAAAACCTTGAAAATGCTCCTTGAGTGTCAATTTCCTCAAAGTTGGGTTAACTACCCTTCTAATTGGAGTTGACACTCTCTAACCCATCTATGGGATAGAGAAGATACTCCTAGGAACCCAATATCTATGTGAGCTCATTGGGTTCACTAAATATTCACTAGGGATGACTTCCCTAGCAACCCTCCTAATGACCCTCCTAGGCTTTGAAGCCTTGGTCATTTGGGACTCATCAAGATCAACTCTAGGGGTGACTCCCCTTGTGACCTTGGTGGTAGTCTTCCTAGCCCTAGGTTTTGTTCCATAATCGAATGGAACACTATGATAAGTGGGCTTGACCACTTGGGACTTAGGTTTGTGACCCAAACCTTTCTTGTCCTTGGACTTGGGTTTTTGACTCTTAAACCCTAGAGATGACTTCTCCATGTTTTTAAGAGCCTTTTCTAAATTATCAAGTCTTGACCTCAAGACTTGATTTTCCCTCTCTAATACCTCAAGTGTTAATTTGTCATTTTTCTTTGAGGTATTCCTAGGCATATGTCTAGATGATTTGGGATTTCTACCTAGATTTTCCTTAGCCTTAGATGAGTTAATTCTAGGGTTGGCTTTCCTAGTGTTATCCTTATCTATGCTCACATGTTTGGCACCTAAGCATGTGTATCGATTTCTATAATTAACATGCTTATCATTCTTGACAATAGCAATAAGGCTACTAGCATGCATCCTACTAGAATTGCAAGAATGTGCCTTAGAGATTACCTTAGGGTTTGCCCTAGCTCCCCCTATACATGTGCTCGATCTCTTGTCCTTGTGAGATTGCCTCCCTCTCGGACATTGGCTCCGATAATGTCCCCTTCGCTTGCATTGGAAGCACACCACGTGCTCCTTGCCCTTGCGTGTTGGGACTCCGGCTTCCTTGACCTTTGGTGCCGGTGGAGTCTTTCTAACCCTCTTTGGACATTTACTCTTATAATGTCCATGTTCCCTACACTCAAAGCACATAATGTGTAATTTAATTGAACTTAAATTGCTTGAGTTACCTAGGGTTGAGGGTGGATGCGAGCTCTCTTCTTCATCCCTTTCGGAGGTAGAAGCTTCTTCTTCTTGCTCCGAACTTGAAGAAGAACTCTCCTCCTCTTCGTCCTTAGATGTTGAGTAACCCTCAACTTCTAATTCCTCTCCTCCATGATGTGAGCTACTTGGCTCACTTAGCTCCTCTTCATGGCTTGAATTTGAGCTTCCCTCATGGAACTTGGCCAAGTTATCCCATAATTCCTTGGCATTGTTGTAACCTATCTTACACAAGATGTTAGAAGGCAATGAAAATTCAATTATTCTCGTTACCTTTTCATTGATTTCGGATTTGTGAATTTGTTCTCTTGTCCACTCCTTCTTCTCAAGTGGTTTTCCTTCCTTATCCACCGGAGGAATAAAACCTTCTTGTACACAAAACCAATTCATTATGTTAGTCATAAGAAAGTACTTCATCCTTACCTTCCAATACGCGAAGTCACCGCATTCGTAGAAGGGTGGAATGGTGATGTCTTCTCCATAGAGATCCATTCTCTAGCTTTGCTCCCACGGGTGTTGATCCGATGAAGAGCGACCTCGCTCTGATACCACTTGTTAGGATCCTTCGTACGGCTAGAGAGGGGGGTGTGAATAGTCGACCCCAATCTTTCTCGTTTCTTCCTACGATTAGGTCAGTGCAGCGGAAATACAACGTAGAAAGAAAACAGGAGAAGAAAGACAAACCATATAACGAGGTTCGGAGATGAACTCCTACTCCTCAGCGTGTCCGTAAGGTGGACGAAGCCTACCAATCCGTCGGTGGATGAGTCCCCGGAAACCCGGCTAATAGATACTCCTTGTGGGTGGAGAAACCTCACCACAATCTTTGCAACAGCAATAGGAGTACAAATAGGAACAAGAAAACAAGAACAGAAATGTAAACAACACTTGCTTGCCTTCTTGAAGTCAGCAGGAACCCTGGTGAAGCAGCAGCTTCTCGGATCCAAGCCTAGCTAGAAAACCAGCAACAGGAAGAAGCTCACGCGAAGCTTGAGCACCCAACGAGCTCAACAAAGCTCAGCAGGAAGAAGAAGCAGAAGCTTCAGGCAGGAGAGAACTTCCAGAAGGAAGAAGAAGTAGCTTCAGAGAGAGACTCACCGAAGTCCTGTAGCCCTCTTTTATACCTGCGAAGAAGAAGAGCAGAGAACTAGCCGTTGCTACGCAACGGCTAGTGCGTGGACCGATCAGGCTGAAGCCTGATCGGTCTTGGGGACCGATCAGGACCTGTGCTGATCGGTCCCCAGACCGATCAGGACCTGTGCTGATCGGTCCCCAGACCGATCAGCACTCTTAACAGAGAACTCGCCCAAGTTCTCTGATCGTCTCCTGATCGGTCTGTGGACCGATCAGGGTACATGTGGATCGGTCCACAGACCGATCCCCTCCTTTTCTCTTTGCCTTCTGTTCGCTTTCTGATCGGTCTGCAGACCGATCAGAAGAACCTCAGTAAGCCACTGATCGTTATCTGATCGGTCACCAGACCGATCAGATACCCAGCGTATCGCTGGATCGATCCACTGATCGATCCAGAGCTTAGGTTTTGCCCAAACCAAGTTCCAAGTCTTCCAAACCAATATCCGGTCAACCTTGACCTATTGGTATCTCATGCTTAGCATCTGGTCACTCTCTTGACCTGCTAAGACTTCCTACCAAGTGTCCGGTCAATCCCTTTGACCCACTTGGACTTTTCTCTTCGTGTCAAGTATCCGGTCACTCCCTTGACCTACTTGACCTTCTCAACACCAGATGTCCGATCACCCTTGATCCATCTGGATTTTTCCTTGCCCGGCTTCACTCACCAGGACTTTCACCTAGCTTCACTCACTAGGGTTTTTACCTGGCTTCACTCACCAGGATTTCCAATCTGCCCGGCTTCACTCACCAGGACTTTCCAACTGCCTGGCTTCACTCATTAGGACTTTCCAACTGCCTGGCTTCACTCACCAGGACTTTCCCACTGCCTGGCTTCACTCACCAGGACTTCCACTTTCACCTAACTTCACTCACTAGGATTTTCACCTGGCTTCACTCACCAGGACTTTCCACACTGCCTAACATCCCAGTTAGGACTTTCCCACTGCCTGGCTTCACTCACCAGGACTTTCCACACTGCCTAACATCCCAGTTAGGACTTTCCCACTTGCCAAGCTCCCTGCTTGGACTTTTCCCGTGCCAAGCTCCCTGCTTGGACTTTTCTAGTGTCGAGTCTCTATACTTGGACTTTTCAGGTCAACCAGGTCAATCCTTGACCTAGGGTTGGACCAATAAACTCCCAACCATCAAGAATAGAACTCTCTCACGAGTGTCAAACATCAACATGCAACTCAACTAGGTCAACCTTGACCTAAGGTTGCACCGACAATCTTCCCAAGTCAAACATCAAAATACAACTCGAGTCAAGTCACCTCGAGTCGGGTCAACCAGGTCAACCTTGACCTAAGGTTGCACCAACAATATACGCTCAACTTGAATATAATAATGTTATTACCTTCTCATATTAAGTAAACTCGCTCGGGAGGATATTCCCGACCGAAATGGGGGGTATGCCGACCTTTTTTCACACTGATTCAAATTCGCTCGGAAGTACACTCTCGACCGAAATACGATAATACCCCGGCCTTCTTATATTAATTTATATCCGCTCAGGATTGCATACCTGACCGAGATATATCAATATTCTAGTTTGCCCATACCAATTTAAATCCACTCGAGAATATGTGCCCAACTAAAATATGATAGTATTCTGACTTTTTCATATTAATTCAAATTATATCAAAAGCACAATCCCAACCAGAACATATTAATATGGTGAATTCCAAGCATTATCCTATATTCACTCGGAAGTATATGCCTGATCGAAACATATCGATTTTCTGGCCTTCATATATTAATGCAACTTCATTTGGGAGTATATTCCTGGTTGAAAAATGTCACGGTGATGACTTTCTTACATTCGCTCGAGAGTGCATTTACAATTAAAACAACCCTAAGTTCTGGAGTAAAACGAGGGTAGTTTCGAAGACAAGCTGATATGTCATAACTCTAACTAGTCATTCATAATTTAGAAACATGCTATATGCACCCAACTACTTCACGAATTCTCCTTTTTGTGATTTAATTGACATATATTCATTCTAAAAATTCATTTACAAGCATGATTGAAGTAGTAAGTAAGCTTCACAAATATGGTCTCAAAGGAATTCAACACAAATAGTTTTACCTGTCCACCAAAGTTCTGCTTAAAACTACTGACAAGGTCCTTAGGTAGCTCCTTGTTAAGTCGTCAACGGTTTATAAATCAGGGAGGAGGTTCTTGAGGTAAGAACCCTCCTTCTCACAATTGTGTCAAAACCCCATCAACTGAATGAGTTAAGGCCCCCACCATGCAACTGGTAAACTCATTTGTGAACTCAGGAGAGGTCAGGTACTCTCGACGACGGTCTTCCCATCTTTCCTCTTCACTTGCCTTATATGTATGTAATTCTAACTCAAGGCATTCCGCTTTCTCTTGAAAACTGGCCTTTTCAGTTTTAAGATGCTCTGACTCCTTAGTAAGGAAGTCTATTTCCAAATCTTGAGCTTTCGATCTCTCTTGTAACTGTAATAACTCAAAATTCTGGGAAGCTAACTCTTGAGCTAAATCTGGAGATCTAGAGACGAAAGTTTGAAATTGTTCTAGGATAGAGGATCTAAGAATAGCATCTGAAATAGTCTTATTCTTCTGGGCCACTTCAACACTAAACTAAGAGGATAGGCTCTGTACTTGCAATTCCAAGGCCTTTTTCTCTTCCTCTTTAACCCTTAATATTTGGCGATGATGTTGCAAATCTTTCTCCAAAAGGGTCATCATATTGGCTTGAGAACTTACATTCTCTTGAAGTTGAGTGACCTCATTACCCGGAGTAGAGGGGGCTGCCTTTAGGGCCCTTAATTGATTCTTTAATTCTCTGTTCTCCCTCTCTAGGTCAGCAGCCAAGTTACCCATATAGAAGCATGAAGCGAAAAACTAGATAAATATGATAACATGATTAGAATCTGTAGAAATAAACTAGAAAGATATATCTGAAATACTTACAATAGAGGCTTGTGTTGGTTGCTATCCGGAATATCGTACTGGTTCCCTTGTACAAAAAATTTGTACAAGTCCTGAACCTTTCCTAACAACCTATTGTGTTCTTTAGAAATTAAATTTGGAATCGCAAACAGAACTTAACATTATTGATTCCAAATTCAACTTATCTGTTCTTAGAGGTTTAGACTTGGATTGCAAACGATGCTTAACATTATTAATCCAAATCCGCCCATGTTACAAATTCGATTAAATATTTATTTCAGAGATTGGCTTCCAAGTTAAACATGGCTAGGCAGTAGGCCTTTTTGGGTATGGGATCATCCACCACTTCCTAGATAAAGCCTTTCAACGAAATTCAATATTTAATCTCCTTATAGTAACCCTAGGTTTAACCATTAAGAATAATCGAATCACAAGATCGAAAAATAAAAGAAACACAAAATCGAATCATAAATTCGAAACTTAGAATCGTAAGCCTCTTGTGTTTGGTATTTCAAAATTCATACAAAGAAAACTAGTATGATGCTGAATAAAATTACTAGTTATACCTTTCTTTATAAGCAACAACCTCTTGATCTTCTATTGTATTCCTCTTCTTTTCTTGGACGTCATGTGGGCAAGTTATCTACCAAGAAGAAAACCACTAAAGCCTTCCTTGCTTCCAAGTTTTGGCCACCACCACAATGCTCCAAGGGATGCTAGAAAACAATGCCTCCTTTCTCTACTTCTTCACCTCCAAGCTACCGGCCACCAAGAGCTCCACAAGAGATGATGTCGTCGGCCACAATGAAGAAGAGAAAGAGAAGAGGTAGGACTGGCCACCAAGGATGGAGGAGAGGAACAACAGAATAGGTTGTGCGTCTTATGAAGGCACCCTCTCCCCCTCTTTTATATTCCTTGGTGAATCCAAAAAAGGAAAGTTTTATAACAAAAATAAAACTTCCTTTTATTCCTCTCTATGGTAGGTCACACCATGTTTAAAAAAACAAGGAAAGATTTTAAACAAAAATTAAAATCTCTCTTTTATAAATCCCTTTTGTGGTTGGCTATAAAAGGAATGTTTTATAAATCAAAATCTCTCTCTTTTAAATCCTTTTATGGATATCTATAAAAAATAATATTTTTAAAAAAACTCCTTTTATATCATGGTTACAAAAAAGAAAAGTTTTGTCAAACAATTAAAATCTTCCTTTCACATTATAGATAACTACAAATAAGGAAAGATTTCTAATCTTTCTTTTAATCTTTTATAGAAAATCTATAAAAGGAAAGATTTTAAAATTTAAAACTCTATTTTAAAACCATGTGGATAAAAACATAAAAGGAAAGATTTTATTAAAATTTTATTTTTAATAAAAATCCTCTTCCCTTTTCATACTTGGTCGGCCCCTTGCTTGGGCACCAAGCAAGGCTTGGTCGGCCACTAGCCTTAGCTCCAAGCTTGGCTTGGTCGACCCCTTGCTTGGGCTCCAAGCAAGGATAAGGGATGACCCCAAGCATGGGCTAAGAGGCTATGCTTTGGGTGGAAATAAGGCTTTATATAAGAGGTTACAATAGGGACCGAGAGGAGAAATTGGTTATGGTCTCCCGATGAACTTGAGCTTCCCGTGTTCGCCCCGAACACCCAACTCAAGTTCATCAATAATAACTCATACCACTAAAGAGCTATTATTGAACTACCGCACAAATCTCAAATTACATTTTGGGCTCCTTCTTATCATGAGTGTGTTAGTCTCCCTGTGTTTAAGATATTGAATGCCCATTAATTAAATGAGTTACTGACAACTCACTTAATTAATATCTAGCTCCAAGAGTAGTACCACTCAATCTTATTGTCATGTCAGACTAAGTCCACCTGTAGGGTTTACATAATAATCCTTATGAGCTCCTCAAGTGGACATCATCAACCTAGATTACTAGGACACAATTTCATTCTATAATCAACAACACACCATATAAATAATATCATTTCCCAACTTATCAGACCTATTGATTTAACGAGTTAAATCGCACCCTTTGATAAATTAAAGAAATAAGTATTAAGTATATGTGCTTATTATTATATCATAATTAAGAATACACACTTCCATAATAACAGAGGTATTGTTCTTTTATATAGTTAGTATAAAAAGAAACTACCTCAAATGATCCTGCTCAATACACTCAGAGTATACTAGTGTAATTTTGTAGTCAAGATAAACTAATACCAAATTACACTACGACTATTCCAATGGTTTGTTCCTATCCATCTTAGTCGTGAGCTACTGTTTATAATTTATAAGGAACTGATAACATGATCTTCTGTGTGTGACACCACACACCATGTTATCTACAATATAAATTAATTGAACAACTACACTTAGCATATAAATGTAGATATTTGACCAATATGTTCTTTATTTCAAAATAAATATTTACAAAAAGCTAGGCTTTTAGTATACACTCTAACAGCTTGTTGGTTGTAAGCATCAGCCTGATCAAAAACATTTTTGCCTCTTAGAGAATTCTAGCCTTGTACCCAAGAGTCAGCCATGGAGTCCTTTAGTTGAAGGATGCCAACAGAAGAAGGAATAGGATCGTTCCTCAATAACGAGGGAAGGCCTTGGGCCAGCTTGAAAAGCACTAGAGGAGGGGCCAGAGCTAAAGGACCCGTAGAAGAAGAAGGCAGTGGCCCTAGAAGAGGAGGAAAAGGTAATGAACTGGGGTGAGGGGGAGAAGGACCAATGCTAGAAGTTAGAGAAGGTCTTGGTGCACTAGTGGGAATGGATGGAGGTAAAACAAAAGACGCAAAATCAACAGTTGGTCTAATAGCAACATCTTGGGAGGCTAAACTGAAGGACCTTTTACAAGGGTCCTTCTAACTCTCACTGCAGGAGGAGTAGGAGAGGAAGTCTGGGAAGGCGAAGGAGATAGCGGCACACCCACAGTTATCTTGAGAGCATGAGCAACTGGAAGAATGGGTGGAATCAATAAACCTCGTCGCATCATGTTAAGAGCAATGTTAGGATAGATACAAGTATAAGGCATAAATTCCTTACCCCTCTCACGAGACATCTCAGCAGTAACGATGAGAATTTGCTCCAATTCATAAATAACGATCAGGGTCATGCTATTCTTTGGAACAAATGTACTCTGTCATCGAGTAGTGAAGGGGCTCTCTTCCTCGGAAGATTCAGACGCCTCGGCAAGGACCTCTTGAGGGGGAAGCAAACCGAGAGATGAAGGTGTCGGGTTGAGACGACGATTCTCTAATAACTTTTTCCCTACCCTAGCCAAAATTAGCTTTGTTAACCCTGAGTTCTTATACATCAGAGCTGGGAAAATAACATCAACTGAAAAGGATAAAAAAAAACATAAGCTTTTAGTGAAAACAAGTTAAGAATAGCAAATGAGTACAGCAGGGAGTAGGTAATTCACCAAAAGGAGCCTCCAATTCTGTGTCTGTAGGGCTTATCCCAAAGATAAAAAGTAAGCCTTCAACGATCAGTGCAGGCAAATAAAATTTAGCCCCTTTTAATTTTGACATAGACTCATAAAATGTCAAGTTAGCAGTATCATCTTGGGGATTTGGAAGTACGGGAAGAGTCCTTTGCTAAGTGATAGGGTATGGAGGAGGAGAAGGCAGATGTAAAAAGAAGAACTTCTATCTCCATTTTGCCTGTGTTGGGATTTTGTTGAATAAGATAGCTTTGGAACGACTCTGAAACTTAAACAGACTATCTTCTACTTGACGGAGAACAAAAAATTGATGGAACAAACGAGGAGAAGGAGGAAAGTCAAGCAACTGAGAAACAGCGATAAAGCCAGACAATATGGAGAAAGATTGAGGTATAAGCTGATTCAAGGGCACGCTGAAATATTGACTCACAGCAACAAAGAAAGGATGGAGAGGGAGCCGAAAATCGGAAATCGCTTGTTCCCAAAAGACAGCAACGCTCCCCGGAGGAGGGTGATCCTCCGGAGTAGGAAGGATTAAATAAGAAGGGAACCCAAAATTTAAGCCCATTGCATAAACTTTCGACTCACTGGCACTGAAAGAGCAATTAACGAACCAATCATGGGGGGAGGAAGAAGAAGAAGAGGCCATCGTGAGCAAAGGATCAGGGGAGGAAGGAGAATCTTAATGGAACAGAGAATGAACAAATGCAGCGAAGGAAGAAGACGACGGGATGAACCCCTTTGGTTTGTCTCTAAAACCCTCGACGCTATTACCGAAGAGGGAAAACATTAGAGCAAGAAAAGGGTAAACTGACAGCAACCCAATAAGCGACTAAGTAGAATATTGGGTATTCAAGAAAGGATATACTTACCTGGATAACCGTGATAAATACATTCCCCAAGTATGAAGTTCAAACTGAAAAAAGTTGTGAGATCTCGATGCCAGTTATGATTAATCTTTTAAAATTTCGGCAAGATTATAGTCATAGGATATATGATATAAAAGATAGATCGATTGAATATTTTCACCCAATCATTCTAGGATGAACATAAAATGTAGGTGTCTAACTCACTCGACTGGGCTGCCCGAGCCAACAAGCTCACCCTGTCATTGTACGCCAAGCAAGAAGTAAATAACCCAGACAGCTTCGCTCGTCCTTCGTACGTAGAAAAATAACTATTGTTAAGAGGAAAAATATGGAAAAACGCATGAGATTGTTCGAGATTAGATAAGCATATTAGGAATATACCTTATTCCTCATAAAATGTCCAAAAAGGAGAAAAACACATACACATGCGTATGGGCTAAGTCATATAGTCATACATGATGAGGTTAAGCCATCAAGATAGGTTGACCGGGATGTTAATTTACATATGTACGAGAATACAACCATTCGATTAGTCCCCGTAGAGGCATACATAAATAAGATGAAAAGGTATTCAGAAATTATGATCAATTAAGTCATGCCAAGTTCAAAATAACCATCAGCAAAAATTCATCAATCGAGAGAGAGTTTGTAAAACATTGGGATTACAACATAACAATAGTTACAGCAGTTGTGGAAAAAAGTTGGGAGGACAATTCTTCACTATCCTCCTTGTGTCAGGAAAGTTAGAGGGAGGATCCGCCACCAATAACTTCAATTCTTTTAGCTGCTCTACTCCTTCCTTTGTCACGAACTTGATGGAGTTTATGAAAAAGTTAGAGACTGGAATGACGAAATCAGAGGATTTGAGATAGGCCTTTTTGCGCTCCTCAAAACAGGTGTCTTCGTTGGCCTTGTAATTTGCTAATTCCTCCTGAGCAGCCTTAAGAGCAATCTCTTTTAGGTTCAAAGTAGATAATTGATTGGCTAATTTCGTAGCACGTGCGTCTTTTACTGACTGCAACTGGGAGGATAGTCGAGCAACTTCAGATGTCTATTCTTCTAATTTGGAGGATAAATTAGTACCCTGAACATTGACTGATTGTAGTTGGGATTGGAGACTTTCTATGTCAGTTTTGTATTGTTGTGACTGCTCAGTCTCCGTCTTGAGCAACTGGAGAATTGGGTGGACAAACCCTTTAGTTTTTTGTCCACCTGATTAGGAGATAACTCAGAAACCTATTTCTTCAGGGCTTCATTCTCTTGGATTAGGGTATGCAACAAATGGGACATACTCATATTATATATCCAGTGCTGTAAAATAAAGAGCATTAAGGGGATGTGTAATGAAATAGGACTATGGAGGAAAATAAAGGTACCTTCATCTCCTCCGGAGAAAATTTATCAGCCATCTCAGAGTAGTCAATGCCTTCGATTATTCGACGTACCTCCTCCCTAGCTGTGGTGAAAGACCCTCCCAAGAGTATAGGCTGGGTAGCAGTAATGGAAGAAGTAGAAGATAAAGAAGTTTGAAGCGAAGGGGGACAGTAGATAACGTAGGGTACGTTGTGAGGGGGCAAAGTCATATGTTCAGGAAAGTTCATAAAAAAAGGAGGTGAAGAGCTGTCATTAGGAATAGGTGGGGTGGTAGACGCAGAAGGAACAAGGGAAGGATAAAGAGCCGAGAGAGGAAGATCAGGAGAAGAAGGAGCAGCACCTGAAGGGGAAAGCTCTCCAGAATGAGAATCGGATTTCTGTTTTGGAGATGGAGTAAGGGTCAGTTTACAGTTTTTCTTGGCAGGGACTGCTTCGGGAGATTGCTCCGAAGCCGGCAAAGAGATAGGCTCATTAACGGAAGGGAGATTAGCAGAGGCTCCTTCCAGAGCTACATCTTGAGAGCCAGAAACACCCTCTATGTCAGCCGGGGCTGCTGACGAAGAGGGTTGACCCAATGCAACAAGAAGTTTTCGCTCTTTAGCAGTGATTAATTCCTCCGATAGGCATAATTGATCATCGATTATAGCCGCATACAGAGAGTCCACTACACAAAATAAAAAAATATCTTAGTTAGTAAAAAAAAGATTGGGATAGATGAACAAGGATTTACCAAGGGAACCGTGAAGCTCTATCTTGACAGGACTTAACCCGAAGAGATAGAGGAGGTCATCACGAATCCACTTATGAATGAACAAGCGAAAACCCGATAGCTTCTTGGAGTAAGTAACAAAAGAAGGATGTTTATGTAATTCCTTTATGTCAGGAAGAACGGGTAGAGAAGATTTTCAGGAAGAAGACCAAGGGATAGGCTCTGGAAGTTCCACAAAAAAGAAACAGAATTTCCATCCCTTAATGGAGGAGGGCATCTCCTCAAAGGTCATTTTAGGTTTTAATTGAAATAAGAAGACACCGAGATCTGATTTCTTAGGGTATGAAAACATGAAAAAATTTGGGGGATTGGAGAGATGTCGTGAATACGGAAGAGCATGTACAAACCACAGAGATAGCGAAAAGTATTAGGGGTGAATTGTTGTAGGGGAATGTCAAAATATTGGCTAATTTCTACTAAAAGGGGGGAATAGGAAAACGCAAGCCCGCTATTAGTTGATCTTTGAAAAAGGTAATACAATTCTTAAGAGGAAGATGGGGGGAGCATCAAAATCAGGAATGGTAATGTGATAGGTTTTGGGGATATCATATAAAGAACGAAGAGCAGACCTATCCGATTTGTGAAAGACAGAACGGGTTTGAGCATACCGAGCTGAGAAGGACTCTTTAGCTATAGAACAATGCAAGAATGCAAGAAAAATAACTTACTGAGGTTTGAAGAAAAGGAACAACACGGAGAGACAAGAAAGGGAGAGGAGTCAATTGAGAATGCGAAAAACCCAGACAGCAATATCAGCAAAAAGCGTAGTGAAGAAGATGAAGAGGTGAAGGGTTTAGGGTTTTTTTTTGAAAATATTAAGTGATAAGAACCACCGTTGGATGTGAAGAGCACCCATAAAAGGAACCGTGGATGTCGCAAAGAAAAGACGCGACAGGACGTTACCACAGGAATGTGCGTCTTATTACGTCAGGAAAGAGAAATTAGCAAACACGTGTCAGGAAATCGCAAGTAAGCATTTATAATAGACACAACAGGCCAAATCATACTCATATTAGCGTCATCGTAACACACACTACTAATGTTCTCTTACTGTTAAAGGTCAATCAGCAAGAAGAAGATGTCAAAAAGGTGTCTGATTTCCTAGGTGTAATAAATAGAAGGGGTTAATATTAAACTTAAGATATATTAATAATTCTTAAGCCCGCCCAATCTTGTAGACAGGACGGACCTCAAAGGTTCATTTAGTCGCATACAAGGAATTGCCCATTTCCCCATTCTAGGTATGACCAAACATATTACATTGCACGCCCATCTCAAACATCAAACTTTAACATTATCAATAGTAATTTTACAAACATAGTTATGGGGTTGCCATAAGTATATCAACCCCACTCGAACTGTTCCTGATCAAGTAGGGGAAAGGGGGAATATCTTGCCCGGCATTTTTCATTTATAGACGTCAGATTGTAGGATGATGGGAAGTAGAATGACAGCTTGGATACATAGGAGAAATTTACCCCATCCTCCAGGTGACTGTGTAACTTACCCCCTCGAATTTGTGACTAAAGGGTCCACCCTCAATCTAATTTGATCCAACTCGGCTTGCAGAATATCCACCTTAGCTTGCAGCCGTTCTAACTCTTGTCGTTGCTGTGATATTAGCAGACTGTCTGTATGGATTTTCCTGGTTAGCACATCTATCTCTGAAGCATGATGGGCCTTCAAATCATTTAACTCTTTATTCTTGTGTTCTAGATCCAGATAAACTTTGTCCCTCGAAAATGTTTCGGAACGAACTTGGGACGGGGTTGCCGATGGTAGCACCTTCGGTTCCCTATGAGGGGAACGATACCGGTCCAGAGCTTGCGTTGCCTCAGCCAAAGTTTTCCCTCTCTCTCGCAGCAATTGATCCCAGAAGGAAGGATCTGAGGCCATGAGTCTCTATAAACTTATAGAGTAAAATGGAGCAAAGGGGAATGAAGATGGGTGAGGAAGGAAGCAAGAGTACAGCACTATTTAACATGCTAAAAGGAGTCATAGGGTCACTGTAGGAGAGGTCACGGGATCACTGTAAAAGAGGTCACAGGATCACTATAAAAGATGTCACAAGATCATTATAAAAGTCACTGTAGAATTTCCACAAACGGTAGCAAGAGGTCAGAAATAGACTTAGGTCTAGTCAGCCGGCTACACCTCCTTCGACTAGACTTGAAGGGAAGGCTAGTGATATGTGTTATAATAAGTGGACCCTTTTGTAGAAGAAGGAAAGGGGATAATAAAGACAAGGAAGGCTGAAAAGGGCGAGATAAGGGACCGCCCGGAGAAAGTTGGACCCAACAAGGGAGATCGATACACGTATGGTAGACAGAGATAGATCGGACGTAATAGACCAGCCGATCATGTAAGACCGGCCGAAAAAGACCGACTGAGTATGTTTGGTTGGTCGGATATAAAGGATTGACTCGGTGTAAAGAAAGTTTAACCTTAGGCAGTCTGGAACATAGCAAGGTCACTCGAGTATATGAGTTGGGTAAGAAAAGACCGATCGAGCACAGGTACTCGACCGAGCATACGTGACCGACCAAACATAGAGAGTCGATCGAGTATAAAGGTTCTTAATCTTGTACACAATAGATAGAGATCGGACGAACATAATATACTGATCAAGCCTATAAGTTTGACGGGCAAAGGCTGACCGGGTTCCATAGACCGACCGAACACAGATGCATTTAGTCTCATATAGCCCTTAGCCTACAGCCGACTGAAGGAAGGGTTATCGAGTAATGGTGTCTCTATAAGCCTGACTAGATGATTTTTGTCAATGATGTAGGGTCGGACGTGCTCAATAGACCAGCCGAGCATATGAGTTCGGTAGGCAAAAATCGATCAAGTGTAAGAGACCGATTGAAAATAGAAGTACTTACCATTAAGCTGGCCTGATGGCCTCTATACGCCCAACCGATTAGTCTCAACCAATAAGGTAAAACTAGCCAAGCTTAATAGATCGGTCGAGCGCAGAGGCATTTAACAGCATAAGATCGACCAAAGCAAGGGTTAAAAGGGAAATGGTGCCTTTATACATCCGATCGATTAATCTCGGTTGGCAAGGTATGACTGTCCGGGTTTAATTGACAGGCCAAGTATGAGAAGTAGATCAAACATAAAAGTCTTCAACTTTACATGGTTTTTGACATATTTATAATGAGGTCTTAGTCGGGTATAAATAACCGATCGAGTATAGAAGGTCGACTGAGACTAGTACAGAAAGTAGATATTCCTCATATATGCAAACTGAGCTTATGTAACTAACTAAGTATATGTAACAGATGAACCGTAACAATATGGAATCATATGACAGCATAATCAATTTGGCGGCAAATAGCTTCTAGAAGTCTCCACAGGTACACTAAACGACAAAGAAGGTACATCTGGGGTAAGAAAAAGATTCCTTAAACTATTATTGCAGTTCTGGCTTACGTCATCTCTTAACAAACTCTAAAAAACCAGGGTCCACCTCATGACTGTGGAGGTTAGATGAGGTGGAATAAAAAGGTGAATCCCTTCCACTGGCAAGGTACGCAAACATACGCATTGCATCCCAATCAAACCTTACTTTTCATATTGCTTCTTTTTCATCTCGTCGAAGACTAACTTGAGCGTCGGAGGGCCTAGCCAGGGATTCCCACCATGGTCTTAGGTCACTAACGCTTTGTCGGTTAGTCTCATTGTGTGCAAGAAGACAAGGTCATCTACTGGATTGTTGGGTTTTGACTGATTCATGTGGGTTACCTCGCCAGAACTCCTTTTTGCAAGGTATTATTCATAGATCTGCTTTGGTATTCTTGGGTCTATTATTCTGCATTTAAGTATTTGGGAGGTCCGCTGTGGTTTTCTCGGACCCTTCACTGTTGTTTGACATTAGAGTCATTATTCATCACCACTCTTCGTCACCCAGTGCTTCATCTCGCAAGCTCTCAGATAGGATCACATGATATTTTGTTATTCACCTAGTGAGGTTATTCTCACGCTTATCCTTAATCCTCTTATGTGTGATAATACTTGTGATACTTGACACTCTAGAACTTGGTTTGATTCTTTTGAAAATTATGGTAACATAAGCTTGCATGAATATGATAGAGGCAAACTTTCTTGTTATCTCTTGGTTGTTCCTACACTTTATTGTTGTTACCAGTAAGCATTTCACCTATTGCTATGTGTTTGAATGTATTCCCTTTTCATATCTTCTCAATGTCATTATATCACTAGGACAACTTTATTGATTCACATTGAGAGTCTCTATATGTGTAATTATGAAAGAATTAAAACCTTTCCTAGTCAATGAATTGATGCATTCAAATATTATCAATTCTGTGAGACTAGCATAAGTTATACTCCTTTGTCTAGCCAAGTAGCTATTACTCACTAGCTGGAGACATTGAGATGTCGAGAGTTAAACGTGGATGCTAGTTATGATAACTAGTTTATTGGAGTGGCATGATATAAGACTTTATATGATTCTCTATATATATGGATATGTTTGTGAAGTTATTACTACAACTCGAGTGCAAGTTTCCTTTGACTTGAGGTATTCAAGTCACCTTGGTCATGGAGACTTATACTTTGACATCTTAAGTAAAGTATCTCCTTAGAGATGTTGACCCAAGATAATTGGGTATAAGTCGAAGTACCCGAAGGTGTTTGGATAACCCACAAAGGATTCACCGATCCTTGCGGGAAGACATATATCCTATGGGCACTTGTAAGGGTTGTTACTCAAAGCCTTTACAAAGTATCATATGTTTAGAGTATGAGACTTTTAGACACATGATTAGAGTAATTTGAATCCATAAGATGAGTAAATATTACTTGGACTAGGTGTGACATAGTTATCCTAGTGGGAACAGATACATAAACTATGTCTTGAATCAAGTGGATATAGGACGAGTGAAAAGAATGAGGCACAACTCATTATAGCTGCTAAAGGGTTTAGAACTTGTTTTAAAATTAACTATAATTTTTTAATTAATTGTGGATCATGATGTACTACTAGGTGTCACTCATGATTGATCCATAATTAAATAATTAATTATGGATGGTCAAGATAAATCAAAAACTTATTGGGTTACACATATTACAAGTATCTGAAAGATGTAAAAAAGTTTGAGAATTTGATTCACAGATCAAGAAATAAGATGTTTAGTTGGACTAAACAAGAGATAAATATAGAAACATATTTGTCGAAATAGAAGTACAGATGAGCCATGACTATTGTAGAAGATATGATTTTATAATGATTTGATAATAAACCAAAAGAGCTTTGGTTTAGTTATGAAACAACTTAGTTTAATAATAAACCTTAGAGGTTTGATTTAATTATAAACCAAGATGGTTTGATTTCAACTAAACTTATTCTTAATGATAATGGATCTGTTTGATTTTTCTTATTGGGTTGAGGAGATGACTTGCTCCCCAAGTCATGAAAGGTTTATAAATACTTTTATATAAGGAGATACATATTAGCATAGGTTCATTGGTTTAGGTTTTTGGAAAACCCTAGCCACCCTCTTTCTCCTCTCCCTCTCCTTGCCACCAGCCACCAAGAAGCCAAGGGAGATTTTTCTGCTAAAGCTTCTCTACTTCTTCTTCTCCTCTTGAATTGCATTATCTCCATGCATGTTTAGTTCCAATTGGAGGAGAACCTTGTTACTCACCAGAGTTGTCTTGAAGATCTCAATGTGCATACGAATAGAGGAGAGGTTTGTGAACATTGCTAAAGTTGGTGCCCTTTCCCTTCACATCATCAAAAAGGTACGCCTAGAATAATTTTTATTATTTTATTTTGGGCTTATGTCTGCATATGTTGTATCTTGCATGCGTGGGTGTGTGTTTTGTAATAAATTAGGAATTTTTTATATTTTTATTGTTCCTCTATGCATGTTTTGTGAAAACATCTAAAGCACGCATCCACGTCAAACTCATAACCCTAACAGTAAGTGCCTATACTCGAAAAATGAGGAATATAGTTATATAATGACTTCACTAGGCTTAAGGAATGATACTTAAAAAAACTTTAAGCCACTCATCGCAATATGCACGAGAACTTAAACTTAGACCACATACTTGAGTTACTCTATGATCATGCTCACCAATGAAACTAGTTGAGAGAGTTAGATAATTTCACTAGGGAATATGAGGTACTATACGAGCACATGAGTCTAGATTGTAGAGTTTTACTTGAGAACAAGCAAAGGTTTAAGTTTGGGGGTGTGATGTGTAGTTTGTATATACTTTTATCCATGTTTTAATGCACATATACTTGTATTTCTTGATTACATTCTATGTGTTGCACCCTATTTTATCATTATTTCAGCATTATTATCCCCTTTGTTGGAGATCTGCTATTTGTCATTTTTTGATTGACAAGTTACAATTTAGAGAAGAAACATACATAAAACACACCTTGGAGCTACACCAAGAAGAAGTACAGACTGGTCGTGCCTCCCTAAAGTCAAAAGCCAAAACATGGTCATAGCCTTGGCATGGTCGTGTCTCCTACATCTGGGATTATGAGGCCATAGGATTACGAGACCTGTTTTCTCATTTTTTTTGGATTTTTATGATTTGTCTCCTCGATGTGACTTTTTGAGTTTTGGGACCAGGTAGCGGCAAGAGTCTCCAAGCTATAGAAGGTATGTGGTATACCGTTATCATACACTTCTGTTATTACTTGACTTGTTGTTTATACCATGTATGACTTGTGTTGTGTTAGTCATTGGTTAGATCCATCAAACACTTCTAGAGATTAGGGATTACAGTCTCATGGAACTTCTCTTACCATACCACTAGTATGGATAGTATCTGTTAAATATCATGTTGCTTCGATTAGTAGAGAACTGATTACCCTTTTTGACTAGTCTGTAGAGGATCGATGTATCCTATTCCATGGGGACTTTGACCATAGATTGTATGTACATGGTTGGGTAACTTAAAAGATATATTTGGATTTATGACCCACAATAAGACAAAGGTGGTGTTAGATGATTAACACCTAGGAAGTTCCACCATCACTGAGTGGACATATTAGATGATGATATACGGGGACAAAGCGTCGATTGACAGTTATTTTGACCAGCTATTTAGTGATAGTGTTCCTCTATCCTTGTATGCATGGCTCGTCACTTGAGGTTACTGAACCTCAGGTAGAGTAATCGTAGTATGATGTGTTATAAGACAATGGTTAGTCAACTCAACTATCATTGTCTCCATAAGTAGCTCAAGACCTTGACCACACGATCATTTACTAAAGGTCTTGAAATCTATATTTTAGATCAAAGTGGCATAGCAGAAACAGGATAAGCTTATAACCCACAGATTCATCCCTTACGGTTGGATATTTGTTCATGATACTTGGATGGAGTGATATATAAGTATATTGCATGGTGATTATCTTTGGATGAGGATCCCTAAGTGAGAAGTAAATTTGGGGACTAAATTTTTATTAGTGGAGGAAAATGTAAAATACGACACTTAATTAATAATTAAATAATAAGGTTAATGGGCAAATAATCTTATTGAAATTTTTAGAAATTTATAGAAATTTTCTGGGAATTAATTGGAGCTCGTATGACGTATTTTGAGGGGATACATTTATAGGCTCGAGAAAAGCCTGTTTAGGATACCCGGAGGTGGGAGTTGATTAAGAAATTGATCTAGGGTTTAATTGAAAAATCCCTAAAGTTATAAATAATGTTGTCCCATGCCCTACCTCCCACACCACTGATCCCTCCTCCCTCTCGCGAGTTCTCGCACCTCACCAGCTCTCCTCCTCACGCGAGCACCAAGACGCTGCCGGCCTCGCTCCCTCGCACGAGCACCACAGTCGTCGTCCTTGTGCCCTACCACTGACTCCTCTTCCCCCGAGCCCTCACCTCGTGACACCGCCCTCTCTGCCTTCGCTGAACCCCTTTCTCCCCAATCCTTCGTCGAACCTCTTCTCCTCAAGCCATCGTCGGTCTTTTTCTCTCTTGAGCTCAAGCCACCGCTCGCTAGAGCCTCCTAACCCCTTTACCCCTCACCAATGGTTTCACCGGGTATTCTTCTCTCCGGATTACGGCTCCGCACAAGTCAATCTTCAGCAAAAAAGGAAAAAAAAAAAAAAAATGAGCCCTAGCTTCACTAGACTTGGAGCTTACTGGATTCGGTGGTAGTTGGCCTTCCAGATGGTGAGTTCTTGCTCCAGTGCCCTGAAATCGAGTGACCACCGTCGAGCCCTACTCTGCCGACCTCAACAACTACTTATGGTGGTTTTTAGTTGGGAAGGAAGCTGCCCACACATTGGGGTAAGGCATTTACAGCTTTGGATGATAGATCTATAGATTGAGGTGTTGGTTTCAGTATGTATTATGTGTTGATTTGGGTGATTGTTCCTTACTATAGACTTACAGTAGCTCTGGTCGTAGATCTTTGGCAGCAGGCACCACCAATGAGCAATTTTCGGCAGATGCACTTCTTGGTCGTGGGTCAATAGGGGTGACCTCATCTTAGAGTAAGGTTTTGAAATTGGATACTTATTGTAGCTTAATCTATATCTATTTACAAATAAGTAGGAGTAAATTCATGTTAGTAATCCTAATTGTGAAAGGGTATGGCTGGAATTGTATGAACTAAGGGTTTAACATAGTCTTAATGTTGAAGGGTTTAAATTAGGGTTTGGATTAATTCTGAGTGGATCAGTAAAGGGGATTAACCAAGGGTAATGAATGAGCTAGGGTTAGTTAATTGCTTTAAGAAATGGTTTTAGTTATTTTGATTCATATGAGGTTAGTAAATTGATATGTTGACGTAGGGCTTTGATTGAAGCGGATGTCGAGACAAAGGCGGCATTTGATTCAAACTACGTTTAGAGACGAGTACTTCTTGCTTTGTTTCTTTTAGTACTTTGACCTTGGTGCATGAGCTATTTTTGGATAAGGATTGCTTTACCTTGACTCCACTCGTATTTTTCTTGTGCTTGATACTTCCACTCAAACCTTTGAGTTATTCATTTCTATATTCATACAGTTTCATGTTGTTATCTATGATATTTAGCAGATATTAAATACCAACCTTGTATGCTTTGATTGTTGTTTGTTTATGTACCATATTGAGCATGCTGGCTTCATGTAGCTTACCTGATTCTTGTTTATATGTATACGATGACTGTTGTATTATGCGCATCATATCATTATATGCATGTCAACGACAAATTCTCCCTTGTGATTAAAAGAGTCGTTGACCAGGGTCGCACGCTCGACCACTCGAGAGAGTGATAGCTGGAGCAGATGCCGCTTGTCCTGTCGTGCCCCCACTTGCTCACTCATGAGTAGAGGAAGTTGGAGTTACGAGTAGCAAGGACCCCCGTCGCAAATGTAGCTAGTTAGCTATTATGCAACTGTCCACTCGGCCACTCGAGAGAGTGGTAGCTGGAGTGTTGTACAGTTTGTCACTAACCCGACCTCTCGTCCATACAGGGGTCATGGTGCAGATGGGTGGGCGAGAGTGACCATCAGTGCATACGCTTTTATTATTGTTATATATGCATATGCTGTTGCTTTCTTATGTTTACAGTTGTTTGTTCTGTCATGTGATACATTTATACTTGTTGAGCTATATATGTATTGATCACATGTTGTTCGACTCTAGTTTACTTATTGATAGAATGTCTTTACCTCACATGATACCATCGTAGTGATGAACAGTTCAGTAGTTGATCGGTATTACTGTTGATCTTTTATTACCTAGCCTAGGATATGGTTTCATGTATGAGCATATATTATAGTTTTATTTTAGTATATGTTATATCTCTTATGAGACTGTATACTGTTGGCACTCTCTATTTGGATATTATGTTCATGCACTATCTTTCCTTTACCTGCTGAGTCCCAGTACTCACCACCCTACCAATTGATTTTTCTTTCGTCAGGTAGCAGGTAGATGAATCAAGGATGCTTGGAGAGTCCTAGCTGCCAATCTCGCGTCACATTTGAGGACAGTTTTCTTTTCTCTCTTATTTCTATTTGGATGATATATTGATTTTGCGTATTTACTTTCTAACTAGTTGATGTGGATTTTGGAGTCTAGTCTGGTGATTTCAGGTATTTTGGTTAATGACTTTATTGGTCTTATATTTGATTTTCCCTTGGAGTTTATTATGTGGAGTTGAATTTTGTGTTGTTGTGGTTGTTGTATAAAGCCTAGCCGGCTAGCAGTGTGTTGTTTTATTTTGTATGGGCTTTCTTTATCATTTTTCCGCTGTGTTGGTTTATAGTACAGCTGAGTGGGCTATATATATATATATATATATATATATATATATATATATAACTGCATGGTTGTGTTTATTTTGTTCCAGCTGAGTGTTGTGTGGTTGTGTATATATTCCAGTCGTGTGGGCTAATGGTTATATTGTGTGAATATTCTTGTATATATGTTTCATATTGTCACCATTACAAGGGAGATGCTGTCGAAATTTTATCAGTAAGGACTCCTCTAGGGCGTGACATGGGAGTTGTGTGCTATCTAGAGCCCCAAAAGGGCACAATTATGTGAATCTACACAGTCGTGCCTCCCACACTATGAAGAAGATATGACATGGTTATGCCCCATGACACAGTTGTATCTCTCAACGGGTAAAGAACTGAACCCAGCAGAAGCCAATAGGGAGGTGGTCGTGTGGATCTATATGGTAGTGCCTCCCCTAACCTAAAGAACTAGGATACAACCGTGCTCAGAGGCACAACCATGCTCAGAGGCATAGTCATGCCTTATCTAGCCCAGAATTTCTAGACATGACCATTTCTAGGAGACATGGTCTTACTTCCTCAAATTTGAACTCCCGAGACCTGACTGCCCTAAGTTGGCATAGCTATTACACGACTCATGTCTCACATGGTCGTGTGTCACCTATAAATAGAGGAATTCTCCCCCCTTTGAAAGCAGAGAGGAGAGTTTCCCCTTGGGGAGACTCAAGGTCAAGGTCCATGCTTTATCTATGCCACACTCAACAATCCGAGGTCATTTCTGATGTCTCCATCTTCTCCGGATATAAGAATTAGATCAGAATATCCAACATCACACTTGAATAAGCTTTCCTTCTCTCTTCTCTCTTGAATTACTTAGGAAGCTTATAACATTAATGCCTTTGGAGTCAATTATCCTTGTCATGGGTAGATCCACTTGTTCTAGGATTAAGAAAGTAATTATAATGTAAGATTGATGTAAACTCTATGGATTTGTTAATTTCCCTTCTAGTGACATGTTTATACCTTGTATTCATTTGATTAAATATATGTGTGATGTATTTGTACTTAATTTTCATGTTTAGTTGATTGAATGTATAGATTGCTCACCCCATAGAGGGGATGCCCTAGATTGTATGATCGGGGGGCCCCTAATTAGGTTTAATGGGTTGTTCCTTTTTCTATATTAATAAGTGTATTGTATAATCTAAGATCGTATGACCAGAGAACCCTAGGTGACAAAGAGTAATCCTTTAACACGACTATTACGAGGAGTGTTGAGATTTAGTTAGACTTCCTACACTACATAAGGATAGAGCATAGGAGAAGAGCAATCCATAACACATTAATCAACATTAAATGAAACCAAACCCCTAGAACACTTACCTTTGTTGGGATCTTAGATGGCTAGAGGGGGGGTGAATAGCCCCTTGAAAAACTTAAACCAAAACTTCTACACAGATAATTGTTAGCACAGCGGAATTAGACAACTAAAGAAAGGAAAAACACAAGCACACTAACACTAGGATTTACGAGGTTCGGGGATAACTTGCCCCTACTCCTCGGCGTGTCCGTAAGGTGGACGACTCCTTGATCTTCGGTAGATCGCACCCCGGATAACTTCCGGCTACAAATCCTCCTTCTCGGTGGAGTAACCTCCCCACAACGTCTCAAGAAAGATCTAAGTTAAAGCACGAGACTTACAGAAGCTCGGTGGCAAAGGAGAATAGAAATGCTTACAACCACGCGAGGATCAGTAGCAGAAAACAGAGATCGCAGTTCACCTGAGAGCTCAAGAACTTCGCACAACAGCACAGACTTTTCTTTCAAGCTTTCTTGTTGTTGTTCTTGTTCACCTCTCGCTGTTTTTACTGCTTCTCAAAACCTGATCTCTGCTGTCACAGATCTGGTCCAAACTGCGCAAATCAGCGCTGCAGCCAATCCCTCTTCCTCCTTACCTGGTTCCCTGAACTCATACCAATGATATCACAGTCAACACTGACGTCTTCTGAGCTCGAACCAATCCCCAGGAGTCAAGCAGATCGCAGCCATATCATAGCAGTATCCGTTGATGCCTGAAATGCACCATGCGCCGCTGAAACCAGCAGAAAGACCATTTGTCGCATTCCTCTTATGAACTTAATTTGAAATTAGGCTTGGAATGATACCTGTTAACCTGCAAACTCAAAAGCTAACAACACAGAGGATTACATCACATAAATGAATGAGATATATCAAAAGCAGTGAAGGAATCGGCGTCGAAGAAATCGAGTGTGGATCGGTCACGGACCGATCGATACAGCTGGACCGATCGAGCAACGATCGGCTCGAGATCGATCGCGGCGACCGATCGAGTTGAGTGTGGATCGGTCCCGCACCGATCCACCCTTCTCTCTCGCAGACTCTTCTCGATCGGTCTCACGGCCGATCAGATTACCTCGATGTGCTCGGTGTTTTCGATCGATCTGCGGATCGATCGATTTCAGGTGTGCTACTGAGTGTCATCTGATCGGTCATCAGACCGATCCATGGAACTCAGTTTCAGTGGATCGGTCTGCCGACCGATCCACTGATTCATGTGTCATTGGATCGGTCTACCGACCGATCCAATGTGCCATGGAATGTCCACTTAGGACCCTTTTTGACCTAATCCGGAGAACGAGCTACCGTGCCCTCTCCGAGTCCATCAGGTCCAGAGAACGAGCTACCGAGCCCTCTCTGACTTCGCATGCCAAGTTTCCTTCTTGGACTTTTCAACACCAGATGTCCGATCACCCTTGATCCATCTGGATTTTCCCTTGCCTGGCTTCACTCACCAGGACTTGCACCTAGCTTCACTCACTAGGGTTTTCACCTGGCTTCACTCACCAGGATTTCCAATCTGCCTGGCTTCACTCACCAGGACTTTCCAACTGCCTAACATCCCAGTTAGGACTTTTTCAATCAGGTCAACCAAGTCAACCTAGATTAGTAATCAATCTGAGTTAAATATCTGATACAAACTTAAATTAGTGTTAACAGCAAAACAACATCCAGGTCAGACTGTATCAACAACCTGGCATTAGGTGTGCTAGCACCTAGGTGGTTCGGCCAAGGAAAAGAGGGAGAGGAGAAGGAGAGCTTGAGGAAGAAGATAGATTGAATGAGAATTACTCACAAAATGAAAACCCCTCACCTAGCATTAGTGTGGCCGACCACAATTGTAACTTATTCTCATTTAATGTGGCCGACCACATTAAATAGAAGGAGACATGTAACCTCCATGAGATGGCACATACATGTGCTAGCTTTGATAATGTGACACATCATCATTGGTTCTCCTAATGCCAACTCACAAATGATGTGGCATAAAGTCAAGTCAAACTTGACTCTTCCTCTTCCTCTCAAGTCAAGTCAAACTTGACTTAATCTCTCTCATGGTTAATCTAATTCAACCATTTAATTCAAGCCAATTTAATATAATGAATCTAATTCATTTAATTAAATTGATTCAATGAGTCATAATCTAAATTAGACTCATTGAACACATGAATCAACTTGAGTCCAACTCAATTAGCCCAATTAAGATTACTCTTAATCCAATTTGATTCATCAAATGAATCTAATCCTCTTGGTTCATCATATGAACATAATCTCCATCTAATTGTCCTTAGTGTGTGCCCCTATAGGTTCTTGTAACGTTGGTAATGCCCCTAAACCCATTTAGAAGCATAAGTAATGAGCGGTATCTAGCAACACATCATTACTACCCAAGTTATAAGAATGTTGAGATCCAACATCACCTTGTGATTACTAATTGTGACTCCTCACAAAATATGATAATGTCCTTCTATCCTAGACATCTAGATTGATCAATGTGAGGCATAGACCGTGTCATCCTCTAATCAATCTAAATCTTGAACTTCAAGTAGACTCACTGAATCAAATGAGCTCAATATCTCATATTGACTCATTTGGGCATGGCCATGCACTTCGTGGTCTCACTCTATCAAGAATATCGATGTCACTCCCGTCATATAGGAGGGATAGATCTCATCTACATCACTCACATCCCTCCGCATAATTTGTTACATACCCAGTAATCGCCTTTATAGTCCACCCAGTTACGGGTGACGTTTGACGAAACCAAAGTACATAACCCCTTATGTAGGGAACCATGGTGACTTCAGGTCTAAGGACTAGTAGTCATACTAATAGTCACATGAGAAAGTATATGACACTCATATAACGATCTATGATACTTTCTCATGGCGGGTCATTCAGTATACATTCTCCAATGCATACCCATGTGTCAACTTGATATCTCCATATCCATGACTTGTGAGATCAAGTCATCGAGTTGACCTACATGCTAGCCTTATTGTATTAACATTGTCCCTGAATGATAATACTCAACTAGGAATGATTAAGAGTAGTGTTCCCTATATCATCTCACTATCGATTCAACCAATCGATTGATATAGGTAAGAACCTTCTACTCAAGGACGCTATTATACTTAGTTTATTTGGCACCAATACAAGTAAGTATAATAACAAAAAATAAATGCCTTTATTTATATAAGAATATGATACAACAAGTCCATAATACAATCATCAAATGATTGGCTCTAGGACTCTGACTAGCAGTTCGGGACGAACATGGGAAGCTCAAGCTCATCGGGAGACCAAAATCAATTCCTCCTCTCGATCCCTGTTGTAGCCTCTTATTTATAAAGCCTTATATCTACCCAAAGCCCAGCTTCTTAACCAAGCTTAAGGGCCGACCACATTCTTTCTTGGAGCCCAAGCAAGGGGCCGGCCAAGCCAAGCTTGGAGCCCAAGTTAGGGCCGACCAAACCTTGCTTGGTGCCCAAGCAAGCGGCCGACCATCCACACATAGAAAAGGAAGTTTTTTTTTTTTTGTAAAATCTTTCCTTTTATAGAGATTCATTAAAAGGATTTAAAAGGACGATTTTAATTATAAAACTTTCCTTTTTTAGATCGATCACAAAAGGAAATAAAAGGGAGTTTTTATTTTGTTAAAAACTTTCCTTTTATGATGCTTTCCACATGGTTTTAAAGTAGAGTTTTAAATTTTAAAATCTTTCCTTTTATAACTTTCTACAAAGGATTAAAAAAGAGATTTGAAATCCTTCCTTATTTGTAGTTATCTATAATGTTTAAACGAAATATTTTAATTTTAAACATTCCTTTTTTGTAACCATGATATAAAATGAGTTTTATTTTAAATATTTTCTTTTATAGACATCCACAAAAGGATTTAAAAGAGAAGATTTTAATTTTATAAAACATGTCTTTTATAGCTAACCACAAAAGGGATTTTAAAAGAGAGATTTTATTTTTTTGTTTAAAATCTTTCCTTGTTTGATGCACAAGTGGTGGCCAGCCATGTAAAGGAATAAAAGGAAATTTTAATTTGTTTGTTTTAAAACTTTCCTTTTTAAGATTCACCAAGGATTATAAAAGAGAGGGAGAGGGTGTCTCATTGAGAACAACCTAAGTCTTACATCCTCTCTATTGTGGTTGAAACTCCTCTCTTCTATTCCCTTGGTGGCCGACCCTCTTCCTTCTCTCTTCTCCTTTTGTTTTCTTTCTTGGAGGTCGGCAGCATCAAGCTTGGTTTTCTCTTGGTGGTCGGTTGCTTGAAGGAGAAGAAGAAGAGAAGGAAGCTCTCTTGTCTAGCATCCCTTGGAGTTTAGTTGGTGGCCGAAACTTAGAAGCAAAGGAAGAAGCTTGGGTGGATTTCATCTTGGTAGATCGTCGCCCACACGACGTCTAAGAGGAGGAGAGGAATACAATAGAAGATCAAGATGTCTATAAGCTACTAAGAAAAGCATAACTAGTTATTTGTTTCCTCATCATAACTAATTCATCTTCTTTGTATAAATCTTGAAAAACCAAACACAAGAGGCTATCGATTTTAGGTTATCATTTTTTTTATCGATTTTATTTTTCGATTTCATGTTTCGATATTGTGCTTCTATTGAGGTCTCTGTAGTTAAACCTAGTTTATTATAAGAAGTTAAATATCTGATTTCTTAGAAAGGCTTTGTCTAGGAAGTGGTGGATGATCACATACCAACTACACTCACTTATGAATACATTGGCGCGCCATACCCTTTGACTTCTCATTCGCCCTTGCCCTTCTAAGAAGTTTGATTTTAGTTACGTCAGTCTTGTCTTCAACCCAGTTCTCCGATCAATGGCTTATCATATAATGGGAGGAAGGGAGGTTGACTTCTGACTCTATTCATGCCCAAGCATAATGAATGATTTAGAATATAACGGGAGGAAGGGAAGTTGACTTCTGACTCTATTCATGGCCAGAGTAGGACACATAAGGAATGATTTAGAATATGGTGGGTGGAATGGAATAATCAATACAAATTGAATAATCTATACAATATATATGAATGGCGTTTAGGCGTTGCCTTTTCCGTCTGCTTCTTGAGCACTTTATTTATTCATCTTAACTCGGAAGGTTAGGGGACCTGTTATAATTATTATAATACTTCTTTGTTCCGCTCCAATGCATTAGCTTCAATTGACTTGGGAGACACACATCTCAATCTAATACGATAAGAGTGAATTCTGATCGTACCAAAACTTCAACCAAAAAAGAAAGGTACGAGCGCAGTAACATGAGTAAATGTGTGTGTATATGTATATATATACGGATATCGGATATTGATAGTCCCTCCATACCCTTCTCCATTTGGATTAGATATTATATCCCCCATCAGGTTTACAGGAAATTATCATTCCTACTTATCAACTCCCTATTGAATTTTCAATTATCAAGTGTCTAGTTAATTATAATCTATTTGAACTTCTTCAATATCATATATTTGATCCATCTTGACTTACTTAATATTTCACTTGATGATTAAATATATTAATCAAATATCAAAATTTAACTCAAGTTTAAATTTAATTAACCTTGCTTTGAGGTCGATTATATCGACATAAATTTGGAATGAAATTAATAAATTGAAAAAAAATTATTACCTCATCATCTTACTATTTTATTAAAAATCTCCCCCCTTTACTAACTAACTTTGGTGAAGCCTAAAATGTATTTACGTTAATGTCCTTTTTTCTATTTACATTAATAATAATTCCAAGGTTTATTAGTAATTCCACAAGCGAAACAATCAGTGATCTAGAGTTCGAGATTTAGTTGCAGCGTATTATTATGAATTTTTCTCATCATTAATTTTCTCTGGTTGTTTTATATAAAAAAAATATAGTTCTCTTTAGTCCAATATCTTAGAATTGACAACACTATGATAAAAAAAACTTCTATAAATATTTTAGGCTGACGATGTTAAAAAATATACTTTTCTTAGTTTTTTACTAAGACAAGTATAATATTAAATTAAAATAATTTTTTGTATAGAAAAATCTGTTACAGTAGTCATTATTGTATGAGTTCAACGCGTGTGTCACACTAGTTTAGATAAAAAATAAAAATTCTGGTATAGCAAAGATAAATAACACTAATGAAAAATTCTTTGATAGACTTGGTTTAAGAAAAATATAAAAGCAAATATTCTCTCAGGCCTGTTGTTGGGACGGCTTGGAATTTTTAATGGTCCAACCAATTGCTTAATATATGATTAATCAGTTCTCTCTCACGGTTTAGTATATGCATTTTGAACCGTCCGATAAAGGAAATATGGACGTCTGGATCTATGCCAGCCCCATGAAGATGAGAAGGCGCCATGGCTCAAAGGGCCGTGTATAAACCAGCCGCACGTCGGGATACCCTTGTCCAAAAGTGGCTTGTAGGGTTTTAGTCTTGGCTTGCTGCACTGTTACTCATGAATATCTCCCGGGCCATCACCGGAGTGCTATCTCGCCACTCCCGCAATTCCACCAAATGGTTTTTCTCTCTCGGTTCCTCCTTCACAACCCAGCAGCTTGCATCTCTCTCTTCCTCGACGCTGAAGCGCACTTCCAATACAATCACCGAGCCTAAGCCTGAGGCGTCCTCTCCTGGGTTGTCGTCTTCGCCTGGTACCGAAGCGCCTGCTCCCCCCTCCCTGGAAAATTACAAGAAGTCGTCGGACCTGCCACGCCCGAAGGAGATACCCTTTCAACCGCAGATTCTTAACCAGGTGCACCTCGTCGGTTACGTCGGTGTGCCGGTTCAGCTTCAGATGTCACACAATGGATCCTGTGTCGCCTTCTCGGTTCTTACCTCTAAGAAGATCGAGGGGCTATTTTCATTCCGGTGCGCTTGCTTCTAAACTTGACGCCTTGACTTGATGATAAAATTTTGCTCTTGTTGACTTTGGTGTGGCTCTAGCCATTCCATTTTTGAAATACTATGAACAAGTGTTTTCTACACTAGAAACTAAAGATTTGTATCAATAGTTATGTTAGACTCATCGTGATTGAAATTCATCCTAGAAATTCGCTTAGTGATGACGTATGCTTTAGAAAAAAAAAATGACCATATACTAGCAGCATGATTTTTAAAAACCACTTTACAAGGCCACAAATTGACTATAGCTTGTCCAATGCATAAGTGTTTGCTTATGGCGATGCACTAAATTGACATGAACATTTATTTTGTGAGGGATATAAGATATTTCTTATGTTCATGTTATTTATATATTTGATTTACATATATTGTTGGTTAATATCAATTGCCATATCTAATGTATTTTGTATTGTGTACTTGACATTTCTGTTGATAAGAATTTATGAGATAGATGAATTTATTTATTTATTTTCTTGTAAATATGTTAATTATTTTTACCAGTATACGTATTGTTTTTGGTTTTTTGATATTGGTTGCATATGCCACCATGTACCACATATATACTAAGTGGTGGGTTGACCACATTAATGATTTTCGAGACCTTGCTAAGTGGTACACTTGTACTAAGAAGTACAAGAGATATTCAAATTTATGGTTTTCCTTTTGAAGTAATATGCACTAGTTGTGTTGGTAGGTGGTATTTATTAAAACTTTGAAACATAGGGGGTGTGAGAAAATATGATTTTGTAATCATGTTTATCCAAAAAAAAATTAGGTTAAAAATATTCCATAAATTATGGGATATAATAGAGTAGCGTTTTTATTGAAAAAGTCTACTATTTTATGAAAGATACTTCATGATATTAGTTTATAAAAGGGATTAAGGTCCTATATATTGGATAAGTTTTAGAGATAATACAATTTTCAATTTTTAACATGACATGAAAACAAACACTAGCGATCTTTCATGTCGCAACAATTAAAGCACCGCTAACCCTAGTCTCCTTCTCCCCTATTATGGAAGAACAAGATGAGGTTTTGGGTCCAAATATGCAAATCCTAACTAAAGCAAAGGAAAATAAGAGCAACAGTGACATGGAAGGCGGAGAATAGAAGCTGCAAGCCATCGGAGGCCTATTCTTTCGATGATCTTCACCTCCATGCTACGTTGTGCCAACACCTCTAGGATAAAATGAGTTTCAGGTTCCCATGCAGTTTTTTCACAAGCATTTCCACTTGTAATCTTTGGTTGGCATTCACTTCTTAATGAGGATGCTAGAACTGCCAAAATGATTGTGTACCTTGCCCCAATTGTCCATCTCCTTCTCATGTATGAGCCTCAAATTCGGTGCTCTGGCAGAACCTATGCCTTGATACTTGCACCAATGAGAGAGCTTTGCATGTAGGTTTATGAAATTCTGCAGAAATTGCTGCATTATCTTCATTGGATAGTTCCAGGTTATATTATAGGCTTAAAGAACAGGGCAAAAGAAAAGGCTTGATTGCGCAAAGGAATATCCATTCTAATGGCTACCCGTGGGCATCTGCTAGATTACCTAAAGAATACATCATCATTTGAACACAAAATTATGCTGGATAATCTTTTATGAAGTAGATAGGATTCTTGAATTGGGATTTGGAAAAGTAGTAGAGGAAATTCTAGACGATATTCTGGGTTCAAGTCAAACAATCATATTCCTTTAAAAGGAAAAAATTCCAACTCTGTCAAATGTTCCTGGTAGAACATGCTTCTTTCAGCAATCTTGAATGAAAAGTTGAACCATTTAGTCAATATCAGCTTAAAGAATCCAATCATGATTGACATGGATCAGAAGAAAAATCCTCACATGGCAAACACACTTTCAGTTGGAAATGCCACTTCAGCAAATGCCATTGATGGAGATTTGAAAATCTATAATGGACTTTCAAGTCTGACATTAGTAAATTATAACCTACCTGCTCAGGTAGTTCAAAAATATGTTCCTTAGTGGTTCAAGATTTGTGATTCTTCTCTTCATCCTAATTTATTTGAAGGAGAAACCTCCCAGAATATTGTTTTCTTTTCGATACTTGATGTAGTGGATTTCCATTATACCCTTATAAATGAATTTAAATGGTCTCCTTGTTCACTACAAGTGATGAAAGAGCAAAAATTTGACAGTAGGACCTTCAATTTGCATGGGTAAGGATGTAATTTTGAAAAGAAAGCATTATAATTGTGTACAAATATTGTTGCTTGAGGTTTGGACTTTCCTGGTGTATTCTTTGTTGTCAAAAGCGCTTGCTTTGCTTGCTTAAGCGCGAGATGCAAGCTTCATGCTTCTGAAAACTCGAAAGCACAAGAGGTTCAGGAAGCATTCGCTTTGTTGCGCTTCACGCAAAAGTGAAGCGTTCGCTTTTGCGCAAAGCGCAGAACTTTCCTCTTTTGTTCAATTTTTTTATTTTTTGTTTTTTGTATAAGTTTAAAGCCTTAAACCTCTTTAAATTTTCATATGCTTCAAACTGTTGCCTCTTCGCCGGCCTCTCGTCGCTATTGATCGTGCTTCTTTGTTTGCCTCTTCAAGGTAAGTGCTTCGTATCTCTTAATTTTTGTTTATTAGGATTTTTCCAATGTCTCCGCATCCTGTGACGCTTTCGGCGGCTCCGGATGCGTCGTGCCGTCACGGGACGCTTTCTGCGCAGCCGGAGTTGTCTGACAATGCATGTATTTTTTTTAAAGATTTAATTAAATCAAACAACTCCTAACTTAAATGAGGTATTTCGAATAGGTTTTATAAAGCCAAATTAAATTATCCGAATAAAATATATAAAAATATATTTAAAATAAAAAAATCAAATAAATTTTATTAATTAATATAAATCAGATTTAAAATTTATAAAAAATATATTTTAAATATTAAAAATCTGATTAATTTATATAAATCACATTTAAATATATAAAAATATATATATATTTTTTTATTAATTCAAATAAATTAGTAAATCGGATTTAAAATTTAAATACATAAAAAATATATTTAAAATAAAAAAATCAGATAAATTTTATTACTTAGATTTAAATATATAAAAATATATTTAAAATTTAAAAATTAAAAATCTAATAAGTTTTATTAATTCATATAAATCAGTAAATCAAATTTAAATATATAAAAAATATATTTAAAATAAAAAATTCTATTAAAATTTATTAATTCATATAATTAGTAAATCAGATTTAAATATATATAAAAATATTTAAAATAAAAAAATTCTAATAAATTCAATTAATTCATATAATTTATATTCTATAATTAATTTTTTTTCCTGTTCTATATTTTTTTATTGATTGATTATTATTGATTTTAGCGGTTTTGATTCTTAACTATGTCAAATACAACAATTCCATTAATTCTAAAGGATATTGCTTGGAATTATACAACATGTTCAGATCCTAAAAATTCAAATATTGTCAGTTGTATTTTTTTATAGTAAATAACAAATGACGAAATTTATCGACATAAACTATATTTAGTTGGAGGTAATAGAAATGTGAAAACTTGTCCGAAATGTCCTGAGAATGTTAAAGAAGAAATTAGAGAGTTCATGCAAAAAAAAGAGAGTACTTTGATGAATCAAATTGATGAAATTCCTCATTCTGATGAGATTGATGATTTGGATGAACATGAAGATGATCATCAAACTAATGTGAAAGGGAAACGACCAATATCTGATCCAAGCATCCATCCTACGGTCCAATATAAAAAGTGTAAACAAATTGGACCTATTAATCTTCGTTTTATAAAAGATGTTGATAAAATTGTGAAACAAAAAAAGGACAATTTGATGAAAATGAAAAGAAGTTAAGAGATATTGCAATTGAGAAATTTGCAAGATGAATGTATAATTCTAGAATTTCTTTCAATGCTATTACATATGATTCTTTTGAGCCTTGTATTGAAGTTATTGGACAATTTGGATCGGGGATGAAACCTCCATCATATCATGAAGTGAGGGTTAAGTATTTGAAGGAGTTGGCAAATACGAACTTGCTTCTCATCCTATGAAGAAGATCATGCTAAGTTTGGGTGCACAATCATGGCAGATGGATGGACGGATAAAAAGGGTAGGACTCTTTTAAATTTTCTGGTGAATAGTCCCAGAGGAAGCATATTTGTTGAATCAGTGGGTGCTTTAGGCTATTCTCACACAACTAACAAGATATTTGAGTTACTTTCTAAATTTGTGTATCATATTGGAGACAAAAATATAGTTCAGCAATGTCAGCGCTGGTAATATTTTAAATTTTTGTTACTTTAGTTAATAATTGGATCACATTTTTAATTCTTTTTTTATTAAATTTATTTGTTTTTTCAAGTTGTCCTTTGGAAAACCGATTTCCACACTTGTACTGGACTCATTGTTTGATTTATTGTTCGAGGATATATTCAAAATTCCTTATGCCAGAAAATTGCATGAACGAGCATTGATGGTGAATGGTTATATCTACAACAAACCACAAGTATTCAGCATGATGGGAGAGTTTACTTGACAGAGAGACATTGTAAGAACTTTAAAGCGGTTTCATATACAACAAGCAAATTTGATAAAGATGTTTAATCTAAAAGGTGGGCACATAGTCGATTTTCTAAAGAAGCTGGAAAATGTGTAGCAGAAATAATATTGATGCTTTCTTTTTGGAAACATATGGTTTTTGCATTAAAAGTTGGCAGCTCATTGCTGAAAGTATTGCGGTTCGTAGATGGTGAAAAAAGGTCTTCTATGAGTTATATTTATAAGTCAATCGACAGGGCCAAAGAAGCTATTGCTACGCCATTTAACATTAATGAAGAGAAATATTGTAGTATTTTTGAATTCATCGACAAAAGATGGAACGTTCAACTCCATTGACCTTTATGAATATTTCTTGAATCTAGAGTGTTTTTACTCAAAACCTGACATAGAAAATGATACAAAAGTAATGCAGGGTTTGTACAAGTGCATATCTTGATTGGTGAGAGGTGAGAATTTATAAGAAAAGATCAAGAATCAATTGGAAAAAAAATAAATCAGGACCTTTTGGTTTGCCAATGGCTATTCGACAAAGTACTTCAAAATCACTAGGTAAATTTGTAAATAATATATTGTGCAATATCAATATTGAATGATAATAAAGGTAATCTTATAATTTATATGTTTTTGTATTTCAAGCTGATTGGTGGTCTTTTTGTGGTGCATCAATGCCTGAATTAAAAATATTTGCAATGAAGATTTTAAACCTCACATGCTCTTCTTTAGGTTGTGAGTGTAATTGGAGTGTTTCTGAACATGTAAGTTGGAGTTTTTTAATACATATTAAAATTTATATTATAGACTTAACCTTTTACTTTTTATTTTTTTTTGTAGATGCATTCTAAGAAAACAAATAGATTGTCTCAACACGATTGAATGATTTAGTATATATTAAGTACAACAGAGCTTTGATGTGAAGATATGATTTACGAAATAAGATTGATCCTATTACTTTGTCAGAGATAGATAATAGTAATGAATGGTTGTTGGGAAAATTGGATGATAATGATTTTGTCTATGAAGGTGAAGATTTGTATTGGAGTGATGTAGCACGAGCATCTAGGGTTGGTGAAAGTGCATATGACTTTCGATCTCGAAATGCATCTTCTTCAAAGGAGCATCATCACCTACTTCGAAAAAAAAAGTAATTTTCAACTCAAATAGTCTCGTAGATGAAGAAGAAATTAACCTTGATGATAGAACTGAAGAAAAAGAAACTAATGGATTCAAATCAAGCGATGGAGCTGATGACGTAGATTTGGACAATGAGGATGAAGAAAATATTATTTTGATATTTGATATTTCATCTATCACATTTTTAAAGACTTTTGATTTATTTTTAATTTTTTGAATAATATTTTATTTATGGTTATTTGGATTTTCAAAGACATTTTCAAAGACTTTTAATATATATATATAATAGTCCTTTTGTTTATTACATTTTTTTTCGTAAAGCCCGCGCTTTGCTAAGTGCACTTTGCACTTTAAGCTCCAAGTCCCTTGAGTATTTTTTTGCGCCTTACGCTTTTGACAACTATGAGCGTATTGTCTAACATAATTGGAAGAACAATATAATTGAGGGACAAAGGTGAAGCTTTTCTATTTCTTTAACTTGTTGAAATGGATAATTTACATGATTTGCAATAGCATGGAGTTAAACCAGAAGGAAATTAAATTTGAAGGCATTTATATGGGTTCACATCATATGGCAAGAATTATTACTAGTAGTTCGCCTCTTTAGAAACATATCCTTTTAGCAAAGAATGGATTTTGTTCCTAGGTTCGTGCATACATTGTTCATAGAGTTGAGATTAAGCAAATTTCTTTTGGTAAAAAAACTCCATCTGCAGTATGCAACAAGTCATTGTAGAAATTCCATGAAGTTGTTTCCCCTAATTACAACAATATCAAGCTTCCTACTCTATCATGAACTTTGCCTCTGATTTGTGCTTGCTTATTTTCCAACTTTAATTTCATCTCATGAATCTCCTTTCCTGTCGTAGTTATGTCCCTCAGTTAACCATTGCTTGAATTACGTTAGTAAACATAGGAGGCACTGATTTCCGGATGTTGACTTTAGCTATAAGGCTACAACTAATTTAGGAGTTTTCTTTAACTTTCTCAATGCGCTAGGAGTCATCGCCTTCTTGTATGCGGGGCATAATGTCATTCTCAAGATCCAGTATATGGGGTGTAACATTATTCTCAAGATCCAAGTGATGATATCTTTGACTCTTGAAAAACCTTCAATGTTCAATGTAGAAGGGCATTCTCGTTGCTATTTGCTACTTTCTAGTTGCCATTCTGATATCTAAGGGTATTGCCCCAGCAATATTCCAACCACATAGGCTAGACACGAACATATATGGATGAGTATCTAGCAATCCAACTACTTGATACTCACAAGTAGGGTTATCAAGTAGTCCTATAATCGGCCTCCTTGGCTACTCCCTCAGGGAGGTAGGGGCTCAATGCCCTGAGTACTCCTAGAGCCGAATATCCTTTGTACTTCCCTAAGCAAGCCTTGACTACCTGACAAGCCATCCCATTCGAACCCTAGGGTGGCTCATGAAGTTGTGTGAGGAGGGAGAAGGTTAGGAAGGGGACTTCTTGAAAGCCTACCCCTTTTTCGTCCGATATCCCAGACGGGTTCTTGGCTCACTTTCACCCCTAGGTCGGGGAATATAATGGATCCTCCGACCCGATGGACCACTTATGTTGATTTAACAATGCGACACTCCATCAGTACACTAATGCGGTGACGTGCCAAATTTTTCTAGCAAGTTTAGTGGGGGGTTGGCACAGTCATGGTTCAACACCGTAAAGGTGGGTACCATCTGATACATCGATGATTTATGCTCAGTATCCTTGTAACATTTTACCGACTGCAATAAATACCAAAAAAATGACCCTAAATATATTTAATATGAAGACCCTATGGGAATATATCTAGTGTTTTACCAAGGTTGTGTCGGAATTCCCTTCAACCATTTCAGAAATACTAATTAGTGCCTTCTCCAAGGCCCGAGGGAGTAGACATGCTCGTTTTTTAGGTTCGGTCCAAACGATTTAAAGGGTGTGGTGGCTCCTCGCAATAATGTCATGGTCATTTGGGCCACCATAACCAATTACAACATTGTTAGGATCTTAGTTGATTTCGAAAGCTCGGTGAATGTCCTAATCGAACAAGCTTTCAATCAAATGTAATTAGGGGAGGCATAACTATACCCCATAGCTATTGCCTTATTCAACCTTTTAGGATGGTACAATCATTCGGGAATATTTATTTGCCTCTGTTAATGGGGGAGCAACCCCTACGGAGAATGATCATAGTTCTGTTCGTGATAGTGGATGCTCTTTTAGCTTATAATGTGATATTGGGATGCCCCATGTTGGGCACGTTTATGGTGGTGGTCTCTACTTATTTTTTTTCCTTGTGAGTTGAAGGTAGGAGAAGTTTAGGGAAGCCACCTCCTAGAAGTATTATGTGGAGATCGTGTGGGCCAGCCAAAAGTGTGCAAGAGGAGTTGATGAAGTCGGGCGATACAATATGATGGTGATCGAGTGTACCTATTATGAGAACATTTGTAGAGGACGGACCTGAGTTGGTGAAAATAACTCTAGATGACTTAGGGAAAACCACCTATATAGTCGCTGACTTGGACCCAAACATGAAGGAGTTGACCTCATGTCTTATTCGAAATCATGACATCTTCGCTTAGGACACCCGAGACTTGATCGGAGTCTCCCCACAACTAATGGAGCACCGCCTCATCATCTCACTAGAAGTTTGATTGGTGAAATAGAAGCGATACTTCAGCCCTGATAAAATCATACATACTAAATTGGAAAAGTTATGTAAGGTCGGTCATATCCATGAGGTACAATTCCTTGCCATCTAGTGTCGTATTGGTCCCTAAACCCTTGAGATAATGGAGGATGTGTATTGACTTTCGAGACCTTAACCATGTATACCCTAAGGAATCTATTATCTTAAAGGATGATCAACTGATAGATTTAATTGCGGGGTGCACAATGGATACATATCAAGGATATCACCAAATACCCTTAGCTTAGGAGGACCAAGATAAGGTTGCTTTCATCGCATCGAATGAGATATTTTGCTACAGTTCCTACCCTTTGGTCTCAAGAATGTGGGGATATTTATCAAAAACTGATGAACAAGGTGTTCAACGGAGTGATAAGGAGGAATATAGAGGTATACATAAATGACATAGACTAGTGTTGAACTTGGAAGAGACCTTTCTGACCCTCCGAAAGCATGACTTAAAGTTGAATCTCTGCAAGTGTGTTTTCATAAACTGGAGAGCCAATTTCTTGCGATATATGGCCACAAAGAGGGGAATTGAGACTAACCCAGAGAAGATATGAACCATTTAGGACATGTCCTCTCCTAGAACTTCGAAGGAAAGCCAACGCTTGATGGTGCGGATAACCGCTGTATCCTAATTCATCTCTCAATTGGTCAATTGCAGCCTACCTTTCTTCAAAACGTTACGGAAGGCTACTAGATTCCAATGGGATGAGAGATGCAAGCGAAGCTTTCAAGTAGCTGAAATAGAATTTAGCCAACCTTTTGATCCTCCCAAAGCCTTTGTCGGGGGAGTGGTTGTGGGTGACAACCACTGAAGGAGACTCAGCTTAGTTCTCATCCGACAAGAAGGGGTGGCCCAAAAGCTTATATATTATATCAGTCACACCTATTGAAGGGTGTCGAAATAAGATATACCAATTTGAAAAAATTGACCCTGACACTAGTGATCATGACAAGGCAACTATGTCCTAATTTTTTGTCGCATCCCATCATGGTGCTGACCAACAATTGCATGACTAGGATCCTCACCCACCTAGAGTATTTTGGGCGAATAGTGAAACGAATAATAAAGCTCAACAAGTATGACATATAATATTTGTCGACAATGACCAAGATCCAAGCTGTCTTCTTGGTTGAGACAGGTAATTCTAATCTCCCCACTTAGGAACGAGATAAAGTTGATAGTCTGCTTATCCTTCTAGATCTATAATAATGAGACTGAGTATGAAGCCCTCCTGATAGAGTTGTAAGTGGCCAAGAACATAGGAGTTACCTGCTTCATAATCCACATTGATTCTCAGTTGGTAATATGCCAAGGCAACAAACTTTTTCTAGTCTGAGATGAGAGAATGTAGAGATACATCTAAGCGTATGAGTAGGCCAAGGAGGACAAAGGACTTATGGAGCTTATGGTATGACAAATCCCTTGGGAGGAAAATGCTCGGTCGAAACACTTGACCAAGATGGCAAGTGTTTTGGGGAATTAGTCTTCTCAAGGGACCACCGTCCATGAATAGTTAATCTCCTAGGTGGAACTTCCCATAAGGATCAATTGGCGATCTAAGTTGTTATCTTATCTATAGGAGTTGTCTTGCTTGATTGACCCAAGAAGGGCTTCTCGCATTCAGGGGAGGGCTCAATGCTTCACCCTCATTAATGAGATCCTTTATAAGAGATCCTTCTCTTGACCACTACTCCGATACCTAGGTTGAAGTCAAATATGTCATGGAGAGATACATGAAGGATATTGCGGGAATCACTTGGGCAGATTGGTGCTCTTCCGTAAGGCTCTTCTCGTCGGATATTTTTAACTGTCGTAGGGGCACTGTCCCAGACAATATGGGGATGGCCGCATTTGGGAGAAAGGCCTTGCTGTCTTCACCGGGGGTGCTCCTTGTAGGGATATCTAGTGGATTGTTAATACTATCTATATAGGGATGACTAATCTCCTTTGAGGAAGGGTTGCACAAAGTTGCCTCATGAGGGCTAGTTGGGTGAGCGCTCGAGCTCGACGGGGGAAGGCGTAGCAACTTGGGGGTTGGTGACCACCTTAGGTGTTGTTCCGACAACCTTGGGTCGAAGCTATAAGCAGAGGAGGGTAGGGAGATTCTTGGAGAGTGGTAAGGGGCCTGCTTAGGATGAAGGGGTAGCTTGCAAAGACTCGGTGAGGCAAAAACAGCGGGTGTCTCGCTTGTCTCTCCTGATGCTCTCCTCTTCAGCTTGGAAACGTTCTTAACTATGAGTGCTCAAACAAACATATCATTCGCATGAGAGGAGAGAAAGGGAAGAGAGTAAAGTGAAATCGGTGAGAACATAACAGTCGGTTACCCCTTCTAGGGGGAGAAAATTTAAACCTAAGTAATGGATGGATAAAGGATACGTAGGGGCAGTTCATTTCGATCTCCATGGGGCTCAACTTGAAGTGATGCAACATGTGATTGCGTAGAAGGTGAGCTACGTCAAACACCCTTCCATGGAGGGTCTCAATGATGAGAGGGAATGGACAAAGGGCTTAGGCAATCTTTAAGTTTGGTAGGGGTGGAAGTTCTTCCACCTAGGCTGTGGGGAATTGAAAAGGAATAGAAGCTCAAAGGTAAAATAATAAGCTCTTCCACCCTTTACGAGAAAGATAACATGCCGTCTAGGAATTGATAATCTGGCCTAGTGGTGAAATATAATACACATGCTCGACTATTGTTGGTCGATATAATGAGTAAAAGGCGGTAGAAGAGAGGAAGCTTGAAGTATCAGAACATAATGGTTGTCTCAGCTAGAATATAGAATGAGTTGGGGGCAAATTAGTTTGAGGGGATGTTAAGATAGGAGGAAAGGTCACTATAAAAGGGGGAGCAAGTAACCGGAGACCACCCTTGAAATGGCTCACAAAGAAAATTGAGGATTGTTGGGTGCGAGATAGGGACGATCCGTGGGCTCAAGAAAGCTAAGTGAGTGTCATTCAGGATATAGTTTCCGTTATGGTAGATGAAGTTATGAGTTGGTCGTATGGAGGATGACAAGTGCTCATATTGAAAACCCCCACCTTTGTCAGAGAGACCAAGTTCTTAGAAGCCATGAGACAGAGAGGAGAGAGATGACTTATAGGTTCGGTTGAAGAAAGGAGAAAACGTAGGTGGGGGTGCAAGGATAATAAAAAAAAGGCAATGAGAACTTGGGCTTTATACCTACTCTCGAGCATTACCAATCTGAGCATATGAGCATTCTTCGCAAAATCAGATGAAGATAGAGTTGCCATGCTAGATTAGAGGGACAAAATTAGTGCGAGTGAAGCAACATAATAGCTAACTAAAAAGGGGGTAGGATCTAATTTGGGAAACACGCCTAATTCCACCATGATGATGTGCTTGTGGAGTTAGCATTGTGCGAAGGGTTTTTAGTGGCAGAAGCCGAACCGCCATTGCCTAGGTCACAATCCAACATGTGTGTAGACCTGACCTTGGGCTGGGTCTGGCCCGGGCCCATAACTTGGTCAACGGGCCGGCTGCCTGTTGACCTGGTTCGCCGGGTTGAACCGAAACCAGCCCGGTAGCTTGCCGGGCCGGTTCCGGCTCCTTAAGTGCAAAATCGGCGGACTGTCGGTTTGGCTCGCTTGTTCAACAGTTTTTTTTTACCGTTGGAATCGGCGGTTCCTAGCCGTTGGAATCGGTGGTTCCTAGCTGTTGGAATTGGCGGTTCCTAGCCGTTGGAACCGAACCGGCGGTTCCTAGCCGTTGAGAGAGGAGTGGGGGATTTTTTTCAACGATTAGGATCATTTGACCGTTTTTTGATCAATGACTATGATTTAGTGTTCGTTACTATCCAAACTCTATAAATAGAAAACTCATTTCATTATTTTCACACACATCTTCTCTACTCTTAATCTCAATTTTATATTCTCTATACGTTTTCGTCTTTATTTCTACGCATTTTTATTTCCAATTTTCAATTACAATGGAAGGAGGTCGTGGAGGTGCATCATCTCGAGCTCGGAAGGGAAATGAAATAGTGAATTCACGGGAGGACCCCAACATACAATCCAAGATCGAGCACCTTCTGAATCCGATACCTGAAATACAAGGAAGAACTGATGCAATTACTTTTTAGGTTCGGGAAATTCCTCCTCTAAAGTTCTATTTTCACAAAACATTTCGAGGTCACTTTTTCGTCGGGAGAAATGTGTGCAAAATGTAAGCACTGCAATGCTTTCTATAAATTCCAAGCCGACGGGGACTATGGATCGTTGAAACGACATGTAGGAATGAAGCACTTGACCGTTCTTAAACACAATTATTAAGATTTTTTCAACTAACGGTAGTACTGATTTCGGTTTATTTTTTCGGATAATAAATTAAGAGAATCATTATCTAAATTTGTTTCCGTAAAACATCTTTCTTTTAATTTTGGATCTAAATGCACATTTGAAGATTTTTGTAAAGAATCTCTTAATCCATGTGCTAAACGTGTTCCTAGGACTACACTTACTCATACAATTAAAAAAATAGTAAAATAAGGAAAAAAGAATCTAATTGATGAATTTAGTAAATTAGATAATAAAGTTTCTTTATGTTCCGATATTTAGAGTGATCATTAGCAAACACATTCGTATATAAATGTGACTTGCCATTGGATCGATAACTCTTGGATCTCCAAAAAAAGATTGTTAACTTATAGAGTTTTTGATGAATCACATAATACTCATAACATCGCACAATTATTATGTTTAATTTTAGAACAATATGTATTAACTCATAAAATATTTTTAATATCATTAGATAATGCTAGTTTGAATACCGCTTGTATAGATGATCTAAAATTTGTTTGTCAACCTATTATTGGTAGTTATTCGTTATGTATGTCATGTTTTAAATTTATGTGTTCAAGATGGATTAAAAATTTTAAAAAATTATATTAAACCAATTAGAATTGTAATTTTTTATTTATGGTCTCATCTATTTATAATGAAACAATTAAGTATGTTTTGTAAAACTAATGGAATGAGATCTAAAAAATTTCTACGTGATGTACCAATTCATTGGAATTCAACATACCAATTATTACCAGATTCATTTTAATATTAAGAATTATTATTTTTATTTTTTGCACAAAATACTTATACTAATATATATTTATTTTCACAACAATGGAATATTTGTAGTAGTATTTGTGAAATTTTAAAAGTATTTAATGATGCAACTGAACAACTTGCCAGTGTTTATTATCCGATTGTTCAATTAGTTTTAGAAATTTTTTAATATAGTATTAGTTTTAAATGAACATATTAATAATGAATCTTTATCTTCTTGCATCTTAGCTATGAAAACTAAATGAGAAAAATATTTTAATTTTATTCCTGAAATTTATTTAATTGCATTTGCTCTATATCCTAGATTTAAATTAGAAGTTTTACAAGAAATGTTAACTTTATATTATGATGTTTTAATTCCAATTAAAGATTCTTCTTCTCCAATTAATATTATATATAATGTTAGAATTTATTTATATGATATTTATAATCAATATTATGCAAAATATGAAACACAAATTAATATTTTTGAAATGCAACAAATTGCTAGTAGTAATTTAAAACTTACAAAAACACAACTTTTATTAAAAGAACGGATGAAACGTCCACGAGGATACTCAAGTTCCAGACAGGAACTTGAGAATTATTTTACAATTTCTTTTGATTTTAATGAAACAGATAGTGAAAATTTCAATATCTTAAACTGGTGGTCCCAGAAATTCAAAGTTTTTTCGTCCTCTCCGTGATCGCCAAAAAAATTTTAGCTTGTCCAGTGTCAACAGTTGCGATGGAGCAGACGTTTAGTGTCGATGGCAACATATTAGATGGACGACGATCAATTTTATCTCCCGACTCATTGGAAGCATAAGCATTACGGGACGATTGAACCAGAGCCAAGAAAAGAATCCAAGGAATGCAACTTTCAGATGACGAAATTGAAGATTTTGATACTGAAGGAACGAATACAACAGGAACGGGAAATGGAAGTGAGTGACAATGTAAAAGTGTAAAAATGTAAAAGAACTACGTGGGCTTTGATTCTCCTATACCCTAAGGGGATACGTAGACAACTTAAAAAAGTACAATCCTTTTTTTAAAATAATTTTTAATTTTTTTAATATAATAATCTTGAACCATGGTGAATCGTGAACCAACAGTTCCGAACCATGAATCGGCGGTTTCGAACTGTGAATCGTAACCATTTTGGGCGGTTAAGGTTAAGGGTCGACAATCGTCGAATCGACGGTTCTGAACCATCGAACAGTCGGTTCCGAACCATGGCCAGGTCTACATATGTGAAATCATGGAATATCATCATTTGAGGTGTCTTAAATTCAAGTAAGGCGGATCGATGCCCAAGAAGTAGAATTAGATCCAATCTATTTCTCCTTATCGCATCAAATGCCAATCTGTCCAAACACCTGTTGAGCTCGATTGAGACTCTGAAAGTTTAACTTCGTTTGACTTTGCTCCTTTGGCTGGGGGGATTCATGATACTCGGTGATATTACCCCCGACCACTTGCCTGTTATAGAGGCCAGACACGAGCATACATGGACTAGTTTTTAATGACCTGAATATGATACTCAAACAAATGGGGGTTTTGAGTAGTCCCACGCTTTGTCTCCTAACTACTCCCTCACGAGGCAGGGTCCAATGCCCCGTGTGCTCTCAAAGTCGAATATCCTTCATACTTCCCTAAGCAAGCCTTGTCTAATTGTCGTTTTGTAGAATTTCCTCCATGATCATAAAGAATACTTGATGTTCTCTATTTTAATCATTCTACTTCTATGCTCTCAATTCTTTTATTTTTCTTATATTTAAAACTTTTTAATAAGGTCGACGAATATCATAGGTAAGTCTTGTCTCTTTTCCCATACTTTTTCAATTAATTATCTAAGAAGATGGATAACTTCTATTGTTGACCTTATAGACGTGAATCCAAATTGATTTTCGATCATTATGATCTCCTTAGTCTTTTTTCTATCACTCTTTTTTAAAATTTCATGTTACAATTCATTAGTTTAATGACTCTATAATTCATTCATTTTTTATATCTTTTTTGTTTTTATGTCGGGGATTATAACATTTAGATCAATTAACATATATTTTATTAAATTAATTAGAGTATTGTTTAGATTCTCTCTGTTCCTTGTACATTTAATTCCAAAATATTCATCTAACTATAGAAGAAAGAGATCTCATGGGTTTTAGTAGTAATAGCTCTTATGTATTAGATAAGAGAAAGCTGCTTTCACTTGACATTTCCATATCCGTTTTCATTCTACTAAAGTGCGCTATTCCACTGTTACTCTATTTCTACTTCATTCTCCCTATAGTCAGATTTTTATAATCAAGAATAAATGTCAGCCCAAGAATGAGAATTAGGTTCAAATTGAATTGGACGTACTATAGATCATTGCTAAATGTAACAGGCAATGGTGTCCTTATGGCTCCTTTCCTTCTTGAAGTAAGCGGTTGCAATAAAAGGCATAGGGTATGGCAGGGAGTGACCTTTCTTGTTGATTTGACTATGAGTACACATTTCGCTCTTAAAATAATCACTCATTTTTCCCCTTCTCCCTGTCCTTTCTTTGAATATTGATCAATTCATGGGATTAAAGAAAAGGGAAAAGGTCTAGTTGAATCAGTGAGGGAGTGATGGAGAGAGCTTATTACAAGCTCTATGAGTGCAAGTTGAAAGTTCATGATTCCAGTGAAATATAGCTTAGCTTGATTAATAATGCCTCGTGTTGTTGGGTAAGATCATCATGAGATATGCCTGGAAATTGGATGCTTTTACTTAACTAGAATAAAGTTTGCAACTATGGAAATCCTCTTCCCTGCTTCAAGATTGCTTCGTAAGATCAAAGTACTCCTAGTTTCAAATATTTGAAAGTCTCCATAATTGGAGAGAAAAAAAACCAATGGATCAATTTGTTGCAAGCTTATTGGTCAATTTTGAACATGTTCATACCATTCGAGGCTTTTTTCTCACATCTTATCACCTATTGGGGCTATAAAAGTATATTTCACAAGTTTGTTCTCTTGCATCTCACTCTCTTAGATAATACCACTTTATTTCTTGACCATATGCAAAATATTGCTTCATAACAAGGTTTAAAATCTCATTCTGGGCCATATCATACAAATTATATTTGGTTAAAAATTATATTTAAGTTTTTTTAAATATATTTGTCATTTTTATATTTCTTTGTTTGACCAATTTTAATTAGATAGGTCAAATCATGCAAATTTGACTAATACCAAAATACCAAGTTCTTGTGACAGTTGTGATTGATCAATCCCTATTGGGATGTAAATGAGCCGAGTTTACCTTTAAACAATAAATTTACAATTAAATATTACACAATTACAGATCAATCCCTACTGGGTGTAAAGGAGCCGAGTTTACCTTTAAACAATAAATTTACAATTAAATTATTACACAATTTAACAAATAAGTATTCATAAATTGTTTATGAATTTTGTTAATGAAAGTTAATGAATCAAGTTTACAGTGTTTAAGCTTGTTTATTTAATATATTCTTTTGCATGAACTTAAACAAGCTTTATCAAGCCGCCAAGCTTGTTCACGAACACATGATTCCTAATCCCCGTGTCACTTTGGTATTTTAGACAAGATGATGATTATCAACAAATTCTGAACTGAAAAATATACATGTTCGATTTGGTTGTTTCAAAAGTAAGGAAAAAATTTGGTAAATGATCAAAATTTTAATGTTGATGTAGAATGAACCAATGTCATTGTTGATCCTTGTTTGTATTCCTTTGTGTTATCAGGATCTCAGTAATTTTTCACGGTGATTTGGCACAAATTGCTGCCTGTCACTTGAAGGAAAATGATCTCATTTATGTGACCGGTCAATTAAGTGGAGAATCTCCATCTGTTGCACAAGAAGTTTCTTGCACTAACATTCAGGTAGAAGATATTCTCATCCTATATATATATATATATTGCATATATGGATTTGATTTTATGCTTATCCATCATGGATTATTTTCTATTGATGTTACAATGAAGTTGCTCTAGCCTTTGAATTGATGATTGCCTATGTCCACAAAGTACAGCTGAAAAAGCACAATATTAGAGAGTTAGATTTATCTATTTCTTATTTGGCATAATTGTTACTGTCTATTCCTTTTTCTCTTTGATTAGTCTTTTTTGAAATTTCCATGGAGATTCTATACTCTGTAGTAATGAATAAGTCTAATATGGATAAAGAAGTCAAATAAGTAGGATCTCCCTCTACTAGAGTTTGCCCAAATAAATTGTGATTGCAGTGCATCTATAATTAATAACTCAATCTTCAGACAAGTGAAAATGCCTAGAAGTAATTTATGCTGAAATTGGTATTCCAGATTTAGAGCATAAATAACAACATGCCATCTTAATTAGCATGGTGACCCAATTCGTTATAATATATGTTTGCTCATTCTTTACTTTAGTTTCAGTTGTGTTATACAAATTTTGTTATTAATAAAAAATTCATTATATGCTTATTTAAATTATCTTAAATACCAATCTAATTAGATATATATTTCCTATGCAACTTTGGAATTAATTTATCTTTTAAATTTTGAATGATAGTTGACTTTGGTAATTCTCATGTTAGGTGTTAAAACTTTGGTATCTTTTAGTTTGGTTTGAAATGTTTCTTAATTTGGTTAGAGTTTAGTGAGTAGTTATGCATTCTCTCATTCCAAATGAGAGTTTTTTGTAATTGGGTTAATTTCTCCTTTGGTAAGATTTTGTATTCTTAAATTGCACTTGTTCAAGTCTTTTACATATGTTGGTATTTGTTACCCATTTTGCTTTATTTTATTTTTCGGTCTTAGTTGTGGTGCAATGGTTAAAAAGATCCAATCTCTCTCTCTCTTTCTCTTTCACTTAATAAAGTTCTCTATTTGGTGAAATTCATTATGAAAAATTGGTGTTGTATCAATTGGTATTAGAGATGAAGCTTGGTGGCACACTTCTTTACTTCCTCTCACATTCTTCTCTTATTCACATGCCCACCCTTTGTGGCCCATGTCCACTCATCATTTATTGTCATTATTCACATCTTTGTCTTTGTCTCTACTTGATGCTAGGTCGCCTCCTTATCAATTGACCATCTCCACACCATATCTCGGTGACGTTGTTGCCACTCCCAATTTTGCCTTCCCATGTCCCTGTCACTCCTAGTGATGTTGTCCTGTGTTGTCATGCTCCTAGCCATGTTGTCCCTTGTTATTGCACTGGGTGATACCGTACCACATTGTTGCTTCCAACAATGCCATCTTGTGTTTTTACAAGCTCCTAGCAGTGTCTTCTTGTGTTGTCATCCCTCTCAGTGATGCCTCCTATGCTATAGTTGTATTTCAACATCATCACTTTTCTCAATGTCGCTTCTAAGTTCATCACTTTCTCTTAATCTTTAGCCTACGTTTCATTTTTTTGTGCTAAATTGTATTGTTTAACCTTTAATTTATAATGCTAATGCGTTTTCTTCCTCAACTTTGCTCTCTGATGCCATGACTTCCCATATGCCACCTATATCGTCCTGAGAGCTGCTTCCTTGAGTAGTGACTCACCCACCCTTTAGTGCCATGAACCAACATCTATTGCTCGATGTGCAACATCATTGTTCAACTGTTGAGTTTGGGCAAAGCAATGTATTCTTGTATGTATGTGGAAATTGAATTTGAAATCCAAATCCAATTCAGTTAAATCCAACCTTTTTTTTTTAAAAGAAAAATAGTGATAGTTAAAAAAGTTTATTCTTGAGTTTTGTTTATAAAAAAGGAAATCAAGTTGAGGGCCCCACCATTTATGTGAGGACTAATATAAGGTAAGATTCACTACAATGTTTATTGCAAAAGACATTTACAAATTGCTAGAGGGAGAGTTGGAAGTGCAACTCATCTCATCAACTAAGTATAACACAAACTAGATGGCAACTTTGATATAGGGGTTGACTTACATGATCCCAACATAAAACATATTCACTTTGAAAATTGTGTTTTGTTCATTTAGTTTCTCAAGTGCATTTAATTAGTTTCTCACACAAATTTTGAACATCATCATTCATTTTAAAAAACACTAAAATACCATTATGTTACTATTTCTTATTGTTATCTGATTATTTTTTATTGTTAATATTAAAATGGTATAGACATATAGTTAGACAACTAATAAATATCTTAGTTAGCTGATGTGAGACCATGACACACATTAATCACGAAAGAGGGAGACAAAGAAGACTTGGTTAGCAATAATAAAACATGATTAAATTTATTTAAGTATAAATACGATATTAGAGGAGATAGAGCTCAATTACGTAGAGGATTTATATTATTTAATTGAGATAAGAGCTGATGTTGTTTTTATCGTTAATTTTTCACATGTTTCTTTATAAGAATCATAACCTACAATTTAAATGATGTTAATGATTATTACTTTGTGTGTGCATATTTATAAATAAACACAAACTTGTCAAGTCACCTTACCATATGTTCAAAGAGGATTCAATCGTGTCCCCTCAGGGCGGGGCGGTAGTTGAGGCATAGAGTGTTGCCACATGAGGTCTTGGATTCAAAACTCGGTGAGTCCGAGCATGCCCTCCCCCATGCCTTGGCCACTTGTACTAATGGTTAGTAGCCATTCGTAATTTGCCTCCTCCGTGTTGGCCTAGGGATGGGTTGGCAGGGTTGCTGGGGGCGAGCAAATCGCCTTTTGCCACAAAGAGAATTCAATTGCACCTCCACAAGTTGGTAGGGCTACTGGGTGGTTGCTCCAATAGGTCTTGAGGTCAATTCCTGAAGGTCAGTGGGTGCGAAATGTCTCGTTGGGTGCCTGACCTCCCCATGCAAAGGCCGCTATGCTAGGGGAAAAATGCCCCCGTGATTTACTTGGATGTATCTAGCTGGAGGCTAACGAGTTGGAGCCAACGAGCTGGAGCCAACGATATTAGCCACCTGAGGTGAGCGTTATCACTTTTTGCTCTAAAAAGAGGATTCAATCGCCCCTGGGCAATGGTGCAGGGGTAGAGCGCCTTTTTAGTTTCCTAGACATCTAAGGATCAAGTCGCTTTAGTGATTTGACGGATGAATTATTCTTAATGGGAGGTTGACCTAAGAATGCTGGGTTGACGGGCCGTCCACCGCGAGTACTTTCCGATTTACCCTGATGACCTTGGCCGGGTTGGTCATCCCAGAATTAGTTGGTGTAAGCTAAATACTTGGTGCTAACTAAAAAAAAGAGGATTCAATTAATTTAACCCCTAATATATTTAATTTTTTTTGTCTAATTACTTAGATTCCCATAATGACTTGTAAGAAAAAATATATTTTACAAGTTATTGGATCATTCAATATTAGAAAATAATCAATTTCCCCTTATTTAGCCCATTGACACACCTTGTTCACTCATCTCTCTTCCCGTGCAACTTTTGCTCTTTTACATATTTATTTTCACTCAAAGCCAATAGCCTACAATGATTTCAGACCATTTCCAACTATCTTTATCTTTAATAAGTATGTTATTCCTTGTTTCTTGTGTCGAGTTGGAAGTGCAACTCATCTCCTCAACTGAGTATAACACAAACTAGATGACAACTTTGACATAGGAGTTGACTTACATGATCCCAACATAAAACATATTCACTTTGAAAATTGTGTTTTGTTCATTTAGTTGCTCTGGTGCATTTAATTAGTTTCTCACACAAATTTTGAACATCATCATTCATTATAAAAAACACTAAAATACCATTATGTTATTATTTTTTATTGTTAATATTAAAATGATATAGACATGTAGTTAGACAATTAATAAATATCTTAGTTAGGTGATGTGAGACAATGACACACATTAATCACGAAAGAGGGAGACAAAGAAGACTTGGTTAACAATAATAAAACAGGATTAAATTCATTTAAGTATAGGTAGATGAAGATATATTAGGAGATAGAGCTAATGACGTAGGAGGATCTATATATCCTATGCTACTTAATGGGGAAAATGCTTGGATGTTGTTTTTATCATTAAATTTTCACATTGATTCTTTATAAGAATCATCACTTAATGATATTTTATAATTGACATGATAAGAGGAAATTCCCCAACTTTCATAAATGACATGTGATCGTAAAGATTTTAGAAGTGAGAATCATAAAACCTAAATTTCCTTTATATGGAAGATGAGTTTGAAATTAATAGGAATTAGACCAATGATTCGAATGATGTTAATGATTATTACTCTTTGTATGTGCAAAATGCTTCGTTGGGTGTCTGACCTCCCCTATGCAAAGGGTCGTTGTGTTACAGTAGAAATGCTCCGCGTGATTTACTTGCTTGTATCTAGCCGAGGGCCAGTATCTGCCTGAGGTGAGTGTTATCACCTTTTGCTCCAAAAGAAGATTCAATCGGCCTCGCGGCACCTTCTCAATTTTTCAGACATTTATGGATTAAGTCACTTTGGTGAATTAACGGATGAATTTTCCTTCATGGGCAGTTGACATAAGAACACTAGGTTGATGGGTCGCCTGCTGCGCGTCCTTCCTGATTTACCTTGGTTACTAGTGGAAAATTTTCATGGGGAGGATTAGTCGGCGTAAGCTGGATACTTGGTGCCAACTAAAAAAAGTGGATTCAATCAATTAAACCCTAACATATTTAAAATTTTTGTCTAATTACTTGATTTTAAAAGATTCCCAAATAATGCCTTGCAAGAAAAAATATATTTTACAAGTTATTGGTTCATTCAATATTAGAAAATAATCTATTTCCCCTTATTTAGCTCATTGACACTCTTTGTTCACCCATCTCCCTCCCCGTGCAACTTTTGCTCTTTTGCATCTTGCCTTTCACTCAAAGCCAATGACCTACAATGATTTCAGACCATTTCCAACTATCTTTATCTTTAATAAGCATGTTATTCTCTGTTTCTTATGTCTTTCTTCTCATTTATTGGTAAATTTTTCATCATTTAATCTCAACATACTTCATACATTCATTAGCCTAAGCGTCTCTTTTGAAAAGATTTACTTTCAATCCACTATCTCTTACTATAATAAAAATTAATTCTTATGCCTATTGATTTAACTTACTAAATTATTTAACTATTAGTTCAACTTTCAAACTATGGGATATACTAATTTATTAAGGACATTTGAGCCTTTTACATATTAACTTTTTACATAAGAGCCATTGAGAGCATTTCCCCATTTAGATGTGTTTTCTTACTCATTGAAAGGGTCAAGCGATATGGAGAACAAAGTCAAGATCAATTCCTCAAAAAAATTAGAATGGGAAAGAAATACTGCTATTTTCCACATCAACCAAGGAAAGGCAATGAAGAAACATACTTAACAAACTTGATGAAATAATTGCTGTGTGCTTAACAACTGATTGATAACTAGATTGGAATCAAGTTCTCCCTAGTTGGGAGAGTAATAGATGAATTAGAATTTAGTTAAGAGTTAAATTTAATTCAAGTTTTAATTTTTTTTTAAAAGTTATTTTAATTTCTAAATAGTTGATTATATTTATTCTGGTAAATTAACGTTGTTTTTAGGCGAATTAGCTAAGAAAACTAACTCTCTTTTAAGAGATCTTTTGATTAATATTTTCTTTATGTGAGAATTTTGTTTGATTTTTGATGTCACATCACTTCTTCGAACTGTTGAACCATTTGTTTCTAATTGGACAAAGAGATGAGGGAAAAGAATAATGCAAGAGTGGGCAGTGGCATGCAGGAAATGCGCTGGTCTTTCCATAGTATAATAAAGCCCTGTAAGAATACTATGCTTTGAGCTGGAGATCTACACAAATGTCAATGTTCCTTTCGTCATACTGTAAAAGCTCCTTTATCTTTAATTAGTCATCAAGTTTTCTTTATTTTTGCTCTGGTTTAGTTTTAGGTTGTCACACCCTTGGGGTGTAATTTCCACTTAGTAGGAGGTATGGTAAAAGGAAAATTAGTAGTTCAAGATAATTAATAAATTTAATAAACTTAATATATTTATATATATATTTTTCTAAAAATACAATCGAACTGTACAATGTAGTATGGTTAAAATAAAAGAATATCAAGCAACTCTATATGGAACCAATTATAAGCTTAAAAGGGTGCCTTTGCCTGCAAAATGGAGGCCAAAGAAAATAAATGAGAAAGTAAACACAAATTTTACTTAGTGGTAATTAGAATAGACGGGGAAAGATTAACATGAATTTAATCTTGGTTAAGTAGGTTAACAAAATCAAGCAAGTCATAATTCTTTAGTTTTTATATTTAATCAACTATTTTTATTTCTTTTCTTTTAATCATTTATCAACATTTGGAGTTACTATTATTACTCTAAATTGTCATTTTTTAATCACTAGTTAATATAATTTTAATTTTTTTATCATTTTAGCACCAACTAAAAAATATTACCAATAATACATCTCCAATAATCTATACTAATGAATCAACTAGAATCACTAGAACTAGTGTCTTTGAGTGCAATAATATCATATGACGTATGGGCTAAAACCCTCATCGATTATATACAACAATATAACATCCTTGCATAAATACATATTGATTAGTATAAACAACTAACTTAAATTAACCTTCTTTTACTATAAGTTGCTAATTTATTGTATATTAGCATGTTATCTTCAAGTATGCTGTATATCTCATAAAGGTATAGGTATCAACATCTAAATTAACCAAAATCATAAAAGGTCAAGAAGATTAGATGATAGGCATAAATGACAGAGTAATAATAGGTAGTATCAATTGAAGAATAATTCAAAGTATATATTTTAATTTTTAAAATGGCAATTGACCAAAGAGCACAATTAAGTTGCGGAATGCCCAAAAGACACCTAACTTTTTCAAAGGACGCACTTGTTTCCCATTTTATCCCCAACACTGTGGTGCTACATTCAAAGAGCAACACTACTGTGGTGTTGGATTTCAAAGATCAACACTACTGTGGTGTTGATTTTCAAAGATCAGCACCATGTTGCTAGTATGATGGCTAGAAAGAGCAGGAAGGGGGAAAGGGAAGTTTTGGTTGGGTAAAATGTGGCATTGATAGGGAAGAAGGGAGCGATGGCGGGTGGAGGAGGTATTGTTGGTTAGAAGAACAAGAAGATGAAGATGGTGTTGGTGAGGGAAGAATCTGAATGTCATGTGGGGAAGAAGTTGCACGTGTGATAGTGAGGAGAAGAGAAAAATAAAATGCAAGAGAGAGAAAAGAGATACAAAATTATTCTTAACTCTTCAAAAAATTCTCTAATTCCAATCGACTAAACTTGTTCATCTCCACTTAAAATTTTTGTTCAGTCATAAATTGACCAAAATAAATCCTAATTGACCTCGGTTAGACTCATGTAACCCTAATCACCACACCAATTGATCAAATATGATCCCAATTCAACTTCAATTTGGCATTCAAATTTTATTTTGCCGGTTCGGTTTAATTTATTTTAGCATTAATTTTTTTTTGAATTTTTTTAAGACTTGAAAAATTATAGTTTAAATTTAGTATTTAACATCCTCTCCAGTAAAAGAAATTTGGTTGTTAAATTTAATTATTTGAGAAGAATAGGTGGGGGTGTCTTGTGCACATTTAAACTGGTGTTGCTACCCAAGTTTTATGACGTGGACACACTAGTTTCACAATTGATGCGCCTCACAATCCACAGTACGAATTAGGAATTATTCCTTGTGAGACACACGAGTGGTTTAGTGAGATCCTCAAGGATGTGTCGAATTTGACGTACTTCTACAACATAAAAACATGGAAGACGTTATGCATTCCTGTCAAGGTCAGGGTTAAAGCAAGTCAATTAACTATTGCACCAATCCATTCTTCTAAAATTTGAAAAGCTTCTATAAATTTGGAAGCCAACTTTTCTTTTAGATGAAAGCTCTTCACCCTCCTATAAGAAAATTTTGATCACCCACTGCAAACTCTAGGATCCTTTGTCTAGTCCATATAACTTTTTTGTTGACTTGAGTTGTAGTAGTTTTTGTTTGACACTCCGCATTAAATCAGCTACTTCCTACTGAATACTTTGTAGTGGGCATAAGAGCTCACGCTTTCCAACTTCATCCTATAAAGTAGGAGATCTATATGTCCTATTATATAATGCCTCTAAAGGAGCTATCATATAGTAGAATCCTAATTGGGCAAACTCTACCAAATGTAACTGGTCCTTTTAGCTGCCACTGAAATCCAATACACATATCCACAAAAGATTCTCTAGGGTCTTGATAATGCACTCTAATTGCCCATTAGTATGAAAAGCAGTGCTAAAGGAATCTTGGTTAGACATGTTACTAAAGGGAATGCTACAGAGTAAGGCTTTACTATTAACTATGAGTAAGCAACAAAATGAGCTCTCGACTTTGTCAATCAATCAATCAATGATCACCCAAATCGATTCATGTCCCTTCTAAGTCTTTGTAACCTGGTGACAAAGTCTTAACATGCTCCCACTTTCATTATCTTTTGAAGCAACCCAACTGATCATCCCTGCTATTCTTGCATAATTTGTTGGAAAACTAGATATTGAGCTATAAAGTTTGTAATATCTCTTTTCATACCTTTCCACAAATATGATCGCTTTAGATCTCAATACATTTGGGCACCATTAGGATAAATTATAAATCTCAATCAATGTGCTTCTCGAAGGAGATCTTTAATATTGTATGTGCCTCAGGAATGCATAACTTACCTCAAAATTAAAGAGATCCATCCACATAACAAAAAAACTCTCGTTTTGGGCCTAAATTGAGCTCACTTGCCATTGATTTGCAATATTGGTCTTTATTTTCCATAGTATTCTCAACTAGTTAGGGATGCCAACATACTTTTTGAGTCTGCTCCACTCCAACCAGATCTAAATCTAAAAATTACCTCACTAACTGTGACAAGCCAATACTCTTTTAGATTTCCTACTCAATGTATCTACCACTATATTAACTTTTTTAGGTAGCGGATAATATAATAAAGTGGTTGCCTTTTAGGAATTACATCCCCTTTGCTTAAGATTCAATCCTTTTCATGTGCATAGATACTTCAACTCATACGATCACTTAATATTTTAAAGCTAATCCCATAGAGATAGGGTTTCTATATCCTAAGGCAAAAATAATAGCTTCTAACTTTAAATCATGAATAAGATAATTCTTTTGGCAAGAAGCATAAGCTATCATGCTGCATTAATGAAGTATCTAGTCTTTGAATAGATGTATCCCCATATAAAGAATGAATCCATCCTCTCTAGAAGGAATGACACACGAGCAATCACTCCTTGAGCTCTTGGAAGAGTAAATTTGATCTCTTTCTTAATCAACTAGGTCAAGGGTGTAGTGATGTGAGAAAATTCTAATAATAGCTAGTTTGACCAAGGAAATTATGAATCTACTACATTGATGTTGGCTATTCACATTTCATAACCACTTTAATTTTCTATTGGTCTAATGAAATTCCAGTGCTAGAAATCCCACAGAAGTAAGCCAAAGTCACATTTATTGACTTTCCATATAACCTCATACCCCCTTTGACAAAGAATATGTTAATATATTATTAATAAGAACAATTAGAAAAACAATCTAAGTACTCTAAAAATGCCAACTTATTAAATTCATAAAGGTTGAAGGAGCATTGGTAAGCCTAAATGAAATTACCAAAAACTCATAACATCTATATCGAGTATGGAAGATGGTCTTTTAAACCCTTGTCTAACAACTCTTGGAGTTTGACCTTAGTTCTCCGAAGTGCCATCCGATATGAGACTTTTGATATTGGAGAACATCTGAAAGATGTACTAAGCTTTCCACATCGGGACTCACCAAGGATAGAAGATACCCGCCATTTCCTCGAGTTAATAACTGTTGAGAGTGTCGAGATAATAGATATCTCATAGTCTTTAATTCCAACGAGCTCCCATGGTGGCTGCTGGTCTAACATTCACCACTTCGACTCGACAGTCAACAGTAGTATGCTATCTAGCACCTGTTGTAGATCCAATGCAAGGACATGACCATCGAAGTCTAGGGACAACTCTTAACCACCTGTCACATCAACACTCCATGTGATCGTATCGACATTGCTAATCCACAAGATCTGGGACATCTCCCAATATTATATATGAACTCGAGAAATAAAGGAATGTGAGCCACTAATATCTATTAATATACCTCGGATAACTGAGCCTTCAACTTGTTGTGCTTTCTCACAAGTCACAGCGCACACACGTCTTGATGGACCTTTTGAGACTCTGTTCTTGGAGAGGTTGATATGGTTACTGATAGGTTGGAGGTGGTAGGTATTACTTTTGTGGTGGAGGTGATGGATACTAATGGGGTGAAGGTAACAAATATTATACCAAATAAATTAGCATAACCTTCTTTTTCCATTTTCTGATTTTGTGATTTTCGAATATTGGTTATGTTAATTTGTTATATATTAGTATGAGTATGAGGTATACATTACAAGGGTATATGTATCAATATCTAAGTTCATAGGAATTATAAAAGGTAAAGAAATCTAACAATAGGTATTTATTAAAGAGTAATTTATAATATCCATTTTAATTTTTAGAATAACCCTTCCTATGATAATCCCCATTTAAAATCTTCATATGCACATAAAAATATTAATTATTTAACACCCAATAACTTATTTTGTTTAAAAAACCCATTTTGCTATTTGAATTATTATGTTAATCTTCATAAACAATCATTTTGTATTTCTATTCATGTACAGAACATGTAAAGAGATCAAAGGATAGATTTATCAACCTCTATGTACAACAAAAATCTCTGAGTGCATATGAGCATGCTTCATTTGAATTTGTATCTACAAATACAATATGAAAATAATCAAAAAATTAACTAAATTTTTAAGTCGGTGGATCAAATTTTGATTCTACGATGTTGATATAATCTCAATTTCTAGATGAGGCACTACAATCAAATGACAATTTTTTTTTTCCATCCTACACTAGATATGCCAACCCAAAACAAAAACATAATGAAATAAAATTTACCTTTTCCCTCAATTGACGAAACTAGAGAGATTGAATAGATATCAAACTTTTGACACCCATCATGTAGACTCTAAGCAAGTTAAAAAGATATCACACACACACCTAAAGTGTGACAATTACCAAAATCATCTATAATTCAAAATTTAAAAGATAAATTGATTTCTAATTTGCATCATTCTTATCTTAACTCAAGGCAAGTCGTGACATCTTCAATTAAGGCATTCTTTTCAATATGGAAGGAACAATAACAATGGATAAGAAATTAAGACATCCTTATTCATCATCTTATTCTTTGAACATTCCTTCCAATGGATAAGAAATTAATATACTTATTCTTCCTTCTGAACTTTGACTTTATTTTCTTCCTTGTAAGTCACTATTTCCAACAAATAAAGAATGATCTCAATTTGAAATAGGGCAATGGTAATGTCCACACATTCACAATTGCAATAAAGCGTAAAAGTGGCAGTGTCAAGAATGAATCTGTAGAAGCACAAACAAAGTCAAACATATAAAGATGAATGCTCAAAATTTCTCCCTGCAAATTAGCATATTTTCGAACTTGAAAATATAACTAATGTTTAGTTAAGCTAGCAAATTAAATAAGAATTCATCAAAATCAATTTTCCTTGTAATGTGAGTAAATAAATTGAGCATGAAGATTTCTAAACTAAATGACGTGAAAGGAAACTAACTCAGTAGATAGATGAAAAAACAGATACCAATTACATCTTAGTTGATTAACTTAAAGTGTTATCTTGCACTCTTTGTTCATGATCCTCGTTGTTTAGTTGTTTAGGTTCCTCGGGCTTCTCTAAACGACATGAATAAATTATAATTTGTGAGCCTAAGTTCCAAGCAATGTCAAGTTGATTGTTTGTTTAAAGAGGTCAATAGGAGATTCTTCTAAAATATCATTAAGGGGCTCATCTATGGTGTTCTTACAGGGCTTTTCAATTTGTCATCTTAGGACTTATCCTAAGGACTTTCCATAGGTTGAGTTATTAGGAAGTGTTTTTGAGCCTAATTCTTCAATTTTAACCAAAAGTTCTTTGATTGAAAGTGACGTAAATGTTTTGGATGTCTCTCAGTTTCATTCACTTGGGAAAATTGTTTTATATTTATATCCTTATTTGACAGTCATCTCTGAAAATATGGTAGTTGATTTTTTGTTTCATTTCATACTAGTGTAATGGGTTTTGTGCCTATCATGTGATGTGTGGTTTTGGACGATTTGCAAAACTCTCTAGTGGTTCCAATGAGCTTATCATTGACAAATTGTACTTTGTTCAATGGAGGCCTATTATTCAATTAAAATATTGTTCAACGTTATTGGTACGTGAGTTTACAACATTGTTTGTGCTAATATTTTTGTGCATGTTTTTTTTTTTTTAAATTATCACAAGATGCAGTTATATAAGTTATGTGAATGGTCAAAATTCTTCAAATTTAAGTGAAGGGCTTAGAGCGTAGTCTTTAAATTCGGTTCTAATTTTTGAATATGTTTTTCAACAATTTTAATCTACAACTAGTTATTCATTTGGTCCAAATTTCTTAGACATTTTTTTGCTGATTCTTTATCACAGAAGATGTGGACAATTTTTACAGTGTTAACATTTAGGAATGTCGGGAGTTATCCTTTTACTGAAATTAAAGCAAGTGGGATTAGTTGTCATGGGTTCTTTATACATTTAAATGGTTATTTAAATTTATCTTCTACTTGGTTTATTCTCATGTCTTCATCTGGGTCACCCTATTCCTTGTACTTGCTGAGGTTTCAACAATCATTTCTCATTTGCTAACACATTTTTTCTATTTGCTGTGGTTTCAACAATGTTAGGGTTGATATACGTTATATATCTTGCAGGTTATAGCAGATAAGTTAAGTTTTGTGCATGATGGGAATTCACAATCGACTCCCAGTTTTAAAGGTAAATTGGTTGAGAAAGATTGGCCAAATGCTGATTTCTTCATGCCTACCTATTGTTCTGTATACATACTAGCTTCTGTTGGTTAATTAACATTTTTTTTTCCTTTTTTTTCTTAATTGAAATTTTTATGCTCCTATTTTTGGTGTCCTTTTTGTGTTCTATTTTGCATGAAGCAAAATTTTTCTTTTTATTGTAATTATAAGATAATGCATTGATTTATGCTTCTAGTCAGTCTTTTTTTTGGCTTGTAATATTAGTAAGCCTGACTTTCTCATAGATTTGTAACTTTGTAACACATATTAATGGATTATCTCTTCAAACTTAGCTTTAACCATATTTTTATTTATTCTTCGTGGTTGACATGACATGGTTGTAGGTGTTCTTCATATAACAATTTTGATAAGCATAATCAAGGTTTAAAATTTCAACCTGTGCCGATACGGTTTCAGTATCGTATCGTGCCGTGCCGTGCCGATATAGTTTCGATATTTTTTAAATATAAAATATATTAATTAAAAACTAAACTATTTAACATAAATATTTAAAAAATAATCTTTTAAAAAAGGAAAAGATATGAAAATAGATAAATAAATAAATAAAAAATTTATTATAATTTTGAAATTAAAATAAATGAATTATAAAATTAATTAGATAATTTTATTAGGATTTAATAAAACCTATTTAGATTATCTCCATCATAGCTAGGAGTTGATTAAAATAATTAACCTAAGTTTAATTAAAATTTTTTTTTAATCCGACATCACTCGCGAGCCTGCACGACTTTGGCACTGCCGTGGGGTTGCGCGACCCCTCAGCCATGGCCACGGGGATTGCGTGACTCTTTCGGGGCGATCACGTTGGCCGTGCGACCCCTCTACAGCGACCGCAGGGTCACACGATGTCTCCGGGGCGGCAGCGGAAGGATTATGCGACCCCTCCACTGCTATTGTGGGGTTGAGTGACCTCTTCGTTGCGACCACGAGGTCGCAACACATCGCAGCTGTCGCTGGTCTAGTGTCGGGGTTGTGCCGGTGCCGGTCGCCGAGTGGAACGAGATGTTTCGCCCGTTTCGACTGTCTCGGTACGACACTTTAAACCATGAGCATAATTATATTAGATTCATGATTGCAATGATCTGTTTTTTTTTTTTAAATTTTATTTAGTGTTGTAGATCTTGTGTCATGCTATTAGAGGGTGTCCTCTCTGATAGGCATGGCATGCCCCTCCCCTATGGCAATGACGAGACAGTTTGTCAAGACACTTGCTAAGTACAGTTTGCCAAGACACTTGCTAAGTCAATCAACTATTCCAGGAACACATAGGTGTTCTAATAGGAAATTAAAAAATGCCATAAAAGTCCCAACTCTCATTAAAGTCGTACATTACTTACAACAAATAAATGTTAACACAGGAAGATATATAAAGAACTCTAACTTAAGGAAACAAGATCAACTTTGAAAACTTAGCAGGTGAATTAGTGTGATGAATTGAAATAAGATAAACAACAAAGAATATATCATGTAATATCATGCAATGAATTGTAATATGAATAACTACAATTTGCAAAACCAGAAAGCACACAATCACTACCTGCAGAGCCATGCAATTGGTGCAAATAACTAGTTACCAATCAACTAATAAGCTTAAAATCATCCAATGGGTGAGGTCTTGCACTCACCCTTTCTATGATAGAGAGTGGTGCCCACATATGCTCCAACAAGTGCACGACTATCGAAGGTAGCTCGGGCATGTTGTGTCTTACACATAACTAGGACTTCACCTCGATATCAAGTCCTCTAGACCTATTGAGCCCATTTGCCAAGTGTCAAGTCCTTGATCCACCTGAACTTTCCTGCCTGGCTTCCATGATCTGCTAAGACTTCCTTGCCTAGTCACGACTAGGTCTTTACCAGTAGAGTAAACAACCTGCACACTTAGTTAGTTCATCGGATCACAATAAGACTTAATTTGAATCTTTGACAACATCAAAACTCAAGTTCGATTCTGGTGCACTCTGTAAAGACTTCCCTGCACCAACGTAAAGGTGAAGAGAAATCTATATAGATTGATATGTGGTATGAAATCAACCAAAGGTTCAATCTACAATAGAACACCACTACAATAATCCACATTTCCGAAAAGAGATCCTTTTTTGTTGTGCCTTAGGATTACTATCTCATAGTCTAGGCTCATCACTAAATCTATAACCACTAACAGAAGAATTGTTAATGCATTAATGATACAACATAAACATCAACATTTAATCAACAAATGAAGACATGCATTTCACTTTAACAACTTATGAATCTTACATGATGTTGACATTAGAGAGAAATAAATTGAGTTCAACAGGAATTATACAAGCAATACAAGCAGGTGAGTAAATAAGGTTACTCTAGGACTTTCACAATGTTAGATATATAAATGGATGATGATCCTTTCATATAAGAGATGAACTAGAACTTACCAATATGCTATGATTTACAGAATTAGGCAAGAATAAGTCCTTGCAGTTGGATGAAAATGTTCTTAGCCGCTACAATCAATATTCAAATACCCAAGGACTGCTTAACAGGATTATCAACGAAGAACAATGATTTTAAGCATATCAATATATTTATAAATAATATGACTTTGCAGTAGAGTGTACAAACCCATGTTGTACATGAGACAAAAGGGCCAATAACAATGATTGCTAGGTGCGACATAAACAAATTGTGCCGCTGAAAACTCAACCCCAACGAACGAAGAGAGAAAATAATATTAAATTGTGGATAATTGAAAACAAGAAATTCTACCCCTTCTATAAATCAGGAATATGATCCTTTTATAAAAGACAATTGAGTTGGCAAATCAATAGACAAAGAAGGCGTTCAAATGCCTCTTGATAAGATATTAGCTTTCACATGATGAAAATTTGGCTTACCTATTTTTCTCAATATAAGTTTTCTTCCCATGGAGGTGGTAGGTGGTAGGTGGTGAATGAGGAAATGGTTGGTAATGAAACTAAATCGATTGGTTGTCGAGCTTTAGACCTATATATGACCCAAATGATTTTTCTTTTACTGTAGAATGATTTAGAAAACTATTATAAGTAAACTTAACAATGGGTAAGACATTTCCATATCCTTGTTTTTTTCCCTATAGATAGCAAAACAGATTTTCTAATCTATGATCAAGTTTAATGATCTTTCTATGGGTGAAATACATATAAGGTTTAAATTATGTTCCAAACAATTTCCAAGGGTCTACTAAAAATAACTAATTTGGCATCCTTACCCCACACTATCAATGTGGGTGACCCATGCAAGATAACATCCTCTGTAAAGAACAATTTTGCTTTGTTTTAAGTCCTGTATGAAGGATGAGGATAAAGTCCCTTTAAAACAAGGGCCATAATTTTTTTTTAAAAAAAATGCCCCAAAGTCACATTCAGGAGTACACAGGCGTGTCCCCAGAAATAGATAATAGTCCTTAATCAAAAAGTTGACTACTAATACTGATTTGCATCTTAGATGTGCTGAAAAATTATTTCAAAGTCAAAGCAGGTAGCACATAGGGTCCTCATCCTTCAGGTGTTTGAATTATGTGGTTTCCATCTGTGTGAGTGGCTACTTGATCCAATGCGTTGATAGACTTGTTATCGGTGTGCTTTAGTACAAAAGTACCTTTGGAGGAATTCAATCCACCTAAAGTGATTAATGCTCAACTTTATTTGTTACTGAATGTCGCTAAAAGCTTCATGGCCAGAATGTTGTATGAATTCATTTGGTAATTAGAGAAATAAAGTATTACCACAGCAGAGTTTTGTTAAATTCAAGTTTGTTGCCAAATCTAGGTATTAGAAACTTGCATTGTAGTCTTTTTATTAACAAAATGTCTATCAACGTATATTCACCAAGAGCTATTTTTTTTCAGAATTATTAATGCATCTATGTATATGGACTCATATTGGGAGTTATGTCCTGATACTCATCTAAGATCTTGACATTAAGTGTACGATGTTCTAGCAAGGTGCTGGGCCAATTTTATCTTGTGTTGTTGAGGCTATTATAATTTTTGATCGCTTTCTTATTCAAATTGGGACTCTATAAGAAGATGAAGGAACTAGCTTGAAGACTAGATTGGCATAGGTCTTGGTTTCACTAGGTTAGGTTTGGTTAGTAACAAGTGTATTTTACCTATTGTTTTTAAAGATGTAGTGATTCTTTCTTGTGGTGAAATTATAAAGTTGTAATTAGGGTCTACAAGGATGATATAGGCAATGCTCATTAGGATAACATCACACAAAATCTTATAATGTAAGGGCTCATCTCAATAATGTCCAACTATCTTTGTGGAAGAGGGAAGTTTGGTTTGCCCATGCACCTTGTAGTTATTTGGATAAGTTGAATTGTAGAATGGGTATGTGTGGACACTCTATTTATGTTTCTTTTATTATCTATAATAATGTTGCACAATTTGTTTTCACACTTTGCACGAGAATAGAAATTGTTAGCGTTTTAATAATGGGTTATCAATTGTGGGTATGGATAGGAAGAGGCACAAACATGAATTCCTATAGTTTCTTTACCTCTAGATTCTAGGTAATCAATATGAGCTTCAGCCTCTTTGTCCCTTCTCGAAGTTGGAAGTTTGACTTCATGTTTAAGATCATGCTTGGGTACTTTTGACAAGACACTGCAAAATTTTTGATGCTATGTGATCTATGCCATGACATTTAAAACATTGTATGATTTAATTGTGACAACTTTGAGATGGGCTGAGTTAAGTTTTTTAAGATTTTCTATAAGCTATGATGGTTTTGGTGAAAAAGTGTTTGTCGACACGTAGATACCTTAATCACATTTTCAAGTTTCATGGTCTTCTGGTTGGGGCATCTTCTAGTGATTGAGAGGAAAATGAAGATGAATTTCTAGCCCAATGTTTTACATGAATAAATGTGCATTTAGAGTTTGTTGAACTTAGGTATTCTGTCACACTTATGGATGATTATTTCAAAATTATTTATTTACTATCAATTTGTCCTCTTATAGTGTTGTGTTGACGAGTGTGATTTCTTGTCAACACTTGACATCAAGTTGTCTCCATACGATGCCAAAATCGTAGCATTTTAGATGCTAAACAAACATTAAACATAGCTCTATAATTGTGTATCTTTTTATTTTTATTTTTATCTCTTTTCTTAAACCACCTCCCATTTGTCATTGGTGTTATATATTAGAATGTTGGCATAATACTGAACAATATCATTAGAGTAAAGATCGAAACCATGATTTAAAATCTTGACCTGTGTCGAGGTTTCAGTCCGAGACCAGAACGATATGGTTTCAGTATCGTATTATGCTGTGCCGATACAGTTTCGGTATTTTTTATTTATATATAGTAATTATTAGATAAATATGTTTATTGGGTATATAATTTAGAAATAAGTTGTATATTGATTTTATATAAATTCTCAATTATTGGACAACTTAATATGGTTAGAAAAATAATTAAATATAGTTTTTAAAAAAAAAAATTATTTATTCATTTAATTAATTATTAATTTAAATAATATATATTTTACATAGTAAAAAAATATTAATTAGATAGTAAAATAGTAAAAATATATAAAAAAATTAAAAATTACATAATATAAATCTAATTTATTAAAAAAAATTAGGTTTTTTAAAATTTTTAAATGAAATTTAAAATAATAAAAATTAATAGAATATAAATTTAAATTATTATATTTTTTTAGAATTTTTAAATGGAATTTAAAACATTAAAAAATAAATTTTCAGAATATTAATTAATAAAATTAATTTAAAAATGTTAATTTTAAATATATTTTATTTGGATAATTTAATTAGGATTTATAAAAATCTGTTCCAAATATCACACATACATTAGGAATTATTTAAATTAATTAAATTAAAATTTTAATTTACTAGGTTACAAACAATCCCGAATTGTTGCGAGGGATTGTGGGGGCTTCTCGTAAGGCCTTCGGCACCGCCGAAAGTGTCACGGGAAGCTTCCAACGGCGTCATAAGCGTCGCGGGAAGCTTTCGGTGTTGCCGGACGCCCCTCGCGATCCCCCGCAGCCGCTCGTGCCATGCAAAACTTCGGTGTGTGAGGTAGCGGTTTCGCCCGCGCGGTGGAACGGTAAATATTGTTTGTACCCCACACGGAATGACATTTCACTCCATGATCGAAACACCTATGTGACTCGACATTTCGAATCTTACACATCATCCCACCTCGTGGAGTTTGAATGTTTTGCTAAAATATTTTAAGCTATTTTAGTACCAATTTGGAGAAGTGGGTTTGTTCAATATAGTTCATATCATATTAATAAATAATCCTCATTCTAACCTATTGTCAAAATTGGGGTCATCCACCTTAAATTATCTATTGATTCATTCCTCTTTCTTCTTACTTAACCTTAACCCTATGCCTATGGCCAAGTTCAAGGAAATAGTCATCCTCGTTGAGGTGGGTTGAGAGTTATGGTTCAAATTATGTCTAGGTGAAATGTGTGGATGTATTTTTTTTATATAAATTTGAATGATATAATATGTTAGAGTTTCTTTCTTTACCCATATTACCTACCTATTTTTTTTTAATAATTTGTTCTCTAAATTTTTCTACGCTACTATTTGAGTTTTTAGGGAAGTCTGGTTAGATTTGCTATGTTATATGGAGTTGAATGTTGGGCTATGAATCGAAATCATGAGCAAAAGATGAGAGTTGTTGAGATAAGGATGCTGAGATGGATGTGTGGACATACGAGGATGACTCGGATAAGAAATGTGAGCATTAGAGAGAAAGTCAAGTCAGGTTGTATCTATTGACGGAAAACTACGAGAGACACGTTGATGATACAAACACGTACTTAGACGATCAATAAATGCGTCAGTTAGACATTGTGAAATTATGACAAATATGCACATCAAACTAGGAAGAGGCAGACCAAAAAAGACTTGGTTAACAATAATAAAATAAGATAAAATTTATTTAAATTTAGATAATGATATAACTGAGGATATAACTTAATGATGTGGAAGGATGACGTAAAAGGATCAATATAACCGCCTCACCTAAGGCTTGGTTGTTATTGTTATTGTACTATTTAAGTTTTAGGATTTTATGCTTTTCTTCTAAGTTGCTACAACTAATTTTTAGAATCTCACACACACATTTTCTTTACATTTTTCATTGAGGAGTTTAGCATACTTGATAAGAGTTGATATGTAATAAAATTTGTATCACTATTAAACTAAAGGTACAGAATGGGAGTTTCGGTGCAATGATAAAATTGCTGCTATGTGACCTAGAGGTCATGGGTTCAAGTCTCAGCTTCTTGCAAAGTATTAACATGGCGTACAATAGACTCTTCCTCGGGATTCCGTTTTGACGGAAGCTTCATGCACCGGGCTGTCTTTTTTTTAGGTACAAATAAAGGACTACGGTAAGTTCTTTTAGTGATTAATTAAACTTAACTAAGTATGATAAGCAAATGAAAGCTTATAATAAATTATACTACAAAAGTATGATAAGTAAATGAAGGTTAAACAGCTTAAACTATAGTAAATGCAGAAAATTTGATTATCATCTAGATTTAATAAAAGTATTTTTTAAATAAGGAATAGTTTTATCAAGGTGATGCGACCTTGTTCTATTCATGAAGTTATAGTGCAGATGGCTCCAATATGGGATAATGTCCTTGAAAACAAGTAAATTCCAATGTTGTACATCTAGAAAATAGAGGGTAGATATAGATATTATAGGTCAATAAGACTAATATGCACAAGCCATTGCTACACCAATAATTAATCCCAAGAAAAGGTCTCGATAGGGAAATAAATGAAGCAAATCTACTGGGCATGGGTGTCAGCAGACGAAGCTAGGCTGATGGTTTGTGTTGATGTTGTGGGTGACTTACGATAACACTACGGAGGTACGAGCATGATTAACTAAGATGTTCTCGGGCAATTAATCCAAAATATGGTGGCAAAAGGCGAATACGCTCGCCCCCAGCGCCCCCGCCAATCCGTCCCAGGGCCAATACGGAGGAGGTAAATCACGGGCGGCTACTACCCTTTGGATCGTGGTTCGTAGATGGGAGAAATTAGAGGCACTAAATCAAGAACTAGCATATAGGAAGATCAAAATGAGCTGAAACAAGAATTTTGGCCGTGCTACCACTTTATGCAACATGAACAAGTCGTGCAACCCTAAACTCAACTATCTCTGAATGAAGCCGAAAAATAATATTATTGAATTGAAGACAATCGTTCTTAACCCCTTTTATAAATCAAGAATATATTTGGTTCTATGTAAACCATTTCCTGCAGCATGAACAAGTCATGCAACTCTAAACTATCTACAAACGAAGAGGAACAAAGCTTCACGTGCTCATGTTAATGACTGAAGTGTTGTAGGCCATCCCATGACAAATAATGACAATGGGTGATGATCCAAAGTAGCAGCGGTAGTATTTGATTGAACAATAGTGAAGAATGGGACAGTGATGAAGATCACATTAATTAAGAGGGGCTTGTGGTTGCAAGGGCTTCAACTAATTTGCGAGGATGGGACTGTGGAGTTGCCTTAATAAGAGAGATTAGTGAGTTCCAAGTGGGCCACACCGAACAGGAGAAAGGAGAGGAGACTTCATACAATCAGAATAAAGGGAGTAGAGAGGAATAAAGGGGCATTTAAAATCTCCAAAACCTAACTCTATTAAACCTGTTCTACTGAATTGGTTCAATTAGTTTATGACTGTTTCAGCTATAAAACCTCCAATTGAAATTCGGTTTGAGCGTAAAGAGAGATTAAATTGTTTCCAGCTTAATCACAATCTCAAACAACCAATTTAACTATTAATTAATCCTCAACGGAATCGGAACCACTAAATCAGTTTTCAAAATACTTTGCTCACCTGTAAAACCCTCAATCCTATTAAAACCCAATTATCCCAAATCAGAATTTAAATTTAACTAAATTTTCTGAGTATAACATCTTGTGTGTGATTGGTATAGCAGATCCCACTAGTTGTGCTGGTGCTATTGTGGCCATAGATCATAATAATAGCATCTGTTTTCATGTTTGAAATTGTCACATACTGTACTTGGAGTTTTACTGTTACATTATACTATCTTTAAGTTATTTAATTACTTTTTATGTTGGGGAAACCAAAGTGACTTTTCATCTGAGGTTGTTTCCCTGGAACACTTTCCTTTTGTTTCTAGTTTAATTGTCTTACTTGGACTAAGTATTTTTTAAATGGTTCTATTTGTAATAACCCTACTGGTATTTGCAATGATGTTCAGAATTAGCTTTGAACTTTCCATTTGAAATGAAAGGCAAGGAAAATGTTTTCTTGCAATTGCAATGTTTAAGAATAGTTCATCAGTCTCGCATATACTGAAAACCCGTGCTTATCTTGATTGTGAGAAGGTAAGTTGGTTTTCCATAATTAGCCATTTTGCAAGATTGAACCTACTCTGGTTTCATCCATGTTTTGTTTATTAATTCTTAATTCTACATTTTTTTTTCTTTAGCCAATGCATCGAAGGTGTACTCTCAGAAGTTATGGGATGATCTTGTTCTAAATCCACTTGACTGGTTTGATAATCGAGAAGATAAGCTGAATGGACTGGTATTCACTTTCATATCGCATCCTCATGCTTTTTCATTTCCTACTAAGTCTGTCTTATTCACTTGTCTTGCTGTGCAGATACACCCAAATTATCCAGATTTTAAAAACCAAAAGACTTATCAAGTTTTATGGGTAAACAGGGCACCAAGTTGGGTATCAGAGAGGCTGGAAGGATTAGTGTTTGCAAGTAGAGAGAAAGAAAAACTACCCCCTCAGCAAAGTAGTGTGGATCTGTTGAATTTTTGTGCTATTAAAAGTGTGAATTCACTACTTAGTGCTAATTCTATATTTGTTCTTTTCTGTTCATAGGTGAATACCATGGAGAGGCTGGCATATCTAAACAAAAAGAATACACTTTTGCATCATCTATCAAAAATAAGGGTGGGTATTGAAATTAAGTTTTGCGCAGCTAGTCAGTCATTTTTTTTCCTTTTGTTAAATTTGATTGGATAATGATTTACCCTCAAAAATAATGGTCAGTGTTGCAAGAGAACAATCTATATTTTTATATCCTTGATAGTTGATACTCCAACCTGATGTGTGGGTGCACATACTTCACTTTTTAAAGTAACTTTTGAATATAGGACTTTTTGCATATTAAAGTTGATAGACTATTCACTTATCCAAAAAGTTGAACCTTATATCCTTGATACCATCCACATCATGGAGATATTGCAAACATGTTCTTTTTGCTTCTTCCACATGTTAATGATTTTCCATGATATCATTCCGTGATTTGCTACATATTAACTTGATACTAGCATGGTCTTTATCAGACAAGCAGTTCTTTTCCTTACATTTCTGACTGTTTTCTTTGAATTAGCATTTAGATCAATATAGATTCTCTCTTACAAGCGCACATCCCTTTAGCAAAAAGGTAGAATTTGCCACCCGAGCAGTCCTACACGGTCGGCCTTACGACTGTATGTGAGGAGGTAAATCGAAAAATTGTAGTTGACCACTACGGGGGAGGGTTGTTCGTTCGGCTTTGCCGAGAATTGACCCATGCCCATTGTAGGAAGTTCTACCTGCAGTAGCCAACTCAACCTTGTCTCGGGGGTTGATGCTACAATGGTTAATTTCATTATCTGATTTGTTTTATCTTATTGGCTCTTGAACCAGCATTGTAACAATAAACAACTTTAAGTGCATGGATCCCCTCCCTCAATCCATTATTCTACTTTGTGGTATCAAAGCATCCTTAGTTACATTAAGAGGGATGAAATCTCTTGTTATTCTTTCATAGTAAATAATCAATATCTAATCTTTTTTGCATGGTTTCCCATTTCCATAATACGTGACTTATTTTTCCTTTTTTTTTTGAATTCTTTCCATCTATTTCTATTGCGTCTTGGACTCTGCACATTCACCTGAAGATTCTCACACGGAATATAGTAACTTTGTTTTCATGTTCTTTTACTTTTAGAGGTGATTTAATGCACAAGCCATTGCTACTCCAATAATTAATCCCAAGAAAAGGTCTCGAACTTGCATGGCAGTAGTTGGGTTGTGGGTGTCATTTTGGTATTGTTGAACTAAGGGTGCGTGACTAATCTGCTGATGTTAGGGTCTTTGGTAGTTGCTTGCAAGATTAATTGTAGAGAGGTGATCGCTTGAGGTGAACAACTAAAGGAAATAAATGAAGCAAATCTACTGGGCATGGGTGTCAGCAGACGAAGCTAGGCTGATGGTTTGTGTTAATGTTGTGGGTGACTTACGATAACACTACGGAGGTACGAGCATGATTAGCTAAGATGTTCTCGGGCAATTAATCCAAAATATGAATTATATGGTCGTGGTTCGTAGATAGGGGAAATTAGAGGCACTAAATCAAGAACTAGCATATAGGAAGATCAAAATGAGCTGAAACAAGAATTTTGGCCGTGCTACCACTTTATGCAACATGAACAAGTCGTGCAACCCTAAACTCAACTATCTCTGAATGAAGCTGAAAAATAATATTATTGAATTGAAGACAATCGTTCTTAACCCCTTTTATAAATCAAGAATATATTTGGTTCTATGTAAACCATTTCCTGCATCATGAACAAGTCATGCAACTCTAAACTATCTACAAACGAAGAGGAACAAAGCTTCACGTGCTCATGTTAATGACATCCAATGGTAATGACTGAAGTGTTGTAGGGCATCCCATGACAAATAATGACAATGGGTGATGATCCAAAGTAGCAGCGGTGGTAGTATTTGATTGAACAATAGTGAAGAATGGGACAGTGATGAAGATCACATTAATTAAGAGGGGCTTGTGGTTGCAAGGGCTTCAACTAATTTGCGAGGATGGGACTGTGGAGTTGCCTTAATAAGAGAGATTAGTGAGTTCCAAGTGGGCCACACTGAACAGGAGAAAGGAGAGGAGACTTCATACAATCAGAATAAAAGGAGTAGAGAGGAATAAAGGGGCATTTAAAATCCCCAAAACCTAACTCTATTAAACCTGGTCTACTGAATTGGTTCAATTAGTTTATGACTGTTTCAGCTATAAAACCTCCAATTTAAATTTGGTTTGAGCGTAAAGAGAGATTAAATTGTTTCCAGCTTAATCACAATCTCAAACAACCAATTTAACTATTAATTAATCCTCAAGGGAATCGGAACCACTAAATCAGTTTTCAAAATACTTTGTTCACATGTAAAACCCTCAATCCTATTAAAACCCAATTATCCCAAATCAGAATTTAAATTTAACTAAATTTTCTGAGTATAACATCTTGTGTGTGATTGGTATAGCAGATCCCACTAGTTGTGCTGGTGCTATTGTGGCCCCATAGATCATAATGAAAATGCATGTAGCATCTGTTTTCATGTTTGAAATTGTCACATACTGTACTTGGAGTTTTACTGTTACATTATACTATCTTTAAGTTATTTAATTACTTTTTTTGTTGGGGAAACCAAAGTGACTTTTCATCTGAGGTTGTTTCCCTGGAACACTATCCTTTTGTTTCTAGTTTAATTGTCTTACTTGGACTAAGTATTTTTTAAATGGTTCTATTTGTAATAACCCTACTGGTATTTGCAACGATGTTCAGAATTAGCTTTGAACTTTCCATTTGAAATGAAAGGCAAGGAAAATGTTTTCTTGCAATTGCAATGTTTAAGAATAGTTCATCAGTCTCGCATATACTGAAAACCCGTGCTTATCTTGATTGTGAGAAGGTAAGTTGGTTTTCCATAATTAGCCATTTTGCAAGATTGAACCTACTCTGGTTTCATCCATGTTTTGTTTATTAATTCTTAAATCTACATTTTTTTTTTCTTTAGCCAATGCATCAAAGGTGTACTCTCAGAAGTTATGGGATGATCTTGTTCTAAATCCACTTGACTGGTTTGATAATCGAGAAGATAAGCTGAATGGACTGGTATTCACTTTCATATTGCATCCTCATGCTTTTTCATTTCCTACTAAGTCTGTCTTATTCACTTGTCTTGCTTTGCAGAGACACCCAAATTATCCAGATTTTAAAAACCAAAAGACTTGTCAAGTTTTATGGGTAGACAGGGCACCAAGTTGGGTATCAGAGAGGCTGGAAGGATTAGTGTTTGCAAGTAGAGAGAAAGAAAAACTACCCCCTCAGCAAAGTAGTGTGGATCTGTTGAATTTTTGTGCTATTAAAAGTGTGAATTCACTACTTAGTGCTAATTCTATATTTGTTCTTTTCTGTTCATAGGTGAATACCATGGAGAGGCTGGTATATCTAAACAAAAAGAATACACTTTTGCATCATCTATCAAAAATAATGGTGGGTATTTAAATCAAGTTTTGCGCAGCTAGTCAGTCATTTTTTTCCTTTTGTTGAATTTGATTGGATAATGATTTACCCTCAAAAATAATTGTCAGTGTTGCAAGAGAACAATCTATATTTTTATATCCTTGATACTCCAACCTGATGTGTGGGTGCACATACTTCACTTTTTAAAGTAACTTTTGAATATAGGACCTTTTGCATATTAAAGTTGATAGACTATTCACTTATATCCTGGATACCATCCACATCATGGAGATATTGCAAACATGTTCTTTTTGCTTCTTCCACATGTTAATGATTTTCCATGATATCATTCCGTGATTTGCTACATATTAACTTGATACTAGCATGGTCTTTATCAGACAAGCAGTTCTTTTCCTTACATTTCTGACTGTTTTCTTTGAATTAGCATTTAGATCAATATAGATTCTCTCTTACAAGCGCACATCCCTTTAGCAAAAAGGTAGAATTTGCCACCCGAGCAGTCCTACACGGTCAGCCTTACGACTGTATATGAGGAGGTAAACCGAAAAACTGTAGTTGACCACTACGGGGGAGGGTTGTTCGTTCGGCTTTGCCGAGAATTGACCCATGCCCATTGTAGGAAGTTCTACCTGCAGTAGCCAACTCAACCTTGTCTCGGGGTTTGATGCTACAATGGTTAATTTCATTATCTGATTTGTTTTATCTTATTGGCTCTTGAACCAGCATTGTAACAATAAACAACTTTAAGTGCATGGATCCCCTCCCTCAATCCATTATTCTACTTTGTGGTATCAAAGCATCCTTAGTTACATTAAGAGGGATGAAATCTCTTGTTATTCTTTCATAGTAAATGATCCTGTCCGAGTCGCTGAATCGACGGACGCTGGGCACGTGACACTCTCCTCTATCTCCAACCAGCTGCCCCAAACTCCGGCGAACCTGCACAGAAGTCGGGCCGGGGAAGGGTCCCCGGCGACGACCCTCCGACGCTCAAGTCAGGCAAGCAGACAGCAAATATGCGGCTCTCAATATCAGAGAGCGCGTACCTCCGGTGAAGGGTGAGGGCCCTTATATAGGGCTATGAGGAGGTTGAAGCACACATATTGAGGCACACACGTGTCCTCCCACTATACCTCAGTATGGTCTTGCCAGAGGAGCTTGCCTGACTCCATACCGCTACAGTCCGAGCACCTCTCTGATGGGACAGCATAATCTTCTGATGGGACAGCACCTCTCTGATGGGATAGTATAATCTTCTGTCTTGTCATTCTGGCTCTTCTGTTTCCGCACCGAGCGGCCGACCGCTCGGCAGTCCCATCACGTCCGACCGGACTAAGGTACAAGTCCGCTCGGGGTATTCCTGGTCGTGTGCTCGGCTGTGGCGGCGCATGGCATTGCTGCCTTATGTCTTGGCCGAACGGGCCACCCGCTCGGCCTGCCAACCTTGTTCATCATGAGCGTCGGGACCCCGACTTCCCGCCGGGGTGTCTTTGCTTCCGCTCGGAACATTCTGCCGGTCGCCACCATCTTTGTCCGCTCGGCCAAGCTTCTGGTTGGCCTTTTACCTTTCAACCTCCACGTGGCGTTGACTCCGAAAAAAGGGGTCCCCCATTCTTACTGCCGGATCAGTAAATAATCAATATCTAATCTTTTTTTTTGCATGGTTTCCCATTTCCATAATACGTGACTTATTTTTCCTTTTTTTTTTTTTTTTTGAATTCTTTCCTTCTATTTCTATTGTGTCTTGGACTCTGCACATTCGTCTGAAGATTCTCACACGGAATATAGTAACTTTGTTTTCATGTTCTTTTACTTTTAGAGGTGATTTAATGTCTTCTCTACTTAGTAACATGACATGTATACCTCAACACTTCTGTCTTCAATGGAATAGCTCAAGTTTGTTCTCATAATATATGCAACAACCGATGATCCTGATACCTCTCTCTAAATTTTGTATTTCCTTTTTACAACATAAGGAATCATTTCATCATATTTGCATTCTTCATAAGGAATCATTTCATCAAATTTGCATTTTTTTTATCAACGTTTAAGATTTTTGTCTTATAGGAACTTCTTGTGCATCTACCACTACTATGCTTTTGATTGATCTATTGGGTTTGTTTTCTAGGGAAAAACTGGGATACAAACTAGAAATTTTGAAGAGTTTATTAGAAGATACTATTTTTCATTACCCTATTTACTTTCCTTCCATTTCTGGGATGTAAATAAGCCCTTGAGCATTTTTGCTATTTAGCATCTTTCATGCTGTGTCAACTTTGTAGTTATAAGCTTCCAGTTTGAAAAAAAAATCAAAATCTAAATAAAGGCTGTCTCATAATTGTAATATTTTCTGTATAGTGCTTATTCTCGAAAATTGCTCATTTATTATTTAAGGAGAGAAATTCCAAACCAAATCAAACCTAAATAGTATGAAATCTTGAAATTGAGAAGATCCCCTAAATAGTTGAAGCAAATCATAGCTTTTGATAAACCGTTGGGCCTGTAGCTTATGTTTTTGTTTATTTTCTTAACTTTTAACTTTAGGTTCTCACCCACAGAAACTTCATGGAAGAACCTAATCGATAATCCAAAGGACCGGTGGGACAACAGATCAACGAAGGTATAACCATCAATTAATATGATATTTATTTTAGTTCATCCTGAATCTGGATTGGCTGGTATTGTCACATTAAACCTTTATTATATATATATATATTTGTAGCTAAAGAAGACATATAGCTTTGTGGCTTAGTTCTTTCAACACTCCTGACTGGGTTTTGTCAAAGCTGCCCCCAGTGGAGACAACATCGTAGGCAGAAATGGTTCTCAGTGTTTTGTCTCTTTATTTTTTAAATTATTAAAAGAGCGTCCCACATATAATTTGTTATTTCCAATTCTGTGTTCCACTATTTAAAGTAGCTTTAGTGAAAGTTACATCATCTTTGGAAGCTACTCAAAGGTGCCAAGTTTGCAAGGTCAGATGGTTTTTGGAGTTGTAGTCAGTTGTGCCTATGAACTCAAATAAATTAGCTTTCTTTTGACATAATATATTAAACGCAAATGTTAGTTGAGAGGATCATCATATTCTGTGTGCCTAGATAAATATGTATGGTCGTAATAGTTTAGTTCTACAATTAGCCTTGAAGGTATATGGTTCATATTTATTTCTTTCACGTGCAAACAGAATTTTGAGTGAATTATGGTTACAAACAATACGTCAAATACTTGGAATCCAAAATCCAAAATTAATTTTTCTCTGATTTTTTTTTTTAGTTACTGCCGCAACATACATTTTCTTATAAAAAATTAATTAGGCAACTCATGCAGACAGCACCGAATTTGGACCATCAATTTAGTCTAATTATCAGGGTAAATAAAAAAGAGTTTATGGTGGATTGTTTAGAAGCTCAGTATTTTATATGATTGCGTATCTTATTGAGATTAAAAATTATTATAAATATATTATAGTTAGGGATCGGACTGTGGATATTTTGATGATAACTTGATGTCCTTCCGTTGTATCAAATTATTGGGACAAAATGTTGAATCAGGTAATATTAAACTTGGGACGACTGATTCGACTTCATAGGAAGGTAATTTAGAAAGCGTTCACGGTAGACGATTTAAAAATCTAACATCCTTTTGTTGTGCCTTTTATTTAGAGAAATTTTTTTATAAATATGTCATAATTAAAAATTAAACAATAGATATCTGAGTGATAATTTGATATCTTATCATTGCATCCTAATCTCGAGAGCTCCACATGCATATTAACATCTCCCAAATGAGAGATGTCCACATGCATATTAACATCTCCCATTTGGATTAAATCTTTTCATCGACAATGACTTCTTAGCACTCAGTGGAGAAACGACATCCACAATGGAGGCTTTTTCTAGCTTGTTCATTTTATATCTTTCGTACATGTCATCAAAAATTAAGAACCCACTTCTAGATCTCTCTTTTCAGTTTTTGGTGGGGGTCACAACAAAAAGCTAAATAACCCATCCACCGTTGAAGATGACCTTAAGATTCAGTGAAGTCCAACTGAATTTGCATATAGAGTCAGTGTCTAAATTGTTGCAATATTTGTCAATATATGTATTCTAGAAAAGACACCAAACATTCTCTATATGAGCCTCTATTAAGGCAACGCACTCTACTTCGGTAATTGAAAGTACAACTATATTCTATAATTTTGAAACCCAACTAGTTGCAGTACAACCTTGACTAATCTAGTAGTAGTCATTTTGCCATCCACATCACCACCCATATTAGCATCAACAGATTGATGTTACTTGAACGGGCTGGCGAATATATTGGGGGCGAGCAAATTATCTTTTGCATCTCATCAACAGATTGATGTTCATAAATTATATATATTTTTAAGCATTATTCGTCGCATATTTATTTGTATTTCATGAGTATGATCCATATTATTGCACCATATTTCATAATGATATTAGCACTTGTACTCTTTTAGTTCGGAGATATGTTCTTTTTATATTTTGATTGATAGGATACTTTTTGGAACAAAAATGAAGCTTATTGGATGTTGGGTGAGTTTAAAAAGAAAGAAGTCAAGATATAGTCGTGCCTCAACGACACGACCATGTCTTATGGTCGTGTCTCAAAAGGAGACATGGTCGTGTCTCAAAGGAATGACCATGTATTTCAGAGGAGTACAGCTTGTGCCACGATTTAACTATGCCCATGGGGCATAGTCGTGCCTTGCTCCCAGCTAGCCTCATAGTTCGGTCGTGCCTTAGTTACAGTACGCCCCACGTGTTGGAGAGCCTGATGGATGCGTGCATTGTACACATTTCCCAAAAGCACAGTGAAAGACAAATAATAATTCAACTAATTATTATAACACAAACATATATGATACAATATGTCAGACATGATCATAATATAACATTTTACAACAATAAATTATACCTATGAGTTCGTTATCGAACCTTGTAGATATTGTTCCCTTGGCGACCGGTTAGAGGGGGGTGAATAGCCTGTACAATAAAAATAAACTTTTCTCGACTTTATAGCTATATTAACATAAACACTTATACAAATAAAAAATTAATCAAAGGAAGAGGCTCAGAGATTTTACTTGGTTACAATTGGAGAGGTTGTTAATTCAAGGAAGATGAAAAACTCACTAAACGATCTCCTTTAGGCGGAGAAGCCTTTTATAGTAGTTGAAACATTCAATTACAGAACAAGACTGAAAAGGAATCAATTATAAGTATTGTTCTACCTTCTGGGACCAGGGTTGTATTTATAGCCCTAATTGGGCTGCCTGGAGGGGGATAAACTTTTATCCCCGTCGCAACGACTCGCGACACCTAGTGTTTGGATGAAATTCTTGGTTCGGGCACCTGGAAGGGTTCCTGGTGCCTGGACTGTGCAGATAAGGCTCCCCCTAGGTGAGGCGCCCAGAGGGCGCTCAACAGATCGGGTGCCCGGACGGTCCGGGTCTTCCGCTCCGGTTGCGCTCACATTGGTTCTTCCACTTTGATTCCACTCGCTTGGGTGATTTCGGCCATCCGGAATAGGGCTCACTCAAACTCAACTTCCAGCCTTCTCTAGCAAACTTTCGCTTCGACTTCTTGTCCCTCGGAGAACGTCGCGCGCCTCCTTCTTGTCCGCCTGCGTAATCTTCCGCAGCACCTCGTATCTCGAATGTACCGAGCTCGTTGGCTCTCTTTTGTGCCATCCTTCTAGCTAACTGCGTCTTTCGCTCGACTTCCTATGTCCCTAAGTTCCTGCACACTTAGACATAGGGGTTAAATACCAACAAGATCTAACCTCACTTGGTTGATCACATCAAAACTAGATTGGGGTACTAACAATATCCCCTTTTTGATATGAACAATCCAAGTTAAGTTAGGGAAAAAACATAAACCAATAGTAACAAAGTAAATTTTTGAAAGTAATAATGTGCAAAATAATTATGAAAATTAATAGCAAAAAATACCCTCCCCCTAAATTTAATCTTCACTTATCCCCTTTTTGATCACATTAAAAATGAGTTCCTAAAAAAAATATAAAACAAGGTCTAAGGGAAAAACTATGAAAACTTAAAAACAATCGAGTCTTATAACGAATTAAATTTTTTTTTTACTAAGGGTTGAGTTGTTGGGTTTTTCGGGCCGCGAAAACCGCTTTTCGCGTCGCGGAAACCCCGAATCACCCAAAGCCGTAGATCCGTGCAAGGAAAACCGAACGAAAATTACGAGTACGAGTTTTTAAATATCTAGATCTACTCCTAGATCTATGTGTTAAGAAGTATACCTTGAAGCGTGCCCGTTCGCGTTCCCGCTCGCGTTCCCGCTCGTCCAAGGAATTGCCGGATCTCTAGACCGTCAAGCGTCGGTCCTCTAGAAGTATCCACACGGACACGTAGGTGGAGAATACCTCACACAAAGGTGTGCTAGCACCTTGGTAAGATTCAGCCAAGCAAAGAGGAGAGGGAGAGGGAGAGCTTGAGGAAGAAGAAAGGAGTGAATAATACCTTGAATAAAATCAAATTTCATTCACCACTTTTGTGTGGCCGGCCACTCCATGGAGTGTAACTCCCATTCCACATTAATCACAATTAATGTGAAGCCATTAAGAGGTGTTTTGTAACTCCTATGATGTGGCACATCATGAAGATGTGGACCATTACCATTGGTCCACATCTTGCCACTTCACAATGATGTGGCAAATGAGTAACCTCCACTCATTTAATGTGGCTAACTCACATTAAAAGCAATGGAGGCTTGTAACCTCCATGAGGTGGCAAAGCAAGATGATGTGGAGCAACACTATTGGTCCACATCTTGCCACCTCACTCATGATGTGACAAAGAGTCAAGTCAAACTTGACTCTTCCTCTTCCTCTCTAGTCAAGTCAAACTTGACTCAATCTCTCTCATGGTTGATCTAATCTAACCATTTGATTCAAGCCAACTTAATATAATGAATCTAATTCATTAAATTAAATTGATCTAATGAGTCATAATCTAAATTAGACTCATTAAATACATGAATCAACTTGAGTCTAACTCAAGTAGCCCAATTTGGATTACTCTTAATCTAATTTGATTTATCAAATGAATCTAATCCTCTTGGTTCATCGTATGAACCAAATCTCCATCGAATTGTCCTTAGTGTGTGACCCTATAGGTTCTTGTAACGTTGACAATGCCCTAAACCCATTTAGGAGCATAAGTAATGAGCGGTATCTAGCAACACATCATTACTATCCAAGTTACAAGAATGTTGAGATCCAACATCACCTTGTGACTACTAATTGTGACTCCTCACAATATGTGACATTTTCCTTCTATCCTAGACATCTAGATTGATCAATGTGAGGCATAGACCGTGTCATCCTCTAATCAATCTAAATCTTGAACTCCAAGTAGACTCACTCGATCAAATGAGCTCAACATCTAATGTTGACTCATTTGGGCATGACCATGCACTTAGTGGTCTCACTCTATCAAGAATACTGATGTCGCTCCCGTCATATGGGAGGGATAGATCTCATCTACATCACTCACATCCCTCTACATAATTCGTTATATACCCAGTAATCGCCTTTATAGTCCACCCAGTTACGGGTGACGTTTGACGAAACCAAAGTACATAACTCCTTATGTAGGGATCCATGGTGACTTCAGGTCTAAGGACTAATAGTCATACTAATAGTCACATGAGAAAGTATATGACACTCATATAACGATCCATGATACTTTCTCATGGCGGGTCATTCAGTATACATTCTCCAATGTATACGTATACCCATGTGTCAGCTTGATATCTCTATATCCATGACTTGTGAGATCAAGTCATCGAGCTGACCTACATGCTAGTCTTATTGCATTAACATTGTCCCTGAATGTTAATAATCGACTAGGAATGATTTAGAGTAGTGTTCCCTATATCATCTCACTATCGATTCAACTAATCGATTGATATAGGTATGAACCTTCTACTCAAGGACGCTATTATACTTAGTTTATTTGGCACTAATACAAATAAGTATAATAACCAAACAAATGCCTTTATTAATATACAAGAATATGATACAATGAGTCCATACAATCATCAAATGATTGGCTCTAGGGCTCTAACTAACATGAGTAGACATAAAATTTTTCAAAAAAAAAATCTTTTCCAGAAATATGATAATTTTTCACAAAAAAATAGAAAATATTTTAAAATTTTGTACAGCTAAGTGATGAAATTTTATTTTTTAAAAAATTATCTTCTAAATAATTTCTAACAATTTTTTTGAAAGCATTTTTTTAAAATTAATTGCTTCACAGTTAGTAATTAAATATTTATTTCAGTAATTCGCTTCTAGACTATGGCGAGACACTAGGCCTTGTCTTTGTTCTTCTCTTTGTCTTTGTTCTTGTTCTTGCTCTTCAATTTAGGGCAGTTGTCTTTCATGTGTCCTTCTTCATTGCGGTGGTAGCATCTTATTTTTCATTTTCTTCTTGTACCCTGCACTTGATTAAATTTTTTAGTTTTAAATAAATTTTTAAATATTCTTACCATGAGTGTCGTTTCGTTATCATCGAGAGAAGATTCAGAATCTCGTTCGCCCGTCTTTGCCTTTAAAGTAATGTTGTGCTTTGGCTCCTTCTTCAGATCTGCACATCTTGTTTCATGGACTTCAAATGTTGAAAATAATTCTTCTAAATTACTTAATTCCAAATCCTTAGATATATAATAAGCCCATTCAGTAGTCCTAGGAAATGTGTTAAGCGCGTACTTTAGCAAATCTTGGTTGTTTACCTTTTCTCCGAGATTCGAGAGACCGGTGATGAGTTCCTTTATTCTTGAGTGAAGGTGTACAATAGTTTCTCCTTCTTCTAATTTGATGTTGCTGATATGGTTCCTGTACAGATCCCGTCTCGTGTGTTTTGCCTCAGAGGTCCTTGGCAGACTCGTAGGCTCCGATCCAGTTAACTTCTTGTGGCAGTAAGACACTCAGCAGATGGAGTTCTGATTTGTCGTTTGACATGAAGTCGACTTACTCCTTCGTCCATTAGTATTCTTCTTTACCCTCAAGTGCTATAAAATCAAATTTTATTATTAAAAGTAAATCGAAATCAGTGTTAAAGAATACCTCCATCTTTTTCTTTCAGCTCGCGAATTCTCCCTCGAACTTTGATGGGTTGATGCTCGGTCCGGTCATCTTTTGTGCTTCGTTCGCCGGTTAGTTCTCTTAAAGCTGTTAGGCTCTGATACCACTTGTTGGTCCCTTGGTGATCGACTAAGGGGTGAATAGCCTGTACAATAAAAACAAACCCTTCTCGACTTTATATCTATATTAACATAAACACTTGTACAAATAAAAAACTAATCAAAGAAGGAAAAGACTTAGAGATTTTACTTGGTTACAACTGGGGAGGTTGTTAATCCAAGGAAGATGAAAAGCTTACTAAATGATCTCCTTCAGGCAGAGAAGCCTCTTACAGTAGTTGAAGCACTCAATTACAGAACAAGACTAAAAAGGAATCAATTACAAGTGTTGTTCTACCTTTTGGGATAAGAGTTGTATTTATAGACCTGGTCGGTGCACCTGGAAGGGTTCTAGGTGCCTGGAGGGGGAAAACATTTATTCCTATCGCTAATATTTCAAAAGAAAAATGATATGCAGAGGGAAAAATTTCAGGGATAGACACATAAAGTGATGAGGCCCACAAAAGTGAAAATGGTGGGCCATTAATTTATGTGTCTATCCCTAAACTTTTCTTTGAGATTTTTTCCCTCTGCATATCATTACTCATTTTAAAATTTGTTTCAGCCTTAGTCTAGGATGAATCCCTAGAAAGCATGATCCTATAGATGTAGGCAACGTGCATCTCACAAGAACACTAGGTCTATCTTGATTGTGTATTCAAAAACTTAGAATGGTATGAGATGCATTGGTATTTTGCTTGGACTTCAGATGATTATATCAGTGCATCAACATAAGTCTGTGCGAAAAATATAATAGTACATTAATCAAGTAAAGTAATTCTTTTTCAGCAAATTTCTAACTGGACATTAATACTTAACTTGACTAACCAAGTGAATATAACAATCTTTTAACAGTTAGTTAGTAACTGAAGATTAAACATTTAAGTATAATTTGTAAATGAATATCATATTAAGGGGGAGGATATTTCAAAATTATTATTTTTCTTTGAATTTTTTTTGAGACAAATGCCTTTTCAAAATATGTTACAAAATTTTATGTTTTCAAAAGTCGTGAAAAACTCTGTTTTGAAATATTGAACTTAATAGCCTTGAAAATTGACTTTAAATTTGCAAAATACTTTTAAAACTTTCTTTTAAAAGTTACTTTGAAAATACTCTTATACTTTTTCAAATATCTGTTTTGAAAAATAAAATGAAAAGTATTTTGCAAAAACATTCTTCAGTAGTTTCCTTGAAAATATTTTGTGAAATCATTTTTAAAAATATTTTGAAAATTACTTTATAAGCTTAAAAATGTTTGAAAATTAATTTAAAAATATTTTAGAAAAATAATTAAAAAAACTCTCTTCAAAAGTTGCCTTGAAAAATTAAAACTTTAAAAATTACTTTACCATAAATTATTTTTGAAAAATATTTTGAAATTTATCTTGAAAAATAGTTTGTAAAATTCTTATAAAATTTAGCTTTATAAATGGTTATTTTTGCAAAATTTACTTTTCAAAATTTTGAAAGCCTTTTATAAATTTTAAAAATTCCTTTCAAAATACTTTAGAAATTTTTCTTATCATTAACTCCTCCCTGAAATAGACTTGCAAGATTATATAAAAAACTTTGAAAAATTTGTTGCTTAATATGCCTACTTGTTTGCTTCCACTTACTTATTTGCATGTTGTTTTTTTATGAATGATAAAGGGGGAGGGTAAGGGTTAAGTAAGAAAAACTAAAGACAATTCAAAATTTTAAAAATCTTAATCCTAAAATGATCGAGAGAATAAAATAGAAATTGAAGTTATTTAATTTTTTTCTCTTGAATCATTTTTATTGTTATTTCTTTTTGTATAGTTTCCTAAATTTAACACAAATTGTCATTACATTAAAAATGTGGAGATTATTGGTGCATTTGGCACCAATGGTCAAACCTTAGTTTTGATAAATGACAAGTGAATTAAAGTTAGATGTGTAATGATCTAACCTTTTTACTAAGTGTGTAGTACTTGACTGGTTTAACACTTTGCTGAAATCCAGCTAGATCTGGAAGACTTGATAGTTGGTGTAGAAGTCCAAATAGATCAAGGAGTGTCCTGATATCTAGCAGAAAGTTTGTCTAGGTCCGCAGGACCTGACAGCTAGCCAAAGTCCAATTAGGTTGCAGACCTGACAACTAGCGAGAAGACTTGGCAGACCGAGGTAGAGTCTGTAAGGAACTAGAGCGCTAAACACGCTTAAGCGCAGCAAAAAACTTCTAGTTCCTCCAGAAGATCTATGCGAAGGGAAAGACATGTTACAATCTATACTAAGTTTATATCATGATAGTATACCTTTGATGCATGCACACGAACTCCAGACAGCTTGGATCTCAGCACGATCACACGTTCGCGCCTCTATGGTATTCACACGAACAAGTGTTCGTTTGTCTCACAAACTCACAAAGTGGAGAAGGCAACCACCTAAAGTTGTGCTAGCAACCTTGATAGGAGGTCTCAGACTAGAGGAGAAGAGAAGAGGAAGGAGCATGAAGAAGTACCCAAAATGAGAGAGAGAAAAATGCTTAAGTATTTTTCATCCAATGAAAATACTTAATGAGCATTAATTCAATTAATGAACATTAGTGAATATTTATACTCCATTAAGAACCACATTTGAATCTCTTCATTGTGAATTCAATTTCAAAAATTGAATAATTCATTGAATTTCAAAATTCAATAAATTAATCTCCATTAATCCTCTTAGTGAATGAATTCACTTGAGTCTAACTCAAGTCTAATCCACTTGAGTTTAACTCAAGTCCAATTCAATCGAGTCTTACTCAATTGATCTCATGCAATTTCAAATATAATGAATCACTATTTTATTAATTCGTATTGACTTCTTGAGTCTAGTTTGATTCGGACTCAATCCAATAATTAGATCCAATTGAGTCTAACTCAATAAGTCTAATTCAGATTAGACCTAATCCAATGATTCATCATATGAACCCATCTCCAAATTTACTTGTTCTTTGTGTGTGACCCAATAGGTTCTCGTAACATTGGCAATGTATCCAAATCAACATTTAGATACAAAAGCAATGAGTGGAATCTAACAAGGCATCATTGCTACCTAAGTGACTAGAAAGTCGAGATCCGACCTAACATGTCCGTGGCTATTATCTTGTATGACTTGGTCCCTCTATCCTTGATATCTAGATTGATCAATGAGGCATAAACCATGTCATCCTCTTAGTAACCTTTTTATGTTTCTTGATCTCTAAGTAGACACACTCAATCAAATAAGCTCAATATCTCATATTGGCTCATTTGCGCATGACCATGCTTTCTTGTGTCCTACTAATCAAGAGGCCTACAGATATCGCTTCCGTCATATGGAAGGGATAGATCCCATCTACATCACTCATATCCCTCTGCATAATTCATTGCATACCCAGTGGTCGACTTTATTGTCCACCTTATTGCAGGTGACGTTTACCGATACCAAAGTACACAACTCCTTATGTAGGGAACCGTAAGGACTATTCATACCAATAGTCACATGAAAATATTTATGACACTCATATAACGATCCATGAAACATTCTCATGGTGGTCATTCAGTATATATTCTCTAATATATACTCATGTGTTAACCTAATATCTCATATCCATGACTTGTGAGATCAAGTCATCCGTTGACCTATATGCTAGTCTCAATGCATTAATATTGTCCTTGTATATTAATGCTTGACTAGAAATTGTTAAGAGTAGTATTCCATGTATATCTATAATATTTTACTATTAATTCAACCAATTGATATGTTATAGATAAGAATCTACTACCCAAGGACATTATTATACTTATTCAATCGGCACTGAACTGAAATAAATATAATAACCAACTTTATCTTTTATTAATAATGAAATATAATACAAAATGAACCCTTTATAATCATCTCATCATTGGTACTAGGGCTAATACTAACAAAGTCAAGTAATTCTGCAGGGTAAGTAAGGTAAGTCACTGGAGGAGAGTGTTCTAGTGATGATGAGTCCCAATTTAGGATTTTAGGTGTAGGTCCAATTTAGGGTTATTTCATAAACCTAAATTAAGACTCTGACTAGATCCTAGTCTCGGGGAGACAGGATCTAATTACTAAATTACTTATTTTTATTGTGCTAACTTCGTCTTATAGGGTATACTTTGTTTTGTTGGACTAACATATTTTACAAGATAAAAGAAACACAACATATCTCGGGTGAGCAGTACCCAAGGCACCTTCCATGTGAAGGAAGCCATCTTGAGCTAGGCAATGGAAGGCGCCTTCAGTCGGATAACGCAGAAGACCTTGGTGACGATAAGACACTATTTTCTTGGAATAAAATTTTACCTGTGGAAGATGTCTTGAGTGCTATGGAAGGAGCCTTCAACACTCTATAAATGAAAGTTTCGAACAGTGTAATCAATACAACTTTTCTATAAACCTTTACACATCTATTCGACGCTCCGATCGCTCCAACTGTTGGTTGCTACTCGGAATATTGTACTGGTTCCCCTGTACAAAAATTTTGTACAAGTCCTGAACCATTCCTAACAACCTATTGTGTTATTTAGAAATTAAATTTGGAATCACAAACAGAACTTAACATTATTGATTCCAAATTCAACTTATCTGTTCTTAGAGGTTTAGACTTGGATCGCAAACGATGCTTAACATTATTAATCCAAATCCACCCATGTTACAAATTCGATTAAATATTTATTTCAGAGATCGACTTCCAGGTTAAATATGGCGAGGCACTAGGCCTTCTTGGGTATGGAATCATCCATCACTTCCTAGACAAAGTCTTTCAACGAAATTCAATATTTAATCTCCTTATAGTAACCCTAGGTTTAACCATTAAGAATAATCGAATCACAAGATCGAAAAACATAAGAAAGACAAAATCGAATCATATATTCGAAACCTAGAATCGTTAGCCTCTTGTGTTTGGTATTTCAAAATCCATACAAAGAAAATTAGTATGATGCGGAACAAGACACCTAGTTATACTTTTCTTTGTAGCTAATAAACCTCACGATCTTCTATCGTATTACTCTTCTTATCTCGGACGTCGTGTGGGTGACGATCTACCGAGATGAGAATCCACCCAAGCCTCATTCTTTTCCTTGCAAGTTTCGGCCACCAACAATCTTCTAGAGATGAAGAACTTCGGCCACTAACCAAACTCCAAGGGATGCTTTCTTTCTCTTCTTCTTCTCCACAAGCAACCGGCCACCAAGATGAAATAAGAGCTCCAAGTGCCGCCGGCCTCAACAAAAAGGAGAAGAGAGAAAGAGGAGAGGAGAGGGCCGACCACCACCAAGGTAAGGAGAGGAGAGAAATAGATGTGTTGTTGTGAGGTGAGGCACCTCTACCCCTCTCTTTTATATTCCTTGGTCTTGGTAAATAATATAATTAAAACTTCCTTATTTTTCCTTGCCAATGAACAAAAGGAAAATTTAACTAAAATTTTCTTTTATTCTTTTAATGGCCGCCCCTACAAGTCCTCCAAACTAGGAAAGTTTTAAACATAAAATTAAAACTTCCTAATTTGTTTTCGGAAAATTTTAAAATAAAAAATTTTTCTTTTAAAAATTTCCTTCATGGTTGGTTATAAAAGGAAACTTTTATAAATTAAAATCTCTCTATTAAAACATGTGGATGATTACAATAAGGAAAGTTTTTTCCAAAATTAAAATCTTCATTTCAATCTACAAATAAGAAAAGATATCAAACCTTTCTCTTAATCTTTTGTAGAAACTATAAAAGGTAAAATTTAATTTTAAAACTCTCTTTTAAAATCATGTCTTCCACATTAGAAAGATTTTAAAATAAAATCCTTTTTATTTTTATTGTGGTCGGCCACCTAAGCTTGGGCTCCAAGATAGGGCCGGCCACCACTTGATCCATCCAAGGCTTATCTTGGCCGAGCCTTGCTTAGGCTCCAAGCTTAGCTTGGCCAGCCACCTATGGATGGGTAAGAAGGTGGGTTTAGGTGGGTATAAAACTTTATAAATAAGAGGCTACGACAGGGACCGAGAGGAGGAATTGGTTTTGGTCTCCTGATGAACTTGAGCTTCCCGTGTTCGCCCCGAACACCCAACTCGAGTTCATCAATAATATCTCATTCCACTAAAGAGTTATTATTGCACTACCGCATCAATCCCATATTATTATATGAGATCCTTCTTATCATGAGTGTGTTAGTCTCCCTGTGTTTAAGATATTGAATACCCACTAATTAAATGAGTTACTGACAACTCACTTAATTAATATCTAGCTCTAAAAGTAGTACCACTCAACCTTATCGTCATGTCGGACTAAGTCCACCTGCAGGATTTACATGATAATCCTTATGAGCTCCTCTTGGGGGCATCATCAACCTAGATTCCTATGACACAATTTCCTTCTATAATCAACAACACACACTATAAATAATATTATTTCCCAACTTATCGGGCCTATTGATTTATCGAACTAAATCACACCCTTTGATAAATTAAAGGAATAAATACTAAATATATGCGCTTGTTATTATATCAGGATTAAGAGCACACACTTCCATAATAACAAAGGTCTTGTTCTTTTATGCAGTCAGTATAAAAAGAACTTACCTTAAATGGTCCTGCTCAATACACTCAGAGTGTACTAGTATAATTTTGTTCCTATCCATCTTAGTCGTGAGCTACTGTTTATAATTTATAAGAAACTGATAACATGATCTTCTGTGTGTGACACCACACATCATGTTATCTACAATATAAATTAATTGAACAACTACACTTAGCATATAAATGTAGATATTTGACCATTGTGATTCTTTATTTCAAAATAAATGTTCACAAAAAGCTAGGCTTTTAGTATACACTCTAACACCAACTTCATACTGTTGCTTTGCTATGATGCTGCTACGCCCGACTATTGCTAAGGAGCGATCCCACTTTGAACCTGATCTGATCATCTATAAGTGTTGGGTAACAAAGTTTTCTTTGTGTACTTAATTATTGCTTAAAAGGAAAGTATAGCTTGTTACACTTATCATATCATATCTTTTCTATTGTACTTGTTTTCCTCTTTTGGCGATTCTAGAAAAGGATTATAGTGAATTGTCCATCGATACAGTCCGTAGGATCATGAATATTGAAGTAGGAGTTGCCAAAAGCTCCAAACCAAGTAACAGATCGAGTTCTGGCTTATTTTATTTTTGTATTTAGTTTTTCACTGCATGCTTATTTTGTAAAACGAAAAAGACAAGTTTTTTAAAAAATCACATGATTCACCCCTTCTCACGCGCGTAACAATCTAACACCTAGGTAGTTGTTAATCCAATGCATTGAAATAGGCCCACTAGAAATCTCCTTTGATGAAGGTGGAGAAGCCTCTTACACTCTTTGAAAGCTCAGAAAAAAAAACTAGAAATAAGTTACAAAAGTTGTTGTTCAGTTGTTCTTTAATTCCTAGTTCTAAGAGGTTTTTTATAATCTCCTGAGATGATGTTAGCATTGGTTTACGTGGTTCAAGGCTCCTTCAAGGACATCTCAGGTACCCTCAATTGGATAAACTTTTATCCACTTAACAACAGTCACTTAATGGCTCTGTCGCTTTGGACAACCTTTAATGTGCTTGAAGGTGCCTTTGGTACTATTCATCCGAGGTGCCCTCAAGTACATTGGAGGTGCCTCGGGGTCCCGTGTATAGCAGCTTCGTTGCTGAAGCTCGAGGCGCCTTCAAAGCCATTGGAGGTGCCTCAAGCACTGCTTATCCGCAGTCTTTTCTCCATGCTTGCTTGGGTGATATTTCGACTATCTGGAATTGAGCTCACCTGCACCCAACTCTATTTTCTTCTCGAGCAGGTTTCCTCGCAATTTCTCATCCCTCGAACGTCGCACATGCCCTTCTCGTCCACTAGTGTACTATTCCATAGTTTCTCGTTCCTCGGATGCACTTAGCTCGTTGACTCTCTTCCCGTGTCATCGTTCTTGTCCACTGTATTTTCCACTTAACTTCCTGTGTTTCTAAGTTACTACACACTTTGACATAAGGGTTAAACACAATAGGACCTAACTTGACTCTATTGATCACATTAAAACTAACTCAGAATACTTACAGTTAGGACTTTAACCATGTATCCAACATTCCGTCCTCCATTACCTATTAAGACTTCCCCTCTCATTCAAAATGTCTAGTCTACCATGAGCCACTTAGACTTCACTCGCTTGTTAGCAGGGATGACAATGAGTCAAATTTGAATTAGATTCCATATCCTCCATTCTCATATTCATCGAGGATCGAATATCCATTCTCATACCTATACTCATTAAAGGATTGGATATCTTCTATACTAATATTTTTTTTCCATTCGACTATCATTATTAAAAAAATATATATTAGAATTATATATATATATATATACACACACACACACTCAGAGACTTGGACTAAGAAAGATGGCCACTACACTCACTTATGAATACATTGGCGCGTCATACCCTTTGACTTCTCATTCGCCCTTGCCCTTCTAAGAAGTTTGATTTTAGTTACGTCAGTCTTGTCTTCAAGCCAATTCTCCGATCAATGGCTTATCATATAATGGGAGGAAGGGGGGTTGACTTCTGACTCTATTCATGCCCAGACATAATGAATGATTTAGAATATAACGAGAGGAAGGGAAGTTGACTTCTGACTCTATTCATGCCCAGACATAATGAATGATTTAGAATATAACGAGAGGAAGGGAAGTTGACTTCTGACTCTATTCATGCCCAGAGTAGGACGCATAAAGAATGATTTAGAATATGGCGGGTGTAATGGAATAATTAATACAAATTGAATAATCAATACAATATATATGAATGGCGTTTAGGCGTTGCCTTTTCCGTCTGCTTCTTGAGCACTTTATCTATTCATCTTAACTCAGAAGGTTAGGGGATCTGTTATAATTATCATAATGCTTCTTTGTTCTGCTCCAATTCATTAGCTTCAACTGACTTGGGAGACACATCTCAATCTAATATGATAAGAGTGAATTCCGATCGTACCAAAACTTCAACCAAAAAAGAAAGGTACGAGCGCAGCGACATGAGTAAATGTGTATGTATATGTATATATATATACGGATATCAGATATTGATAGTCCCTCCATACTTCTCTCCATTTGGATAAGATATTATATCTTCCGTCATGTTTATAGAAAATTATCATTCCTACTTATCAACTCTCTATTAAATTTTCAATTATCAAGTGTCTAGTTAATTATAAATTATTTGAACTTGTTCAATATCATATATTTGATTCATCTCGACTTACTTAATATTTCACTTAATCATTAAATATATTAATCAAATATCAAAATTTAACTCAAGTTTAATTAACCTTGCTTTGAGTCGGATTATATCGACATAAATTTGGAATGAAATTAATAAATTGAAAAAATTTATTACCTCATCGTTTAGATAAAAATTCTGGCATAGCAAAGATAAATAACACTAATGAAAAATTCTTTGATAGACTTGGTTTAAGAAAAATATAAAAGCAAATATTCTCTCAGGCCTGTTGTTGGGACGGCTTGGAATTTTTAATGGTCCAACCAATTGCTTAATATATTATTAATCAGTTCTCTCTCACGGTTTAGTATATGCATTTTGAACCGTCCGATAAAGGAAATATGGACGTCTGGATCTATGCCAGCCCCATGAAGATGAGAAGGCGCCATGGGTCAAAGGGCCGTGTATAAACCAGCCAAAAGTGGCTTGTAGGGTTTTAGTCTTCGCTTGCTGCACTGTTACTCATGAATATCTCCCGGGCCATCACCGGAGTGCTATCTCGCCACTCCCGCAATTCCACCAAATGGTTTTTCTCTCTCGGTTCCTCCTTCACAACCCAGCAGCTTGCATCTCTCTCTTCCTCGACGCTGAAGCGCACTTCCAATACAATCACCGAGCCTAAGCCTGAGGCGTCCTCTCCTGGGTTGTCGTCTTCGCCTGGCACCGAAGCGCCTGCTCCCCCCTCCCTGGAAAATTACAAGAAGTCGTCGGACCTGCCACGCCCGAAGGAGATACCCTTTCAACCGCAGATTCTTAACCAGGTGCACCTCGTCGGTTACGTCGGTGTGCCGGTTCAGCTTCAGATGTCACACAATGGATCCTGTGTCGCCTTCTCGGTTCTTACCTCTAAGAAGATCGAGGGGCTACTTTCATTCCGGTGCGCTTGCTTCTAAACTTGACGCCTTGACTTGATGATAAAATTTTGCTCTTGTTGACTTTGGTGTGGCTCTAGCCATTCCATTTTTGAAATACTATGAACAAGTGTTTTCTACACTAGAAACTAAAGATTTGTATCAATAGTTATGTTAGACTCATCGTGATTGAAATTCATCCTAGAAATTCGCTTAGTGATGACGTATGCTTTAGAAAAAAAATGACCATATACTAGCAGCATGATTTTTAAAAACCACTTTACAAGGCCACAAACCACTTCTCTTCATCCTAATTTATTTGAAGGAGAAACCTCCCAGAAGATTGTTTTCTTTTCGATACTTGATGTAGTGGATTTCCATTATACCCTTATAAATGAATTTAAATGGTCTCCTTGTTCACTACAAGTGATGAAAGAGCAAAAATTTGACAGTAGGACCTTCAATTTGCATGGGTAAGGATGTAATTTTGAAAAGAAAGCATTATAATTGTGTACAAATATTGTTGCTTGAGGTTTGGACTTTCTTGGTGTATTCATAGTTGTCAAAAGCGCTCGCTTTGCTTGCTTAAGCGCGAGATGCAAGCTTCATGCTTCTAAGAACTCGAAAGCACAAGAGGTTCAGGAAGCATTCGCCTTGTTGCGCTTCACGCAAAAGTGAAGCTTTCGCTTTTGCGCAAAGCACAGAACTTTCCTCTTTTCTTCAGTTTTTTTATTTTTTGTTTTTTTATAAGATTAAAGCCTTAAACCTCTTTAAATTTTCATATGCTTCAAACTGTTGCCTCTTCGCCGGCCTCTCGTGGCTAGTAATCGTGCTTCTTTGTTCGCCTCTTCAAGGTAAGTGCTTCGTATCTCTTAATTTTTGTTTATTAGGATTTTTCCAATGTCTCCGCATCCTGTGACGCTTTCGGTGGCTCCGGATGCGTCGTGCCGTCACGGGACGCTTCCTGCGCAGTCGGAGTTGTCTGACAATGCACGTATTTTTTTTAAAAGATTTAATTAAATCAAACAACTCCTAACTTAAATGAGGTATTTCGAATAGGTTTTATAAAGCCAAATTAAATTATCCCAATAAAATATATAAAAATATATTTAAAATAAAAAAATCAAATAAATTTTATTAATTAATATAAATCAGATTTAAAATTTATAAAAAATATATTTTAAATATTAAAAATATGATTAATTTATATGAAATCACATTTAAATATATAAAAATATATTTATTTTTTTATTAATTCAAATAAATTAGTAAATCAGATTTAAAATTTAAATACATAAAAAATATATTTAAAATAAAAAAATCTGATAAATTTTATTACTTAGATTTGGACCAAAAAAAATCTGATAAATTTTATTTCGAATGCAAGCGAAGCTTTCAAGTAGCTGAAATAGAAATTAGCCAACCTTTTGATCCTCCCAAAGCCTTTGTCGGGGGAGTGGTTGTGGGTGACAACCACTGAAGGAGACTCAGCTTAGTTCTCATCCGACAAGAAGGGGTGGCCCAAAAGCTTATATATTATATCAGCCACCTATTGAAGGGTGTCGAAATAAGATATACCAATTTGAAAAAATTGACCCTGGCACTAGTGATCATGACAAGGCAGTTATGTCCTAATTTTTTGTTGCATCCCATCATGGTGCTAACCAACAATTGCATGGCTAGGATCCTCACCCACCTAGAGTCTTTTGGGTGAATAGTGAAACGGATAATAAAGCTCAACAAGTATGACATATAATATTTGCCGACAATGACCAAGATCTAAGCTGCCTTCTTGGTTGAGACATTCTTTATAAAAGAAGAGGCACAGTGCAAGGTATTTCTGGATGGTTGCACTATTATGGAAGGTAGTGGAGTAGGGTAATTCTAATCTCCCCACTTAGGAACGAGATAAAGTTGATAGTCTGCTTATCCTTCTCGATCTATAATAATAAGACTGAGTATGAAGCCCTCCTGATAGAGTTGTAAGCGGCCAAAAACATAGGAGTTACCTGCTTCATAATCCACATTGATTCTCAGTTGGTAATCAGCCAAGGCAACAAACTTTTTCTAGCCGGAGATGAGAGAATGTAGAGGTACATCTAAGTGTGTGAGTAGGCCAAGGAGGGCAAAGGACTTATGGAGCTTATGGTATGACAAATCCCTTGGGAGGAAAATGCTCGGTCGAAACACTTGACCAAGATGGCAAGTGTTTTGGGGAATTAGTCTTCTAAAGGGACCACCACCCATGAATAGTTAATCTCCTAGGTGGAACTTCCCATAAGGATCAATTGGCGATCTAAGTTGTTATCTTATCTATAGGAGGAGTCTTGCTTGATTGACCCAAGAAGGGCTTCTCGTATTCGGGTGAGGGCTCAATGCTTCACCCTCATTAATGGGATCGTTTATAAGAGATCCTTCTCCTGACCACTACTCCGATGCCTGGGTTGAAGTCAAATATGTCATGGAGAGATACATGAAGGATATTGCGGGAATCACTTGGGCAGATTGGTGCTCTTCCGTAAGGCTCTTCTCGTCGGATATTTTAAACTGTCATAGGGACACTGTCCCAGACAATATATAAAAATATATTTAAAATTTAAAAATCTAATAAGTTTTATTAATTCATATAAATCAGTAAATCAAATTTAAATATATAAAAAATATATTTAAAATAAAAAATTCTATTAAATTTTATTAATTCATATAATTAGTAAATCAGATTTAAATATATACAAAAATATTTAAAATAAAAAATTCTAATAAATTCAATTAATTCATATAATTTATATTCTATAATTAATTTTTTTTCCTGTTCTATATTTTTTTTATTGATTGATTATTATTGATTTTAGCGGTTTTGATTCTTAACTATGTCAAATACAACAATTCCATCAATTCTAAAGGATATTGCTTGGAATTATACAACATGTTCAGATCCTAAAAATTTAAATATTGTCAGTTGTATTTTTTTATAGTAAAATAACAAATGGTGGAATTTATCGACATAAACTATATTTAGTTGGGGGCAATAGAAATGTGAAAACTTGTCCGAAATGTCCTGAGAATGTTAAAGAGGAAATTAGAGAGTTCATGCAAAAAAAAGAGAGTACTTTGAAGAATCAAATAGATCAAATTCCTCATTTTGATGATATTGATGATTTGGATGAACATGAAGATGATCATTAAACTAATGTGAAAGGGAAACGTCCAATATCTAATCCAAGCATCCATCCTACGGTCCAATATAAAAAGGGTAAACAAATTGGACCTATTAATCTTCGTTTTATAAAAGATGTCGATAAAGTTGTGAAACAAAAAAAGGACAATTTGATGAAAATGAAAAGAAGTTAAGAGATATTTCAATTGAGAGAAATTTGCAAGATGAATGTATGATGTTGGAATTTCTTTCAATGCTATTACATATGATTCTTTTGAGCCTTCTATTGAAGTTATTGGACAATTTGGATCGGGGATGAAACCTCCGTCATATCATGAAGTGGGGGTTAAGTATTTGAAGGAGTTGGCAAATACGAACTTTCTTCTCATCCTATGAAGAAGATCATGGCAGATGGATGGACGGATAAAAAGGATAGGACTCTTAAATTTTCTGGTGAATAGTCCTAGAGGAAGCATATTTGTTGAATCAGTTGATGCTTTAGGCTATTCTCACACAACTGACAAGATATTTGAGTTATTTTCTAAATTTGTGTATCACATTGGAGACAAAAATATAGTTGAACAGCAGGTAATATTTTAAATTTTTGTTACTTTAATTAATAATTGGATCATATTTTTAATTCTTTTTTATTAAATTTATTTGTTTTTTCAAGTTGTCCTTTGGAAAACCGATTTCCACACTTGTACTGGACTCATTGTTTGATTTATTGTTCGAGGATATATTCAAATTCCTTATGTCAGAAAATTGCATGAACGAGCATTGATGGTGAATGGTTATATCTACAACAGACCACAAGTATTCAACATGATGGGAGAGTTTACTAGACAGAGAGACATTGTAAGAACGATAATGACACGTTTCACAATCATTTTTTTTTACTTTAAAGCGGTTTCATATACAACAAGCAAATTTGATAAAGATGTTTAAAGTGGGCACATAGTCGATTTTCTAAAGAAGCTGGAAAATGTGTAGCAGAAATAATATTGATGCTTTCTTTTTGGAAACATATGATTTTTGCATTAAAAGTTGACAGCCCATTGCTGAAAGTATTGCGGTTCGTAGATGGTGAAAAAAAGGTCTTCTATGAGTTATATTTATGAGTCAATCAATAGGGTCAAAGAAGCTATTGCTACGTTATTTAACAATAATGAAGAGAAATATCGTAGTATTTTTGAATTCATTGACAAAAGATAGAATGTTCAACTCCATCGACTTTTATGGATATTTCTTGAATCTAGAGTGTTTTTACTCAAAACCTGACATAAAAAATGATACAAAAGTAATGCAGGGTTTGTACAAGTGCATATCTAGATTGGTGAGAGATGAGAATTTATAAGAAAAGATCAAGAATCAATTGGAAAAAAAATAAATCAGGACCTTTTGGTTTGCCAATGACTATTCGATAAAGAACTTCAAAATCACTAGATAAATTTGTAAATAATATATTGTGCAATATCAATATTGAATGATAATAAAGTTAATCTTATAATTTATATGTTTTTGTATTTCAAGCTGATTGGTGGTCTTTTTGTGGTGCATCAATGCTTGAATTAAAAATATTTGCAATGAAGATTTTAAACCTCACATGCTCTTCTTTAGGTTGTGAATGTAATTGGAGTGTTTCTGAACATGTAAGTTGGAGTTTTTTTAATACATATTAAAATTTATATTATAGACTTAACTTTTTACTTTTTATTTTTTTTGTAGTTGCATTCTAAGAAAACAAATAGATTGTCTCAACACGATTGAATGATTTAGTATATATCAAGTACAACAGAGTTTTGATGTGAAGATATGATTTACGAAATAAGATTGATCCTATTACTTTGTCAGAGATAGATAATAGTAATGAATGGTTGTTGGGAAAATTGGATGATAATGATTTTGTCTATGAAGGTGAAGATTTGCATTGGAGTGATGTAGCACGAGCATCTAGGGTTGGTGAAAGTGTATATGACTTTCGATCTCGAAATGCATCTTCTTCAAAAGAAGCATCATCACCTACTTCGAAAAAAAAAGTAATTTTCAACTCATAGTCTTGTAGATGAAGAAGAAATTAACCTTGATGATAGAACTGAAGAAAAAGAAACTAATGGATTCAAATCAAGCGATGGAGCTGATGACGTAGATTTGGACAATGAGGATGAAGAAAATATTATTTTGATATTTGATATTTCATCTATCACATTTTTAAAGACTTTTGATTTATTTTTAATTTTTTGAATAATATTTTGTTTATGGTTATTTGGATTTTCAAAGACATTTTCAAAGACTTTTAATATATATAATAGTCCTTTTGTTTATTACATTTTTTTTCGTAAAGCCCGCGCTTTGCTAAGTGCACTTTGCACTTTAAGCTCCAAGTCCCTTTAAGTGCACTTTGCACTTTAAGTGCACATAATTGGAAGAACAATATAATTGAGGGACAAAGGTGAAGCTTTTCTATTTCTTTAGCTTGTTGAAATGGATAATTTACATGATTTGCAATAGCATGGAGTTAAACCAGATGGAAATTAAATTTGAAGGCATTTATATGGGTTCACATCATATGGCAAGAATTATTACTAGTAGTTCGCCTCTTTAGAAACATATCCTTTTAGCAAAGAATGGATTTTGTTCCTGGTTCGTGTATACATTGTTCATAGAGTTGAGATTAAGCAAATTTCTTTTGGTAAAAAAACTCTATCATGAACTTTGCCTCTGATTTGTGCTTGCTTAGTTTCCAACTTTAATTTCATCTCATTAATCTCCTTTGTTGTCGTAGTTATGTCCCTCAGTTAACCATTGCTTGAATTACGTTAGTAAACATAGGAGACACCGATTTCCGGATGTTGACTTTAGCTATAAGGCTACAACTAATTTAGGAGTTTTCTTTAACTTTCTCAATGCGCTAGGAGTCATCACCTTCTTGTATGCGGGGCATAATGTCATTCTCAAGATCCAGTATATGGGGTGTAACATTATTCTCAAGATCCAAGTGATGATATCTTTGACTCTTGAAAAACCTTCAATGTTCAATGCAGAAGGGCATTCTCGTTGCTATTTGCTACTTTCTAGTTGCCATTCTGATATCCAAGGGTATTGCCCCAGCAACATGGCAACCACATAGTCTAGACACGAACATATATGGATGAGTATCTAGCAATCCAACTACTTGATACTCACAAGTAGGATTATCAAGTAGTCCTATAATCAGCCTCCTTGGCTACACCCTCAGGGAGGTAGGGGCTCAATGCCCTGAGTACTCCTAGAGCTGAATATCCTTTGTACTTCCCTAAGCAAGCCTTGACTACCTGACAAGCCATCCCATTCGAACCCTAGGGTGGCTCATGAAGTTGTGTGCGGAGGGAGAAGGTTAGGAAGGGGACTTCTTGAAAGCCTACCCCTTTTTCGTCCGATATCCCAGACGGGTTCTTGGCTCACTTTCACCCCTAGGTAGGGGAATATAATGGATCCTCCGACCCGATGGACCACTTATGTTGATTTAACAATGTGACACTCCATCAGTACACTAATGTGGTGACGTGCCAAGTTTTTCTAGCAAGTTTAGTGGGGTTGGCATAGTCTTGGTTTAACACCGTAAAGGTGGGTACCATCTGTTACATCGATGATTTATGCTCAGTATCCTTGTAACATTTTACCGACTGCAATAGATACCAAAAAATGATCCTAAATATATTTAATATGAAGACCCTATGAGAATATATCTAGTGTTTTACCAAGGTAGTGTTGGAATTCCCTTCAACCATTTCAGAAATACTAATTAGTGCCTTCTCCAAGGCCCAAGGGAGTAGACATGCTCGTTTTTTAGGTTCGGTCCAAACGATTTAAAGGGTGTGGTGGCTCCTCGCAATAATGTCATGGTCATTTGGGCCACCATAACCAATTACAACATTGTTAGGATCTTAGTTGATTTCGAAAGCTCGGTGAATGTCCTAATCGAACAAGCTTTCAATCAAATATAATTAGGGGAGGCATAACTATTCCCCATACCTATTGCCTTATTCAACTTTTAGGATGGTCCAATCATTCGGGAATATTTATTTGTCCTTGTTAATGGGGGAGCAGCCCCTACGGAGAATGATCATAGTTCTGTTCGTGATAGTGGATGCTCTTTTAGCTTATAATGTGATATTGGGATGCCCCATGTTGGGCACGTTTGTGGCGGTGTTCTCTACTTATTATTTTTCCTTGTGAGTTGAAGGTGGGAGAAGTTTAGGGAAGCCACCTCCTAGAAGTATTATGTGGAGATCGTGTGGGCCAGCCAAAAGTGTGCAAGAGAAGTTGATGAAGTCGGGCGATACAATATGATGGTGATCGAGTGTACCTATTATGAGAACATTTGTAGAGGACGGACTTGAGTTGGTGAAAATAACTCTAGATGACTTAGGGAAAACCACCCATATAGTCGCTGACTTGGACCCAAACATGAAGGAGTTGACCTCATGTCTTATTCGAAATCAAGACATCTTCGCTTAGGACACCCGAGACTTGATCGGAGTCTCCCCACAACTAATGGAGCACCACCTCATCAACTCACTGGAAGTTTGATTGGTGAAATAGAAGCGACACTTCAACCCTGATAAAATCATACATATTAAATTGGAAAAGTTATGTAAGGTCGGCCATATCCATGAGGTACAATTCCTTGCCATCTAGTGTCGTATTGGTCCCTAAACCCTTGAGATAATGGAGGATGTGTATTGATTTTCGAGACCTTAACCATGTATACCCTAATAAATCTATTATCTTAAAGGATGATCAACTGATAGATTTAATTGCGGGGTGCACAATGGATACATATCAAGGATATCACCAAATACCCTTGGCTTAGGAGGACCAAGATAAGGTTACTTTCATCGCATCGAATGAGATATTTTGCTACAGTTCCTACCCTTTGGTCTCAAGAATGTGGGGATATTTATCAAAGACCGATGAACAAGGTGTTCAACGGAGTGATAAGGAGGAATATGGAGGTATACATAAATGACATAGACTAGTGTTGAACTTGGAAGAGACCTTTCTGACCCTCCGAAAGCATGACTTAAAGTTGAATCTCTGCAAGTGTGTTTTCATAAATTGGAGAGCCAGATTCTTGCGATATATGGCCACAAAGAGGGGAATTGAGACTAACCCAGAGAAGATATGAACCATTTAGGACATGTCCTCTCCTAGAACTTCGAAGGAAAGCCAACGCTTGATGGTGCGGATAATCGTTGTATCCTAATTCATCTCTCAATTGGTCAATTGCAACCTACCTTTCTTCAAAACGTTACGGAAGGCTACTAGATTCCAATGGGATGAGAGATGCAAGCGAAGCTTTCAAGTAGCTGAAATAGAATTTAGCCAACCTTTTGATCCTCCCAAAGCCTTTGTCGGGGGAGTGGTTGTGGGTGACAACCACTGAAGGAGACTCAGCTTAGTTCTCATCCGACAAGAAGGGGTGGCCCAAAAGCTTATATATTATATCAGTCACCTATTGAAGGGTGTCGAAATAAGATATACCAATTTGAAAAAATTGACTCTGGCACTAGTGATCATGACAAGGCAGTTATGTCCTAATTTTTTATTGCATCCCATCATGGTGTTGACCAACAATTGCATGGCTAGGATCCTCACCCACCTAGAGTCTTTTGGGCGAATAGTGAAATGGATAATAAAGCTCAACAAGTATGACATATAATATTTGTCGACAATGACCAAGATCCAAGCTGCCTTCTTGGTTGAGACATTCTTTATAAAAGAAGAGGCACAGTGCAAGGTATTTCTGGATGGTTGCACTATTATGGAAGGTAGTGGAGTAGGGTAATTCTAATCTCCCCACTTAGGAACGAGATAAAGTTGATAGTCTGCTTATCCTTCTCGATCTATAATAATAAGACTGAGTATGAAGCCCTCCTGATAGAGTTGTAAGCGGCCAAAAACATAGGAGTTACCTGCTTCATAATCCACATTGATTCTCAGTTGGTAATCAGCCAAGGCAACAAACTTTTTCTAGCCGGAGATGAGAGAATGTAGAGGTACATCTAAGTGTATGAGTAGGCCAAGGAGGGCAAAGGACTTATGGAGCTTATGGTATGACAAATCCCTTGGGAGGAAAATGCTCGGTCGAAACACTTGACCAAGATGGCAAGTGTTTTGGGGAATTAGTCTTCTAAAGGGACCACCACCCATGAATAGTTAATCTCCTAGGTGGAACTTCCCATAAGGATCAATTGGCGATCTAAGTTGTTATCTTATCTATAGGAGGAGTCTTGCTTGATTGACCCAAGAAGGGCTTCTCGCATTCAGGGGAGGGCTCAATGCTTCACCCTCATTAATGGGATCGTTTATAAGAGATCCTTCTCCTGACCACTACTCCGATGCCTGGGTTGAAGTCAAATATGTCATGGAGAGATACATGAAGGATATTGCGGGAATCACTTGGGCAGATTGGTGCTCTTCCGTAAGGCTCTTCGCTGGGGGTGCTCCTTGTAGGGATATCTAGTGGATTGTTAATACTATCTATATAGGGATGACCAATCTCCTTTGAGGAAGGGTTGCGCAAAGTTGCCTCATGAGGGCTAGTTGGGTGAGCGCTCGAGCTCGACTGGGGAAGGCGTAGCAACTTGGGGGTTGGTGGCCACCTTAGGTGTTGTTCCGACAACCTTGGGTCGAAGCTATAAGCAAAGGAGGGTAGGGAGATTCTTGGAGAGTGGTAAGGGGCCTGCTTAGGATGAAGGGGTAGCTTGCAAAGACTCGGTGAGGCAAAAACAATGGGTGTCTCGCTCGTCTCTCCTGATGCTCTCCTCTTCAGCTTGGAAACGTTCTTAACTATGAGTGCTCGGACAAACATATCATTTGCATGAGAGGAGAGAAAGGGAAGAGAGTAAAGTGAAATCGGTGAGAACATAACAGTAGGTTACCCCTTCTAGGGGGAGAAAATTAAAACCTAAGTAATGGATGGATAAAGGATACGTAGGGGCAGTTCATTTCGATCTCCATGGGGCTTAACTTGAAGTGATGCAACATGTGATTGTGTAGAAGGTGAGCTACGTCAAACACCCTTCCATGGAGGGTCTCAATGATGAGAGGGAATGGACAAAGGGCTTAGGCAATCTTTAAGTTTGGTAGGGGTGGAAGTTCTTCCACCTAGGCTGTGGGGAATTGAAAAGGAATAGAAGGTCAAAGGTAAAATAATAAGCTCTTCCACCCTTTACCAGAAAGATAACATGCCGTCTAGGAATTGATAATCTGGCCTAGTGGTGAAATATAATACACATGCTTAAAAGGCGGTAGAAGAGAGGAAGCTTGAAGTATCAGTACACAATGGTTGTCTCAGATAGAATATAGAATGAGTTGGGGGCAAATTAGTTTGATGGGATGTTAAGATAGGAGGAAAGGTCACTATAAAAGGGGGAGCATGTAACCGGAGACCACCCTTGAAATGTCCCACAAAGAAAATTGAGGATTGTTGGGCGTGAGATAGGGACGATCCGTGGGCTCAAGAAAGCTAAGTGAGTGTCATTCAGGATATAGTTTCCGTTATGGTAGATGAAGTTATGAGTTGGTCGTATGGAGGACGACAAGTGCTCATATTGAAAACCCCCACCTTTGTCAGAGAGACCAAGTTCTTAGAAGCCATGAGATAGAGAGGAGAGAGATGACTTATCGGTTCGGTTGAAGAAAGGAGAAAACGTAGGTGGGGGTGTAAGGATAATAAAAAAAAGGCAACGAGAACTTGGACTTTATACCTACTCTTGAGCATTACCAATCTGAGCATATGAGCATTCTTCGCAAAATCAGATGAAGATAAAGTTGCCATGCTATAATAGAGAGACAAAATTAGTGCGAGTGAAGCAACATAATAGCTAACTAAAAAGGGGGTAGGATCTAATTTGGGAAACATGCCTAATTCCACCATGATGATGTGCTCGTGGAGTTAGCATTGTGCGAAGGGTTTTTGGTGGCAGAAGCCGATCCGCCATTGCCTAGGTCACAACCCAACATGTGTGTAGACCTGACCCTGGGCTGGGTCTGGCCCGGGCCCATAACCTGGTCAACGGGCCGGTTGGCCGTTGACCTGGTTCGTCGGGCTGAACCGAAACTAGCCCGGTAACTTGCCGGGCCGGTTCCGACTCCTTAAGTGCAAAATCAGCGGGCCGTCGGTTTGGCTCGCTTGCTCAACAGTTTTTTTTTACCGTTGGAATCGGTGGTTCTTGGCCGTTGGAATCGGTGGTTCCTAGTTGTTGGAATTGGCGGTTCCTAGCCGTTGGAACCGAACCGGCGGTTCCTAGCCGTTGAGAGAGGAGTGGGGGATTTTTTGTTACGATTAGGATCATTGGACCGTTTTTTGATCAATGACTATGATTTAGTGTTCGTTACTATCCAAACTCTATAAATAAAAAACTCATTTCATTATTTTCACACACATCTTCTCTACTCTTAATCTCAATTTTATATTCTCTATACGTTTTTGTCTTTATTTCTATGCACTTTTATTTTCAATTTTCAATTACAATGGAAGAAGGTCCTGGAGGTGCATCATCTTGAGCTCGGAAGGGAAAGGAAATAGTGAATTCACGGGAGGACCCCAACATACAATCCAAGATCGAGCACCTTCTGAATCCGATACCTGAAATACAAGGAAGAACCGATGCAATTACTTCTTAGGTTCGGGAAATTCCTCTTTTAAAGTTTTATTTTCACAAAACATTTTGAGGTCATTTTTTCGTCGGGAGAAATGTGTGCAAAATGTAAGCACTGCAATGCTTTCTATAAATTCCAAGCCGGTGGCGACTATGGATCGTTGAAACGACATGTAGAAATGAAGCACTCGACCGTTCTTAAACACAATTATTAAGATTTTCTTCAACTAACGGTAGTACTGATTTCGGTTTATTTTTTCGGATAATAAATTAAGAGAATCATTATCTAAATTTGTTTCCGTAAAACATCTTTCTTTTAATTTTGGATCTAAATGCACATTTGAACATTTTTGTAAAGAATCTTTTAATCCATGTGCTAAACGTGTTCCTAGGACTACACTTACTCATACAATTAAAAAATTAGTAAAATAAGGAAAAAAAATCTAATTGATGAATTTAGTAAATTAGATAATAAAGTTTTTTTATGTTCCGATATTTGGAGTGATCATTAGCAAATACATTCGTATATAGATGTGACTTGCCATTGGATCGATAACTCTTGGATCTCCAAAAAAGGATTGTTAACTTATAGAGTTTTTGATGAATCACATAATACTCATAATATTGCACAATTATTATGTTTAATTTTAGAACAATACGGATTAACTCATAAAATATTTTTAATATCATTAGATAATGCTAGTTTTAATACCGCTTGTATAGATGATCTAAAATTTGTTTGTCAACCTATTATTGGTGATTATTCGTTATGTATGTCATGTTTTAAATTTGTGTTCAAGATGGATTAAAAGTTTTAAAAAATTATATTAAACCAATTATAATTGTAATTTTTTATTTATGGTCTCATCTATTTATAATGAAACAATTAAGTATGTTTTGTAAAACTAATGGAATGAGATCTAAAAAATTTCTACGTGATGTACCAATTCGTTGGAATTCAACATACCAATTATTACCAGATTCATTTTAATATTAAGAATTATTATGTTTATTTTTTGCACAAAATACTTATACTAATATATATTTATTTTCACAACAATGGAATATTTGTAGTAGTATTTGTGAAATTTTAAAAGTATTTAATGATGCAATTGAACAACTTGCCAGTGTTTGTTATCCGATTGCTCAATTAGTTTTAGAAATTTTTTAATATAGTATTAGTTTTAAATGAACATATTAATAATGAATCTTTATCTTCTTGCATCTTAGCTATGAAAACTAAATGGGAAAAATATTTTTATTTTATTCTTGAAATTTATTTAATTGCATTTGCTCTAGATCTTAGATTTAAATTAGAAGTTTTAAAAGAAATGTTAACTTTATATTATGATGTTTTAATTTCAATTAAAGATTTTTCTTCTACTGATCCAGTTAATATTATATATAATGTTAGAATTTATTTATATGATATTTATAATCAATATTATGCAAAATATGAACAACAAATTAATATTTTTGAAATGCAACAAACTACTAGTAGTAATTTAAAACTCACAAAAGCACAACTTTTATTAAAAGAACGGATGAAACGTCCACGAGGATACACAAGTTCCACACAGGAACTTGAGAATTATTTTAGACTTCTTTTGATTTTAATGAAGCAGATAGTGAAAATTTCAATATCTTAAAGTGGTGGTCACAGACAGCTCAAAGTTTTTTCGTCCTCTCCGTGATCGTCAAAAAAATTTTAGCTGTGGAGCAGGCGTTTAGTGTCGACGGCAACATATTAGATGGACGACGATCAATTTTGTCTCCCGACTCATTGGAAGCCTAAGCATTACGGGAGGATTGAACCAGAGCCAAGAAAAGAATCCAAGAAATGCAACTTTCAGATGATGAAATTGAAAATTTTGATACTGAAGGAATGAATACAACAGGAATGGGAAATGGAAGTGAGTGATAATGTAAAAGTGTAAAAATGTAAAAGAACTACGTGGACTTTGATTCCCCATACCCTAAGGGGATACGTAGGCAACTTAAAAAAGTACAACCATTTTTTTAAAATATTTTTTAATTCTTTTAATATAATAATCTTGAACCATGGTGAATCGTGAACCAGCGGTTCCGAACCATGAACCGGCGGTTTCGAACTGTGAATCGTAACCATTTTGGGTGATTAAGGTTAAGGGTCGACAATCGTCGAATCGACGGTTCTGAACCATCGAACAATCGGTTCCGAACCATGGTTAGGTCTATATATGTGAAATCGTGGAATATCATCATTTGAGGCGTCTTAAATTCGAGTAAGGCGGATCGAGGCCCAAGAAGTAGAATTAGACCCAATCTATTTCTCCTTATCGCATCAAATGCCAATCTGTCCAAACACCTGTTGAGCTCGATTGAGACTCTGAAAGTTTAACTTCGTTTGACTTTGCTCCTTTGGCTGGGGGGATTCGTGATACCCGGTGATATTACCGCCGACCACTTACCTATTATAGAGGCCAGACACGAGCATACATGGACTAATTTTTAATGACCTGAATATGATACTCAAACAAATGGGGGTTTTGAGTAGTCTCACACTTTGTCTCCTAACTACTCCCCCACGAGGCAGGGTCCAATGCCCCGTGTGCTCTCAAAGTCGAATATCCTTCATACTTCCCTAAGCAAGTCTTGTCTAATTGGCGTTTTGTACAATTTCCTCCATGATCATAAAGAATACTTGACGTTCTCTATTTTAATCATTCTACTTCTATGCTCTCAATTCTTTTATTTTTCTTATATTTAAAACTTTTTAATAAGGTCGACGAATATCATAGGTAAGTCTTGTCTCTTTTCCCATACTTTTTCAATTAATTATCTAAGAAGATGGATAACTTCTATTGTTGACCTTATAGACGTGAATCCAAATTAATTTTCGATCATTATGATCTCCTTAGTCTTTTTTCTATCACTCTTTTTTAAAATTTCATGTTACAATTCATTAGTTTAATGACTCTATAATTCATTCATTTTTTATATCTTTTTTGTTTTTATGTCGGGGATTATAACATTTAGATCAATTAACATATATTTTATTAAATTAATTAGAGTATTGTTTAGGCTCTCTCTGTTCCTTGTACATTTAATTCCAACATGTTCATCTAACTATAGAAGAAAGAGATCTCATGGGTTTTAGTAGTAATAGCTCTTATATATTAGATAAGAGAAAGCTGCTTTCACTTGACATTTCCATATCCGTTTTCATTCTACTAAAGTGCGCTATTCCACTGTTACTCTATTTCTACTTCATTCTTCCTAGAGTCAGATTTTTATAATCAAGAATAAATGTCAACCCAAGAATGAGAATTAGGTTCAAATTGAATTGGACGTACTATAGGTCATTGCTAAATGTAACAGGCAATGGTGTCCTTATGGCTCCTTTCCTTCTTGAAGTAAGCGGTTGCAATAAAAGGCATAGGGTATGGCAGGGAGTGACCTTTCTTGTTGATTTGACTATGAGTACACATTTCGCTCTTAAAATAATCACTCATTTTTCCCCTTCTCCCTGTTCCTTTCTTTGAATATTGATCAATTCATGGGATTAAAGGAAAGGTCTAGTTGAATCAGTGAGGGAGTGATGGAGAGAGCTTATTACAAGCTCTATGAGTGCAAGTTGAAAGTTCATGATTCCAGTGAAATATAGCTTAGCTTGATTAATAATGCCTCATGTTGTTGGGTAAGATCATCATGAGATATGCCTGGAAATTGGATGCTTTTACTTAACTAGAATAAAGTTTGCAACTATGGAAATCCTCTTCCCTGCTTCAAGATTGTTTCGTAAGATCAAAGTACTCCTAGTTTCAAAAAAGTCTATATAATTGGAGAGAAAAAAAACCAATGGATCAATTTGTTGCAAGCTTATTGGTCAATTTTGAACATGTTCATACCATTCGAGGCTTTTTTCTCACATCTTATCACCCATTGGGGCTATAAAAGTATATTTCACAAGTTTGTTCTCTTGCATCTCACTCTCTTTGATAATACCACTTTATTTCTTGACCATATGCAAAATATTGCTTCATAACAAGGTTTAAAATCTCATTCTGGACCATATCATACAAATTATACTTGGTTAAAAATTATATTTAAGTTTTTTTAATATATTTGTCATTTTTATATTTCTTTGTTTGACCAATTTAATTAGATAGGTCAAATCATGCAAATTTGACTAATACCAAACTACCAAGTTCTTGTGACAGTTGTGATTGATCAATCCCTATTGGGATGTAAATGAGCCGAGTTTACCTTTAAACAATAAATTTACAATTAAATATTACACAATTACAGATCAATCCCTACTGGGGTGTAAAGGAGCCGAGTTTACCTTTAAACAATAAATTTACAATTAAATTATTACACAATTTAACAAATAAGTATTCATAAATTGTTTATGAATTTTGTTCATGAAACTTAATGAATCAAGTTTACAGTGTTTAAGCTTGTTTATTTAATATATTCTTTTGCATGAACGTAAACAAGCTTTATCAAGCCACCAAGCTTGTTTACGAACATATGATTCCTATTCCCCGTGTCACTTTGGTAATTTAGACAAAATGATGATTATCAACAAATTCTGAACTGAAAAATATACATGTTTGATTTGGTTGTTTCAAAAGTAAGGAAAAAATTTCGTAAATGATCAAAATTTTAATGTTGATGTAGAATGAACCAATGTCATTGTTGATCCTTGTTTATATTTCTTTGTGTTATCAGGATCTCAGTAATTTTTCATGGTGATTTGGCACAAATTGCTGCCTGTCACTTGAAGGAAAATGATCTCATTTATGTGACCGGTCAATTAAGTGGAGATACTCCATCTGTTGCACAAGAAGTTTCTTGCACTAACATTCAGGTAGAAGATATTCTCATCCTATATATATGTATATATATTGCTTATATGGATTTAACTTTATGCTTATCCATCATGTATTATTTTCTATTGATGTTACAATGAAGTTGCTCTAGCCTTTGAATTGATGATTGCCTATGTCCACAAAGTACAGCTGAAAAAGCACAATATTAGAGAGTTAGATTTATCTGTTTCTTATTTGGCATAATTGTTACTGTCTATTCCTTTTTCTCTTTGATTAGTCTTTTTTGAAATTTCCATGGAGATTCCATACTATGTAGTAATGAATAAGTCTAATATGGATAAAGAAGTCAAATAAGTAGGATCTCCCTCTACTAGAGTTTGCCCAAATAAATTGTGATTGCAGTGCATCTATAATTAATAACTCAATCTTCAGACAAGTGAAAATGCCTAGAAGTAATTTATGCTGAAATTGGTATTCCAGATTTAGAGCATAAATAACAACATGCCATCTTAATTAGCATGGTGACCCAATTCGTTATAATATATGTTTGCTCATTCTTTACTTTAGTTTCAGTTGTGTTATACAAATTTTGTTATTAATAAAAAATTCATTATATGCTTATTTAAATTATCTTAAATACCAATCTAATTAGATATATATTTCCTATGCAACTTTGGAATTAATTTATCTTTTAAATTTTGAATGATAGTTGACTTTGGTAATTCTCATGTTAGGTGTTAAAAATTTGGTATCTTTTAGTTTGGTTTGAAATGTTTCTTAATTTGGTTAGAGTTTAGTGAGTAGTTATGCATTCTCTCATTCCAAATGAGAGTTTTTTGTAATTGGGTTAATTTCTCCTTTGGTAAGATTTTGTATTCTTAAATTGCACTTGTTCAAGTCTTTTACATATGTTGGTATTTGTTATCCATTTTGCTTTATTTTATTTTTCGGTCTTAGTTGTGGTGCAATGGTTAAAAAGATCCAATCTCTCTCTCTCTCTCTTTCACTTAATAAAGTTCTCTATTTGGTGAAATTCATTATGAAAAATTGGTGTTGTATCAATTGGTATTAGAGATGAAGCTTGGTGGCACACTTCTTTACTTCCTCTCACATTCTTCTCTTATTCACATGCCCACCCTTTGTGGCCCATGTCCACTCATCATTTATTGTCATTATTCACATCTTTGTCTTTGTCTCTACTTGATGCTAGGTCGCCTCCTTATCAATTGACCATCCGCACCATATCTCGGTGACGTTGTTGCCACTCCCAATTTTGCCTTCCCATGTCCCTGTCACTCCTAGTGATGTTGTCCTGTGTTGTCATGCTCCTAGCCATGTTGTCCCTTGTTATTGCACTGGGTGATACCGTACCACATTGTTGCTTCCAACAATGCCATCTTGTGTTTTACAAGCTCCTAGCAGTGTCTTCTTGTGTTGTCATCCCTCTCAGTGATGCCTCCTATGCTATAGTTGCATTTCAACATCATCACTTTTCTCAATGTCGCTTCTAAGTTCATCACTTTCTCTTAATCTTTAGCCTACGTTTCATTTTTTTGTGCTAAATTGTATTGTTTAACCTTTAATTTATAATGCTAATGCGTTTTTTTCCTCAACTTTGCTCTCTGATGCCATGACTTCCCATATGGCACCTATATCGTCCTGAGAGCTGCTTCCTTGAGTAGTGACTCACCCACCCTTTAGTGCCATGAACCAACATCTATTGCTCGATGTGCAACATCATTGTTCAACCGTTGAGTTTAGGCAAAGCAATGTATTCTTGTATGTATGTGGAAATTGAATTTGAAATCCAAATCCAATTCAGTTAAATCCAACCTTTTTTAAAAAAAAAGAAAAATAGTGATAGTTAAAAAAGTTTATTCTTGAGTTTTGTTTATAAAAAAGGAAATCAAGTTGAGGGCCCCACCATTTATGTGAGGACTAATATAAGGTAAGATTCACTACAATGTTTATTGCAAAAGACATTTACAAATTGCTAGAGGGAGAGTTGGAAGTGCAACTCATCTCATCAACTAAGTATAACACAAACTAGATGGCAACTTTGATATAGGAGTTGACTTACATGATCCCAACATAAAACATATTCACTTTGAAAATTGTGTTTTGTTCATTTAGTTTCTCAAGTGCATTTAATTAGTTTCTCACACAAATTTTGAACATCATTCATTTTAAAAAACACTAAAATACCATTATGTTACTATTTCTTATTGCTATCTGATTATTTTTTATTGTTAATATTAAAATGGTATAGACATATAGTTAGACAACTAATAAATATCTTAGTTAGCTGATGTGAGACTATGACACATGATCCAGCGGTAAGAACAGGGGACTCCCGTTCTGGGGAGTCAACGCCACGTGGAAGTCAAAGGTCCAGGTGGTCGATAGGAGAAGGATGAACCGACCGGACACCCGAGAAAAGGTGGGATCAATAGGCCGGCCGGACAAGGGTTGGCCGACCGCCCGGCCGGCCGACCGGTGTCCAACTGATGGCAAAAGGCGCCCCGGCGGGAGACGGGGTTCCGGCGCTCGTTGAACAGGATCATAGGGCCGAGCGGATGACACGCTCGGCCGAAGACATAAGGTAGCATACTGCTAACAGTCTCCACAGAGCACATTACCGAGAATCTCCCAAGTAGATCACTATATTGGACCGGCCGGACGTAAGGCGAGTGCTGGCCGGCCGGACGACCGGCAGGGAGTAAGGAGAAAAGGACAAGAGACATCTTCTGACAGCGGGCATGCTCTATAATCCGACCATACTTCAAATCTTACGACAAGGAGTTCCGCTGTCCCATCGAAGACATGCTTGGACTGTAGCAGTATGGTGTCAGGTAAGCCTTCTGACAAGCCCTTACTGAGGTATGGGCTGGGGACACGTATTCGCCTCGGTATGTGTGCATGAGCTCCTTCCCAGCTCTATATAAGGAGCCTCGCACTTCACCGGAGGTACGCGAGATCACATATTCTACGCCATTTTCTTGTTCGCTTACCTGACTTGAGCGTCGGAGGGTCGTCGCTGGGAACTCCATCCCGGCCCGACTTTTGTGCAGGTTCACCGGAGGCCCGTGCGAATAGTCAGGAGATCTACGTCAGCCGTTTGGAGAGCGCCACATGCCCAGCGTCCGTTGATTCAGCTTTCGGACAGGATCAATTTGGCGCCGTCTGTGGGAACGCTCCTGCATCCGATCGGAAGCAATGGACGAAGCTGGACGACCGCGTACGGTAACGCTCTCCACGGAGGAACTCGACGCTCTGATCGAGTCGAGGGCAGCTAAGCTTGTAGAACAAAAACAGAAGGCACAAGCCGAGCGGATGGAGCAACAAGCGACGTCAGCATCAGCAGGCCGAGCGGATGGAGTAACAAGCAGGCCGGAGAATATCTCAACATGGGGCCGAGATAAAGATCCGGTCGGCATTCAGGGGGAATCACCTTCATCTTTACCGGGCGGGGTGAAAGGTGCGCCAATATAATGTATTCCGTATACTTTTCGTTCGGCTGTATATTTGAAATGCAGGAGTAAAAAATCGGAAAATTAGCGCAAGTATAGGGCATCGTAAGCCGACCGGAAGACCGTCGAGCTCCGACGTTAAAAATCGAGAGACGAGCCTGCGTCTATAAACCCTCCGAGCGGAAGACCGTCGAGCTCCGACGTTAAAAATCGAGAGACGAGCCGGCGTCTATAAACCCTCCGAGCGGAAGACCGTCGAGCTCCGACGTTAAAAATCGAGAGACGAGCCGGCGTCTATAAACCCTCCGAGCGGAAGACCGTCGAGATCCGACGTTAAAAATCGAGAGACGAGCCGGCGTCTATAAACCCTCCGAGCGGAAGACCGTCGAGCTCCGACGTTAAAAATCGAGAGACGAGCGGAAAAGGCAATAAAAAAGATTTGCAAATAACTATCCAAAGCGAACATTCTGTCAAAGCAGGACATGTTTAGCCGAGCGGACAAGTTATGCGAAATACTTCGTAAAAATCCCTAAAACGGTATTTGATAAGGCGAACGGATAGCACACTGGTAAATTTCTATTTAAGATATCATATCAAGGGAACAGCAAGTAAAAGGAGATTATATTAAAGTAAATAAGGCCGAGTAGCCAAAGTACAAAAAAGGGATAGTTTGTAGCCGAGTGGCTAGATTACATTTAATCTTCTACTCTAAATAATCATAAAGATCCTTGGGGATATTGTCAAGAAGCGCCACTTGATCTGCAGCCGGGATGATGAGGGACTCAGGGAGTTGCCCCTTGGACTTCAAGTAGGTGGTGGCGGCGGCCATGGCAAGGTCGAAGGCAGTATACATCCGCTCGCAAACTTTTTCCGAAAATTCGGGCGAGCGGATGTAATTTTGTCTCAGAGCAGCGACCCGGCCCGGCTCGGCCTCTTGGTATTCTTTGAAGGCCAATTGGGATGCGGCGAGAGACTCCTGCAGAGTTTTCAGCTCGTCTATATGCTTGACTGCATCAGCCGAGCGGCCTGCCTTCTCGCCATCAAGCTGGTCCATCATCTCCTTTACTTTCTGCTCTAGACCCCGAGCCTCCACATTCTTTTTCTCCAAGTCGGAGATAGCCGTGTTTTTCCGCTCGGTCGCCAAGTTTATCTTGTGATCTAGAGATTTTTTCACTCGCTCGAGCTCGGCTAAATGATGAGCCTGGTCGGCTGTCTTCTTATGCTCGGCCGCCAGCAAATCCTGAGCCTTCTTAAGCTCCTTTTGCAGCTCAGAGTATGGTGGGCCTCGAGAGCCGGACGGACCGACTGCCGCCTTCAGTTGCCTTAGTTCTTCATCCACCATGGCCAGGCGGTTGGAGACAGCAATCTCCTCCACCCATCTCTGACAAAAATTAAAAGTTGTTAGTGGCCGATCGGAAGGAAGGCATACAAAACTTCGGAGAAAAAAACTTACCCCCGTGGCCTCTTGCATATGGCTATTGGCCAAATTTCGGAGAGGGATCAGCGCGACGCGCGCCCGAGCGTCGGCCCACATCTCAGCTAGGGGCCCCTTCAAAGTGATGGTATGCTCGGGCGCGGTTGGTCGGTCGGCCTCTGGCAACAGCTCTTCAGTCGGAAGAGGATTAGAAGCCGGCGCCGAAAACTGAGAGTGAATGGTTGAACGCTGGACTGGTTGACGAGTGGGCGGAAGGGTGCTGACTGGAATAGCCTCAATTGGGGCTGCCGGCTCGTCCCATTCAGAGGGCGTCCGGTCGGACGAAATGGCTTCGACCTCTGGAGCCTTGCCGCGAGCAGTTGCAGGGACCCGCTCGGATGGTTGGACTGCGGAGGTAGCCGATCGCAGGGGAGTCTCCACTCGGCGCCTCTTTTGTCGAGGTTGCTCCTCCTTCCGAGCGGAACCTTCCTCTTGGACAGTTGGTCCTCCGTTGGGGTTGGCTCCGCTCGCCACGTTCTGATGAGAGGCCTGAGCGGCCGACCCTTCCTGAGTCTCGCTTTCCCCTTCATGCGAGCCGACCGGCTGGATGCCGAGCGTCTCCATTTCTTTGGCTGCCGCGGCTTCTAGCGCCGCCGCCTTTTTCTTCAAAATGCCGGCCATTACCGACTCCATACGATGTCCGCTGCAAAGGAAAGAAGAGAAATCAGTTAGCAATCAAAGCATATGCCCAAGTAAAATTCTTACCGAAGCTGCTCGGAAGAGGAGTCCGTATTGGACTCAGACCGAAGATGTACATCACTCCCTCGTGCAGAAGCTTATTGATGTCAAGCCGCAGACCAGCTAGCATATTTACAGCATGGAGGTAGTCCGGTCGGGTCTTGAACTTCTTCAGCTCAGGAGTGGGGGTAGGTCGACCTGCCACTTGGTCCGAAAATTGACCTGATCGGGCATACGAATATAGAAAAAATACTCCTTCCAATGTTTATTGGAAGAAGGCAGTTTATTAAAGAAGACTAAGCCGGGCCGAGCTTGGAACATGAAAGTGCCCGGCTCGGACTGCTTGGGGTAATAAAAATAATAAAAGACCTCCGGTCGGAGGGGGATGTTGTGGATTTTGAACAAAACAACAACACCACAAAAAAGGCGAAAGGTGTTGGGTACTAGACTGTCGAGCGGAACACCAAAAAAGTTACAAACATCTATAATGAAGGGATGTACAGGGAAACGCAGACCGGCAGTAAACTGGTCGCGGAAGACACAGAAAGCTCCGCGCGGCGGCCTGTGTGGCCGAGCGGAGGGACCGACTAAAAGAAGTTCAAAATCACCGGGGATTTCAAAATTATCTGTCAGAATATCAAAGTCACGATGATTGAATCGTGACTCCATGGTAGTGTACCATGGGCCGAGTGACTGGTCTTCAGGATAAGAAGAACTAGCTATGGTCCGATCGGAAGGAATAAAAAAGGCCAAGAAAGGCAGAAGAAAGAAGACAGCAAACGAAGAGAGGCCCCAAGGATTGGAACTTTGGAAAGAAATGCAGAGAAAGCACAAAGACCAGAGAGAAAAGAGAACCTTATAGGGAAGAGGAGGATCGAAGGAGGACCACCGGAGATCGCCGGAAACAGGAGAACACGATCACCTGAACTCTGGACCGCGAGGAATAACCGGGGGCACGCGAGAGCATAAGTGAGACCGCGGAGGAGAAAGCGAAGCTCTTATAGGGCGGAGCCCGAGCGACCTCCACCGTCGGATCCAGGTCACGGGAGCCAAAGCACACATCCAGTCGTTCATTTCAAACCGCCTCGATCAAGTCGCTCGACCATGCCGCCGCCGTACGATGACGACATTGCGCCACGTGGCAGTCAGCCATTCGATGCATTTAATGAGCGTATGCTCAGCCTTAATGTCGGAGATTGGCGCAAATTACGAGGAGATTCGAGGAATGTTGCTGTTGACTAACCTTACGGCCATCCCTGCGGGAGGCCGAGCGGAGGATAATGGCACGAAGGAGCCGCCCGGCTAAACTCGCAGTCCAGTCAGTCGGACTAATCGCCTCCTTCGACTAGACTTGAAGGGGAGGCAAGTGATCCGGCCGTAAGAACAGGGGACCCCTGTTCTGGGGAGTCAACGCCACATGGAAATCAAAGGGCCAGGTGATCGATAGGAGAAGGATGAACCGACCGGACACCCGAGAAAAGGTTGGATCAATAGGCCGACCGGAGAAGGGTTGGCCGACCTCCCGGCCGGCCGACCGGTGTCCAACTGATGGCAAAAGGCGCCCCGGCAGGAGTCGGGGTTTCGACGCTCGTTGAACAGGATCATAGGGCCGAGCGGATGGCACGCTCGGCCGAAGACATAAGGTAGCATACTGCTAACAGTCTCCACAGAGCACATTACCGAGAATCTCCCAAGTAGATCACTATATAGGACCGGCCGGACGTAAGGCGAGTGCTGGCTGGCCGGACGACAGGCAGGGAGTAAGGAGAAAAGGACAAGAGACATCTTCTGACAGCGGGCATGCTCTATAATCCGGCCATACTTCAAATCTTACGACAAGGAGTTCTGCTGTCCCATCGAAGACATGCTTGGACTGTAGCAGTATGGTGTCAGGTAAGCCTTCTGACAAGCCCTTACTGAGGTATGGGCTGGGGACATGTATTCGCCTCGGTATGTGTGCATGAGCTCCTTCCCAGCTCTATATAAGGAGCCTCGCACTTCACCGGAGGTACGCGAGATCACATATTCGACGCCATTTTCTTGTTCGCTTACTTGACTTGAGCGTCGGAGGGTCGTCGCCGGGAACTCCATCTCGGCCCGACTTCTGTGCAGGTTCACCGGAGGCCCGTGCGAATAGTCAGGAGATCTACGTCAGCCGCTTGGAGAGCGCCATATGCCCAGCGTCCGTTGATTCAGCTTTCGGACAGGATCAACACACATTAATCACGAAAGAGGGAGACAAAGAACACTTGGTTAGCAATAATAAAACATAATTAAATTTATTTAAGTATAGATATATGAGGATATATTAGGAGATATAGCTCAATTACGTAGGAGGATTTATATATCCTACACTACTTAATGAGATAAATGCTTGGATGTTGTTTTTATCGTTAATTTTTCACATTGTTTCTTTATAAGAATCATAACTTACAATTTAAATGATGTTAATGATTATTACTTTGTGTGTGCATATTTATAAATAAACACAAACTTGTCAAGTCACCTTACCATATGTTCAAAGATGATTCAATCGTGTCCCCTCAGGGCGGGGCGGTAGTTGAGGCATAGGGTGTTGCCACATGAGGTATTGGGGTCAAAACTCGGCGAGTCCGAGCATGCCCTCCCCCATGCCTTGGCCACTTGTACTAATGGCTAGTAGCCACTCGTAATTTGCCTCCTCCGTGTTGGCCTAGGGATGGGTTGGCAGGGCTGCTGGGGGTGAGCAAATCGCCTTTTGCCACAAAGAGAATTCAATTGTGCCTCCACAAGTTGGCAGGGCTACTGGGAGGTCAATTCCTAAAGGTCAGTGGGTGCGAAATGTCTCGTTGGATGCTTGACCTCCCCATGCAAAGGCCGCTATGCTAGGGGAAAAATGCCCCCGTGATTTACTTGGATGTATCTAGCTGGAGGCCAACGAGCTGGAGCCAACGATATTAGTCACCTGAGGTGTGCGTTATCACTTTTTGCTCTAAAAAGAGGATTCAATCGCCCCTGGGGCAATGGTGCAGGGGTAGAGCGCCTTTTTAGTTTCCTAGACATCTAAGGATCAAGTCGCTTTAGTGATTTGACGGATGGATTTTTCTTAAGGGACGGTTGACCTAAGAATGCTGGGTTGACGGGTCGTCCACCGCGAGTGCTTTCCGATTTACCCTGATGACCTTGGCCGGGCTGGTCATCCCAGAATTAGTTGGTGTAAGCTAAATACCTGGTGCTAACTAAAAAAAAGAGGATTCAATTAATTTAACCCCTATTATATTTAATTTTTTTTTTGTCTAATTACTTAGATTCCCATAATGAGTTGTAAGAAAAAATATATTTTACAAGTTATTGGATCATTCAATATTAGAAAATAATCAATTTCCCCTTATTTAACCTATTGGCACACCTTGTTCACTCATCTCTCTTCCCGTGCAACTTTTGCTCTTTTACATCTTGATTTTCACTCAAAGCCAATAGCCTACAATGATTTCGGACCATTTCCAACTATCTTTATCTTTAATAAGTGTGTTATTCCTTGTTTCTTGTGTCGAGTTGGAAGTGTAACTCATCTCCTCAACTGAGTATAACACAAACTAGATGACAACTTTGACATTGGAGTTGACTTACATGATCCCAACATAAAACATATTCACTTTGAAAATTGTGTTTTGTTCATTTAGTTGCTCTGGTGCATTTAATTAGTTTCTCGCACAAATTTTGAACATCATCATTCATTATAAAAAACACTAAAATACCATTATGTTATTATTTTTTATTGTTAATATTAAAATGATATAGACATGTAGTTAGACAACTAATAAATATCTTAGTTAGGTGATGTGAGACCATGACACACATTAATCACTAAAGAGGGAGACAAAGAAGACTTGGTTAACAATAATAAAACAGGATTATATTCATTTAAGTATAGGTAGATGAAGATATATTAGGAGATAGAGCTAATGACGTAGGAGGATCTATATATCCTATGCTACTTAATGGGAAAAATGCTTGGATGTTGTTTTTATCATTAAATTTTCAAATTGATTCTTATAAGAATCATCACTTAATGATATTTTACAATTGACATGATAAGAGGAAATTCCCCAACTTTCATAAATGACATGTGATCGTAAAGATTTTAGAAGTGAGAATCATAAAACCTAAATTTCCTTTATATGGAAGATGAGTTTGAAATCAATAGGAATTAGACCAATGATTCGAATGATGTTAATGATTATTACTCTTTGTATGTGCAAAATGCTTCATTGGGTGCCTGACCTCCCCTATGCAAAGGGTCGCTGTGTTACGGTAGAAATGCTCCGTGTGATTTACTTGCCTGTATCTGCCAGTATCTGCCTGAGGTGAGCGTTATCACCTTTTGCTCCAAGAAGATTCAATCGGCCCCGGGGCACCTTCTTAGTTTTTCAGACATCTATGGATTAAGTCCCTTTGGTGAATTAACGGATGAATTTTCCTTCATGGGCAGTTGACATAAGAACACTAGGTTGATGGGCCGCCCGCTGCGAGTCCTTCCTGATTTACCTTGGTGACTATTGAAAAATTTGCATGGGGAGGATTAGTCGGCGTAAGCTGGATACTTGGTGCCAACTAAAAAAAGTGGATTCAATCAATTAAACCCTTACATATTTAAAATTTTTGTCTAATTACTTGATTTTAAAAGATTCCATACTTGATTTTAAAAGATTCCCAAATAATGCCTTGCAAGAAAAAATATATTTTACAAGTTATTGGTTCATTCAATATTAGAAAATAATCTATTTCCCCTTATTTAGCTCATTGACACTCTTTGTTCACCCATCTCCCTCCCCGTGCAACTTTTGCTCTTTTGCATCTTGCCTTTCACTCAAAGCCAATGACCTACAATGATTTCAGACCATTTCCAACTATCTTTATCTTTAATAAGCATGTTATTCTCTGTTTCTTATGTCTTTCTTCTCATTTATTGGTAAATTTTTCATCATTTAATCTCAACATACTTCATACATTCATTAGCCTAAGCGTCTCTTTTGAAAAGATTTACTTTCAATCCACTATCTCTTACTATAATAAAAATTAATTCTTATGCCTATTGATTTAACTTACTAAATTATTTAACTATTAGTTCAACTTTCAAACTATGGGATATACTAATTTATTAAGGACATTTGAGCCTTTTACATATTAACTTTTTACATAAGAGCCATTGAGAGCATTTCCCCATTTAGATGTGTTTTCTTACTCATTGAAAGGGTCAAGCGATATGGAGAACAAAGTCAAGATCAATTCCTCAAAAATTAGAATGGGAAAGAAATACTGCTATTTTCCACATCAACCAAGGAAAGACAATGAAGAAACATACTTAACAAACTTGATGAAATAATTGCTGTGTGCTTAACAACTGATTGATAACTAGATTGGAATCAAGTTCTCCCTAGTTGGGAGAGTAATAGATGAATTAGAATTTAGTTAGAGTTAAATTTAATTCAAGTTTTAATTTTTTTTTTAAAAGTTATTTTAATTTCTAAATAGTTGATTATATTTATTCTGGTAAATTAACGTTGTTTTTAGGCGAATTAGCTAAGAAAACTAACTCTCTTTTAAGAGATCTTTTGATTAATATTTTCTTTATGTGAGAATTTTGTTTGATTTTTGATGTCACATCACTTCTTCGAACTGTTGAACCATTTGTTTCTAATTGGACAAAGAGATGAGGGAAAAGAATAATGCAAGAGTGGGCAGTGGCATGCAGGAAATGCGCTGGTCTTTCCATAGTATAATAAAGCCCTGTAAGAATACTATGCTTTGAGCTGGAGATCTACACAAATGTCAATGTTCCTTTCGTCATACTGTAAAAGCTCCTTTATCTTTAATTAGTCATCAAGTTTTCTTTATTTTTGCTCTGGTTTAGTTTTAGGTTGTCACACCCTTGGGGTGTAATTTCCACTTAGTAGGAGGTATGGTAAAAGGAAAATTAGTAGTTCAAGATAATTAATAAATTTAATAAACTTAATATATTTATATATATATTTTTCTAAAAATACAATGGAACTGTACAATGTAGTATGGTTAAAATAAAAGAATATCAAGCAACTCTATATGGAACCAATTATAAGCTTAAAAGGGGTGCCTTTGCCTGCAAAATGGAGGCCAAAGAAAATAAATGAGAAAGTAAACACAAATTTTACTTAGTGGTGATTAGAATAGACGGGGAAAGATTAGCATGGATTTAAATTGTCATTTTTTAATCACAAGTTAATATAATTTTAATTTTTTATCATTTTAGCACCAACTAAAAAATATTGCCAATAATACATCTCCAATAATCTATACTAATGAATCAACTAGAATCACTAGAACTAGTGTCTTTGAGTGCAATAATATCATATGACGTATGGGCTAAAACCCTCATCGATTATATACAACAATATAACATCCTTGCATAAATACATATTGATTAGTATAAACAACTAACTTAAATTAACCTTCTTTTACTATAAGTTGCTAATTTATTGTACATTAGCATGTTATCTTCAAGTATGCTGTATATCTCATAAAGGTATAGGTATCAACATCTAAATTAACCAAAATCATAAAAGGTCAAGAAGATTTGATGATAGTCATAAATGGCAGAGTAATAATAGGTAGTATCAATTGAAGAATAATTCAAAGTATATATTTTAATTTTTAAAATGGCAATTGACCAAAGAGCACAATTAAGTTGCGGAATGCCCAAAAGACACACCTAACTTTTTCAAAGGACGCACTTGTTTCCCATTTTATCCCCAACACTGTGGTGCTATATTCAAAGAGCAACACTACTGCGGTGTTGGATTTCAAAGATCAACACTACTGTGGTGTTGATTTTCAAAGATCAGCACCATGTTGCTAGTATGATGGCTAGAAAGAGCAGGAAGGGGGAAAGGGAAGTTTTGGTTGGGTAAAATGTGGCATTGATAGGGAAGAAGGGAGCGATGGCGGGTGGAGGAGGTATTGTTGGTTAGAAGAACAAGAAGATGAAGATGGTGTCGGTGAGGGAAGAATCTGAATGTCATGTGGGGAAGAAGTTGCACGTGTGATAGTGAGGAGAAGAGAAAAATAAAATGCAAGAGAGAGAAAAGAGATACAAAATTATTCATAACTCTTCAAAAAATTCTCTAATTCCAATCGACTAAACTTGTTCATCTCCACTTAAAATTTTTGTTCAGTCATAAATTGACCAAAATAAATCCTAATTGACCTCGGTTAGACTCATGTAACCCTAATCACCACACCAATTGATCAAATTTGATCCCAATTAAACTTCAATTTGACATTCAAATTTTATTTTGACGGTTCGGTTTAATTTATTTTATCATTAAAATTTTTTTGAATTTTTTAAGACTTGAAAAATTATAGTTTAAGTTTAGTATTTAACATCCTCTCCAGTAAAAGAAATTTGGTTGTTAAATTTAATTATTTGAGAAGAATAAGTGGGGGTGTCTTGTGCACACATTTAAACTGGTGTTGCTACCCAAGTTTTTTGATGTGGACACACTAATTTCACAATTGATGCGCCTCACAATCCACAGTACGAATTAGGAATTCCTTGTGAGACACACGAGTGGTTTAGTGAGATCCTCAAGGATGTATCGAATTTGACGTACTTCTACAACATAAAAACATGGAAGACGTTATGCATTCCTGTCAAGGTCAGGGTTAAAGCAAGTCAATTAACTATTCAACCAATCCGTTCTTCTAAAATTTGAAAAGCTTCTATAAATTTGGAAGCCAACTTTTCTTTTAGATGAAAGCTCTTCACCCTCCTATAAGAAAATTTTGATCACCCACTGCAAACTCTAGGATCCTTTGTCTAGTCCATATAACTTTTTTGTTGACTTGAGTTGTAGTAGTTTTTGTTTGACACTCCGCATTAAATCAGCTACTTCCTACTGAATACTTTGTAGTGGGCATAAGAGCTCATGCTTTCCAACTTCATCCTATAAAGTAGGAGATCTATATGCCCTATTATATAATGCCTCAAAAGGAGCTATCATATAGTAGAATCCTAATTGGGCAAACTCTACCAAATGTAACTGGTCCTTTTAGCTGCCACTGAAATCCAATACACATATCCACAAAAGATTCTCTAGGGTCTTAATAATGCACTCTAATTGCCCATTAGTATGAAAAGCAGTGCTAAAGGAATCTTGGTTAGACATGTTACTAAAGGGAAGGCTACAGAGTAAGGCTTTACTATGAACTATGAGTAAGCAACAAAATGAGCTCTCGACTTTGTCAATCAATCAATCAATGATCACCCAAATCGATTCATGTCCCTTCTAAGTCTTTGTAACCTGGTGACAAAGTCTTAACATGCTCCCACTTTCATTATCTTTTGAAGCAACCCAACTGATCATCCCTGCTATTCTTGCATAATTTGTTGGAAAACTAGATATTGAGCTATAAAGTTTGTAATATCTCTTTTCATACCTTTCCACAAATATGATCGCTTTAGATCTCAATACATTTGGGTACCATTAGGATAAATTATAAATCTCAATCAATGTGCTTCTCGAAGGAGATCTTTAATATTGTATGTGCCTCAGGAATGCATAACTTACCTCAAAATTGAAGAGATCCATCCACATAACAAAAAAACTCTCGTTTTGGGCCTAAATTGAGCTCACTTGCCATTGATTTGCAATATTGGTCTTTATTTTCCATAGTATTCTCAACTAGTTAGGGATGCCAACATACTTTTTGAGTCTGCTCCACTCCAACCAGATCTAAATCTAAAAATTACCTCACTAACTGTGACAAGCCAATACTCTTTTAGATTTCCTACTCAATGTATCTACCACTATATTAACTTTTTTAGGTAGCGGATAATATAATAAAGTGGTTGCCTTTTAGGAATTACATCCCCTTTGCTTAAGATTCAATCCTTTTCATGTGCATAGATACTTAACTCATACGATCACTTAATATTTTAAAGCTAATCCCATAGAGATAGGGTTTCTATATCCTAAGGCAAAAATAATAGCTTCTAACTTTAAATCATGAATAAGATAATTCTTTTGGCAAGAAGCATAAGCTACCATGCTGCATTAATGAAGTATCTAGTCTTTGAATAGATGTATCCCCATATAAAGAATGAATCCATCCTCTCTAGAAGGAATAACACACGAGCAATCACTCCTTGAGCTCTTGGAAGAGTAAATTTGATCTCTTTCTTAATCAACTAGGTCAAGGGTGTAGTGATGTGAGAAAATTCTAATAATAGCTAGTTTGACCAAGGAAATTATGAATCTACTACATTGATGTTGGCTATTCACATTTCATAACCACTTTAATTTTCTATTGGTCTAATGAAATTCCAGTGCTAGAAATCCCACAGAAGTAAGCCAAAGTCACATTTATTGACTTTCCATATAACCTCATACCCCCTTTGACAAAGAATATGTTAATATATTATTAATAAGAACAATTAGAAAAACAATCTAAGTACTCTAAAAATGCCAACTTATTAAATTCATAAAGGTTGAAGGAGCATTGGTAAGCCTAAATGAAATTACCAAAAACTCATAACATCTATATCGAGTATGGAAGATGGTCTTTTAAACCCTTGTCTAACAACTCTTGGAGTTTGACCTTAGTTCTCCGAAGTGCCATCCGATATGAGACTTTTGATATTGGAGAACATCTGAAAGATGTACTAAGCTTTCCACATCGGGACTCACCAAGGATAGAAGATACCCGCCATTTCCTCGAGTTAATAACTGTTGAGAGTGTCGAGATAATAGATATCTCATAGTCTTTAATTCCAACGAGCTCCCATGGTGGCTGCTGGTCTAATATTCACCACTTCGACTCGACAATCAACAGTAGTATGCTATCTAGCACCTGTTGTAGATCCAATGCAAGGACATGACCATCGAAGTCTAGGGACAACTCTTAACCGCCTGTCACATCAACACTCCATGTGATCGTATCGACATTGCTAATCCACAAGATCTGGGAAATCTCCCAATATTATATATGAACTTGAGAAATAAAGGAATGTGAGCCACTAATATCTATTAATATACCTCGGATAACTGAGCCTTCAACTTGTTGTGCTTTCTCACAAGTCACAGGGCACACACGTCTTGATGGACCTTTTGAGACTCTGTTCTTGGAGAGGTTGATATGGTTACTGATAGGTTGGAGGTGGTAGGTATTACTTTTGTGGTGGAGGTGATGGATACTAATGGGGTGAAGGTAACAAATATTATACCAAATAAATTAGCATAGCCTTCTTTTTCCATTTTCTGATTTTGTGATTTTCGAATATTGGTTATGTTAATTTATTATATATTAGTATGAGTATGAGGTATACATTACAAGGGTACATGTAACAATATCTAAGTTCATAGGAATTATAAAAGGTAAAGAAATCTAACAATAGGTATTTATTAAAGAGTAATTTATAATATCCATTTTAATTTTTAGAATAACCCTTCCTATGATAATCCCCATTTAAAATCTTCATATGCACATAAAATATTAATTATTTAACACCCAATAACTTATTTTGTTTAAAAAACCCATTTTTCTATTTGAATTATTATGTTAATCTTCATAAATAATCATTTTGTATTTCTATTCATGTACAAAACAACATGTAAAGAGATCAAAGGATAGATTTATCAACCTCTATGTACAACAAAAATCTCTGAGTGCATATGAGCATGCTTCATTTGAATTTGTATCTACAAATACAATATGAAAATAATCAAAAAATTAACTAAATTTTTAAGTCGGTGGATCAAATTTTGATTCTACGATGTTGATATAATCTCAATTTCTAGATGAGACACTACAATCAAATGACAATTTTTTTTTTCCATCCTACACTAGATATGCCAACCCAAAACAAAAACATAATGAAATAAAATTTACCTTTTCCCTCAATTGACGAAACTAGAGAGATTGAATAGATATCAAACTTTTGACACCCATCATGTAGACTCTAAGCAAGTTAAAAAGATATCACACACACACCTAAAATGTGACAATTACCAAAATCATCTATAATTCAAAATTTAAAAGATAAATTAATTTCTAATTTGCATCATTCTTATCTTAACTCAAGGCAAGTCGTGACATCTTCAATTAAGGCATTCTTTTCAACATGGAAGTAACAATAACAATGGATAAGAAATTAAGACATCCTTATCCATCATCTTATTCTTTGAACATTCCTTCCAATGGATAAGAAATTAATATACTTATTCTTTCTTCTGAACTTTGACTTTATTTTCTTCCTTGTAAGTCACTATTTCCAACAAATAAAGAATGATCTCAATTTGAAATAGGGCAATGGTAATGTCCACACATTCACAATTGCAATAAGGCGTAAAAGTGGCAGTGTCAAGAATGAATCTGTAGAAGCACAAACAAAGTCAAACATATAAAGATGAATGCTCAAAATTTCTCCCTGCAAATTAGCATATTTTCGAACTTGAAAATATAACTAGTGTTTAGTTAAGCTAGCAAATTAAATAAGAATTCATCAAATTCAATTTTCCTTGTAATGTGAGTAAATAAATTGAGCATGAAGATTTCTAAACTAAATGACGTGAAAGGAAACTAACTCAGTAGATAGATGAAAAAACAGATACCAATTACATCTTAGTTGATTAACTTAAAGTGTTATCTTGCACTCTTTGTTCATGATCCTCGTTGTTTAGTTGTTTAGGTTCCTCGGGCTTCTCTCTAAACGACATGAATAAATTATAATTTGTGAGCCTAAGTTCCAAGCAATGTCAAGTTGATTGTTTGTTTAAAGAGGTCAATAGAAGATTCTTCTAAAATATCATTAAGGGGCTCATCTATGGTGTTCTTACGGGGCTTTTCAATTTGTCATCTTAGGACTTATCCTAAGGACTTTCCATAAGTTGAGTTATTAGGAAGTGCTTTTGAGCCTAATTCATCAATTTTAACCAAAAGTTCTTTGATTGAAGGTGACGTAAATGTTTTGGATGTCTCTCAGTTTCATTCACTTGGGAAAATTGTTTTCTATTTATATCCTTATTTGACAGTCATCTCTTAAAATATGGTAGAACATATTTTCCCATTGATTTTTTGTTTCATTTCATACTAGTGTAATGGGTTTTGTGCCTATCATGTGATGTGTGGTTTTGGACGATTTGCAAAACTCTCTAGTGGTTCCAATGAGCTTATCATTGACAAATTGTACTTTGTTCAATGGAGGCCTATTATTCAATTAAAATATTGTTCAACGTTATTGGTACGTGAGTTTACAACATTGTTTGTGCTAATATTTTTGTGCATGCTTTTTTTTTTAAATTATCACAAGATGCAGTTAAATAAGTTATGTGAATGGTCAAAATTCTTCAAATTTAAGTGAAGGGCTTAGAGCGTAGTCTTTAAATTCGGTTCTAATTTTTGAATATGTTTTTCAACAATTTTAATCTACAACTAGTTATTCATTTGGTCCAAATTTCTTAGACATTCTTTTGCTGATTCTTTATCACCGACTGATCCTTTTACTGAAATTAAAGCAAGTGGGATTAGTTGTCATGGGTTCTTTATACATTTAAATGGTTATTTAAATTTATCTTCTACTTGGTTCATTCTCATGTCCTCATCTGGGTCACCCTATTCCTTGTTTGAAATTTGACTTGTACTGTAGTCATATGTAATATGCTTTTATTTGCCAGCAATTTCTCATTTGTTAAAATATTTTTCTACTTGCTGAGGTTTCAACAATCATTTCTCATTTGCTAACACATTTTTTCTATTTGCTGTGGTTTCAACAATGTTAGGGTTGATATACGTTATATATCTTGTAGGTTATAGCAGATAAGTTAAGTTTTGTGCATGATGGGAATTCACAATCGACTCCCAGTTTTAAAGGTAAACTGGTTGAGAAAGATTGGCCAAATGCTGATTTCTTCATGCCTACCTATTGTTCTGTATACATACTAGCTTCTGTTGGTTAATTAACATTTTTTTTTCCTTTTTTTTTCTTAATTGAAATTTTTATGCTCCCATTTTTGGTGTCCTTTTTGTGTTCTATTTTGCATGAAGCAAAATTTTTCTTTTTATTGTAATTATAAGATGATGCATTGATTTATGCTTCTAGTCAGTCTTTTTTTTGGCTTGTAATATTAGTATGCCTAACTTTCTCATAGATTTGTAACTTTGTAACACAGATTAATGGATTATCTCTTCAAACTTAGCTTTAACCATATTTTTATTTATTCTTCGTGGTTGACATGGCATGGTTGTAGGTGTTCTTCATATAACAATTTTGATAAGCAGAATTATATTAAATTCATGATTGCAATTATCTGTTTTTTTTTTTAAAATTTTTATTTAGTGTTGTAGATCTTGTGTCATGCTATTAGAGGGTTTCCTCTCTGATAGGCATGGCATGCCCCTCCCCTATGGCAATGACGAGACAGTTTGTCAAGACACTTGCTAAGTACAGTTTGTCAAGACACTTGCTAAGTCAATCAACTATTCCAGGAACACATAGGTGTTCTAATAGGAAATTAAAAAAATGCCATAAAAGTCCCAACTCTCATTAAAGTCGTACATTACTTACAACAAATAAATGTTAACACAGGAAGATATATAAAGAACTCTAACTTAAGGAAACAAGATCAGCTTTGAAAACTTAGCAGGTGAATTAGTGTGATGAATTGAAATAAGATAAACAACAAAGAATATATCATGTAATATCATGCAAAGAATTGTAATATGAATAACTACAATTTGCAAAACCAGAAAGCACACAATCACTACCTGCAGAGCCATGCAATTGGTATCCAATGGGTGAGGCCTTGCACTCACCCTTTCTATGATAGAGAGTGGTGCCCACATATGCTCCAACAAGTGCACGACTATCGAAGGTAGCTCGGGCATGTTGTGTCTTACACATAACTAGGACTTCACCTCGATATCAAGTCCTCTAGACCTATTGAGCCCATTTGCCAAGTGTCAAGTCCTTGATCCACCTGAACTTTCCTGCCTGGCTTCCATGATCTGCTAAGACTTCCTTGCTAAACTATCTACAAACGAAGAGGAACAAAGCTTCACGTGCTCATGTTAATGACATCCAATGGTAATGACTGAAGTGTTGTAGGGCATCCCATGACAAATAATGACAATGGGTGATGATCCAAAGTAACAACGTAGTATTTGATTGAACAATAGTGAAGAATGGGACAGTGATGAAGATCACATTAATTAAGAGGGGCTTGTGGTTGCAAGGGCTTCAACTAATTTGCGAGGATGGGACTGTGGAGTTGCCTTAAAGAGAGATTAGTGAGTTCCAAGTGGGCCACACCGAACAGGAGAAAGGAGAGGAGACTTCATACAATCAGAATAAAGGGAGTAGAGAGAAATAAAGGGGCATTTAAAATCTCCAAAACCTAACTCTATTAAACCTGGTCTGCTGAATTGGTTCAATTAGTTTATGACTGTTTCAGCTATAAAACCTCCAATTGAAATTCGGTTTGAGCGTAAAGAGAGATTAAATTGTTTCCAGCTTAATCACAATCTCAAACAACCAATTTAACTATTAATTAATCCTCAACGGAATCGGAACCACTAAATCAGTTTTCAAAATACTTTGTTCACCTGTAAAACCCTCAATCCTATTAAAACCCAATTATGCCAAATCAGATTTAACTAAATTTTCTGAGTATAACATCTTGTGTGTGATTGGTATAGCAGATCCCACTAGTTGTGCTGGTGCTATTGTGGCCATAGATCATAATGAAAATGCATGTAGCATCTGTTTTCATGTTTGAAATTGTCACATACTGTACTTGGAGTTTTACTGTTACATTATACTATCTTTAAGTTATTTAATTACTTTTTATGTTGGGGAAACCAAAGTGACTTTTCATCTGAGGTTGTTTCCCTGGAACACTTTCCTTTTGTTTCTAGTTTAATTGTTTTACTTGTACTAAGTATTTTTTAAATGGTTCTATTTGTAATAACCCTACTGGTATTTGCAACGATGTTCAGAATTAGCTTTGAACTTTCCATTTGAAATGAAAGGCAAGGAAAATGTTTTCTTGCAATTGCAATGTTTAAGAATAGTTCATCAGTCTCGCATATACTGAAAACCCGTGCTTATCTTGATTGTGAGAAGGTAAGTTGGTTTTCCATAATTAGCCATTTTGCAAGATTGAACCTACTCTGGTTTCATCCATGTTTTGTTTATTAATTTCTTAATTCTACATTTTTTTTTCTTTAGCCAATGCATCGAAGGTGTACTCTCAGAAGTTATGGGATGATCTTGTTCTAAATCCACTTGACTGGTTTGATAATCGAGAAGATAAGCTGAATGGACTGGTATTCACTTTCATATCGCATCCTCATGCTTTTTCATTTCCTACTAAGTCTGTCATATTCACTTGTCTTGCTGTGCAGATACACCCAAAATATCCAGATTTTAAAAACCGAAAGACTTATCAAGGTTTATGGGTAAACAGTGCACCAAGTTGGGTATCAGAGAGGCTGGAAGGATTAGTGTTTGCAAGTAGAGAGAAAGAAAAACTACCCCCTCAGCAAAGTAGTGTGGATCTGTTGAATTTTTGTGCTATTAAAAGTGTGAATTCACTACTTTGTGCTAATTCTATATTTGTTCTTTTCTGTTCATAGGTGAATACCATGGAGAGGCTGGTATATCTAAACAAAAAGAATACACTTTTGCATCATCTATCAAAAATAATGGTGGGTATTGAAATTAAGTTTTGCGCAGCTAGTCAGTCATTTTTTTTTCCTTTTGTTAAATTTGATTGGATAAATGATTTACCCTCAAAAATAATGGTCAGTGTTGCAAGAGAACAATCTATATTTTTATATCCTTGATACTCCAACCTGATGTGTGGGTGCACATACTTCACTTTTTAAAGTAACTTTTGAATATAGGACTTTTTGCATATTAAAGTTGATAGACTATTCACTTATCCAAAAAGTTGAACCTTATATCCTTGATACCATCCACATCATGGAGATATTGCAAACATGTTCTTTTTGCTTCTTCCACATGTTAATGATTTTCCATGATATCATTCCGTGATTTGCTACATATTAACTTGATACTAGCATGGTCTTTATTAGACAAGCAGTTCTTTTCCTTACATTTCTGACGGTTTTCTTTGAATTAGCATTTAGATCAATATAGATTCTCTCTTACAAGCACAACCCTTTAGCAAAAAGGTAGAATCTGCCACCCGAGCGGTCCCACACGGTCTGCCTTACGACGACTGTATGTGAGGAGGTAAATCGAAAAATTATAGTTGACCACTACGGGGGAGGGTTGTTCGTTCGGCTTTGTCGAGAATTGACCCATGCCCATTGTAGGAAGTTCTATCTGCAGTAGCCAACTCAACCTTGTCTCGGGGGTTGATGCTACAATGGTTAATTCCATTATCTGATTTGTTTTATCTTATTGGCTCTTGAACCAACATTGTAACAATAAACAACTTTAAGTGCATGGATCCCCTCCCTCAATCCATTATTCTACTTTGTGGTATCAAAGCATCCTTAGTTACATTAAGAGGGATGAAATCTCTTGTTATTCTTTCATAGTAAATAATCAATATCTAATCTTTTTTGCATGGTTTCCCATTTCCATAATACGTGACTTATTTTTCCTTTTTTTTTTTTTGTGAATTCTTTCCATCTATTTCTATTGTGTCTTGGACTCTGCACATTCACCTGAAGATTCTCACACAGAATATAGTAACTTTGTTTTCATGTTCTTTTACTTTTAGAGGTGATTTAATGTCTTCTCTACTTAGTAACATGACATGTATACCTCAACACTTCTGTCTTCAATGGAATAGCTCAAGTTTGTTCTCATAATATATGCAACAACCGATGATCCTGATACCTCTCTCTAAATTTTGTATTTCCTTTTTACAACATAAGGAATCATTTCATCATATTTGCATTCTTCATAAGGAATCATTTCATCAAATTTGCATTTTTTTTTTATCAACGTTTAAGATTTTTGTCTTATAGGAACTTCTTGTGCATCTACGACTACTATGCTTTTGATTGATCTATTGGGCTTGTTTTCTGGGGAAAAACTGGGATACAAACTAGAAATTTTGAAGAGTTTATTAGAAGATACTATTTTTCATTACCCTATTTACTTTCCTTCCATTTCTGGGATGTAAATAAGCCCTTGAGCATTTTTGCTATTTAGCATCTTTCATGCTGTGTCAACTTTGTAGTTATAAGCTTCCAGTTTGAAAAAAAAATCAAAATCAAAATCTAAATCTAAATAAAGGCTGTCTCATAATTGTAATATTTTCTGTATAGTGCTTATTCTCGAAAATTGCTCATTTATTATTTAAGGAGAGAAATTCCAAACCAAATCAAACCTAAATAGTATGAAATATTGAAATTGAGAAGATCCCCTAAATAGTTGAAGCAAATCATAGCTTTTGATAAACCGTTGGGTCTGTAGCTTATGTTTTTTGTTTATTTTCTTAACTTTTCACTTTAAGTTCTCACCCACAGAAACTTCATGGAAGAACCTAATCGATAATCCAAAGGACTGGTGGGACAACAGATCAACGAAGGTATAACCATCAATTAATATGATATTTGTTGTCACATTAAACCTTTATTTATTATATATATATATTTGTAGCCAAAGAAGACATATCCTGATTTTAAGCACAAGGAGACTGGCGAAGCTTTGTGGCTTAGTTCTTTCAACACTCCTGACTGGGTTTTGTCAAAGCTGCCCCCAGTGGAGACAACATCGTAGGCAGAAATGGTTCTCAGTGTTTTGTCTCTTTATTTTTTAAATTATTAAAAGAGCGTCCCACATATAATTTGTTATTTCCAATTCTGTGTTCCACTATTTAAAGTAGCTTTAGTGAAAGTTACATCATCTTTGGAAGCTACTCAAAGGTGCCAAGTTTGCAAGGTCAGATGGTTTTTGGAGTTGTAGTCAGTTGTGCCTATGAACTCAAATAAATTAGCTTTCTTTTGACATAATATATTAAACGCAAATGTTAGTTGAGAGGATCATCATATTCTGTGTGCCTAGATAAATATGTATGGTCGTAATAGTTTAGTTCTACAATTAGCCTTGAAGGTATATGGTTCATATTTATTTCTTTCACGTGCAAACAGAATTTTGAGTGAATTATGGTTACAAACAATACGTCAAATACTTGGAATCCAAAATCCAAAATTAATTTTTCTCTGATTTTTTTTTTTAGTTACTGCCGCAACATACATTTTCTTATAAAAAATTAATTAGGCAACTCATGCAGACAGCACCGAATTTGGACCATCAATTTAGTCTAATTATCAGGGTAAATAAAAAAGAGTTTATGGTGGATTGTTTAGAAGCTCAGTATTTTATATGATTGCGTATCTTATTGAGATTAAAAATTATTATAAATATATTATAGTTAGGGATCGGACTGTGAATATTTTGATGATAACTTGATGTCCTTCCGTTGTATCAAATTATTGGGACAAAATGTTGAATCAGGTAATATTAAACTTGGGACGACTGATTCGACTTCATAGGAAGGTAATTTAGAAAGCGTTCACGGTAGACGATTTAAAAATCTAACATCCTTTTGTTGTGCCTTTTATTTAGAGAAATTTTTTTATAAATATGTCATAATTAAAAATTAAACAATAGATATCTGAGTGATAATTTGATATCTTATCATTGCATCCTAATCTCGAGAGCTCCACATGCATATTAACATCTCCCAAATGAGAGATGTCCACATGCATATTAACATCTCCCATTTGGATTAAATCTTTTCATCGACAATGACTCCTTAGCACTCAGTGGATAAACGACATCCACAATGGAGGCTTTTTCTAGCTTGTTCGTTCATTTATATCTTTCGTACATGTCATCAAAAATTAAGAACCCACTTCTAAATCTCTCTTTTCAGTTTTGGTGGGGGTCACAACAAAAAGCTAAATAACCCATCCACGGTTGAAGATGACCTTAAGATTCAGTGGAGAAGTCCAACTGAATTTGCATATAGAGTCAGTGTCTCAATTGTTGCAATATTTGTCAATATATGTATTCTAGAAAAGACACCAAACATTCTCTATATGAGCCTCTGTTAAGGCAACGCACTCTATTTCGGTAATTGAAAGTACAACTATATTCTATAATTTTGAAACCAACTAGTTGCAGTACAACCTTGACTAATCTAGTAGTAGTCATTTTGCCATCCATATCACCACCCATATTAGCATCAATATATTGATGTTAAGTCAAGATAAATACCTCCTTTATGTGTTAGTCACTATTCTAAAGGCTAGTAGCCGCTCGTGATTTACCTCATCCGTGTTGGTCCTGAGACGAGTTGACGGGGGCGCTGGGGGCGAGCGTATTCGTCTTTTTTTTTGCCACAATCAACAGATTGATGTTACTTGAACGGGCTAGTGAATATACTGGGGTGAGCAAATTATCTTTTGCATCCCATCAACAGATTGATGTTCATAAATTATGCATATTTTTAAGCATTATTCATCGCATATTTATTTATATTTCATGAGTATGATCCATATTATTGCACCATATTTCATAATGATATTAGCACTTGTACTCTTTTAGTTCGGAGATATACTCTTTTTGTATTTTGATTGATAGGATACTTTTTGAAGCAAAAATGAAGCTTATTGGATGTTGGGTGAGTTTAAAAAGAAAGAAGTCAAGACATAGCCGTGCCTCAATGACACGACCATGTCTTATGGTTGTGTCTCAAAGGAATGACCATGTATTTAAGAGGAGTACAGCTTGTGCCATGATTTAGCTATGCCCATGGGGCATAGTCGTGCCTTGCTCCCAGCTAGCCTCATAGTTCGGTCGTGCCTTAGTTACAGTATGTCCCACGTGTTGGAGAGCTTGATGGATGCGTGCATTGTACACATTTCCCAAAAGCGCAGTGAAAGACAAATAATAATTCAACTAATTATTATAACACAAACATACATGATACAATATGCCAGACATAATCACGATATAAAATTTTACGACAATAAATTATACCTGTGAGTTCGTTATCGAACCTTGTAGATGTTGTTCCCTTGGCGACCGACTAGAGGGGGGTAAATAGCTTGCACAATAAAAACAAACCCTTCTCGAATTTATAGCTATATTAACATAAACACTTATACAAATAAAAAACTAATCAAAGAAGGAAGAGGCTCAGAGATTTTACTTGATTACAATTGGAGAGGTTGTTAATCCAAGGAAGATGAAAAACTCACTAAACGATCTCCTTTAGGCGGAGAGCCTCTTACAGTAGTTGAAATATTCAATTACAGAACAAGACTGAAAAGGAATCAATTACAAGTATTGTTCTACCTTCTGGAACCAGGGTTGTATTTATAGCCCTACTAGGGGCGCTTGGAGGGGAATAAACTTTTATCCCCGTCGCAACAGCTCGCGACACCTGGTGCTTGGATGAAATTCTTGGTTCGGGCACCTGGAAGGGTTCCTGGCGTTCGGACTGTGCAAATAAGGCTCCTCCTGGGTGAGGCGCCCAGAGGGCGCTCAACAGATCGGGCGCTCAGACGGTCCGGGTCTTTCGCTCCGGTTCTGCTCACATTGGTCCTGATCTTCCACTTCGATTCCACTCGCTTGGGTGATTTCGGCCATCCGGAATAGGGCTCACTCGAACCCAATTTCTGGCCTTCTCTAGCAAACTTCTACTTCGGCTTCTTCGCCCCTCGGAGAACGCCGTGCGCCTCCTTCTTGTCCGCTTGCGTACTCTTTCGCAGCACCTCGTATCTCGAATGCACCGAGCCCGTTGGCTCTCTCCCATGCCATCCTTCTCACTAACTACGTCTTTCGCTCGACTTCCTGTGTTCCTAAGTTCCTGCACACTTAGACACAGGGGTTAAATACCAACAAGATCTAACCTCACTTGGTTGATCACATCAAAATTAGATTGGGGTACTAACAATATCCCCCTTTTTGATATGAACAATCCAAGTTAAGTTAGGGAAAAAGCATAAACCAATAGTAACAAAGTAAATTTTTGAAAGTAATAATGTGCAAAAAAATTATGAAAATTAATAGCAAAAAATACCCTCCCCTAAACTTAATTTTCACTTATCTCCTTTTGATCACATTAAAAATGAGTTTCTAAAAAAAAATCTAAAACAAGGTTTAAGGGAAAAAACTATGAAAACTTAAAAAAATCGAGTCTTATAACAAATTAAAATTTTTTTTACTAAGGGTTGAGTAGACATAAAATTTTTCACAAAAAAAATCTTTTCCAAAAATATGATAATTTTTCACAAAAAAAATAGTAAAATAAGTGATGAAATTTTATTTTTAAAAAAATTATCTTCTAAATAATTTCTAACAATTTTTTTGAAAGCATTTTTTTAAAATTAATTGTTTCATAGTTAGTAATTAAATATTTATTTCAGTAATTCACTTCTAGACTATGGCGAGATACTAGACCTTATCCTTGTTCTTGTTCTTGCTCTTCAATTTAGGGCAGTTGTCTTTCATGCGCCCTTCTTCATTACAGTGGTAGCATCTTATTTTTCATTTTCTTCTTGTACCCTGCACTTGATTAAAATTTTTAGTTTTAAATAACTTTTTAAATATTCTTACCATGAGTGTCATTTCGTTATCATCGAGAGAAGATTCAGAATCTCGTTCGTCCGTCTTTGCCTTTAAGGCAATGTTGTGCTTTGGCTCCTTCTTCAGATCTACACATCTTGTTTCATGGACTTCAAATGTTGAAAATAATTCTTCTAAATTACTTAATTCTAAATCCTTAGATATATAATAAGCATCTACTAATGATGCCCATTCAGTATTCCTAGGAAATGAGTTAAGAGCGTACCTTAGCAAATCTTGGTTGCTTACCTTTTCTCCGAGATTAGAGAGTCCGGTGATGAGTTCCTGTATTCTTGAGTGAAGGTGTACAACTTTTTGTGGCAGATCCCGTCTCGCGAGTTTTGCCTCAGAGGTCCTTGGCAGACTCGTAGGCTCCGATTTAGTTAACTTCTTGTGGCAGTAAGATGCTCAGCGGATGGAATTCTACTTTGCCGTTTGCCACGAAGTCGGCTTACTCCTTCGTCCATTGGTATTCTTCTTTACCCTCAAGTGCTATAAAATCAAATTTTATTATTAAAAGTAAATCGAAATCAATCTTAAAGAATACTTCCATCTTTTTCTTTCAGCTCGCGAATTCCCCCTCAAACTTCGATGGGTTGATGCTCGGTCCGGCCATCTCTTGTGCTTTGTTCGATAGTTAGTTCTCTTGAAGCTGTTGGGCTCTGATACCTGTTGGTCCCTTGGTGACAAACTAGGGGGGGTGAATAGCCTGTACAATAAAAATAAACCTTTTTCGACTTTATAGCTATATTAATATAAGCACTTGTACAAATAAAAAACTAATCAAAGAAGGAAGAGGCTTAGAGATTTTACTTGGTTACAACTGGGGAGGTTGTTAATCCAAGGAAGATAAAAAGCTCACTAAACAATCTCCTTCAGGTAGAGAAGCCTCTTACAGTAGTTGAAGCACTCAATTACAGAACAAGACTAAAAAGGAATCAATTACAAGTGTTGTTCTACCTTTTGGGACTAGGGCTGTATTTATAGACATAGTCGGTGCGCCTAGAAGGGTTCTAGGTGCCAGGAGGGGGAAACTTTTATTCCTGTCGCAACGGCTCGTGACACCTGACGTTTGGATGAAATTCCTAGTTCAGGCACTTGGAAGGGTTCCAGGCGCCCGAACCGTGCAGATAAGGCTCCCCTGGGCGAGGCTCCTAGGGGTGTCCAATTGATCCAGGTGCCCGGAACTAAAAGCCTGGTTGACTTTTTGGTCCGGGTCTTTTGCTCCGAGTCCACTTTCATTTGTCCGGATCTTCCGCTCTGATTCTACTCGCTTGGGTGATTTCGGCCATTCGGAATAGGGCACACCCGAACCCAAATTCCGGCCTTCTCGAGCAAACTTCCGCTTCGGTTTCTTGTCGCTTGGAGAAGGCCGCACGACTTCTTCTCATCTGCCTGCATACTCTTTCGCAGCACCTCGTACCTCGGACGCACCTAGCCTATCGACTCTCTTCCGTGCCATCCTTTTCGCTAGCTGCATATTTTGCTCGACTTCCTATGCTCCTAAGTTCCTGCATACTTAGACACAGGGGTTAAATACCAACAGGACCTAACCTCACTTGGTTGATCACACCAAAACTACCTTGGGTACTAACAGTATAGAGCGTTTCTAGCCTCACAAGGCTAGCCTTCATCAAAATCAACTATCGAGCCTAATCAGACTTACCTCTACTAGTATCCATATCGAGTTATCCTGAAAGCGACTTCGCTAAGTCATGAGTTTTTCATTTCTGATCGGTACTAGCCAAGCACGAAAACAAGTGATTCGAGAGGGGAACCTAAGGCTCTACTTGGTGCCCGGCGGCTTAAGGTAATCTGGCAGCACCAAATGAGGTGGCGGCGCCTAATGGTGATGATGCCGATCGATGGTGGTGTTGAATAATAGTGATGATCAGTATCAACGCCAAATAACGATGGCACTGATCGGTATCGACATCGAATAGTGGTGTCACCACCTCATTTGGTGGCGACAACCATTCTTTGTGGTCGACAACAAGAGGGAGAGAACAAAAATCTAACCTTTAGGTTTTGATTCAATTCCTTAATTTTTCTCTTCAATCTATATCAATATATAGATCTCCTATCGAGTTTGATTAATGAATCCAAACCCATTACTATTAACCCAAAGTCCAAACCATTAGCCATAAGTTTGGTTCTAAACCAAACCATATTGATTCAAAACCAGACCACTTGGCTCAATAACCATACATCTTTTAATTAAAACCAAACCAATTTGGTTTATAATTCAACCAAAAAGGGTTCAATTCCTCTTCAACAGATGTGGCCCATCCGCACTTAAGTTTTAATAAAATATCTTCCATATTTATTCGTCATCTGGTCCAACTAGACTCAATCTCTCTTGATTTGAGAATCCAATTTTCAAACTCATTTGAAGTCTTTTGGATAAACTCATAGTACGTGTGACCTCATAGGTTTTCAGTTTATATTGATCATGCATAATTAACTATTAATTATGAATCGATAATAAGTGATACCTAGTAGTACATCATGATCCTTAATTAATAAAAAAAAATAGTAGATTCCAAAACCACTTCTGAACTCTTTAGCAGCTATATTTGTAGGGATCTAGCGTGCTAAACATGCGAAAAGCACAGCAGAAAATTTACTAGATCCTCTCCAGAAGATCCATGCGAAGAAAAAACCATCATATACTAAGTTTGATTAGAGGGTTATGTAGGATTGATGACGTGCTAGAGGGGGGGGTGTGAATAGCACTCATGGCTAATTCGTTCATTTCGTAAACACACACAGAATATGCAGCTGAATAAAGAACATGACAAAAGCAATGCTAATACAATTTCTTTTACTTGGTTCAAAGCCTGTGACGACTCCTACTCAAAGACCCACGATCGTTAATCACTTTCAGTGGGTAATCACTAATAGTTCAAATAAAGATTACAAAACTTGAAGTACAATATAACAAAGTTACCGACAATAATAGAATTAGAAGTCTTTCTTTGGTTGTCGGAGCAACGTTAAAGAGAGCAGCAGTTGTTCGTTCTTGATCTCGGAAATTGTATTGTTGAAGCAAATAGTTGAGCCCTCCTTAAATAGACAAGCAAGGCCTGATCCAGATCCATTGATCTCGGGATCAGGTTTGACTCGTCGCTGATCGGTCGACCGATCCTGCCTGAATCGATCCATCTTCCTATCTAGATTTAGCTTCGGATGAGTCCTCATTCAGTCGACCGATCCCGCCATTCGATCGACAAATCTCGCTATCCTTGCTGGCTTATCTGGTTTGATCTGATCAATCCGACCTGATTTTGGTCACCGTATATCCATTTTTCGGTCGACCGAATCCTAAGTTAGGTCGACCGATCCTTAGGTCGAATCCGTACATCTGGCTGGATATCTATCTATTTGCTTTGGAGGTTCCGTCGACCGATCCTCGGATCGGTCGACTGATCAAGCCCAAGTTCAACCCTGCAAAACTGTTAGTTTCCTGCAAAACAAATTTAGGCAAAATAGCAAATAATATATTAATAACTTGACATCCTTCGGACTGTCCGGTTCTGACTTCAAATTTGCTCCGAAAACCCTAGGTCGAACCGACGCCTACTGTTCCCTCAACGGGGAACGCGTCGCCACCTACTGTAACGCCCTAAAATTCTCAAACTTGCATTAGAATTATTCTATGATTTTCTGGAATTTTTAGATATTTTTCCGGAATTTTCCGAGTAGCGGAAGTAGCAAAAATAATTAGAACCGCAAAATAGCTTAGGCGGGAATCGAACCCGAGACCTATGGCTTACGGATAATTCTAGTAACCGGTGAACCCAGCAGGGCCGTGCTGAAAGAGAGAGGAACCAATTATATTTATATTAGAGTTGGGTTCAATAATCCACTTAATATAAATTAGGAACTTAAGTTGGGTTTGGTTTAATTTGGTTCGGCAGCCTCCTCCTCACAAAAAACCTCACGCAACTCTCCCTCTCCAAAACCTCACCGCCGCCCACACCTCTCCCTCTCCTTCTCTCGGCGCCCTAGCCCAAGGTCCATAGATTCATCTTTCGGCGACGACTCCAACACGAAAGAGGTTATTCTCCGCGAGAGGAACGCGAAGACGTGATCGGATCGTCGAGAAGGTCATCTCCACCGGAATTCTAGCGAATAGAATCATAAGAAATTACGAACAGGAAGTAAGAAACCCCTCACCTGCAGTATAATAGCTATCGTTTGATTTTCTGTGCATCAGTTTAGTTATATGCATAGTTTTTCGACACGTAGGGTGTATTTAACCCTCCTCGCAGGTTTAGGGATTTAGTGAGTACCTTTAGATGGGCCGGACACGTCTTTTCTCCTTCAGTTGGAGGTTTAGATGCTGTCGGGTGCCTAAAGGTAATCTCCCTAATAGAGAGGGGAGTTAAAGCACACTAGGTGTTCGATTAAATAACTAGCTTAGAAAAATGCGACTTAGGCATTTTTATTAGCACAGTTGAATGCAATCTAGAAGCATCAAAATTAGTAAATCAGTTAGTCTAGCTTATATGGGACTACGGTCCAATGGGTGGGCTCCCCCAGTCGCCTCTAGGTTCAGACAACCTAGCTCTAGGTTCAGATAACCTAGAAACAGCAATTTAGAACAGTTTAGCTATACTCAGTATTTTACTTTTCAGTTGGCACTGTACTGGATTAGATATCCATTGGGCTGGGCTCCCACAGTCGGTCCCTAGGTTTAGATAACCTAGTAGCTCTACTAAATTCGGGACTTGCAACCCCGGGTCTAGTTAGAGACGCGCGCACAGCAAGTACAGTTGCCAGGGCCCATCAGCAGCATGTTTAGTATTTTCACTTACTATATGTATATGGTTTTCAACCCTTCACAAATTAGTTCGTGAATTCAGTACAGTTCTAGCAGTAGCTCAGCATTAGCGTAGCTCAGTTCTTAGTATCAGCTTAGTTTTTCCCTGTGAATATGCATGATGACTTTATGTTCAGCTTTAGATATGCCATGATTGTATGCTTATATGCCATGCCATGTTTAGATTATTCAGTATATCCAGCATATGTTTTAAACAGCATGATTTAAAATTATATTTGCATCGTTGCATGTTTTTGTGAGGTAGATGGTTTCTTACTAAGCTTTAAGCTTACAGATTCTACTTTTCCTTATACTGCAGATAAAGGTAAAGGAAAGATGGATTAACAGAGGAAGCTGGAGGGCAATGCAAAGATGGTGTGTGTGGCAGGAACTGGAATCAAGGATCTTTAGGGGACTTAAACATTCTCGCTTAGAAATATGAACTTTTAGTATTTTGCGTTTTATGCATTTTAAGTTGTTCAATGCTAGAAATTAAAGAACCATGCACTATAACAAGTTAGATTGCTAGTCCTATGTTATTGGAATGTTTATTATGCATTAGATAGTTGTAGTGTGAGGTTTTGGCACGAACAAGTGCTGAAATCAGAGTTTCAGTGTGAAATCAGAAACCCCAATCGATCGGAGGATCGATTGGAGGGTCCCAATCGATCAGCTGATCGATCGGGCAAGTTGCTCCGCGAACAGTAGGTTTCTGGATCGATCGTTCGATCGATCCAGCAATTTCTGTCGTGAACAGAAGGTTTGGGAATCGATCACTGGATCGATTGGTCAGTCTAGATCGATCAGCCGATCGATCCAGAATATCGTCCCGGGCACAGTAGCGTGCTGGATCGATCACTGGATCGACCCAACCTACGTCACGCGTACAGTAGCCGGCCGAATCGATCCCGGGATCGATCCGACGTTCCAATCGATCAACGGATCGATTGGGAGGTCTGATAACAGCCGGGAAACATATATTTCAGTTCTTTGACCATAGGGGATGTAGTATATGTTAGGTATACCTTAGATTACATCCACCAGTATATGTAGAACCAAGAATAGTTATAAGTTAGCAACTAAATCTTAAATTAGATCAGTTTTCCGCACAGTTAGCTCAGCATAACTGTAGCGATCGGCCTTACAGCCTAGTAGTAGAAGGCGGGTCGTTACAGAGTGGTATCAGAGCCAAGTTCCATACTTCCTACACACACATCAGCATTGTACCTACAGCTTCCAAGTAAGAATACCTCTACTTCATTTATGCTTCTTGTTTTGTTATTACAGTTCATGTTTATATGCCTACAGCTTGTTAGAATGTGATAGTTTTTTTTAACATAATATCAGTAGTTATGTAACTGTGATGGTATTAGTTATACATATGTCCTCTACGTCTTTAGAAATGGCACGAGGACGCCCAGCTAGAAGGGCACTAGCTACTGAGCCCCAGCAAGAGGCAGGTAGTTCAGTGCCTCCTCCAGACCTCTCAGCATTGGTGGCTCAGTTACAACAGCAGCTAGCTGAACAGCGACAGGAAATAGCCACCTTAAAGGCTAATCAGCAGAGTACCCCCACAGTTACCCCGGAACCGAATCTGACGACTCCAGAAGTCCTAGAGGTTCCACCAGCTCAGCCCACAACACCAGCACCAGCACCAGTACCAGCACCAGCAGTCCCAGCAGCTGAGCCAAGAAAGGAAGCCTATCTGATCCAGTGGCAGCGAGTCAAGCCAGAGAACTTCTCAGGCACTAGTGAACCATGGGATGCACAAGCCTGGTTCAAAACCCTGGAGAGCACGATGGAGCTTCTGGACTGGCCAGAACCCGAGAAGGTGAAATGTGCCTCCTTCTGCCTAACAGGAGACGCACGCATGTGGTGGGAAAGAATCAGAACGAAGCGCCCAGTGAACCAGATGTCATGGGCTGACTTCGAGAAAGAATTCTTCGAGGAGTTCTTTCACATACGGGTTACCAACCACCACTACGACGAGTTCACAGAGTTTTGTCAGGGCAACCTTTCAGTTGAGGAAGCCGTGAAGAAATTCAACAGGTTGGCTCACCTATGCCCAGAGCTGGTCAGCACAGAGAAGGAACGGATCCGGTTGATGCTCAAGATGCTGAGGCCAGAGATAGCAGTGAACGTGGCTGGTGGCATACATAGGCCACAAACCACAGAGGAGTTAGTGAGCAGTGCCTTGACCACAGAGCATTAGCAGAACAACATAAAGCAGCAGAAGCAAGTCTTCTCAGAGTCCAAAGGACAAGGAAACTCTCACACCCAGAAACAGCAAGTCCACAGCTCTAACTGGAAAGGGAACTCCAACAGCAAGCGCAAATCAGGGAGTGACTCAAAAGGGAGAACCAAAAGAAAGGCCAGGAAGTTTCTCTCAGCTATTAAAGCACAGAAGCTACTGGATTCAGGATGTACAGGACTCCTAGCACACGTAGTCAACGCCAGCCAGGACAAGAACCAACAGCTAGCAGAGGTTCGAGTCGCTTGTGACTACCCAGCAGTCTTTCCTGAAGAGTTACCAGGCTTAGCACCAGACAGGGAGATTGACTTTGAGATAGAGCTCATTCCTGATACAAATCCTATCTCTAAAGCGCCTTATCCATGGCTCCAGCAGAACTGAAGGAACTTCAGGAGCAACTACAGGAGCTGCTTGACAAGGGTTTCATACGCCCGAGTCAATCACCATGGGGAGCACCTGTATTATTCGTGAAGAAGAAGGATGGAAGCATGCGACTGTGCATAGACTACAGATCATTGAATCAAGTCACAATCAAGAACAGGTATCCCCTTCCCAGAATCGATGACCTGTTCAACCAGCTGAAGGGAGCAGCAGTGTTCTCTAAGATAGATCTCAGATCAGGTTATCATCAGGTGAAGGTCAAAGAAGAGGATATACCCAAGACAACATTCAGAACCAGATACGGACACTACGAGTTCGTGGTCATGCCCTTTGGTGTGACCAATGCTCCAGCTACATTCATGGATCTCATGAACAGAGTATTCAGGGAGTATTTAGATAAGTTTGTTATTGTGTTTATCGATGACATTCTTATCTACTCAGGAACTCAGGAAGAACACTCAGAGCACCTGAAACTAGTATTGCAGACCCTTCAGCAGAACCAGCTATACGCCAAATTCACGAAATGTGAATTTTGGCTAGATCAGGTGTCCTTCCTGGGTCACATCATCTCAAGGGATGGTGTTATGGTAGATCCCAGCAAGATAGAAGCAGTAAGTAACTGGAAGAGACCTAAGAACGCCAGCGAAATCAGGAGCTTTCTGGGATTAGCAGGATATTACAGAAAGTTTGTAGAGGACTTCTCCAGGATAGCCTCCCCACTGACAGCTCTTACCAGAAAGAACAGGAAGTTTCAGTGGACAGAGGACTGTGAGAACAGCTTCAGCGAGCTAAAAAGGAGACTGACCAGTGCTCCTATTTTGGCTCTACCAAGCCTCTAAGTTGGGACTAGGAGCAGTATTGATGCAAAATGGCAAGGTGATCGCCTATGCCTCCAGACAACTCAAGGATTATGAGAAGAATTACCCTACTCATGACCTTGAGCTTGCGACAGTAGTGTTCGCTCTCAAAATTTGGAGACATTACTTATATGGAGCTCAGTGCAGAGTGTATACAGATCATCAGAGTCTGAAGTACTTCTTCACTCAGAAGGATCTGAATATGCGACAGCGCAGATGGCTTGAGCTGGTCAAGGACTATGATGTAGACATCCTCTACCATCCAGGGAAAGCTAATAAGGTAGCCGATGCACTTAGTAGAAAATCCAGTGCTACCTTATTATCTCTTACAGCCATGTCACCGCCCCTACAGAAGGAGATCGTAGATTTCGGTCTTGAACTCATCGTTGGACAGCTCTCTACTATGACCTTAGAGTCCACCTTGCTTGGTGATATTCAGTCAGCTCAGGAGCAGGACCCTGAAATTCAGAAAATCAAGCAAGGGCTAGCAGAATCAGGAAGTGGAGAATTCAGAGTGTCCGATAGCGGGGTGTTGTATTTTGGTGACAGACTCTGTGTTCCAGATCAGGAGGAGCTACGGAGACAGATTTTAGATGAGGCTCACAGGACTCCCTATGCGATGCATCCAGGTTCCACCAAAATGTATCAAGACCTGAAGAACCATTTTTGGTGGCCCGGGATGAAGCGAGACATCGCCAGATATGTTAGCATCTGCCTCACCTGTCAGAGGGTCAAGGCAGAACATCAGCGACCAGGAGGAGTTCTGCAGCCTATACAGATTCCAGAATGGAAGTGGGAGGATATCTCCATGGATTTCATAGTGGGACTACCCAGGACCACGAATGGTTTTGACGCCATCTGGGTAATAGTCGACAGGTTGACTAAATCAGCCCACTTCTTAGCTATCAGGATATCCTACTCCATGGAGAAGCTCGCTCAGTTGTATCTCCAGGAGATCGTCAGACTACATGGAGTCCCACGAACCATCATTTCAGACAGAGACAGTAGATTCACATCACACTTCTGGGAGTGCGTACAGTCAGCATTGGGCACGAAGTTAAAGTTTAGCACAGCATTCCATCCCCAGACAGATGGTCAGACAGAGCGAGTAAATCAGGTACTCGAAGATATGCTCCGAGCATGTGCCCTAGACTTCAAGGGAAGTTGGTGCAAATATCTGAGCCTAGCAGAATTTGCATACAACAACAGCTATCAGGTCACTATCGGCATGGCACCTTACGAGGCTCTCTATGGGCGGAGGTGTAGATCTCCAATCTGCTGGTATGAGAGTGGTGAACAGAAAGAACTAGAGTTTCAGACAGATCTAGTTACAGATACCACAGCAGTTATACAGCAGATCCGCCAGAGGATAGAGACAGCTCAGAGCCGCCAGAAAAGCTATGCTGATACCCGGCGCAGACCCTTAAAATTTTCAGTTGGGGATTCAGTGTTCCTCAGAGTAGCTCCCATGAAGGGAGTAATGCGTTTTGGGAAGAAGGGCAAGCTAAGTCCCAGATATGTGGGACCATACCTTATCAGCAGAAGAGTGGGCAAGGTGGCATATGAGCTAAAACTACCCCAGGAAATGTCAGCTGTCCACAATGTATTCCATGTCTCTATGCTGAAGAAGCATACCCCAGATGCCACCCAGGTGATTGAGCCCCAGTCGGTACAGATCCGCGAAGACCTCAGCTATGACAGTCGGCCTATTCAGATAATAGACCGAGCAGTTAAGAAATTGCGGAACAAGGAAGTACCATTAGTCAAAGTCATTTGGCAAAGTCACACAGCAGAAGAGGCAACTTGGGAGACAGAAGTCAGCATGAGACAGAAGTACCCAGAATTGTTCTAAGTTCGAGGACAAACTTTTTATAAGGTATGGGGGATTGTAACGCCCGAAAATTCTCAAACTTACATTAGAATTATTCTATGATTTTCTGGAATTTTTAGATATTTTTCCGGAATTTTCCGAGTAGCGGAAGTAGCAAAAATAATTAGAACCGCAAAATAGCTTAGGCGGGAATCGAACCCGAGACCTATGGCTTACAGATAATTCTAGTAACCGGTGAACCCAGCAGGGCCGTGCTGAAAGAGAGAGGAACCAATTATATTTATATTAGAGTTGGGTTCAATAATCCACTTAATATAAATTAGGAACTTAAGTTGGGTTTGGTTTAATTTGGTTCGGCAGCCTCCTTCTCACAAAAAACCTCACGCAACTCTCCCTCTCCAAAACCTCACCGCCGCCCACACCTCTCCCTCTCCTTCTCTCGGCGCCCTAGCCCAAGGTCCATAGATTCATCTTCCGGCGACGACTCCAACACGAAAGAGGTTCTTCTCCGCGAGAGGAACGCGAAGACGTGATCGGATCGTCGAGAAGGTCATCTCCACCGGAATTCTAGCGAATAGAATCGTAAGAAATTATGAACAGGAAGTAAGAAACCCCTCACCTGCAGTATAATAGCTATCGTTTGATTTTCTGTGCATCAGTTTAGTTATATGCGTAGTTTTTCGACACGTAGGGTGTATTTAACCCTCCTCGCAGGTTTAGGGATTTAGTGAGTACCTTTAGATGGACCGGACACGTCTTTTCTCCTTCAGTTGGAGGTTTAGATGTTGTCGGGTGCCTAAAGGTAATCTCCCTAATAGAGAGGGGAGTTAAAGCACACTAGGTGTTCGATTAAATAACTAGCTTAGAAAAATGCGACTTAGGCATTTTTATTAGCACAGTTGAATGCAATCTAGAAGCATCAAAATTAGTAAATCAGTTAGTCTAGCTTATATGGGACAACGGTCCAATGGGTGGGCTCCCCCAGTCGCCTCTAGGTTCAGACAACCTAGCTCTAGGTTCAGATAACCTAGAAACAGCAATTTAGAACAGTTTAACTATACTCAGTATTTTACTTTTCAGTTGGCACTGTACTGGATTAGCTGGGCTCCCATAATCGGTCCCTAGGTTTAGATAACCTAGTAGCTCTACTAAATTCGGGACTTGCAACCCCGGGTCTAGTTAGAGACGCGCGCACAGCAAGTACAGTTGCCAGGGCCCATCAGCAGCATGTTTAGTATTTTCACTTACTATATGTATATGGTTTTCAACCCTTCACAAATTAGTTCGTGAATTCAGTACAGTTCTAGCAGTAGCTCAGCATTAGCGTAGCTCAGTTCTTAGTATTAGCTTAGTTTTTCCCTATGAATATGCATGATGACTTTATGTTCAGCTTTAGATATGCCATGATTGTATGCTTATATGCCATGCCATGTTTAGATTATTCAGTATATCCAGCATATGTTTTAAACAGCATGATTTAAAATCATATTTGCATCGTTGCATGTTTTTGTGAGGTAGATGGTTTCTTACTAAGCTTTAAGCTTACAGATTCTACTTTTCCTTATACTGCAGATAAAGGTAAAGGAAAGATGGATTAACAGAGGAAGCTGGAGGGCAATGTAAAGATGGTGTGTGTGGCAGGAACTGGAATCAAGGATCTTTAGGGGACTTAAACATTCTCGCTTAGAAATATGAACTTTTAGTATTTTGCGTTTTATGCATTTTAAGTTGTTCAATGCTAGAAATTAAAGAACCATGCACTATAACAAGTTAGATTGCTAGTCCTATGTTATTGGAATGTTTATTATGCATTAGATAGTTGTAGTGTGAGGTTTTGGCACGAACAAGTGCTGAAATCAGAGTTTCAGTGTGAAATCAGAAACCCCAATCGATCGGAGGATCGATTGGAGGGTCCCAATCGATCAGCTGATCGATCGGGCAAGTTGCTCCGCGAACAGTAGGTTTCTGGATCGATCGTTCGATCGATCCAGCAATTTCTGTCGCGAACAGAAGGTTCGGGAATCGATCACTGGATCGATTGGTCAGTCTGGATCGATCAGCCGATCGATCCAGAATATCGTCCCGGGCACAGTAGCGTGCTGGATCGATCACTGGATCGATCCAACCTACGTCATGCGTACAGTAGCCGGCCGAATCGATCCCGGGATCGATCCGACGTTCCAATCGATCAACGGATCGATTGGGAGGTCTGATAACAGCCGGGAAACATATATTTCAGTTCTTTGACCATAGGAGATGTTGTATATGTTAGGTATACCTTAGATTACATCCACCAGTATATGTAGAACCAAGAATAGTTATCAGTTAGCAACTAAAACTTAAATTAGATCAGCTTTCCGCACAGTTAGCTCAGCATAACTGTAGCGATCGGCCTTACAGCCTAGTAGTAGAAGGCGGGTCGTTACACCTACTCCTCTCAAGAGAGATTACCTGTTGTCAGACTGGTCCTCCAGATCGACTGGACTTTCTGCCTAGGATTACCACCCCCTAGGACCTAGGGTTACCACCCCCTAGGACCTAGGGTTACCTCCTTAGGGTTTTCCATAACCTAGAGTTATCACCCCTTAGGACCTAGAGTTACCTCCCCCTAGGATTTTCCACCTGCCTAACCACAGTTAGGACTTTCCATCCCCTAGGGTTACCGCCCCCTAAGATCTAGGGTTACCTCCCCCTAGGGTTTTCCGCCTGCCTAGAGTCCACTAGGATTTTTACCTAATACAACTTAGGACTTTCTGCAAGCTCAATTAACCTTATTAGATCATAAGACAACTTAAGTTTGGATCGTTTGACATAATCAAAACTCAGGTTCGATCGTCTGGTACTTCCTACATCAACAGGTTATACCTTTGGTGAGTGCACTCGATCTCCTAACAGCTAGGATCTTAGCACGATCACGTGTCCGTGCCTCTACGGTATCCACATGAACAAGCCTTCATTTGTCTCACAAACTCACAAAGTGGAGAAGGAAACCACCTAAGGTTGTGATAGCAACCAAGAGAGGTGGTTTGGCCAAGAAGAAGAAGAAGAAGAAGAAGAAGGAGAAGAAGAGGAATCTAAATATACACAATAAGTTTTCATCTAATGAAAATTCCATTCATAAATTATATTTATATCCATCTAAGGAATACCAAAGGGTTTTACCTTTTGGTCTTCCTCTCATCAATCTAATGGTTCAAAATTGACCATTCAATCCAATGGTTCAAAATTGACCATTCATTTTCCTTGATGAACTCGAGTTCACCCAATGAGTCTAACTCATTGAACCTTATCAATCCAATTGACTCCATGAACATCAATCTAAATTGACTCTATGAATCTAATTAGAATTAGACTCAATCCAATAATTGGATCCAATTGAGTCTAACTCAATGAGTCTAATTCATATTAGATTTAATCCAATGATCCATCATATGAACCCATCTCTAAATCAACTTATTCTTTATGTGTGACCCAATAGATTCTCGTAACGTTGGCAATGTATCCAAATCAATATTTTAGATACATAAATAATGAGTGACATCTAGCAAGGCATCATTGCTACCCAAGTGATGAGAATGTCGAGATCCGACTTAACCTTTCTATGGCTATTATCTTATATGACTTAGTCCTTCTACCTTGATATCTAGATTGATCAATGAGGCATAGACCGTGTCATTCTCTTATCAATTTTTGTGTTCTTGATCTCTAAGTAAATATACTTATTCATTCGGCACTGAATTAAAGTAAATATAATAACCAACTTTGCATTTTATTAATAATGAAATATGATACAAAAGGAGCCCTTTACAATCATCTCATAATTGGTACTAGGGCTAATACTAATAATATTGAGTCGTGTCTTGTTCCTTTCACTCATTTTATATCCGCTTGGTAATAGACATGGTCTATGTGTCAGTTCCTACTAGGCTAACTACGTCACACCTAGCCCAAGTTATACTTTCTCATCTTGTGGATTCAAATTACTCAGACATGTGTCCAAGAGTATCATACTTTTGACATACAATACTTTGGCCAAAGACTTTGAGTAATAATCTTAATAAGTGGCCATAGGGTATACATCACCTTTTACAAGGAGTGGTGAAGCCTTTGTGGGCTATCCAAATACCTTTGAGCACTTCAACTTATACCCAATCATCTCAGGTTTACATCTCCAAGAAGATTCTTCCTTAAGATGTAAAGTATAAGTCTCCATGACTAAAATGACTTGAATACCTCAAGTCAAAGAAAACTCATATTTAAACTATAATGAGATCTTCATTGAAATATACATATATGTATAAAACCATATGAAGTCTCATGGCAGATCACTCCAATGAACTCTCGATATTTAACTGGCATCCATGTTTGATTCTAGATATTCTATTATCTTTAGCTAGTGAGGAACAACTGCTTTGTTAAACCAAGGAGTATAATACGTGCTAATCTCTCAGAATTGATGATGTCCAAACTCATCAATTCATCGACTAGGGAATATTTTAATACAATCATAATTACACATGAAGAGATGTTCACTAGTGGTGATCCAATCACAAGTTTTCTTAAGCTATGAATCATATTGCGAACATTCAGTAAATGAGTTTAAGATTCAATCATATACATAAAGAATCTACACTCAAATAATGAATATTTATTTATCCAATAAATAGTACATTCCATAAGGCGATTTCTTTAGAGCATCTTTTAAATATAACACCATGGTCCAACTGTGCCTCCTCCCAGAGTAGATTCGACGGTTTGGCTGTGCCTTCTCTATAGAGCCTTTCACACCACGACCATGTCTTTTGACACGGCCATGTGGCATGGATACATGCTCGTGTGTCACCTATAAAAGGGGAGTGAGATACCCTTTTCATGGGAGAGAGGGGTTTTCCTTTAAGGGTACCCTCAAGGTCCATTTCTGAGGAGTTTTTGATGATTCATCCACCATTTGAGGCATATTTCATCAATCTGTCTATCATCCAAAGAGGATTTCATTCTAAGACATTGGCTACATCTTGCTAAGCATTTCTTCCTCTCTATTATCTATTTGGATTGTAAGAATGCTTCTTTCATTATCTTTGGGTTGTAGTTTCCTTACTATGGAGTAGATCTTTGGATGCTATGATGTATTATGATGTGATCCTGATGTATGAACTATGAATTTACCCATTTCCGTATTCTATGATATGCTTGTACCTTGTTCTTGTTTGATTAAATGTGTGTCGATGAATGATTAATTGTATGTGTTGTTTGATTAAATGAATGTGAAGGATTGGTCTCCATGTAGGGGAGATGCTTTAAATCATATAACTAGGGGGGCCTTTAGTGACAAAGGGAATCTCTTTGATCGGGCTTTCTAGAGTATCACTTTGAAATGGAGACCAATTCTCTACAAGGATTTGCTAATTAGAGTTTAATGACTTTTTAATGTTGGGAAGTAACTTATGTAATCTAGACTGTATAACCGCATGGGGGGGGGGGGCATGTGACAAGCGTATCTTTTTATCCGGACTTTTTATGTTACCTCTTTACTTAATGGCATTGAAATTCAATAGGGTAAACGCTCTGATGTAACCTTCATTGGTCTATACCGATAATTTGGTTATAATCTATACAAGACATAAACATAGAGATAAGGAGATGAACAATTTATAGAACATCAACTAGCATCATGATGAAACTGAAATCCTATAATCGCTTCCCCAAACCAATTTCTCTCTCACCGATCATTTGTTCTCATTGGATCTCTCTCTCTCTCTCTCTCAATCTCTAGTTCTCAAGATTTCACAAAACTTCAATTGTTTAGATAACTTGCTTTACAAACTTAACTAATGCTTAATCAACAATTCCTATGGATCAATATTTTATTACTTGATGACTTAACCATGCACTTGCAGTTGTGACAACATATATCCATGTAAGTAAAAAAATTTGACTTTCAAAAGCATAAAGCGGAGTTTTTGGTATTTCTCAAATACCTAAGAATCATTGCCTCCTGATGTTGTTTTCTTGTATTACTCATAAACCTACTCACAACTTCCATTACATGTGTTATGTTTGGTCTAGTGCATACCATCACATACATAAGACAACCAATGATAGAAGCATAAGGTACCTTGTCCATATAGGCTCACTTCTTTGTAATTGATTTGTGGATAAATGAAAAATCTCTAGCTAAAGATGTGTTCACTAGCTTTGCTCTATCCATGTAGAAGCTACTAAGCACTTTCTTTATATATTCTTCTGAGATAACTTTAGGACATCTTTGTCCCTAATAATTCTCATCCCAAGGATTTATTTTGCAATACCCAAATCATTCATCATAAATTCCTTTGACATTTTCTTTTTCTTCTTGTCGATTTCTAATATACTAGCTTCAAAAATCAATATATCATCAACATATAGTAATAGAATGATATATGAGCTACAAAACCTTTTGATGAAACAACAGTGATAGACCTAACATCTTAAAAAGCCATTATTGCTTATAAAATTGTCAAACTTTTTATATTGTTGTCTAGGCCCCTATTTTAAGCCATATAAACTCTTTTGAGGTTTACACACATTTTCTCCTTTCCCTGTACCTCAAAACCTTGTGGTTGCTTCATGTAAATTTCTTTCTCCATGTCACCATAAAGAAAGGTAATTTTTACAATTGTATGTTGAAGAGGTAGATTTTCCTTTGCTACTAACCCAAGAATTGTTATGATGGTGGTCAACTTAGCCACTAGAGAGAAAATTTCAGTGTAATCAATTCCTTCTTCCTATTGAAAATATTTTGCCACTAACCTTGCTTTATAGTGCTTGCTAGTATCATGTTCTTCTTTTACTTGGTAAACCCACTTATTTTGTATTTTTTTTACATATGGTAACTCTGCTAATTGTCATGTTTGATTAGACATCAAAGATTTCATCTCATCTTGTATGGATGACTCTCACTTGATTGATTCATCAACCTTTATTGTCTCCTCATAACTTTATAGTTCACTTCTACATAATTACTTAGCTAATCTTACTTCATTGAAACTTGACTTAGCCAATTTTGTAGTCAATTTCAAGTCTAATTTATTTTAATTTATGGTTCATTAAGCTTAATTTTTGACTTAAGTACTTACTTATATTGTTCCATTTTAGCACATGTTTGTTTAGCATGCATTTAAAATATATGTTGACTTCATTTGACTTAAAATTTACATAGTTAAATTTTACTTGCTTAAAGTTAAAGTATTTGACTACAAACTTGATTATTTTTTAAAATCTTTTTAAGCTAAATTATTTGTTAGCTTTTAATATTTTATTTTCAAGCTACATTTTAGCAAGTAAGTAAAATGTCATTTTCATTATTTAATATTCTTTCTTATCTATTTTTTTATGTATGAAAAAGAGGAGAGAAAGATTTAAAGTTAAGAATTTTCCAAGTATAAATTTTTTCCCAAGTCAACTTTATTTACAATTAAGGGGGAGTTTTATATTGAGGGGGAGAGTTTAAAAATTTTAAGTGCATTAATGTATGAGTGCATTCATATTCTTTTCTTAATCATACATATGATGCACACCTTCCTATTTTTATTTTTGGTTTAAGCTAACTTTAAACTAAATTTCTATACAATAAAAAGGGAGAAATTATTGGTATTGGGAACCTATGTTTTAATTTGATGTATGACTTAGTTTAAAGGTAGTGTATTGGCGGTCTAACAAAGTTGTGTCAAGTATGCAGGTACAAATAACTTGAGAAGAGGCAAAGTCCTGGTTGGGAACCATTGGAAGGATAAAACCTAGTGGGACTAGGCAAGGAAAACTTGATTGGCAACTATTGGTGCTGGAAGAACAACAATTTACCAGAGTTTTGATGTATGACTAAGATTAAAGTTATGTTAGTTCTAATCTAATAATTTATGTCAAGTGTATAGGTACAGGTTACTTGACAAGTGGTGAAGTCTTGGTTGGGTGCTAGACAATAACTAAGTCCTAGTAGAACTACGCAACTAAAGGCCTGATTATGAGTCAGGGATGAGTTAAGTCTTGGTTGGAATCAATCAAGAAAGTTCTAACTGGGCTGCTAGGTGATTCAAGTCCAAGTGGAGTCAGCTGGGAGATGAAGGCTTGGTGGACAAGATCAAGTGGAGTAAGCTTGGCAGCTGACGCTTGGTGGACAAGTTCAAGTGGAGTAAGTTGTGAGCTGAATCTTGACAGACAAGACCAAGTGGAGTAAGTTGGGAGTTGAAGCTTGACAAACAAGTTCAAGTGAAATAAACTGAGAGCGATAGCTTGGCAACTCATTCTAGATAAATCAGCTGGGGGTTGAACATTTATACACAAAGTAAGTGCGATATCTAATTAGAGTTTAGAGGACTTCTCTCAAATTAATATTACAAAGTAACTTGTGTAATATAGAATTGTATAACTGAGGGGCCTTAGGATAACCCTTTAACCGGACTTTCTAGGTTATCTCTGATACTTAGTTGCATTAATCTACCATTAAGAAGTAAATTGGATAACTCTAGAATTGTATGACCAGAGGGCCTTAGGGTAACCCGTTAACCAGACTTTTCAGAGTTGTTTCTTTACTTAATAGCGTTAGAACTTAGATAAACTCTCTAGTGTGATCTTCGTGGGGTTATGTCAGACTTTAGTTAGATAGATAAACAATTCATAGGGACATTAACTAGCATCATAATGAAATCGAACTCCAAGAATCATTCATTCCCCTACCAACTCTTCTCCCTTGATCACTTCTTTTCTCTCTCTAGGCCTTCTCTCTTGCTCTCTCTTCACTCTCTTTCCCTCTCTCTCTTCTCAATTCCTAGCTTTCTACCATCTAGATAATTAATCATGCAAAGTTAACTAGTACTTAATCAACAATCCCTATGAGATTGATATTTTTATTACTAACGACGTAGTAATGCACTTGCAGTTTTATAACAAAAATCTATATAAAGATATAGAAAGGAGAGAAACTAATGATGAACCAAAACAACCTAATGGGATTAGGTTTAAGTTTTTATTTTTTTCTCTACTTCTCCCTCATTTTATACCACCGAAACCAAAGAAGAGGGGCTACCCCCTATTGGTGCGGGAAGCATCCGACGATCGAACATAAGTTTTGATAATGGCAAAGGGTTTAAAGTTAAGGTTATTTGTGGTTTAACAGGTTTGAATGAGTTTTGCAGGAAAGTCCTAAGTGTATTTAGGCAAAATTCCTAGTTACGGTTAGGCAGGTGGAAAACCTTAGGGGATGGTAACCCTAGGTCTTAGGGGGTGGTAACCCTAGGTGAGGAAAAGTCTTAGATAAGGTTAGGCAGGTGGAAAATCCTAAGGGGTGATAACCCTAGGTCCTAGGGGGTGGTAACCCTAGGCAGAAAGTCTTGGCGGGTTGAAGACTTCGGGCAAAAATCCTAGAGTCGGGGACTCTAGGTTGAAATCCTAGTATCACGAACCGGGTGGAAGATTGGATGGGTCATGGAGCGAATGCCCAGTAGAAAGTCCTGGAGATTCGGACACTGAGCAAAATTCTAGTTGGTCTAGAGGATCAATCTGGCAAACAGGTAAACTCTCTTGAGTGGAGTAGGTGAGGACGCGTTCCCCGATGAGGGAACAGTAGGCGTCGGTTTGACCTAGGGTTTTCGAAGGTGAAATCCGAAGTCAGAACTGGACAGTCCAGTGACTGTCAAATATTTATCTTAATCTTATTTTATTATGTTTAACTCTATCTTGCAGGATATGTTTTGTATTTTGGACTAACACATCTTGCAGGGAGTGAAAAAGATGTAAAGCCTCAGATGAACAGTACCTGAGGTGCCCTCCATGGAGCTTGGAGACTCCTCGGGTGCACTAGTCGAAGACCTCCGCGTAGCAGGGCAGAGGGCGCTCGCTAGGGAGCTTGGAGGCACCCTGGACACTCGGTAGAGGGCGCCTTCCATGGAGCTTGGAGGTGCCCTCAGGAGGATAAGCAGCGGGCGATGCGGGGCTTATCGACGTTACCGATTTGGTGGGGTTGGGGGTCCTCTCCATGCTATTGGAGGCACCCTCAATAGACTATATAAGCCTGTCTCGACCAGATGCTTCAACATAACCATTTTTAACGATTCTTCAACTACACACTACTAACAAAACAATCCGGCAAAGCCATAATGCTACTCCGACAACCACAAGCTCGATTTTCTCCATTCTTGAGTTGTTGGTATACTCTTATTTATTGCATTTAAATTTTAATACTCCTTTTGTAATATTTTTGGATTGATAGTGAATTGTCTAAAGTAAATACTCAACGAGTGTGGGCCTTGGAGTAGGAGTCTGTTGGTTAGTCCTAGGAAAACGTACCGGTTCAACTGTACAAAACTTTTTTGTACAAGTGTGAACCTTCCCTTAAATAACCTATTGTGTTCTTTAGAAGTTAAATTAGGAATCGCAGACGGAACTTAACATCATTGATTCCAAATTTAACTTATCTGTTCTTAATGTTAGCTAGAGCCCTAGAGCCAATCATTTGATGATTGTATTTTGGACTTGTTGTATCATATTTTATATAAATAAAGGCATTTGGTTTTTGGTTATTATACTTACTTGTATTGGTACCAAATAAAGTAAGTATAATAACCTCCTAGAGTAGAAGGTTCTTACCTATATCAATCGATTGGTTGAATCGATAGTGAGATGATATAGGGAACACTACTCTAAATCATTCCTAGTCGAGTATTAATATTCAGGGACAATGTTAATGTAATAAGACTAGCATGTAGGTCAACTCGATGACTTGATCTCACAAGTCATGGATATAGAGATATCAAGTTGACACATGGGTATACATTAGAGAATGTATACTGAATGACCCGCCATGAGAAAGTATCATGGATCGTTATATGAGTGTCATATACTTTCTCATGTGGCTATTAGTATGACTACTAGTCCTTAGACCTGAAGTCACCATAGATCCCTACATAAGGAGTTATGCACTTTGGTTTTGTCAAACATCACCCGTAACTGGGTGGACTATAAAGGCGATTACTGGGTATATAACAAATTATGCAGAGGGATGTGAGTGATGTAGATGGGATCTATCCCTCCTATATGACGGGAGAGACATCGATATTCTTGATAGAGTGAGACCACGAAGTGTATGGCCATACCCAAATGAGTCAATATGAGATATTGAGCTCATTTGATTGAGTGAGTCTACTTGGAGTTCAAGATTTAGATTGGTCAGAGGATGACATGGTCTATGCCTCACATTGATCAATCTAGATGTCTAGGATAGAAGGACACTTGTCATATATTGTGAGGAGTCACAATTAGTAGTCACAAGGTGATGTTGGATCTCAACATTTCTTGTAACTTGGGTAGCAATGATGTATTGCTAGATGCCGCTCATTGCTTATGTTTTTAAAGGAGTTTAGAAACATTGCCAACGTTACAAGAACCTATTGGGTCACACACAAAGAACAAGTGGATGGAGATTAGGTTCATATGATGAACCAATTGGATTCGGATTGATTTAAATTAGACTTATTGAGTTAGACTCAATTAGATTCAATTGTTGAATGAGTCTAATTTAAATTTGATTCATTAAGTCAATTTATATTAATGAATTGAGATTCATTAGATTGAAATTGGCTTGAATCAAAGAATGAATTCAACTCAACATGGAAGAGATTTGGTCAATTTTGACTTGACCAAAATGGGAAGTTGAAACATCAAGTTTGACTTGATGAATTGCCACTTCATGGAGGATGACTCATCCTACATGGCAGCCACATCATCTCCACCTCATGAGGTGTGCCACCTCATGGAGGTTACACCTCCCATTCCATTTAATGTGGCCGGCCACATTAAATGGGGAGGTTACATGTGTGTGGCCGGCCACACTAATGGTGTAGGAGGTTTCATTTTGTGTCATTCAAGTGGTGTTGAATGCTTCTCCTTCCTCCTAGCTCTCTTCCTCTCTTCTCTTGCTGTTGCCGTGGGTTCCAAGGGAAGGTGAAGGTGGTTGAGTGAGTTCCAAGAGCAAAGGAAGAGTGAAGGTCACAAAGGAGGGACACTACTTCTTGAGTGTATGACATTCCCTTTTGCATCGTTTCTTTTCTTCCTTTTAAATCCTACCTGAGAGCCCTAGAAAGTGCTAGCACACTTGGGTGCTCTCTTCTCCATCCTTGAGTGTTAGAGAACACCTCTTGTTCGTGTGGATATCACTAGAGAGTTGTCTACGTTGACAACTTCGAGATCCGGCGTACCGTTGGACGAGCGGGATTTGCGAGGGCACGCTTCGAAGGTAAAAATGTTTTCCCTTTGTAGATCTACTGTAGATCATCATTTAAAACTTGTATTCGTGTTTTCAAAATTTTTATTCGCACGAGATCCAGTGGCATGGGTGATTCGGGGTTTCCGCGACGCGAAAAAGCGATTTTCGCGGCCCGAAAAATCCAACAGTGGTATCAGAGCCACGTGCGAAGCGAATACGAGTTTAGATTCGTATTTTTATGAAAATATGTATACTGTAACATTCTGTGAATTTCCTAATTTTTATGATTTTATGGGTATTTTTCTCGTAGAAGCGAAGCACAAGTGTTTTTACACTTGTAGGCTTCGACTACCGAGAAGAATTTTCCGAAACGGCAATGTTTTGACCCAAATCGTTTTGGGACAGCGGACTTAGGCGCTATAGAATCGCTTAGGAGCAACTCGCGATGGTTAGATCGCGGGTAGGGGTACTGCCCCCAACCCCGCAAGGGGATTTGCTCCGCGATTGCGCCCGAAATCGCTAATCGGGACCTCCGGGAAAATTTTACTCATAAAATCTGTAAAATTATGAAAAAATTACAGAAAATTATGAAAAGTATATAATTTTGAATTATATATTAATTTTGTGATAGTCATGGCCCAAAGACCCAATTTGATTGTAACGCCCGAAAATTCTCAAAACCCTTTCATAAATATGCTATGATTTTTCTGGAATTTTTAGATATTTTTCCAGAATTTTCCGAGTAGCGGAAGTAGCAAAAATTATTAGAAAAGTAAAATGGCTTAAGCAGAAATCGAACCCGGGACCTCTCGGGTCCGCTAAACCTTTAGTTAGCCTTAGTAACCGGTGAACCCAGCAGGGCCGTGCTGAAAGGAAAGGGAATCAATTATATTTATAATTGGTTTGGCCGAATTAATTACTTAGTATAAAGAGGAAATTTAAGTTGGGGTTTGGTTTATTTTTAGAACTTGGTTCGGCAAACTCCTCTCCTCCAAAACCCTCACGCCGAACACCCTTCTCCCCTCTCCTTCTCTCGGCGCCACAACAAGGGAAGAACTAGGGTTCCATCCCTAGGGTCCCAAGGTCACTTTCCAGCGACGATTTCAGCACAAGGACGTTCCCCTCCGCGAGTAGAGCACGTGGACCCGAGCGAATCGTCGAGAAGTCGTCTCCACCGGAATTTCTAGCGATTAGATTTGTAAGAAATCTAGCACACAAGGTAAGAAACCCCTCACCTGCAGTATAAGTAGCTCTCGCGTGTTTTCTTTTATGCATTAGATTAGTTTTATTGAATTTTGTCAGCATATAGTGTGTATTTTAACTCTTCTCACAGATTTAGGGATTAGTGAGCATCTCTAGATGGGCCGAGCACGTGTATCCTCTGTAGATAGGGGTTTAGACGCTGCTTGGTGCCTAGAGGTGGTCTCCCTGATCGAGAGGAGAGTTAGTGAGCGCCAAATGCTCGACAAAATGCCTAGCACAACCTTATGATACACTGGGCATTTAGTTAAATGCCATAGAACATGTTAATTAGCATGATTAGTTTTTATTTCAGCTTTTATGAGACTAGATGTCCAAATGGGTGGGCTCCCACAGTCGCCTCTAGGTTCAGACAACCTAGTTCTAGGTTCAGATAACCTAGATTCAGCAAAATAGTATTAGCTATTTCAGTATTTTACTTTTCAGTGGCACTGTACTGGATTAGATATCCATTGGGTTGGGCTCCCATAGTCGTCCCTAGGTTTAGCTAACCTAGTAAACCCTACTAGATTCGGAACTTGCAATCCCGGGTCTAGTTAGGGATGCGCGCACAGCAAGTACAGTTGCCAGGGCCCATCAGCAGCATGTTTAGTATTTTCACTTACTATATGTATATGGTTTTCAACCTTTCACAAATTAGTTCGTGAATTCAGTACAGTCCTAGCAGTAGCTCAGTATTAGCTTAGCTCAGTTTTTAGTATCAGCTTAGTTCTTCATTGATACCATGTGATTGATATCATGTTCAGCTTTAGATATGCCATGATTGTATGCTTATATGCCATGCCATGTTTAGTTTATTCAGTATACTTAGCATATCCTTTCAAACAGCATGATTTAAAATCATATTTGCATCGTATGCATGTTTTTGTGAGGTAGATGGTTTCTTACTAAGCTTTTTAGCTTACAGATACTATTTTCCTTATACTGCAGATACAGAAAAAAGGAAAATGGACTAGCAGTGGAGGCTGGAGGTCAATGCAGATCAAGATGTGTGTGGAAGGAACTGGAATAAAGATCCTAGGGATCTAGTTTTATTTTATTATGCATTAGAACGTGTTCAGTATGCATTAGTACTTATAGCAAGCGTTATCTTATGTTCTGTTAGTTAGCAAGAGAACAGTTTAAAACCTTGTTAGTTTTGGTTTCCATATGTTTACATGCCATGAATTAGTATTCTATGCCTTAATCATGTTTAGTATGTTAGCCATTACCTAGTAGAATGTTTCTCTTAGCTTTTATAGTGTTGTGTAATGACTTTGGCACGCATCAGTGCTGATATCAGGGGTCTGATACGAAATCAGAAACCCCTGATCGGTCAGAAGACCGATCAGGGCACCGATCGGTCTCATTGACCGATCAGGGACCAGCTGGATCGGTCGGCAGACCGATCCAACAGCGTACAGGATTGCGGTGTAGTTTATGGATCGGTCGGTTGAACGATCCGGAGTTTCCTACCGTGCCAGTATCAGTGGATCGATCCGAAGTTTATTATCAGTTGAAAACACCTAGCATGTGTACAACTCCTAGAGGCATAGATTAAGTTAAACTTTACAGCATTTAGTTCAGTAAAATTTTAAATTAGCCAGTTTTCATTCCGCATTAATAGTCTAGCACAGCATAATGTAGCGATCGGCTTCGCAGCCTAGCTAGTAGGAGGCGGGTCGTTATAGAGTGGTATCAGAGCAGTGTTCCATACTTCCTACACACACATCAGCATTGAACCTGCAGCTTCCAAGTAAGAATACCTCTACTTTATTTATGCTTTCTGTTTCCTTGTTATAGTTCATGTTTATAGATAAACTGCTGCATGAAAGTATGTGATAGTATATAACATGATAACGATAGTTATACAATTATGATTGTAATAGTTATTCATATTCTGTCCTCTATGTCTTTAGCAATGGCACGAGGACGCCCAGCTAGAAGGGCACTAGCTACTGAGCCCCAGCAAGAGGCAGGAAGTTCAGTGCCTCCTCCCGACCTTACAGCATTAGTGGCTCAGTTACAGCAGTAGCTAGCTAATCAGCAGAATACCCCCACAGTCACCCCGGAACCAAATCTGACGACTCCAGTGGTCTTAGAGGTTCCACCAATCCAGCCTACAGTACCAGTAGCCCCAGCAACAGAGACAAGGAGAGAAGCCTATCTGATCCAGTGGCAGAGAGTCAAGCCAGAGAACTTCTCAGGTACTAGTGAACCATGGGATGCACAAGCCTGGTTCAAAACACTGGAAAGTATGATGGAGCTTCTGGACTGGCCAGAACATGAGAAGGTGAAGTGCGCCTCCTTCTGTCTGACAGGAGATGCACGCATGTGGTGGGAGAGAATCAGAGCGAAGCGCCCAGTGAACCAGATGACATGGGCTGACTTCGAGAAAGAATTCTTCGAGGAGTTCTTTCACATACGGGTTACAAACTGCCACTACGACGAGTTCACCGAGTTTCGTCAGGGCAACCTTTCAGTTGAGGAAGCCGTGAAGAAATTCAACAGGTTGGCTCGTCTAGAGCTAGTCAGCACAGAGAAGGAACGAATCCGGTTGATGCTCAAGATGCTAAGGCCGAAGATAGCAAGAAGTGGCATACATAGGCCACAAACCACGGAGAAGTTAGTGAGCGGTGCCTTGACCACGAGCATTACCAGAACAGCATAAAGCAGCAGAAGCAAGTCTCCTCAGAGTCCAAAGGCCAAGGAAACTCTCACACTCAAAAATAGCAAGGCCACAACTCTAACTGGAAAGGGAACTCCAACAGCAAGCGCAAATCAGGGAGTGACCCAAAAGGAGGACCATCTAGTAAGCGACCCAGTTATCCAAAGTGTGCTACTTGTGGGAAATTCCACCCAGGGGTTTGTCGCAAGGGCACACGAGGATGCTTTGAATGTGGACAAGAAGGGAACATGGCCAAGCAGTGCCCGAACAAGACTGGTCTTCCTCAGCCACAGCAGATGCCAGCCAGCTCAGTTATATCGATGCAAGCCGCTCTAGAAGGTCCACTTATCAGCTAGGACAGATTAGAAGCCCCTCCAGCTATGGCGAATGCGAGGATCTACTCACTCACCAGAGAGGACGTAGCCAATGCCTCGACAGTTGTCACAGTCGATTAGCATTTTACAGTATAGTGCTACTATTCTATTTGATCCGGGCAACCCATTCATATATAGCCAGGATGTTATCCGAAAAATTAGAAATACCCCAGAGGTACTTGTGGTCGGTTTTTGACGGCACTACCTTCAGGGGAGATCATGGCATCCACGCACTGGCTCAGAGCAGTGCCAGCAGATAAAGAGCTCTTTTGTGATCCGATAGTGCTAGAGATGACCGACTATGACGTTATCTTTGGAATGGACTTTCGATCGGATACGGTGCTACCATAGAGTGTCGTAAACAGAAATTCCCTGAAGCGGCAGTGCAATTTGAATACAGCGGAGAACCAAAGAGAAAGGCCAAGAAGTTTCTCTCAGCGATGAAAGCACAGAAGCTACTGGATTCAGGATGTACAGGATTCCTAGCACACGTAGTCAACGCTAGCCAGGACAAGAACCAACAGCTAGCAAAGGTTCGAGTCGTATGTGACTACCCAGCAGTCTTCCCTGAAGAGTTACCAGGCTTAGCACCAGACAGGGAGATTGACTTTGAGATAGAGCTCATTCCTGGTACAAATCCTATCTCCAAAGCGCCTTATCGCATGGCTCCAGCAGAACTGAAGGAACTTCAAGAGCAACTACAGGAGCTGCTTGACAAGGGTTTCATATGCCCGAGTCACTCACCATGGGGAGCGCCTGTATTATTCGTGAAGAAGAAGGATGGAAGCATGCGACTGTGCATAGACTACAGATCACTGAACCAAGTCACGATCAAGAACAGGTATCCCCTTCCCAGAATCGATGACCTGTTCGACCAGCTGAAGGGAGCAGTAGTGTTCTCTAAGATAGAACTCATATCAGGTTATCATCAGGTGAAAGTTAAAGAAGGGGATATACCCAAGACAGCATTCAGAACCAGATATGGACACTACGAGTTCGTAGTCATGCCCTTTGGCGTGACCAATGCTCCAGCTACATTCATGGATCTCATGAACAGAGTATTCAGGGAGTATTTAGATAAGTTTGTTATTGTGTTTATCGATGACATTCTTATCTACTCAGGAACTCAGGAAGAACACTCAGAGCACCTGAAACTAGTATTGCAGACCCTTCAGCAGAACCAGCTATACGCCAAGTTCATGAAATGTGAATTTTGGCTAGATCAGGTGTCCTTCCTGGGTCACATCATCTCAAAGGATGGTATTATGGTAGATCCTAGCAAGATAGAAGCAGTAAGTAACTGGAAGAGACCTAAGAATGCCAGCGAAATCAGGAGCTTTCTGGGATTAGCAGGATATTACAGAAAGTTTGTAGAGGACTTCTCCAGGATAGCCTCCCCACTGACAGCTCTTACCAGAAAGAACAGGAAATTTCAGTGGACAGAGGACTGAGCTAAAAAGGAGATTGACCAGTGCTCCCATTTTGGCTCTACCAGACAACACCAGCAGCTTTGACATCTATAGTGATGCCTCTAAGTTGGGACTAGGAGCAGTACTGATGCAAAACGGCAAGGTGATCGCCTATGCCTCCAGACAACTCAAGGATTATGAGAAGAATTACCCTACTCATGACCTTGAGCTTGCAGCAGTAGTGTTCACTCTCAAAATTTGGAGACATTACTTATATGGAGCTCAGTGCAGAGTGTATACAGATCATCAGAGTCTGAAGTACTTCTTCACTCAGAAGGATCTGAACATGCGACAGCGCAGATGGCTTGAGCTGGTCAAAGACTACGATATAGACATCCTCTACCACCCAGGGAAAGCCAATAAGGTAGCCGACGCACTTAGCAGAAAATCCAGTGCTACCTTATTATCTCTTACAGCCATGTCACCGCCCCTACAGAAGGAGATCGTAGATTTCGGTCTCGAACTCATCGTTGGACAGCTCTCTACTATGACCTTAGAGTCTACCTTGCTTGGTGATATTCAGTCAGCTCAGGAGCAGGACCCTGAAATTCAAAAAATCAAGCAAGGGCTAGCAGACTCAGAAAGTAGAGAATTCAGAGTGTCCGATAATGGGGTGTTGTATTTTGGTGACAGACTCTGTGTTCCAGATCAGGAGGAGCTACGGAGACAGAGTTTAGATGAGGCTCACAAGACTCCCTATGCGATGCATCCAGGTTCCACCAAAATGTATCAAGACCTGAAGAACCTTTTTTGGCGGCCCGGGATGAAGCGAGACATCGCCATCTGCCTCACCTGTCAGAGGGTTAAGGCAGAACATCAGCGACCAGGAGGAGTTCTGCAGCCTATACAGATTCCAGAATGGAAGTGAGAGGATATCTCTATGGATTTCATAGTGGGACTGCCCAGAACCACGAATGGTTTTGACGCCATCTGGGTAATAGTCGACATGTTGACTAAATCAGCCCACTTCTTAGCTATCAAGATATCCTACTCCATGGAGAAGCTAGCTCAGTTATATCTCCAGGAGATCGTCAGACTACATGGAGTCCCACGAACCATCATTTCAGACAGAGACAGCAGATTCACATCACACTTCTGGGAGTGTGTACAGTCAGCGTTGGGCACTAAGTTAAAGTTCAGCATAACATTCCATCCTCAGACAGATGGTCAGACGGAGCGAGTAAATCAGGTACTCGAAGATATGCTCCGAGCGTGTGCCCTAGACTTCAAGGGAAGTTGGTGCAAATATCTGAGCTTAGCAGAATTTGCATACAACAACAGCTATCAGGCCACTATCGGCATGGCACCTTACGAGGCTCTCTATGGGCG